>NW_028318081.1:1380000-2070000 GCF_062004578.1 Staurois parvus
AGTCTAGGCAAAGCCACATGACTAAAGCTTGAAAATGGCTTTTTATTGATCAAATGTTCAATAAACAAAACAAGATGGATCCCTCCAATATACCTGGTACTCCTAGATATGGGGAGCATGATTGGTCCATTTCCAAAGCCGAACACTGTCACATCATTAATCCTGTGTAAGGTCTAGCACGGACCAAGAGGAGGGAGCTGCCTCCAGGTAAGCCTTCTTTCAGTTCATGTGTTGCTATATATGCTCCTTAACTAGGAACTAGTTTTGAGAAAGCATCTACACTTTACAGAGGAACCTTGATGCGGCAGTGTGGCATTTTTAGTAGATAGAGTAAGAGCTTCTGACAAATGTTTATATCTGTGCGTGCCTTCCTGCCCTGGTGACAACAGCTCCCTGATTTCTTATATAGGGATCATAAGAAAAAAATGTTCAAAATGAAGGTTGGCCATAGACAGCAATACAATCCTCTTTCTACATCTGACTCTACTTAAAAAGGATTTTGGTTGCTGTCTTTGCTTTCAATGGAGAAATTTCACTTCACGTCCTGTTCCTGCGACCCTTGCACCATGATAGAAAGTATAGGGAATCCTCCCTTCTACAGACACCTAAAAACAGAAAAATACTCAAAAAGTCTTACAGAGCCACCACCACTGCATATATTTAAAACCTACCTTAATTATTTGCAACATTAATATTGCCTAAAAGACACACCTCAAACATCAGAACACAATTTTATATATATATATACAGTCATGGCCGAAATTGTTGGCACCCTTGATATTTTTCCTGAAAATCAAGTATTTCACACAAAAAAGGTATTGCATTAACACATGTTTTGCTATACACATGTTTATTCCCTTTGTATGTATTGGAACAAATATAAAACAGAGGCAGAAAAGCAAATATGACATAATGTCACACAAAACCCCAAAAATGGGCTGGACAAAAGTATTGGCACCCTTAACTTAATATTTGGTTGCACACCCTTTGGAAAACATAACTGAAATCAGTCGCTTCCTATAACCATCAATAAGCTTCTGACACCTCTCACCCGGAATTTTGGACCACTCTTCCTTTGCAAACAGCTCCAGGTCTCTCTTATTGGAAGGACACCTTTTCCCAACAGCAATTTTAAGATCTCTCCACAGGTGTTCAATGGGATTTAGATCTGGGCTCATTGCTGGCCACTTCAGAACTCTCCAGCGCTTCTTTGCCATCCATTTCTGAGTGCTTTTTGACGTATGTTTGGGGTCATTGTCCTGCTGGAAGACCCAGGATCTTGGACGCAAACCCAGCTTTCTGACACTGGGCCCTACAGTGCGACCCAAAATCCTTTGGTAATCCTCAGATTTCATGATGCCTTGCACACAGTCAAGGCACCCAGTGCCAGAGGCAGCAAAACAACCCCAAAACATCATTGAACCTCCACCATATTTTACCGTAGGTACTGTGTTTTGTTCTTTGTAGGCCTCATTCCGTTTTCGGTAAACAGTAGAATGATGTGCTTTACCGAAAAGCTCTATCTTGGTCTCATCTGTCCACAAGACGTTTTCCCAGAAGGCTTTTGGCTTACTCAAGTACATTTTGGCAAACTGTAGTCTTGCTTTTTTATGTCTCTGTGTCAGCAGTGGGGTCCTCCTGGGTCTCCTGCCATAGCGTTTCATTTCATTTAAATGTCGACGGATAGTTCGCGCTGACACTGATGCTCCCTGAGCCTGCAGGACAGCTTGAATGTCTTTGGAACATGTTTGGGGCTGCTTATCCACCATCCGGACTATTCTGCGTTGCAATCTTTCATCAATTTTCCTCATCCGTCCACGACCAGGGAGATTAGCTACAGTGCCATGGGTTGCAAACTTCTTGATAATGTTGCGCACTGTGGACAAAGGCAAATCTAGTTCTCTGGAGATGGACTTGTAACCTTGAGATTGTTGATATTTTGCCACAATTTTGGTTCTCAGGTCCTCAGACAGTTCTCGTCTCCTCTTTCTGTTGTCCATGCTTAGTGTGGCACAGACAGACACACAATGCAAAGGTTAAGTGAACGTCTCTCCTTTTTATCTGCTTTCAGGTGTGATTTCTATATTGCCCACACCTGTTACTTGCCCCAGGTGAGTTTACAGGAGCATCACATGCTTGTAACATTCTTATTTATCCGCAGTTGTGAAAGGGTGCCAATACTTTTGTCCAGCCCATTTTTGGAGGTTTGTGTGACATTATGTCGAATTTGCTTTCTTTCCTCCCTTTTTTTGTTTTGTCCCAATACACACAAAGGGAATAAACATGTGTATAGCAAAACATGTGTTAATGCAATACGTTTCGTGAGAAATACATGATTTCCTGGAGAAATATCAAGGGTGCCAACAATTTCGGCCATGACTGTATATATATATATATATATAAAATATAAAAGCATCTTCCCAGCCATGTCTGTAAAATATATGTATAGTAACCACCCTTTGGGTATATTATAAATCTTTTACATTGAGGCAAGAGTCTGTGAAGCCCACTTCACCATGTGTGCTAATAATTATTCCTTAAGAAAACCCTTCATCTTTGCAGAAGAGTCCATCCCAAGAATATATATCCTTATGGATTTGATGAGAGTATTTCTAATTTTTTTTACTTTGGAATAGATATCTCTTCCACATAAACAATCTGAGCTCAGATCATTAACACTGGCCTGGACTGGCTCCAACTTTCTGGAAGATAGCTCAAGACTAATCAGTAAGTGCATACCTCCCAACTTTCTGAAATGATGAAGAGGGACACCTTTTAGCACATAGTATGTCGACAAAAGACCCTGGTTACTAGGAGCCACAAAGATCTAATATGCAGAAAATAATTGGCTAAACCACGCAAGTGCTTTTTTGACCTCTATTTTTCCTTCTATATATAAAAATGCAGTACTGTAGAGGTTGGATAACAAGTTTTGTGCAACATAACACTTTTGGTAGTAAAGTATTATAGAGATGTACATATTAGACCAGGGGTGGGCAAACTTTTTGACTTGAGGGCCGCAATGGGTTCATATATTGGACCCGGGGGCCGGACCAAGAGTAGATGAATGATGTGTATGTGTCATCCATAGTAAGTATAGTAATATTCCCCCATAGTAAGCATAGTAATTAATCCCCCATATAGTAATTCATCCCCCATAGTAATTCATCCCCCATAGTAATTCATCCCCCATATAGTAATTTATCCCCCCATAGTAATTCACCCCCCATAGTAATTCATTCCCCATAGTAATTCATCCCCCATATAGTAATTCATCCCCCATAGTAATTCATCCCCCATATAGTAATTCATCAGCCATAGTAATTCATCCCCCATATAGTAATTCATCCCCTATAGTAATTCATCCCCCATAGTAATTCATCCCCCATATAGTAATTCATCCCCCATATAGTAATTCATCCCCCATAGTAATTCATCCCCCATATAGTAATTCATCCCCCATAGTGATTCATCCCCCATAGTAATTCATCCCCCATAGTAATTCATCCCCCATATAGTAATTCATCCCCCCTATAGTAATTCATCCCCCCTATAGTAATTCATCCCCCATAGTAATTCATCCCCCATATAGTAATTCATTCCCCATATTAATTCATCCCCCATATTAAGTCTCCAAGTCCCCCCTGTGTCAATTAACTTACCTTTGTTCCGCGCGTTCTTCTCGCCGTGTTCCCGCGCCGTTCCGGTGTAGCATGAAAATCTGTCTCCTATGAGGATCTGTCCCCCTCGACGTATCTGCGCATGTGCCAGTTTCAGGCATTAGCAGCCGATCGGCGATCTCCGGCACATGCGCAGATACGTCGAGGGGGACAGATCCTCATAGGAGACAGATTTTCATGCTACATACGCTTTCATGCCGTATACGGCCCGCGGGCCGTAGTTTGCCCATTGCTGTATTAGACCAAAAAGGATACATGAGGTTGAACGAGGGACAGAGGAATTTGGTCTCAAATGAGAGACAATCCCTCCAAATGAGGGACAGTTGGAAGCTATGGTAAATGTCTCAAACAAAAACAGTGATCACAACGTTAAAATGCATGTATGGTGGGTATTTGCATGTTCTAATCTCTCTCCTGTCTATCCAAAACAAAAATGTATCTGAACCCAAAACCAAAAATATACTATATTGCAACATACTAGTAGTCCTTGGTATGGTGACTGCATTCATTTTCTTTTTTCAAGCTTCTTTTGCTTTTTTTTTTTTTTCCACCCAGTAATCCTGCTAATAATACACTTCCAGTCCCTGGGTGGCTACCTCACTTCTACACTGTATCTATGGATGGTCAGCCTAGTCTGCTTTCTTGATATGGACATAAACAAACAAAACATGCCCATATCCCTTAACCGCTTCCCGACCGCCCTATAGCAGAAATACTGCTACAGGGTGGCACGGGTGTGCAAAATCACGTATATATACGTGATTTTGCATTTCCGGGTAGGGGGCACGCGCCCTACCTGCACTGCCATTTGCGGCCACGGCTGTCGATCACTGGGTCTCGGTCGGTGATTACTCGCCAGTGCCCGGTGATTGCCGAACATCTCCGACGGGGAGGAGAACTGTTTGTAAACAAAACAGTTCTCCTCCCTGTCAGCTCATGCACATCAGTGCCGCCTATCAGTGCTGCCTATCAGTGCAGCCTCATCAACGCACATCAGTGAAGGAGAAAAATTACCTGTTTGCAAAATTTTTTAATAGAAACAAAGAAAAACTTTTTTTTTCCAAAATATTTGTTCGTTTTTTGTTTATAGCGCAAAAATAAAAACACCCAGCGGGGAGTACATACCACCAAAAGGATGCTCTATTTGGGTGAAAAAAATGATAAAATTTCATATGGGTACAGTGTTGCATGACTGGGCAATTGTCATTCAAAGTGTGAGAGTGCTGAAACCTGAAAATTGGCCTTGGCAATAAGGGGGTATAAGTGTCCGGGAGGCAAGTGAATAAGGAATAATTCCAGGTATGGGTATTTTTACAAAGTTACATGTACCATACATGTATATCTCTCTAGAAGCTGGAAATCACTGTAGTAGGCACCGCTACTTCAGTGATCTCCAGTAGCTTCCTGCGCTGATTGGCTGTCTGCTGCATTGTGAACACAGGAAGTCACCTGCTTGGCAGAGGTGCCATGCAGAGAATACTTTGCATTTTCTTAATTATTGCAAAGCATTCTCTGAGTGGATGAGGTGGAGAGGCAGGGTAGTGTTGTCACACTCTCCACCTCAACCAATCAGAGAATGCTTTCCATTCATTGAGATAACGCAAGCATCCTCTGAAGGGTGCCCGTGCTGAGTTGGAAGGAGGTGCAGCTTATCCTCCTTGCTGCAGGTGTGGGGCTGGTTTCTGTGCCACTACGCAGGTGGAATGAAGGCTGAGAGAAACATTGTTCCGATGCAGGCTCTGTAGATGTCTTCAAGGGAGGAGCAGTCTGATTGGACCATGTAACACTGAATTTCCTCGGCGGCCATCTTTAGTGTGGTCAGTACTAATAAATAACAGTGCCCTGCTGTATTTGGCACACATTTGTGAGTGGCTAGGGTAAGGAAAGGAACCAGAGAGTTAGTCTTAGGCCGGCCATACATTATATAATTATCTGGAGATTTTTGGTTTAGATTTACCAAAAACCATATAATAGGAGGACAAACCTACACAACACTTTCAGTTGTATCCAATCAGGCGGGCCCTTGCACTACACAGTTGAAGGTAAATCTAAAGGAAATTGGGCAGAAAATTGGAAGATAATTGTATAATGAATGGCCAGCCTTAGGGAAAGGTTCCTATTCAAGGAGGGACTGCTTCACTATCCTCCAGTCTTCATTGCTGTGTTTTAGGACTTGCACCACTACTCTGTCTAACAGTCACCCTCTATGCAGATCCTGCCTTGGTAGCATAAGTTATATCTAATTGACAGCCTTGCTTGTTGGACTCTGTCTAGATACCGTCAACATTTCTGAAAGAAATACCACTAGCTTCCTCACGTGTTTCCTGTGTCACTGTGTTCATGGATACCATACTGTTTGGAACTGTATCACAAGTTTGTGCTGCAGTTGCTATAACCATTGTACTAGTGTCATGCCTTCAGCGATTTGTTCTTTGTTAATTAGGTATTATTAGTATGCCTTATCAGTTTGTAATTCTCTGTTCATTGTGTAACTGCTCCATCTAGTGGCTGTTTGTATACACTGCATCTTTTCACAGTAGAAGTTTGACCCATTTCAGCTTCCATGGCTTGTAGCCTATGAACTCTGATTACATCATCAGCCCTGCTCATAGCAGCCATTTCCTCATCACAGACTCCATTCCTGTGGTAACCACGCTGCTGGTAGGATTCAACCCTCACATTCAGGCTCACAATAGCATCGTCGGTACGTCTACACACATGTCTATATCTTATGCATCTGTGTTTTATGTAACCTACATGTCTTACATGTGTTTATATGTGCATTGCCTTACTGTAATGTATAATATGCTTTGTCACATGGCAGACAGTGTTACTAAGCGCCTTATTTTCTGTTCCTCAGTTTCACCTCTTATATCTTTGCAATAAAGACAAAGTTGGACGTTGCTTCTTTGTCAACTCATTGCCGAGAAAGGTTTAGCTGTCTGTCAAGCTATGTACCTTCACACATAAGGAGGACAGAACAACTAGTGCTAGTGATTGCGGATCACTGTTGTTCTGTTGTCTCTTTGCCTACAACCATACAAAGCAAGGATCGCTGAACCCTGTTCTGGACTCTGTTCTTCCTCCAATTGGGGTACCTGGCCCTGCCCACAAAGTGGGCAACCTTCTATGTTCACAATGCAGCAGGATTGATGCTTAGCATGGGGCCTGGAAGATAGTGGCAATAACTGTAGTAGTGACTACTATGGTGGTTTCCAGCTTCTAGAGAACACGTGTCAAGCACAGGGCCGAATCCAGCCAGCCAGGTAATTTCATGTGGCCCTCACACCTTTTCTGCAGCTATGGCACCCCCTCTCATCTCTGCCCCCACCTTTTCTCAGCAGTTGGCAGCAGAGAGGAGGGCAGTACTCCTCCACCAGATGCTGCACTTGGGCAGCTGCAGCGTTGCTTGTCTCTGCCCCCCCAGCAGCAGAGAGGAGAACAGTTAAAATAATAGTGTAGCGTTAATAATACTAACAATTACGTGTTAAAATGCACAAACTCTATATACATCCCTTCAATATATATATCCAAGGTGATAAATCAATACATAAATAATAAAATGGTTGTGTCATACGTGAATATTTAGTGAAAAAAGTGACAAACACACACCTATTTGCACATTGTGAAACAATATGTATACTGGTGCACAAAATTAGTGAACAAATAATCAATTCAAAAAGTCCAAAATGATATAATAATAGTAATACGATAGTTTGTGGTGATCCTCACACTTCACTCTTCATGCAAGAATATATAATGTGCCGTATACGTGGTACACACGTGCCAATCCTTTACCAGCCAAAATACCCCCTCACCTCCTTCATTAGACCCCACAGGGTCAACACGCTTTGAGGATCAAGTGATCCTATCAGAATGGGTCCCTCTCAGGCTTTCCCCTCACGTCTCCAGCCTCCAACAGACTAACAGCCAGCTCCTCACAAGATCATGATAAGACACAAACAGAGACCCTCCATAGTGCAACCGGTTTTTATTGCATCAAATTTAAAACGACAATAAGTGTTACACTCACATTTGCCCACGAGTTTTCCAGCTTTTTACCACATGCTATGGGTGTACTGCATGGGTGTACTCAACAGGGTGATCCAATATGGCCCCCACACCGGAAATGATGTCACCGGAAGCTCCTCCCCATGTACCGACGCATTGTGCCAGAACAGAACTCATACAGATCCTGTGCCTCTCTGTGCAGTAAAAACACCCCCTCGTCTCTGCTTCTCCTGGTCTCAGCATTCAGACGACTCTAACAGCTGACTCCAGCCCGCCTTTGGTCCTCTTCCAGACCCTGTACTTTCTGCTTCCCAGCTTCGCCCCCAGCTTCTTCCCGGCACCAGTGGTGCAATGTGATGTAAAGGAGGGTGGGGGGCTTTTGACTTCTGATAGTGGGGGGGCCTCTTGACATCTGATGTAAGGGGGGGTGCAATGGACATATAGTCGTTGAGTGCAACCATAATGCTGTTGCAGCACACAAAGAAATAGAGTTTGACACCCCTGTTCTCTTGAGATTCCATAGGTATGGTACGGTTACATTGGTCCGAGGTGGACCAATGTAGCAATGTAAAAATATCCATACCTCGAATTCTTCTTTAGTCTCCATTACATGGAGGGCAGGGCAATCGGTAGTTTACACAAGATAGCTAGAAAGGAAGATATTCCTTGGTGCAGCTCACAGGAAGTGACAATAAGGACAATGCATTTCTGGTAAGATCCACTGAGATTTTCTGTACTTACTAAAAATGTTCTGAGCTTGGAAAAAAAGCTAATGCAGCCACTCAAAGCTGAGGACTCAAAGCTGCAGTATTTCACATTTTTGTTTTTGGATTTAGAGTACAATTTAAACTACAGTTTATGAATTTGGTTTTGTTTTCCATGATTAAAGTAGAACTGAAGGAAATATTTTTTTTCATTTTGGATATAGTAAGGAAGGGTTATAACCCTTGTACATTTTTCTTTTGCCATCTGGATCCCATTGGTGAAATTTCTCTTCACTTCTTGTCCAATAGCAAAAAAAAATGAAGGGCGAGGAAATCTATCCAAAGTGATGAAAATCTCTATTTATCTCCAGGGTTAACCAGACCTAGTGTCCCCATTGGAAGATTTCTCCTCTATAACTGTTCTGGTGACAACCCAAAATTTTATTTTCTTTCACTTTTCATTAATAATGATCACCGGGACAAACAGGGAGGATAATGCTCCGCAATGGGGGCACAGACAGCAATAAAAGCCCGATGGGGCTCCACTCTATCCAAAACTAAAGAAAAAACGTTTTTCCTTTTAAGGTATGCTTTAATATTAAAATATAAATGTAATGTGCTCCTATATCCACGCATTGGCATCATGTACCCGTTGTGATTATCTCACGTACTTACTAGGCAATAAGAGATCTTTAGACGACATGGCAATTTCGGAAGCATTTATTGTATTTATCCAGTCTGTGACCTGCTTGTGAGTTCATCTCACTCCCAGCATGTATGGTGACCCTTCCTCTATTGGTACATCAGCATGAGTGAGTCACCAGCATGTGTGGAACATCTGCTCTGTTTGATTATAAAGAGCTCCTGGGATTTGCTTCCTGTGGACAGCGTGATGTTCACAAAGAAGAATGGAGGATCGAAGCACCCCACTGTAGTCGCATAGTGTAGTCCTTTTTGTTATAGTCCTTATTCCTTAATACAATTTTTATTTCAATCAAAGGTCAGGTGGAAACTGTATAAAAGTCCAACGCGTTTCGGGAGTTAAGCCTTGCCCCTTGGTCAGGTCCCAAAGGATAGAAGATACTGAATCTGGACAGGATAACAGATAATGTACTTGTACGGCTACCTTCTAAGGAGCTGCTGGATTTTGGGTTCACCTTTGTCTGCACAGCCAGGCAACGCACATTTTCAGCTTGCATCTGCAGTTAATAACCAGTCCTTGGGCTTGTATTTATTCATTTATTACAGGTACTTTTATTGCGTGGTTAATTTACGCACCTTATTTTGCATATACATTGTACATTCACATCAGTCCCTAACCCTCAAGTAGCTTACAATCTAAGGTCCCAAACTCACATTCATACATATACTAGGGCCAATTAAGACAGAAGCCAAATAACCTACCAGCATGTCTTTGGAGTGTGGGAGGAAACCGGAGTACCCAGAGGATACCCACACAGGCACAGGAAGAGCATGCAAACTCAATGCAGGTTGTGTCAGGGCTGGAAATTGATCCAATGATCCTAGTGCTGCTAGGCGGAAGTGCTAACCACTTAGGGGCTAATATAAACTTGGATAGATGATAAGGGATTATGGGATATCCAAACTGAATTTGACAATTTCTCTATCTACAACTTTCAGCAAAAAATGGATCCTAGACTGTACTAGTAATAATGTCAGTCCTTAATGGATCAGTAGCGAATATCCCTTTGGCTTCTAGGAGCTCTATGTCCCCTTAGTAGAAATAGAAAAGTACCAACTGTATGCAGGAGCTCTGTGTCCCTTTAGTGGGAAATAGCATTGCACCTGGCTTCTATAAGTAGTGGTACTCACACTGTCTCTTGAAACCCTGCTGTTCAGTAAAGACTGAGTGTGTGTCTGTGTGTGTGTGTGTGTGTGTGTGTCTATGTCTCTGTGTATGTGTTTCTGTCTGTGTGTGTGTTTTTGGTGGGTGAGCTCTGAAATAAAATCTGTTAGAAAGAGCTTTGTACTTGGGGGGGGGGGACTTGGATGAACAGAGCGCACCCCTCAACCCTGCACTCCGTGCACAGCGCACCCCTCAAACCTGTACTCCGTACATAGAACCTGCACTCCTTACATAGCACACCCCTCAACCCTGCACTCCGTACATAGCGCACCCCTAAACCCTGCACTCCATATACAGTGCACCCCTCAACCCTGCACTCCATACATAGCACTTCCCTCAATCCTGCACTCCTTATACAGTGCACTGCTCAACCCTGAACTTTGTACATAGCACATCCTTCAACCCTGTACTCCGTACACAGGGCACCCCTCAGTCTTGTACTACGTATACTGTGCACCTCTTAATCCTGCACTCCATACACAGTGTAACCCTGAACTCTATACACAGCGCATCCCTCAACCCTGCACTCCATAAACAGCACACCCCTCAACCCTGCACTTCGTACATAGTGCACCATTCAACCCTGCACTGTGTACCTAGCGCACCCCTCAATCCTGCACTGCATACACAGTGCAACCCTGAACTATGTACTCAGCGCACCCCTCAACCCTGCACTTCATACAAAGTGCACCCCTCAACCCTGCAGTCTGTACGTAGTGCCCCCTTCAACCCTGCACTCGTTATGTACCCTGGCAGCCTATTCTCAGAGATGCTTCTCACATTAGACTCTGTTCCTGCACTCAGTCAACCTTTATAATTGTGTATTCTCTGCTATGCTCATTGCTAATAACAAGTTTTAGAATTTTCTGCCTATTGGTTGGTCTTGTCCCCTCCGCAGTCTGTGGTGAGCAAGAAGGGAGGAGATTGAGTGCTGTAACCTCTAGCAACCAATCAGTGAGCTGTAATGCTGTGCAGTAACCTCTAGCAACCAGTTAGCAGTAATAATGTGCAGTAACCTCTAGCAGCCAAGCAGTTTGCAGTAATGATGTGCAGTACCTCTAGCAACCAATTAGTGAGTGGTAATGATGTGCAGTAACCTCTAAGAACCAATGGGTGAGCGGTAAGGATGTGCAGTACCCTCTAGCAATTAATCAGTGAGCAGTAATGATGTGCAGTAACTTCTAACAACCAATCAGCAAGCAGAAATGATGTGTTGTATGCTTTAGCAACTGATCAGTGAGCCACAATGCGTGCTGTAACCTCTAGGAATCAGTGAGTAGCAGGGGCGGACTGACAACTCATGGGGCCCCCGGGCAATAGGGGATCATGTGGCCCCTGTGTCCTTGCCCAAACTCAAAAAAGCCAATGAAAAAGGTACCAGGGGCATCTCATGGGGCCCCCTACTGACCCCGGGCCCTTGGGCATTGCCCGAGTTTCCAAATGGTCAGTCCGCCCGTGGTGAGTAGTAATGATATGCTGTAACCTCTGGCAACCAATTGCTGCCTGATCTGCTGCAGTAAACTGATTTTGAGTCTAGCTGCTATTTACTGTGTGTCTGAGAGTGGGGGGCTGGGTGGGGGTGGCAGCTAGGGGGGACCCAAAAAAATGTTTGCCCAGAATCCAATTAATATTAAAGACGGCCCTGTGTAGAAGGCCTTCCCTTGGAAAACATGGTGTCTCTTGGATGAGACTGAAGGGTAGTGAAGATCCCTCTGATCAAACGGCTCCTTTCCTTTCTTCCTCAGCTCTTGCTTGGCCCTCCAGGCCTCACGATCCTCGACTCAGCACTCCATACTCCATCCAGCAACAACTGCTGGCCAGGCTCTTCGATATTTATGGGCACATCTTACCACCTTGCCAGGCCTCCTGCCTGGGGGTTGGTCAAAATCCCATGAATATTCAGATCTCTGCCCCTGTACCTTCGCCCACTAGCTTCTAGAAATTTCTGGAAACTTCCAGAACCAGGGGGAGGTGATAGAGGCCTGACCTGCAGAGACCTCTAGCCTGACCTGAGCTTGAACCCCACAGACATGCTCACTTTAGTTACTTGAAAGCCAATTTACCTAACTATGCACACTATGCACACTAGAGGGTGCTACATACTGTATGGTTGGTAAAGGACTGGCACAAGCTTAACAGTTGTTGCAACATCCAGCTGCTGACAAGTTTGTACCATTCAGTCCAGATTAAGGGGTGTGTAAACTCTGGGGCCCCATTCGCACCTGCTCAGCGCTTTTTTTTAGCACATTTTTTTCCCTGCATTTGTCAGGTCACAGAATAGGGAAGCCTATGCACTGGAATGAGCTTCCCTATCTGCAACAAACATGCCAAAGCAGCTCAAGTACTTTTTTTGGCACTGAGACAAGCGCATTTTGCATTCCGTATTTTGTTGCTTTTTTGCATTTTTTTGTCACACAAAAACATGCATAAAAACTTACGACCCCTGCCCACATTTGGGGTGCCATTAAGAAGTAATGGCACTGCAAGCCCGTTGTGCGTTTGCAAAAACCCGGGCAGTAACATGCATTTCAGAATGCCTAGGTGTGAATGCAGCCCAACAGTAAATTTGCCAGTTGCTAGGCGTTTATGACACTTTCTATTTCACCTGAATGTGTTGCATTCAGTTGGCTTTCTGCCCACTGATCGCTACATGTTGAGTAGTTCGACATGTATACAGCTCTGTCCACTGCCTATTGAAGCTATAAGGGGCAGCAATAACATGGCTCAACCGTGCATTTTTGCTGCCCACCCCCCCCCCCCCCTCCCCCACAGCCGCACATCTAAACTTAGCCTTAGTGTCACTTTAACAAGACAAACCAGAGTACCCAGAACATAGGAAAGCTGGTCTGAATATTTAATTCTAACAACCAGGAAAGATGGCAGTAAATTCCTTTGCTGAGCGATCAGCTGGCACAGGATGAAGGCGAGCGCAGCACCTCGGAAAAGGCTTTCAACTTCTTCAATATGTTGCATATTTTTTCTTTTTTTTAATTACATTGCTAAACTGAAGTGACAGATGTTTGGTGCGTCTGAAGTGCACCATCAACTGTAATTCCCGCAGATGTTTGGCATGTGTACGGAAACAAAAACATGTTCGCGCTATTTATACCGACAGAGGACAATAATGAGGAGAGCCGGGAAGAGGCAGCGCGGGTCCAAAACGTGGCCGAGATGCCATGTCTTTCTCTTTTTTTCACCGAGGAAAGTTTTTAAAACAGGATGGATCAAAGCAGGGAGGAATGCGGTCACGTACCATCGCCTGAAATGAAATGTTTGCTTCAAATGGAATGCCGTTTACAAAAGTGCATACACACATCACTGCTGGCTACAGGGTCTTGTTGGTTTTCATATTTATCATGAAGGTTTGGGAACAAAAAATTAGCATATAGAATTTTGTTCTCTTCCATAGCAATATTAAAGTGCAGCTCCAGGAAACTTGGAAATGATCCTTTGCAGTGCTGCTGCATCCACACTACAAGAGTTAAGTGCTCGCAGTAGATATATAATGGACCCCAATGGGGGAGAAATGGTAGAAGAGATCAGACAGTAGACATATCATGGATCACAGTGGGGGAGGAATGGTGGAATAGGTCAGACAGTGGACATATCATGGACCACAATGGGTTTGTGGGTGGTTCGTGGAAGAGATCAGACAATGGACAAATCAAGGAAAACAGTGGGGGAGAAATCGTAGAAGAGGTCAGACAGTGCACATTTCATTGACCACAGTGGGTTTGGGGGGGGGGGGGGGAATGGTGGAAGAGATCAGACAGAGGGCATATCATGGACCCCATTGGTGGGCATGGTGGAAGAGATCAGACAGTAGACATATCATGGACCACAGTGGGTTTGGGTGTGTGTGTGTGTGTGGGAGATTGGTGGAAGAGATCAGACAGTGGAAAATCATGGAACTCAATGGGGGGTGGTGGGGTGGAAAAGATCAGACAGGGGACATATCATGGACCACAGTGGGGGAGGAATGGCAGAAGAGGTTAGACAGTTGACATATCATGGGCCTCAATGAGGGTGGGGGGATGGTGGAAGAGATCAGACAGTGGATATATCATGAACCACAGTGGGGGAGGAATGGTGGAATAGTTAAGACAGTGGACATATCATGGACCACAGTGGGTTTGGGGGGGGGGGGGGATGGTGGAAGAGATCAGACAGAGGACATATGGACCCTATTGGGGGGGGGATGCTGGAAGAAATCAGACAGTGCATATATCGTGGACCTCAATAGGAGGGGGGGAATGCTGGAAGAGACCGTACAGTGGACATATCATGGACCACAGTAGGTTGTGGGTTGGGGGTTGTGGGAATGGTAGAAAAGATTAGACAGTGGAATATCATGGACCTCAATGGGGAGGGGGTAGTGGTAGAAGAGATCAGACAGAAGACATATCATGGACTACAGTGGCAGAGGAATGGTAGAAGAGATCAGACGGACATATAATGGACCACAGTGGGGGAGGAATGGTAGAAGAGGTCAGACAATAGACATAGCATGGACCTCATTGGGGGTGGGGCTGAGATGGTTTAAGAGACCAGACAGTGGATGTAACATGTACCTCAAGGGGTGAGGGAGGAATGGTGGAATAGTTCAGACAGTGGAAACATCATGGATTTCAAGGTGGGGGGTGGTGTAAGAATAAGAGGTCAGACAGTAAATGTATCATGGGCCTCGGGGGGGGGGGGGGGGGGGTAGGTGGGATGGTGGAAGGGATTGGACAGTGGACATATAATGGACCACAATGGGGGGTTGGGATGGTGGAAGAGATCAGACAGTGGACAAATAATGTACCTGAATGGGTTTTTGGGGGGAATGGTGGAAGAGATCAGACAGTGGATATATCATGGGTGGGGGGATGGTGGAAGAGTTCAGGGAAAATAACAGCAATTTTACTTATCTGATTCTCCACTCCTGTGGCAGGCAATGCTCCCACTGCTTTCAATTTACAGCTGCTGTAATTTTCTGTACAATGCAATGCAATATGGCAACCTGGAGACCTTCTATACACAGATGGTGTACAAAACACCCAGCAGAAAAGTAAATTTCTACTTGTGTGATTGGCTAGCTGATTTTCCCAGAAGTCTACATTAAGATACAAGTCACATTGTGGGCATCCCCTGCAACAAAAATTTAATTTTTGGTGAGATAATCCCAAAGTAAAATCACGTCCAAATGGATGCAGACCCTGCAACTTTCCTCACTAGAACCATGAAAGTGCAGCAGCTGATTGATAATTATAAAGTCACTCCCATTCTCATTTATTTTGCACATGGCCACAGACAAACAGCTCTTTCTTCAGAATAACAAAAGGTAGGAACCTGTAACAAAGTTTTTTTTAAAACCCTGCAATGTACATAAATCACCCTACGTGGAATGTTTTTTCTCAACAAAAGTGGAGTTACTATTTAAAAATGGCCACAAGGCTCTGATTAGATTTCCTGGGTAACCTCACATTTTTTTTTTTTGCCTGAAGTACCCCCTTAAATCTATACCAGACTCAAAGGCTCTAGTATGTAGTTTTGGGGGAACACTATGCATTTTTTGTTGTAAAATGTGCTAGAGCAAATGTGAAATTTAGAAAAAAAAAAAACAGCACACAGACCCCCCAAATGTTCCTCATAATGCATAGCACTAGAATCTTATGTACATGCAGTTTCTGTTTGATTCCATTGAAGTCTATGGGGACAAAATCATGCTGGATTTTGCACCAAAATGGCACTGTGCTGATGTGAATGGGCATCATTTCACACAATGTGATTTTCAATGTCATGCAATTCTGTGTGTAGTACACCCCCAAAGAGCTGCTGGTGAACTTTGTCCTATTTCCTCCTTAGAACACGCACAGCCAGGAACACAGTATTTTTTTCACTCTTCTACTGGCTCCAAGGAACAATCTAGGGGTCTCTTTTTTTGGATTTTTTATTGAGAACATTAAACTTGGATAGGGTCAGGGAGCATGGGATACCCCAATAAACGGAATAATTTAAGGCCTCCTCAGCTTGCTGTCTATACTGTGCAAAAGGGATGTCAAACAGGATCTCTATGCTGAAAGTGACTAGTACTCCTTCCAGGGAATAAAAGCAAAACACAGTCACTACTCTCCAGCGCTAGGGTTGTTTTATATAGCCACTGGATCATCGGTTGTCTCCTTTCAATATCCACCAGGCTGTTCCTAGTGAGAGAGATTGTAGATTCACACCACCATAGAACAGCTGTACTCTTCCCACCAACTTATTCCTGGCTCTTCTCCAGACCCGACTAGAACCCTGGATGCCTCAGTGCCTTCCTGATGACTCCTTCTAGTGTTCTTCCCCAGGGGCAGAGCCCGCTGCATGAGGTTCTCCTCCAGCTGGACTGGACCCTGGACCCTGCTGCTCAGGCTATTTATGGTCTCTCTTACCACCTTCTGGGCACACCTCTCCAGAGATTGGCTGCCTACGCTATGCTTCTTCCCACTGATTCTAGAATCCTCTAGAAGACAGGGGTAGCAATCAGAGCAGCAGCCCTAAATAATCAACCCCAGCTAATCTGATTACAGTAGAGCTAACTAAATTTACCTGCTAGCGTACACTATAATAGGAGGGTACTTACTACATGTATGACTCAAGTTGCATCAGAAATCAGACTAGCGTGGAACAGGCCTACATGAGTATATTATTCAAACCTACCACTTGGCTGGATAAAGATAGCATCCAGATGTGACTGCATCCATAGGGTAAGTGTACATGGGTGGCAGACTCAGAAGCAAGTCAAATGCAACATGTTGAGGGCCACTGGGCTTGCAATTAGAGTTGCATTTGTCTTGCTTTATGTTGACTTGTAGTGAGATAAAAGCAGAGTAAATCTCCAAAATGTGGACACAGAGAACAATAATACATTGATATGGGTTCTAGTCTTCAACCCTCTTTCCAATATTTTTTCAATTGTTTTGGGTGAAGCTTGGTTACGATTAAATACAGCTTGCAGTGTGACTTTGAATTCAGCTCTACAAAGCAGACAAAGAGTTAAAACCCCAGCAGGCCCCCTTGTGCTTCTCCTGGGAGTACTAAACACATGATCCATATCTAGTCATTCTTGATCGGAGGCAGGACCCGCACAGAGCAGTGCAGCACAACTGTTCAAGCTCCATTAGACACTAATTTCCAAAGTATTCCAATCTCTACAGAGCTTTCCTTTACAGCACTGGATTCAGCATTCTAAATGACTTCTAATGATGCAAATACGTCTACAATGCATGACTGATGTATGATACGGCCAGCCTAAAGATACATTGTTCAATCAGCTCAATACAGCATTCAATCTATAACAACGAGCAGGACCATTCTGCTATGTTTGCAACATGTGAAATGCATTTTGAAGGGACATTATCATCAATGTGATTTTAATGTTGGAAAATATTACAAGTATTTCCCTATCTTTTTTATATTTCTTAAACTATATTGTATTCTCCACTTTTGTTGTGCTGTTTTACTGTTATCTTAGTTTGTTTTTATTTTTTTTTTTTTGTTCATTCTTTGCTGCATCTAAGTGCTGCTGATCTCCCACAGCCTTTTTGCAACCAATTCCAGTCTACATTATTATTATTATACAGTATTTATAAAGCGCCGATAGTTCACTCAGCGCTGTACATTACAAAGGGGGACAGAACATGTGACAGAACAATACCAATACAATGCAAAACATGAGGGGATCGAGGGCCCTGCTCTTTCGAGCTTACAATCTAGAAGGGACGGGATAGTGGTACAGGAGGAGATAGCTGTGGGGGATGGAGTGGTAGGAAGAGTGGAGGAGGTCGGTCAAGTTAGCAGGGGGTAGGCTTCCCTGAAGAGATGGGTTTTCAGGGTGCGCCTAAAGGAGAGTAGGTGATAATCTGATGGGTTGGGGAAGGGAGTTCCAGAGGATGGGTGACACCCTAGAGAAGTCCTGGAGGCAGGCATGGGAGGAGGAGACCAGGGAACTAGAGAGAAGAAGGTCTTGTGAGGAGCGGAGTGTGCGTGTTGGGCGGTACTTGGATATTAGGTCGGTGATGTAGTTCGGGGCAGTATGGTGGACAGCTTTGTACGTCAGTGTTAGGATTTTAAATGTTCAATCGTGGCAACCATGGACATGCCCTCCAGTGTAAGCTGCATGGCATTCTTCAGAGCAGGTTTCCTTATGGTGTTAACAGAGAACCACACCTTTGTAATGTGTGTTGAAACATCCACTTGTAGTCTCCTATGGAAGCAGGGAGACAACGCAGGAGCTCAGTTGGGAGACTGGAACAGAGCGTTGTCACCATATAACAGGAAGTGACTGAGCAAGGATCTTCATGGCAGAATCACCAGGGGTTATTTTAATTGAAGTTCCAATTTTAATATTCAAAATTACCTGTGAAATTAGGTTAAAGCTTACAGGAGATTTTAGAATCTAGGCTTACAGTTACTTTATAATACTTTTTTGAAGGTATCCTTCCATTTCATGAGTCTGTTTTATAATGTTATCACTTATAATTCACACAACTTAAACCCATTATTTGCAAATTTTTCTAATTGAATCTTGAGTGAATATTTGGCAAATCTTGGCTGAAAACATTAATAAATTGACCCCTAATTTTTAATTGTTAATTGATTTTACGGGGAAGAAAATACATCCTTTACTAAGGTTTTGCTGAACTGTACTCTCCAGGGAGAGAATCCATCCTTGTTGAAATATTTTCTGGATTTCCCAGCCATTATAGAATGAAATAGACCGTCATACATTAACCTGCTGATCTCTCCCAGTGATTTGTGCTCGGTATTAGGTTAAATAAATGGACTGAAGTAAACATAGAAGGGGGGCTAAAAAGTGTCATGGGTGTCATTTTCTGCCTGACCTCATCAATATATTATTGCTTATGCTTCGCTATTGATTTTCCTGCAGATCTTCTTTAGCGACACTTTGTTATGTACACATGACCTGTTACATGTTTCCTTGGATGCTCTGGATCAATCGTGGCAGCCATGGACAAGATTAAAGCACATTTAGGAAAATCATTGTATTGATTAATACTTCCCTTCACCACATAACATGATATAATGATAGCTGAAGAAAAAAAATTAGGAAAAAAAATTAAAATTGGTATAATGAATAATAAATGAATAATTGAAAACGATGTTTACTGTTTAAATTATACTAGCAAAAGTGAGCATGTTACGGAACAGAAATAGTTGGGGATATTATGAACAATACTGGAGAACTGTTTTAGTGGGTAAGATGAGGAGTGCAAAGGATATGATGCAGAGGAGTGCAGAGGGTATGACAGTGGGCAGGGTATTCAGAAGAAGAGTGTGGGTGGTATGACAGTGGGCAGGGTATTCAGAAGAAGAGTGTGGGTGGTATGACAGTGGGCAGGGTATTCAGAAGAAGAGTGTGGGTGGTATGACAGTGGGCAGGGTATTCAGAAGAAGAGTGTGGGTGGTATGACAGTGGGCAGGGTATTCAGAAGAAGAGTGTGGGTGGTATGACAGCGGGCAGTATGTGCATGAGAGGAGTGTGGAGGGCATGACAGTGGGCAGTATATGCAGGAGAAGAGTGTGGAGGGCATGACAGTGGGCAGTATATGTTGGGGAGGAGTGTGAAGGGTATGACAGTGGGCAGTATGTGCAGGAGAGGAGTGTGGAGGGTATGACAGTGGGCAGTATATGCAGGAGAGGAGTGTGGAGGGTATGACAGTGGGCAGTATATGCAGTAAAAGAGTGTGGGAAGCATGACAGTGGGCAGTATTTGCAGTAGAAGAATGCAGCGGGTATGACAGTGGGCAGTAGGAGAGAAATGTGGGGGGTATAACAGCGGGCAGTATGTGCAGGACAGGAGTGTGAAGAGGCAGGCAGTGGTGAAAGAGAGGAATTTTGATATGAAAATTACTAATGAGAGGCTGCCGAGGCTGACAGCTACTGTGACTAGACTGGACTTGATGGTGCACCCAGGGGCGGACTGACAACTCATGGGGCCCCCGGGCAATAGGGGATCATGGGGCCCCATGTGTCAAAAAAGCCTATGAAAAAGGTACCAGGGGCATCTCATGGGGCCCCCTACTGACCCCGGGCCCTCGGGCAGTGCCAGAGTTTCCAAATGGTCAGTCCACCCCTGGGTGCACCTAATGAGTCCAATTGGGGCATATGTTCCTGGGCACATATTGCCCTAAACATATGTACTGCTAGGTGTACTTTCCAAACCTGTCCAGCAACAGCAGCAGTTCTCAGTCTCTCATAGAGTTTAAAAGGCTTTGGGGCTGGACATTACACCTGTGTCTCTGCTTGTACCTAAATGCCTAGTGTGCATGGGGCCCAAATGAGTCCCAAATGTACACACTGAGGAGGCTACTTGGATGAGTGGTGAAATGTCTTCCACATTAAAGAACAAGTTACTAACGGCTAATAACTGTAGAAACCTTGTGACTTTAGCAAAGTTACAATGTTCCTTGATGCCTGTTACTTGTTATCCAAACTTGCTCTTAAATGGTTTTAATTCTCTCCTTCTCCATGTCACATTCCTCCTCATCTGATGGGATCTCTAAACTTGTGAAATTCTTTAATGAGCAGGACCACGATTGCGCTGCGTTCCTCTGGGAACTGGGACTCGGCTTAAATAGTGTGTGACTTTTTTTTCCCTTTATTTTCCTGAGTAATGAATTTGTTTTCTCCGATGTGAAATAGGATGGGGGTGGGTTCTGGATCTTGACCTCTGCCAGAAACACAAAGCATTGGGCTGATTAAAACAGTATGCACGTTATGTGGAGCTTAAATGCACTTAAGTATGCCTGTAACCCTACCAGAGAGCCAGACTCTGTCTTGCTGCTTTTATTTTTTAATATCCTGGATAATTTTAGCTACTTCCGAACATACTGTAAAAATAGAACAAATGGGTGGTCTATTTTGTGCCTGGAATAGCATCTGCTGTGCAAAAAAAGTATAAAAAAAACCCTATGTTACACATTTCAAAAATATAGGCTAATTACCTTAAAAACCATATGTTACGGTAAAAAACATGCTTTCTATTTATACAAACATTGCATTTTATTCAGCTCTGCAAAACTACTACATATCTTTTAATGTATTTATGTATTTGTTACACTAATTTTTTTGTTGGGGTATAATAAATTTATATTACATCAAATTTTATTTAATTCTGCGCAGCTAAATTTGTCAGGCTTTTCACAATGCCAGCAAATGGGATTGCAGCTTCTTGTCATGTGACTCTGTGATGGGCAGCCCTCCTCTTTCAGAGCTATAGAGGGCACTGCTTGGAACCAGGGAACACACAGGTCAGAAACTCCTCAGAAGATACAAGCAGACACTTGCTGATTTTTGTGTTGCATACATGTTTTGATGGGCAATAAAGTTAAAGCCCATCTCGGTTTGGCCCCTTTCACACTGATGGTCCGATCGGGTCCGCCTTTCAGTTTTTCAGGTGGACCCAATCAGACCATTCATGTGCCTGCTGACAGCTGCTGTCATCCGATCTGATCCTGTATGCTAAAAACAGACAGATGAGGATTCCTCATCCATCTGGCAGATCAGATTGAATGACGTTTCCATCTGACTGTCCCACAGAAAACAGTGGGCTGTGTCTGTGTCCACTTTGCAGCACCATAGCGGACACAGACCAGTCATCCACTTGCTCAGCGTGGATCAGTGGAGAATTCCCCCGTAAGCAAATGGTTGCGCTGTTGGGTCCGCCCCGCCTGAAAGGGGCCTTATGGCACCAAATACAAAAGTAGAGCTGCTCGCCTTCTAAAAGCCCAGAATGGGTTTTATTAATATTATCCAGTACAAGGGTAAACCACCTATTATTCTTACGCATTGTACTCTAGCAGCTCAGTGATAGTCTAAATCAGAGAAATCTAAGTGCCTAGTGGGGTGAAATGCGTAAGCAGGAGGTGGATTACACCTGTACTGGATAATTTTAATAAAACCTATTCTGGGCTTTTAGAAGTTGATTGGTTCTACTTTTGTTTTTGGTGATAAAATCATTAGCAGATCACGGACGGCATAGACATGCTCACAGGGTGTGCCGGAAGTGCCTGACACCCTACTCACCCCGTGTGCATTAGCATTGTCACTCTGTGTGCCAGCAGGGAGATGGGAAAGTTCTTCCTCTTCCCAGCTCTGCCTGCACTTCTCTGTCGCTGTGCCGGCAGGGAGATCAATGTGCCGGGGCCATATATATAAACTGAATAAAATCGGTATCCAAATATTACAAATAAAAAAAACAAAAATTGTGAAAAATTAGTACCCTATCCTTATACCCTGTCCTTATGAAGATGTCAGGAAGTGACGAAATGTGTCAAGAGACGTGACATCGGACGTTGCACGGTGACCGGAAGTGGCAGAGCGGCCATCTTAACTTCCCTGGAGGTATTCCCGAGTGTAGCTCGGGTAAAGTTTAAGCACCACAAGCGGTAACCCTGAGCTACACTCGGGAATACCCTGCAGTGTTGCTCCGGGATCCCTTCTGCACTTACCTTGTCCTGCGCTCCAGCGATGTCCCCCTGGCAATGTCCTCCGGCCGATGCCGGCATCTGTCTTCCGGGTTCCATTCCCTGCGACATCAGGACATATGGGGGACGGAACTGGCAGGAAATTAAAAAATGTCAAAAAGTGACATTCACTGAATACACTAAAATCACATAGTAAAACATTACTGTATCAAACCATTTCACATACATTTTGTCCCGAGTGCTTTGTCCGGCGCCTTGCCTGCATTTTTACTGTTCTTTCTGCCTGGAAACTGAGAAAGGTCCATGGCGTCCAAAAAGCGTCCCTTTAGGTCAAAAGCGGTTTTAGACCGGCTAGAGAACAGCGATAGTAAATCAGAACCACTTGCAGAATTGAGTGATAATGATTTGTGGCGGAAATTCGTCAGACACTGAAAATGATTCTGCGACTTTGCTCAGTGATGTGTGAACTTGGCACTATATTTCAAATTTCAGTGTTTTTGGTTTGATTATATTATTGAATTAAATTTATTATTATTATATTATTATTTTGATTATTGATATGATTATTTATTAAATTATAATTTATGATTTTGTGTTTCAAATTTCAGTGTTTTTGGTTTGATTATATTATTGAATTAAATTTATTATTATTATATTATTATTTTGATTAGTGATATGATTATTTATTAAATTATAATTTATGATTTTGTGTTTCAAATTTTAACATACCCAGGATGTTTACTAGACTCTTGTTCGGACAGATTTCAGTGAGTTATTCCTAAAAATTACAGCCTACAATAAAAAAACTACATATTTCCATGCAAAAAAATGTACCGCTTTGAGCACAGAAATACTGACATAATCAGACCGCTAGGGAGGCTACCTGAGGGAATATCGTGATTGGCGTTCCTGGAAGCTGCTTGTCAGACGGGAATGGGAATTTAAACGTTTTTTATGCGTTTTTACACTATTTTAAATGTAAGCACAACTAATAAAGCCTGGATTTATTTATGACATACTACACTATATGATTATCCTTTTTTTCTATGAATGATTACCTATGGTTGGCTCTGGGAAGCAATATCCCATACTTAAAAGCATAGGATGTCTGGCATCTGATATAACGTTTGTGGATCAACCTAAGGATTTGTGGCAATTGAATTATCTCTCTTAGAAGGCTTTTTGATCACATATTGATGGTAAGAGTATTCATTCTAGCCACATAGAAGTGCACGGAGTGTTCACGGAGTAGTGTTCATATTGGAGTGTACACGGAGTGCTGCACTAATTCCTGTGTTTTCACGCTGTGTTTTATATTGTGTTTTCACAATTTTTCACATATGTATATATGGTTTTGATTATTGATGCACTGAGGATAATACACTCTTTAGTTTTTATATTTGTTTGAGATACACGGCGATATTGGATTTCATTTTGGGATCATCACATTGAAGATTATTTGGAAGGATTTACTGACACTAAAGAGGATTCATGATTTATATTTGGGGCCATATATATGTAGATACACACACGTGTGTGTGTGTGTTTGAGCTGTGGAGTGCACACCCTAATGCAATAGGCTGCGCACACCGGACAATGGACAACCTGAAGCCAACACCCATCGGATCCAGCAGGGATGAAAGGCTTGGAGCGGAGAGGTTGGGATTTTCTAAAGCCAATCTCAAGTTGTATTTGAGTTCCCTCCCCTCCTGCTTTAAAAAAATAAAAGTATGCATGCCTTTATTTCCAAGAGTTTTCTTTGCAGTCCGGTGACATCAGAGATCTTTTCTCTTCTCCTTTGGCAGTAGTATAAGCCATTCAGTGTATTTGTACTCTGGGCCCAGGCTGGCATGATGATGCTGCCTCAGTGTAGGTGGGTCTATGACAGCCTGGTCTCAAAGGAAGTGCTCAGGTTGAATAATAATGACCATCAGTTACCAAGGAAAAGAAGCACCATCGGGGGGTCACGAGTCTGATGGCCACTGTTGTCATGCTGATACCACTCAACAGGGTGACGAGCGCAAATCGCCCACTCACTTTCTAAATAGTGCCAGAAGTAGGCACGGCAATCGTGATCACTGCTTACCTCTGGCATTAGGGGAACCTTACACTAGCTAGGGAAAAATAGGACAAGTGCAGGGAGAGGTTCCTGAGGAGCAGGGACAGTCTGGAAAACCTCTGTTTGGGAAAGGGCCCTGTTCCAACATGCAATTTGGTTACACGCATTTGTGTGCCCTGTATTGCCAACACAGCACCGTACTGTGAGGCCACTTTCTTCCAACCAAGGGTACAAGCACTCACCCACTTGTACGTTCTGCATGTGTTACAGAATTCTACTGTTCTTTATTCATTATATAAGTTAGAAATGTCCCAGAAGAATTCAGGCCCTTTAAATCAATGTTGCTTAGTTAGCCCTGACCACATGTGTACATTTTGCAGTGGACAGCATTGGATTGAAGGTACATATTGCAGCAAAAGCTGTTTTTTATGTTAAATACTTCTCATCTACTTATTTTTTATTTTAAAACTGGAGGTCTGCTTTAGGCTGCAGTAACTATGCCTTGGATTTAGCTTGTTGTTAATTAGTGGATGGATGCTTTTCTGGAAGGCTAACCACACAGGTGTTCTGCAGAGCTGGAAAATGCTGTATTGTACCTAGACTTAAACAACTAAATCTGGACGGTTTACCGCACGCTATTAGACCTCATCAAGCGATCTTGTTCCCAAAAGTACATGTAAGCAGGAGCACACGGATTTTGCCCTCCATCTTTGACAAGGTCATGCTTCTTGAAATGCAAGACTTGTAATAAGTTCCAAGACTGTATGACCCTGCCACAAAACACGAATGTAATTGTCAGCTTCCAGTACAGCACAGCACACACGTCACATAGAAATAAATAAAATAACAGCACAGAGTAAAACAAAAAGGAAAATCACAAAAAAGGAAAACAGTTTACCATTAGAGATAACGCTTGCTATACACCAGAGGATTTCCGAATGAGCATTTGTACAACTATTCGTATGAACATTCTTATAAAAATTCTCATCAGTACATTCTAAGGCTTGGTCAATGTCCTTTGAACGTACTTCAAAATTTTGTTTGCCTCTAACATTCCATTTTGGAACCAATGCTGAACAAAAACCATGTACAATATTAGAAATTTGTTCAAGAAAAATGTTCCATTCCGCCCCTTCAAATTTTGTTGTAACTGCAGTTGAAAACAAACGTCAATTTGAGTCCACTAAAGATTCAAAAATAGAATATTCCTAAAATATAAAAATTTCAGACAAAATTGTAAAGACCACTTGTGAGGAGGTGCAGTGCGGTGCGGCAGCAGTGAATACACAGTCCAGTTGCAGGAAACACTCGACTGGGAACACTCACAGGTTGAAATAGCAACGTGGAATGGAGCAAGTGTGCACAGTTTCTTTCTTGGAAGGGTGGAATGCAGCCTGGCCAGTCTATACCCAAATGGGAGGATTCCTGGAAGGATGGTGTGTCCCTATCTTGTTCCTACATGTCTGGAACGTTTTCCTACCACTATTCACTTTCCCTGACAGGCGGGTGACCTGTCCCTACACTACCCACTCTCCAAATACACACCAAGCCCGGGAGCCAGGGTCTTAAATACACTCTGCCTGACCCAAGATGGCTGCCAGAGTCACACGGTGATGCAGCACCCAACCGGATCTCTTCCCCAGTGACCCAGGAAACCATAGAGGAACATGTTTCTCTTGAATTCCTTCTTGAATAGACTGCACCTGCCTACACACTATATGGCCAGCTTTAGGGAGGTAATTTTGGTGAAATTGATTTTGCACACAATTACTGATTTCATTGTTGTATGGGAATGCATGTACATGTATACTGTATGTTTTAAGGTCATGACTAAGGAAGTGACAAAGCAACAATTTGTTTAAAATGTCAGGGTGTGAAAATGCACACAAATCGAATTTTCACTGCATGGCAATGCCTCGAAAAAAATACATCAAAATTATTTAAAGTGAATTTCTATTTTCCTATGTCAAAATTAATCTAAACCAGAGGTTCCCAAACTTTTTTGGCCTACCTTTAAAAAAAAAAAAAATTACTCAGCGCCCTCACTGGAAATCTACCTTCTTTAGGCAAACAAACAGAAAGATACAGTGACAAATTTTCCTTCTTTTCTGTATCTATATTTCTACCTACTTCCTAGGGGAAAGATGAAAGGAGATATGCTTGCCCGATCCTCAGCTCCTCTGCGCACAAGACCGGCCCCTGCAGTTCCTGCACCCCCATGCTTTAGTGATCTTGATTCCTGACGCCATCAAGCCCAGAGCAGTCTCCATAAACTTGCTCTGAGACTTGGGGAGCACCAATTACCAATAGAGCGGAGGTTCAGATAAGTATAAGGGTTTCTCCTCTCCCCTGAACTAAACAAGCACTTAACCCTTGCAGTGCACAGTTTCACATGTGCTCCTGGTGGAGACTAGGGATGAGCTTGGGTTCTGGCTTTGGTTCTTTCCAAACCCATGTTCTCCCAAACCTGTAGGTCAGGTGTCAGTGCAAGGCCAATACGCTGTGGGTGGGAAATTCCCTGCCCTACACTTGACATACAAAGGGCAGAAATGCTTGTGCCATCATTGACCTAATATGGGCACATGACCATGTTAGTTCAATGTTATGTGGCCATATTAGGTCAACAATAACACCAATATCACTCCCATATACACTTAGCTTTAGGCAGGAGACTCCCTGCTCCATAGCTAATTGGCCCTCAACTGATGGCTAGCTTCCAATCGAGAGTGCATGTAGATCAGTGGTTCTCAACCTGTGGGTTGTGACCCCTTTGGGGGTCGAACGACCCTTTCACAGGGGTTGCCTAAGACCATCGGAAAAAAACATATTTCTGATGTGTAAAGAGCAGCTACTGTGTAGAAAGCAGCTGCTGTGTTGAAAGCAGCTACTCTGTTAAAAGCAGCTACTGTGCTGAAAGCAGCAGTATTGGAGGTAAAATGACACTTCATGAATTATAATTACTGGGTAAATAATGTTATGGTTGGGGGTCACCACAACATGAGGAACTGTATTAAAGGGTCACGGCATTAGGAAGCTTGAGAACCACTGATGTAGATGGACATGGTTGAAGGAGAATGGAGGAAGTTGACAACACTGAGATGCAAAAAGGAAGAGAAGGTGAACACAGTATTTTCGAGGAAAAAAACACAGTACCCCTTTAAGAAACTTTAGCATGTTACAATCCACAAAAATTCTTTATCACCTCCTCGTTATAATACGGTCAGGGTATCAACCCCTGACTTGCTCAAATTATTTACTTTCTTGTGAGAGGCTCGTTCTTTATGTCCATGTAATGAAGTGGGCTCCTGAGCCAAACAATTCCCCGAGTGGCTTCTGGCTCAGCCCATGAATAGCAATACTTGACCATCCTGAATCAAGGGCAGCAATTAGTTTTTCTTAGTAAAGGGTTTATGTAACCCTTCAAAAGTCTTAATCCGGACTGCCATACTTCTCACCGGCCTCTGCTGAAACCTATTGAAGCCCAGAGAATGACACAGCAAAGGGAGCCTTTCTCTAAGTCAGGGGGCCATTTCACATGCTTTTAATGGCGTAGTCTACATAGAATGAGGTTGCTATAGAAAAGCTCCCAGTACGGATAGTGTAGCCCCCATTCACGAGCTGCCTGGAAAGCTGGACGCTGTGCTTTTACATATGAATAAAGCTGTCCCTGAATGTGGCCACTCAGCTGATAAATAGGATCTGTATCACCATATCTGGAGTTTTATGGGCACTTGGGAAAACTCTTGAAAAAAAAACTGTTTGGGGAGAATAATATGGTCGGATGTATTGCTTGGAAACAAAAGGCAGAGCAAGAGACTGCAGTCTATTACTCAGAGAAAACAAGCAACCATAGAGAGGCTCTAACAACCTGACACCCTGGAGGGTCACAGACATCAGTGCCCAGGGGCTTTCCAAGAGAAACACACACTGGCTACTCAATGGGTCACACCGCACCCGAAGGAAATAGTGGCTTTGTTACTGGTGGGATTTAAAATGAAATTCCAAAAATAATTTTTTTTTTTTTAGGTTTTTTATGCTGTCTGTGTTTAGTGTTGCAAGATTTTTCTCACTTCCTGTCCTGTTGACATGTGTATCTTGTATCAAAATTTACTCAGTGGGGTCAGAGATAGCATTAAAAACCAACATGGCTAACTATTCCCAGCTCTGTCTACAACTAAAACAGTTGGTCCTTAAAGGGTACTTATAATTATTTTGGAGGCAGTACTATTTCTAAGTTTGTTTTATTAATTTTATGTATACATTTTGAAATAAAAAAATCATAAATGGATATTGGACAGCGTTCTGTCTATCATCATTGTGTTGAGTAGGGAGCCTTCTATTAGGTGTTCACTGCCATTGCACCTGTTTTTATTAATTTTTTTCAAAAATAATACGAAGCGTATTGTTAAGAAGGGAGAATAGGGAGTGTTTTGTTAATAAAGATTTGCCATCTACCACTGCAGATCCATTTTAGCTTCCTGAAGAACACCAGTGAAGGTCTCCTCCATACCCCCTTTGATACACATATGCTTGTAAATAATTTCTTAACATGATATATGTAGATTATATTTCAATATATTTATAGTGATTTGTAGGTAGCTGTTTGCAAGAAATGTGTTCATTGTATACATTTGTAAGACACATGTCTACAAGCATATTGTAACGTCAGTTTATGTGATTGTGTTGAAGTTTTACAGAAGTAAATTTGGTTTTGGAATGAAATACAACACTGCTAGTTTTGTTAGCTAGTTGTCAGCTAACTGTTAGTAGGACAGCATAGACAGTGTCCGGGTCTGGGGTGCTGGAAAAGAAGGCTTTCCTATGCCCAGAACTCTTGTGTATTGTCATGGTCTCTGACAGAGGTAGGAGAGGCAAGGAAGTATTGGTAAGATGGGCAAGGTAACCGTGTCACTATAAATTCTCAGATCTGTTATCCAGAATTCCACATTCTAGGGCCATTCTTCTTGGTTAACTCTAAACTAATGACCTATAAGGACTTTTAAAGCGTGCCTATGAAAACTATAGGGTACCGAAGTTTGTGGCCATTGCGGGTGCATGCAAATTTAAAACCTGACATGTTGGTTGTCTATTTACTTGGTGCAACCTTGTCTTTTGTATAAAATTGGCTAATATATTGTGCTTTTTTCTCTAAAATTAACTTCAATGTAGTTATTAATTAAATCTTACATTTGATAAATTGTTGCATAAATATCGAGTGACATTAAAAATTGGAACTACCACATTTTATTCTCTGGGGTGTCTGCTTTCAGAAAATACACAATGTATTCATTATTTTCAGTCCTAAAATGATTTGTAAACTTGTGTGCATGAAAATGAAACAAGGCTCTGGCAGCGAAAGGGTTAAACCCTTACCTACGCTATCCCAAGACTAAAAACATAGATTTTGTCTATACATACAGTATATGCCAGGCAGTTCCTTATCAGGGGCAGACTGACCATCTGGAAACTCGGGCACTGCCCGAGGGCCCGGGGTCAGTAGGGGGCCCCATGAGATGCCCCTGGTACCTTTTTCATAGGCTTTTTTTGAGTTTGGGAAAGGACACAGGGGCCCCATGATCCCCTATTGCCTGGGGGCCCCATGAGTTGTCAGTCTGCCCCTGTCCCTTATACTACATCATTATCGGTAAATCTAAATGAAACTTTAAAATCAGATTATAACTTCTATGGTCAATATTAGTCTGGCCATAGGTAGGAAGATGTATAGCTGAGGATGAAGGGGAGACTTCTCCTTTTTTCTCTAGTGTGGCGACCCATCTTTGTTTCATCTATGACACATAAGAAGAACAGAGAAGTTGAAACTTAATAACACCTTCTCATCATCTTCTCCATCAAAGAATCCCGCAGCGTATGTTTAGCAAATGGGCAAATGTGTTCTGGAGCGGAACGGTTCATAGGATAGAATAGAAGCAAGTGAAGGCACAAGAGCTTGCAGTCAGACAAGTTACTCTCAGTAAGGTTTGGGATTTGAGTCCAAATACAGACAATGCCACTGATTTTAGAAAATTGCAGCTGTAACAGGAACAAAAAAAAATCATAGTAGCAGTAATGTGAATAGTTTCCAGGATGCTGGCAATCAACCTTTTCATGCACTAGAATAACCGAAAGTAGAACTCCGGCCAAAAATAAGATAAAAATCAATAGACCATATAAAGGTTGCATAACAAAACCAGCTTTTGCTGAAATATTCAGCTTCAGTCCAGAGATTTCCCCCTGCAGTACTTTTTCCCACCAATAGATGTCCTTAGTCTGATAGCCAGCATCATTCAACCAATTTCTTCTGATCCAAGGTCTTCCTGGATCTTTCCCCAGACTGTGACTGGACAGTAAAATTAGTAGCTGCGCTGTGTAAAAATGAAACATGTCCTACTTAGACTAGGTAATCAGCCACATGTCCTGTCTGTTAGGACTTTGTTTACTCACACTGCTGTTGTTGGTCTTATCCTGTGAATGGGCCCTAAAGTAAAAGAGCAGTAAAATGTGAAGTGAGTTTTTCACTTTTTCTGCAACCAATATTGCTGTTTTATACTGTAGATTGATACTTTTCTTTTAATCATCTTTTCTCCTTCTTGTAATCCTCTCCTTTAAAATACTCAGATCAGCCTGTCTGGCCCCCACTTAAATCCCCTTTCTTCCCTATTCTGATGCTCAGTTTGAGCTTGAGCAAGTCGTCCTCGCCACGTCTAGATGCTTAAATGCATTCAGTTGCTGTCATGTGATTGGCTGATTAGCAATTTGTGTTACCAAGAAGTTGAAAAGGTGTACCTAATAAAGTGGCCGGTGAGTGTATATAGTGTTGAACTTGGAGACTATAATAAAATCACTTTTAAAGAACAAACTGTGTCATAGGATTACAACTTTATTTTTTATCAATTACTGTGACATTGCAATCTACAGAAGCTACCCCCAAGCGCCTTTGATCTGGAGTTTTGGTTTCTCCCTAGCAAGTGGGGTCTCATTCCCTGTCCCTCTACTTGCTCCATTAACCTGCTACATCAGTGGTTCCTATAGTGAACTCGGTGTAGAGCTATTCACCCTGAGGTCATCACAGAGGACAAGGGGGCACTCTTTACGTCTGGAGGAAAGAAAAAAAATGTAATCTCCAAACACGGAAAGGTTTCTTCATAGTGAGAGCTGTGAAAATGTGGAATAGACTCCCTCAAGAGTTGGTTCTGGCCAGCTCAGTGGATTGCTTCAAAAAAGTCCTGGATTCTTTCTTGGATACACAGAATATAATTGGATACTAACATTTATAGGTAAAGTTGATCCAGGGAATATCCGATTGCCTCTCGAGGGATCAGGAAGGAGTTTTTTTTCCCTGCAGGAGCAAATTGGATCATGCTTTGCTAGGTTGTTTTTGCCTTCCTCTGGATCAACTGTGGGTATAGGATTATAACTTTTTTTTCTTTTAATGGTTGAACTAGATGGACTTTTGTCTTTTTTTTCAGCCAGACTAACTAAGTAACTATATGTAACCGAATGACACAGGTACCCTGATTTGTAAGGTTCTACACCAAGATGGCTGCCAAAGGTCAGCAGAAGTTGCAGCATCCAATCAAACAGTTGATACCTTTGAGACACCAACGGAGTCCCTGAGGGGACAATTACCTCTAAAGACTCCACTCCATCTTTATAGTGGCACAAAGCCACCTACTGGCCTCCTGACACCCATCTAAACCCTACCTGAACTTGCTGTGTGCTGTGTAACACCAATCGCAGTGCTGTAAGGGGACACTACCAGAGCTGCAGATAGGCGAGGCAGCAGATATAACTTATCTCTGTTGATTCTGCCATTCCAGCAGTCAATGCTGGCACCCTGTCTCCGTCAGCCTGGCCTGCAGAAGGTGAAGGAGAGAAATTATTTTTATAGAAGAAATGACTGTATGTTACTGATTACTTACACAAATATCCACATTATGTGAAGAAACCTGAAAAACCTGCGCTGCTCTTTCTCTAATGCCCCCCAATCGGACTTTTTCCATTCCGTCACGCACATCACCGGTGACCTTAAAATAGCATGCTGTAGCTAACAAAAATGTTCTTTATGTGAAGCGAGCCGCTGCGATTGATTTCATGTCATTTGTGCCCTTTATATCGCAGTAAACACACCGGCCTCCTGTCAGGCCAAGACAAATTCTCGTAGACACACACCGACTATTGTTAGAGAGCTGCAGCTGCTGCAGCAAAAATATGAGGCTCAGGCTCTAGGTAAGAGGTGAGCTAGGACACCTGTGGCTGTAGGCCTTCTGAAGAACTGCAACAACCAGCATGGTTTGCTACACAGGTTAGCGGTTTTAATAGTAGACAGAGACACTTTGCTGCTGAACTGGTTTGAAGGACCAATGTCAATGAAAATGTATTCTGATAACTTTATGCAAGCTGGCCAGGAAAAGTAACAGTGAGGTGGTTAGCATGCTATAAACTGCTGAACTGCCACCTTATTGAGAATAATCTTCTTGATCCCCTTCAGTATGGATTTTTCCCACAACACTCCACAGAAACTGCTCTCCTAAAACTCACAAACGACTTACTAACTGCTAAAATCAATGGTCACTATTCCGTACTCCTACTCTTGGGCCTCTCTGCTGCCTTTGACACAGTTGACCCCCCCCCCCCTCCTTCATTGGTTCGAATCTTACCTATCTCACATCAATTTCAGTGTCACTTACAACTCTACTTTCTCCTCTCCTTCTCCAAGGTTCTGTCTTTGGACCTCTCCTGTTCTCGATCTACACTTCTTCCTTGGGTCAGCTAATAGCTTCCCATGGTTTCCAATACCATTTCTATGCTGATGACACACATCTATCTGTCTACTCCTCAGCTCACCCCATCAGTTTCGTCACGCATCACCGATTTACTAGCGGACATATGGATGTCACAGCACTTCCTAAAATTCAATCTATCCAAAACTGAGCTCATAATATTTCCCCCCCCACGTGCCTCTTCCCCTGATTTCTCAGTCAGGATAAATAGCACCACTATCAACCCATCCCCGCATGCCAGGGTGCTAGGGGTAACCCTGGATTCTGAACTATCTTTTCAGGCCCACATCCAATCCTTGTCCAAATCATGCCACCTCAACCTCCGCAATATCTCTAGAATACGCCCTTTTCTAATCAATGATACCAGAAAGCTAATTCACTCCCTGGTTATCTCTCGCCTCGACTACTGCAACTCCCTCCTCATTGGCTTACCTTTACATAGGCTATCCCCCCTATAGTCCATTATGCATACTGTTGTCAGGCTCATCCACCTTACCAGTGTCTGCTACCCCTCTCTGCCAATCCCTCCACTGGCTTCCAGTCACCCAATGAATAAAATTCAAAATACTAAAAACAACTTACAAAGCCATCCACAACTCTGCCCCCCAGCTACATCACCAACCTGGTCTCAAAATATCAATCAAACTGCTCTCTTCGATCCTCCCAAGACCTTCTGCTCTCTAGTTCCTGTGTCACCTCCTCCCATGCTCGCCTCCAGGACTTTTCCGGAGCTTTTCCCATCCTAATGAACTCCAATCTCTCCAGCTATCTCCTAATATATCCACCTTTAGACGATCCCTGAAAACCCTTCTCTTTAAAGAAGCCTTTAAAGAAGTCTATCCTGCTTCTAACTAGTAAACTGCCATTTATTTCCTCCATCAGCTCATCCCCCCCACAGCTATTACCTTTTGTATCACTCAACCCTTCCTCCTAGATTGTAAGCTCTAACGAGCCGGGCCCTCTGCTTCCTCTTGTACCAAATTGTATTGTAACTGTAATGTCTACCTTCATTTTGTAAAGCGCTGCGCAAACTGTTGGCGCGATATAAATTCTGTATAATAATAAAAATAAAACCTGTATAATAATAATTCATGTATACACCTGTAAAAATAATATCTATATGCAGAATGTATAATAATAATTCCCTGCATGCACCATGTATAGTATAATTTTATATCTGTATGCACCATTATAACATTAATAACTGTTAATAATAACCAGTTCTGTAAAATACAGCATTTCTAAGCAATTCCTGCGTCATGCAAGATGTTTCAAAAGCTAGAGGTTTTCTTTTGGATTTAAGTTGGGTTCTAACCAAGAGACCAGTAATTTTTTACATTGACTTTTTCTGCTTTTCATTTTCCAAATTTCCAGATTAAAAAAAAAAAGGAAACGTATCCACCCAAGGAGGATCTGTCTGTCTGCCGAAACAATATTTGTACTGGCAGATCTTTGAACTTATCCTGCAAAATGCTTTGTAACTGTTAATAGGCAGTGAAGGGAATTCGATAGCTGTGTCTTGTCTGGGACTTTTCCCCAAGACGTAGAATTGGCTAATGGAAGATTCAAAGTTGGTAATCAGCTGCTGATCATTAGAGGTTAATGAGGTGTCCCTCCATTCATTAACCAAATCAGCCTCATTAAAATGGATCTTTTTCCTGCTCGTTAGGTGCAGTTCCCAGAGCCCCCGCTTCCCTCTATCTCTCTGTAATCTATCATGCTGGTATTTATTACCGTTTGATTAACCAAGAAATAGATATCTATTCCCATGAAGACTAATTATCGTTTTATGCTATGTAAGCAGCTTCAATGAGTGTTTTCTCCATGCACCGTAATGTTGGAAACATACATTACAGTAGTTTTATTTAGGTTTCTAGCATGATTGTTCTTGGTTGTGTGTGCCCCTCTGAAATTCGTTTGAACTGATTATTAAACTTTTGACAATACTGCCTGTACCTTCCTGTTCCAATTACTACCACCCCCACTTTGTTGTACGGGTGTCACTGGGACAGGAAGAAAGCACAGATCTTCTCCTTGGGATCATAAACATATGATCTATAAAATAAAAATAAAAATTTGGCTTTATTTAGCTTTACTACAGCTACATTGGTACGCTGATGCTGCTTTGCAATCTGATTGGTGATTGATGCATATATTTTGGCACCCTCCCATTCTGTCCCATGTGACATTGCTGAAGCTTGGTGATTGGCTGTTCGGACCCCACATGCTTTATTGTGAATGCGAATCCCATGGCATGTCACGTGCTTCCACATACTGGAAGTACCTAGCATTGTTTTAGAACAGAGCCAGTGATGGGATGGGAGGGACAGCAGTAAAGGAAAAGAGTAACTCCATTTATGTTGAGAAAAAAACATTTCCTCTGGGTAATCTATGTACATTGTAAGGAGTTAAACGAACTTTGTTGCAGATTCTTACCTTTTGTTATTCTGAAGAAATAGCTGTTTGTCTGTCTGTGCCCATGTGCAATGTGAATGGGAGTGACTTTATAATTATTAATCAGCTGCTGCACTTGCAGGGTTCTAATGAGGAAAGTGGCAGGTTCTGCATCCCTTTAGATGCGCTTTTCCTTTGGAAGTGTCTTAACAAAATGGACATTTTTATTGCAGAGGATGCCCAATTGCAGACTTCTGGGAAAATCAGTAAGCCAATCACTCAAGCAGGAAATGGCATTTCTGAAGGGCATTCCATACATCTTTACGTACATCTTACAGTGCTGCAGATTGAAAAAGAAAAGTTAATTTTTACCCTCTTCTTGTCCTACCTATTGTCAATTGACGGGTGAGCGGGAGCTTCCTGGATCTGGGAGGGCGTCATATGACGTCACATGCCCTGTCCAGTATTGACGTGTTTAATAACATTCATTTACAATATGGCGTGTGCAGCTATTATATATGTATTTTTTTTTATTTTATTTTTTCCCTAGGAAAGAGGAGGTACCCTTTAAGGCACTGGAAGGTGGGGGGGGGGGGCCTAGCGCAAGGATGGGGAGTTGGTTTGTCATTTTGTTTTAATGACAGCTTTACATTAAATGTAGGCTTTTTTGAACATGTGTAAAAAAATGTTTTACCGTAATTGATCAATAATTAAGACCACTTTTTTACAGTTCCAGGGCTATTTGGCTTGAATTTAAACTCCCAAATACAGTATATACAAAAATTGTATTAAAAAATATTTCTTTATTACAAATTATCGGTATGATGTCTAGATTTGCAAGTTTTAACATATTCCAACATTCATCACTGCCAATTAGTAAATCTAAATAACCAAAACTGGCCTCTTGTGTGAACTCATTTTGTGAATGTTTGCTGTAATGTAATCCAATAGTGGTTCATAACTGCTTTTCTCATTCTGATTGTCCTTTAATATATCTACCTATCTAGGTGATTGATGTTATCAATTAACTGTTAATTGTACTCTTTTTTTCTGTAATGAAATGCCTTTTTACTACAGTAAATATTCTTCAATAAAAAAAAAATTTATAAAAAAAAAAACAAATTCAGTTGGGTCAACAGTGCTGGTAACTGGGTGTATGTAAGCCTACAATCTGATTCCCAGGTTAGTTTATCCTCAACAGATGGCTAAAATGATAAAAAATGTCCATCAGACAATATTCTATGAACTGCTGATGCCATTATTTGGGGTTAAAATAGAATTATGGATGCAAAGAACATGATGATATCAGCACCACTCTCTCCATCGATACATTGTGAATTAATGGAATCCATGCTGATGCTACCTTGGAGGCAGGCATGTCTTGCATTCACAGCATGCCATCATTAACCCCAAAGACTTATGGCTAAAAAGAAAGTAAGCAGGAGACAGCTCCAGACCGCAGCCCAGGTTGCTTTTCTTTTTTAAGCTGATGTTGGGGGACAATTTTATTTAGAAATCCCTGGAACCAATCTTTAAAATAAGCACTCACTGACCTCTGTAGCTACAAGTGCTTTGGAGCAATACACTCTCAAAGATTACAACAGATGCAGACTATTGTCTTCTAGTCAGATCTCAGGGATTAGAGTTCTTACAGACTGTTATGTCCCCAATGGGAGATGAAACAAAATGTTCTACTGAGAGAAAATTAAACAGTATTTTTGCTTTGAAATAGGAGCACACATTAGTTCACAGTGTGTGCAGCTACATCAGTGAGCGTGTCAGGAGCCTTTAGTGCTTCTGATCCAACACAGCTCCTGGTCCCATTCCATCCTGGTTTTGGCTATGATGCACTCTCCCTGTGTGTCTGTCCACCTGCAAGGTGATTGATGTGGCCAGTCTCTGGGTGGAGACCAAACCTGATTTTAGCCCGCCAAGCCTGCAGTCTCATGTTTGTGATAGCCTTTGTAAGACGTGCTGCAAGCTACCTGTCTGTCTGGCCTGCTCTGCTGTTTGGATTCTCTTGGTAACGAACTTGGATCGGATATTGACTACTCTTTGAACTCTGCTTGCCTTTTGTATGCAGATCTAACCCTGACTATCCTGAGCCTTGCCTGCCTTGTGCCCGGACTGTCATTGAACCACTCTGCTTGTCTGCCAACTGCAAGTACCTGTTTTCTATGCTCAGTTTGTGCCTGCCCCAACGTGGTAGCCAGGCACTATAGCATTGTTTATAAGTCCTGGGGGCAACCAAGTACCGGTAGGCCTGCTTGCCTTATGGGAAAGGCGGCTGCTAGAGGTAAAGAACACAGAAGCCAGCTATAGTGTCTGACCATCTACATTAGGGTTAAGTGTGTCAGAGGGCTTGTGTTATTTAAGCCTTTTTACTGCTTATTACAATTATGTAAATAGGCTAATTTCACCTTCCTCCCCACACATACCTGAATCAAATCCCTGCATTATTGTCATCTTTTGAATTTGGCATGGCTGTGCATAACTCCTGGACATTTGCTTAATCCATTCACAGAGTCTGTGAATTAAGAAACTAGATGTCCCATCTGCCACCTCTGCAGAGGGACTCATAGTTCTCAATGGATCACAAGTGAGATGATGTCACCACGCTCATAGTTCATTTATTCTTCCTCCAGATTCATAACTGAAGGGTCATACTTTGGTATAGACCTGATACTCCAATGTAAGCAGGGGTTAGTGCCCCCTTTTACTGAGGTCCCTCCCCTGGGTGGATCTGGTGGGTGGAGTAGCGCATCCCTATATATACTGAAGTGGGAGGAGTCTAGGGAGAGGAGTGATGGGAATAGGCTAACCATGGTATACAACATGTAAGCCTGTAGCCTGAGGAAGTGAACCCTTTGAGGTAAGGCCTCTAGAGACTCTGTATTAGGACCCACTTATGGGGGACCTATATTGAGGAGGTTGGAAGAGATAGCCGGCCATTCAAGGGTTGATTAACTAAAACTAAAAGAGTGCAGATTCTGGTGCAGCTTTGCAGAGAAACCAATCAGCTTCCAGGCTTTATTGTCTAAGCCTAATTGAACAAGCTGAGGTTAGAAGCTGATTGGCTACCATACACAGCTGCACCAGATTTCAAACTTTAGTAAATCTACTCCTCAGTGAGAATATTATACTGTGATGAACTGTTGCTCATGGACCTGAAGTTATGGTTGTGTTGAACAAAGTTGTTATTAAATCTTGCTACAGTAAAAATTGATCATGTGTGGACATTCTCATATTTCTGGAGGTGGACCAACCCAGGAGAATGTAATTAATTTTAATTGAGTATCTCCCTAATATAGGTATGCGTACTTTATCCTGGACTGCACAGTGGCTAAATGGTTATTCCTTCTGCCAGGCAGGGTCATTGGTTTGAATCCCAACCGTGGTTTCACCTGCCTAGAGTTTGCATGGTTCTCCCTGTGCCTGTGTGTGTTTTCTCCGGGTACTCTAATTTCCTCCCACACTCCAAAGGCATGCTGATAGGTTAATTGGCTACTGTCTAAATTGACCCTAGTATGTGAATGAATATGAGTTAGGGACCTTAGATTGTATGCTGGGGACTGATGTGAATGTACAATATATATATAAGTGCTGTGTAAATTGGCAGTGCTATATAAGTTCCTGTAATAATAATATCCCATTCCTGAGCATGAAGAAGATGTAAGGTGTCCCTGGCCAGCCTGGCAGGGGCTATCGGTGAATCAATTACCTGTTTCACGCAATCCACTGATCATGGTCTCAGTGCTTTAAGGGCTCAAATGCAGAAAAATAATAAATGCACATTTTTTCTTTTTTCAATATGCATTTTTTATTTTTTAACATTGGAGTAAGCCTTTCCATGTCTGTAGCCTGGCCAAAGTTCTACTTTAGCTAAGTCCTCATTTGGACTTTGTATAATCCTTATAGAAAGTATCCACAGTACATTACGATGATATGACACCCCATGAGGTTGTTCAATGTGTCCTGGTGAATGGGGGCCCCCAAGCATATTAGTTTGCAAAATACAGCTGATCAGATGGCTGCGACTCCAGAACAGGTTTGCTCGTTACTGTTCTAATCTGTGACAGCCACATAGCGACATGTAAAGTATCCAAAACCTAAAACACTCATCTGTCTCAGAAGTATTGGTATCACACATGAAAGAACACGTTTCCTCATCCCCACTCATAAAAAGTTGGAGGTATTTAGGATTTTGCTATTTTATTACAGCTGCCTTTCATGTGTCCGATGTTGAACAGGCAAGTCCTTCCGTCTCCTGTTTCACCAGAACTTCTCTGTGATTGTATTTCAAAGTGTTCCTTTCTCCCGGATGGCGGCTATTGTTCCCTGCTCTCTCAGTGCTTCGAGTGATCATGGCCCAAGGTGCGTTCACCGAACGAATGGCTTTCCACGTAAAAACGTGTTCCAGTTTCAGCGGGTGACTACAGAAGAGGAAATAGGTCAGGTTTATTGGCAGGCTGCGCGTGTGGCTATGGACAGGGCCATATATAGGATTCATGCTGCCGTCCGCCTGCGTGATTGATGTGCCCTTTCATAAGGACTCCACCCCTTTTCTCAACGACCGTGCTATGGTATTATAATAATGAAGGAAGGAGGCTTGCTTTATAAACAGAACTCTGGCAAGAAATCATAAAGAGAACCTGCATTGTACTTGAACCAAAAAACACCTTGTCACTTCACTAAGCCGCTTCTATACAATCTTTTCTCTCCTTTTTGCTCGGTCGTTTGGAAAAGTCCAACTCCAAAAAAAAAAGATCAAAATGAATCGTCTATTAAAAATAAAATAATAAAACCAGCTTATGCTGCAATATTCAGCTTTAGTTCAGCTATTTCTCCTGAAGTACTTCTTTTTGTGGCAAGATGTCCTCAGTCTGATGGTCAACATCATTCAACGCACTTCCTCTGAGCCCAGGTCATCTTGGACCTGCTTCCAGCCTGTCACTGGACAGTGGAAGGAGAAGCAAAACAGTGATGAGCTCCTCTCTCTCACTCTGTTTTCTCCTCCTATCAGGATGCTCCTTGTCAGCACATGAACTGATTGTGCTGCTGTTTCCTCTCAGACTCCATGCCTGCTGATAGCTGATCACATTCAGATACTTACACTGCTTGCATTTAAAGGGACACTAAACAATATCCTTATTCGCCAACAATCATACATACACATCCTCTACTCTACGGCCCTGTAATCTATTTTTCATGAAATTGTTTCTTATTGTTCTTTATGGTCTCCTTGACATATTCTCCATTAGCTCCCAAACCTTCTCACTTCCATTTGTTTGGAAGGAGCATTGCATGTAAGTTGTGGTAGGGCTTTTTTTCAGTTCGAAAATGGGGCAATGCAGTTCTGGCACCTCTAGCACTGAATGTATATAATTGCAGGGGGTGCTGGGGTGAGCTGGAGGGTCTACTGGTGCTTGCTGCTACGGGATTTATTGTTTCTGGAGGGGACCTGTTTTTGCGTGGGGGTGGCTTATTGTTGCTGGTGGGGGATCTCTTGTTGCATGGGGGTCTCATGTTTCTAGGGAGTCATTTGTTGCCGGGAGAGATCTACTGATGAGGGATGAGTCTAATATTGCTGGCTGCTGGAGGGTCTATTGATGCTGTTAGCTGGGAGATCTGTTGTTGCTGCCAGGGGTCTATTTTTGCTGTGGTAGATCTATTATTGCTGGGGGGGTCTGTTGTTGCTAGCTGCAGGGGATATATTTTACTGATTTTCTTGTTATCATTAACACATTCTATACAAATTACTTAGCACCATAAAATGATACTTGGTTCTGTATTGTCTAGGAGGGGCAGTACTGGGAGGTGGGTAGATTGTAGAACCAAGGGACGGTACTCCGACATGGGTAGGAGGCAGAGACAAAGGTGAATCAGAAGAAGGAGGAGTTCCTGCGCCTATACTATGAGGAAAAAAAGCCCTGAGTTGCGGTAATGTGTCCCTGCTGGACCGGCCAAGATTGGAACCATCTATGGCCAGCATTATCTTCATGTGCCACAGTTCATGTGCAGGACTCTTGAAAACAGTGGTACAGTGTAAATCTGCAATAAAAACTTCACATCAGGTTCCAGTTTAGACATTAACTGGAGTTCCATTAAACCAGCATGACGTTTCAGGAAATTGCAACCCACTTCATGAAGGTAACAGACAGATGTTCTGTCTGTTACATTCATAGAGGGGGTCATAGCGTTCCCAAAAACATAACTTTAGTGTAACAGAACCCCAGTAAAGGTCTGAACTGGAAGCTGGTGTGCTGGCTTTCTTATTGCAGGTTTTTCTTGCGGTGTCTCTGTCAGGGAGATTTACCTTCTCTATTTGTCCTGTTGACCATTATTATCAGTATGGAAAGGGGCATGGATCCAACATTTTATAGGTGTCCCTGGAACAGAAATAGAAGGGAAATCTTCCAGTGGGAAAGCTATCTAAGAGGAAATTCCCCCTCGCTGGGCCAAAAACCCCCCCATAAAAACGCAACAAAAAACACATCAAAATGCCTTAAACCGCATGTGCAAAAACGCACTACATAAAGCACTGCAGATATGGATTTTAAGTGAAGGGAAATCTATGCAACAGGGCATACACAGCATAAAAAAACCTGACAGGGGTTCCAGTTATTTCCTACTCTATCATTCGACAACACACTCTCAGTTCATCAATGAATAACAAAGTAGAAAAATGAACACAAAGGGTATGTCCAGCCAAAACCCAAATTTACCCACTGAAACCTCTATTTTCGTCTCTAGAGCAAGGTCCCAGTGTTATTTTGTTTGCTTACTCTGTAGTGAGAAACTATTTTTATTACTCCCTGTGATATCTCTCATCACTCATGTGATAGGTAGAGGTTATTTCCTACCGAATTCCTACTGAGGTGATGTCATTTTAGTAGGTGTCCCAGTTATTTGGCTAAACCAGTGACCAAAGCAGACCTTGTGCTATTGTAAAATTTTAACAGCAGCATTTCCGAAAAATATTTTCCCAAGACCATCTCTCCCAGTCCAGCATTACTAAGCCCTGACGAACCCCCTGAAATGAATAGGCTGTTTTTATAATATTACTGCGTTGAATAAACATTATCTAGACCGCCAACCATACTTTGGCACTGTCTTTTTCAACAAACATTGAGATGCCACTTCAGGGGCTGTTTTAGGGCTCATCGTGCACTTGGTTGCTACTTCAAAAAAGCTGTCATATCACTTTGTAATAGTCACCAGGTGGAGCACTCCACCACTCCAGTTCTTAATCTTCTTACTTGTGTCAGGGAATGACAGCTGTTTAAGATGACACCCCAGCTGGAGTTCCTGTACATGCTTCTCAAAAGGCTCAATAAACCCTGTGAGCAAGAGGTAGAGAGAGTTTCCTATCAAATTACTACTGAAATTATACCATGTTTGCATTGTGCTAGGAACTCATCCTATTCAGATGCTTTGACTTGCGCTCAACAAACCACTGAAGGACTTCTGCTCGTAGGGTTTGAACAGGGAGTGAAGGACCACTTCAGGTTAATTGAGCAAAGACTAATATAGGTGAGCCTTAGCTATGATCTTAAACATCCATCTTCTTTGTATCTCGATGCTGTCCATTTGACATTTCCCTAATGGACAATTTCTTCACCTGAGGAAGAAGCAGCTTATGTAGCAGGCTTGATGCTCCTACGGATTGTTCTCATTTTACCATGTTAACCTATTGCACTGTGTTAGTAATTATTCCACATGTTCTTGATGAGAGAATTTCCTGAAACATAAATTGCTGGGAATATCTGGTGATCAAAAAGGGAGGAACACTGCTTGAAAGCAATATTTTTGCATAAGATTTAATATGCATCTTGACATAGGCACAGTAAAATTCCTTTAATCCCAAAGCTAACAGTTTGGTAATGGGTTTGGGTTTCTTGAAAAATTAGCAGTCAGCAAGAATATTCCCAATCAATAAAATCCCGAACATTTTTCAATCTCAGAAAAAAATACTGGTCTCTCTTGCTGCCTCTGACCCCATTGGGAATAGTTCCCCTCACTTCCTGTGTGGTTCTAGATACAGGAAGTGAGGAGACTTTATTCTTCAATAGGATCCTGAAACACTCCAAGCACTTTTGTAGTAGAATTGGGAAGGGTTAGAATGTCTTTAATTTGTGGAGATTCTCTTCACCTCCTGTGTTTCCACCGGTATAGGAGGAGAGGGAAAAATCCCCCGAACTGGGACAAGGACAGAAATAAAAACCTAACAGGGTTTCCAAACCTTCCCCACTCTATCCAAAAAGAAAAAAAAGGTTTTAAATGGCATTTCAGTAGCAGTCCAACAATAAAACACATCTGAGAATCCACATCTGCCTGGTCTCATGAATGCTGTATTAAAGGAATTTTCTTGTACATACTGGAAACAAAATTTGTACACTCAATTTTAAAAGGGAAATAAGTCTCATTTATACTGGCATACAAAAGATATGGGTCCTATAAACTGTTTTCGGAAGACATTAGTCCCAGCCAAAGTCGTGGCCGGTCATTTGGTAGAACTTCATATTGTACGGTCTATAGAAGTCCTGGAGACGTAACAAGAGTCTCTGGTCTATATCTGGATGTGGCCGTCCCTTGGATTTCCCTAGACACCGTGGCTTGCTGCTTCCCTCTGGTTTTTTCAGGCACGGAAAGCCCTTGGTTTTGTTAAAGTAGAAATGTTTGTCTGTTATCACCCTCTTTAGCCCCAGAAAGTCTTGAACCCTTTCCATCTCTCCAGCTGGGTCACTGACCAGTCTTTCCCCGCTGACAAAAAGGAATTTGGAAAGAGGGAAGTACTGGAGCCAGTTCTCTAAGTGCTTAGCATAGATGCCAATTCTTATGGCACTCCAGGAAGTGTCAATGGTGCCCGTGCTGGTGTTTTTAAAGGCCAAAGCTTGAAAGGTTGGAAGTGATGGAGTTTTAGAGAGAGTCTGTGTGTAATCAGAGATAGCCCTGGTCACCGGATTCCTGACCACCACAATAAGTTTGGTGTCCTTGGACATGTTGTAAATCCTTTTTGGTGCCTCGAGGGTTACAAAGTAACTTGGGGTCTTCTCCATAGTGATCTGCCCCTCTAATGTCCGTGGCATCAAGTTTCTAAAAAAAGAAGACAAGAAGAATGATTAGTTGTATGCAGACAGGGATTTTCTAATATTATGAAAGAAAACATGATCCAGGTAAGACCAAGAGGATGGAGAGATACCAGGTATATACCACCAAATTTTTCTTTTTGTTTACCATAATAAATATAATTATGGTCCCTGACAAGAACATCCAATATTAACTCCATTGTAAACCTGTACCAGCCACCAGCAACTTGTAACCAGCTACAGTAGGTAGGTGCACATCAGTAATTTCACACGATGGCATTGATTACCTGAACAGATAACAGATGATAACAGAAATTTCTTAGCGGGATGACAAAAGAGGTATTGGAGAAAATATACTCATAAAATCTCATCTACCACTACTAGCAAATTTGAAACATTTATTATTTAGTATTCTGTATCAATATTAGGTAATGTGAGTTTGTTTTTTCTTTAACCCTGTTCCTGCCTGCTCCAGTATCCCTTTAACCAGTTCTGAATGTAGGGGGGGTGGAAAGGATCAGCGATCATGTGACCACTATCACAGTGGTCACATAATCAGAAGCTGTTCTCGCTGGCTGCCGATCTTTAGTCCAGACCTAGAGCTGTCTTCACCAGGTCAGTATTTGTACTGGGAGCACTCAGGATCAGCACATATACGTTGTCTTCAAAGCAACGATTGTGTGATGTGTGGGCGTAAAGTCCACCTTTTTGCTACTGCTGCACATGGTATGCAGTCATACATGGGTTAAAGCAGAACTCCGGTCAAAAATAACAAAATAAAAATTAAAAGCCAATTAAAAGATAAAATAACAAAACCTGCTTTTCTGCAATATCCACCTTCATTTCAGAGACTGCCCCCTCAGTACCTTTTTTTTCTCCTGCTAGATGTCCAGACTCATAGCCAGCATAACTTAAAGCAGAGCTCCACCCAAAAGGGGAAGTTCCGCTTTAAGGACTGCTGTCCTGCTCCCCATTAAGGATTGGCACCTTTGGGGGGAGAGGGTGAGGGGATACCCAGATTTGACAGGTACCCGCCCCCGTTTCTGGTCCAATCGCCTAGGCGATCGGAAGCGGAAGGTGTCCTCCCTCCCTGTAGTCTTTTGGGACATGTGACAGGTCCCAGAAGACTACAGGACCATTCATGAAGCTCAGCGCTACTCGCGCATGCGCAGTGGGTACCTGGCTGTGACGCCGCAAGCTGTCACAGCCGGATGCCCACACTGATGATGCCGGCCTCCTGGATTACAGGACACACTGGGGACCCACCGCGGGACTGAGGAACAGGTAAGTGGCTGTTTTTTTTAAAAGTCAGCAGCTACAGTTTTTGTAGCTGCTGACTTTTATTTTTTCACAGGGTGAGTGGAACTCCGCTTTAATCTACTTCCTCTAAACCCAAGTCATCCCGGACTCTGCCCTAACGTGTGACTGGACACTGAAAGGAGAAGCAGCACAGTGATGAGCTCATCTCTCTATCACTCTGATTTCTCCTCCTATCAGCATGTTTCTTGTCAGCACATAACCTGATTGGTAACTTGTGCTACTTCTTCCTCGTACACTCCAGCCTTGCTGTACAGGGACTGCAACATGGTGATACCAGGTCAAATTCAGGTTCTTATACAACCTGCATTTAAAAACAAATTAAATTTTTGGGATTGCAAAGACATTTGGTGTACACAAAGTGGATTTAGTATATCCTTTGTGGCTGCCAAGGAATATATTTCAAGAAAGTTTTTGTGGCTGGGGTTCCACTTTAGGTTTTCTGCAGGGTTGAATGATGCAGAATTATACTAGGCATATACACCTAGATGCTTCTGTGAATATCCAGTTACCTCTGGCCATAGTCAGCTCTGTAATTCCAGCTGGTGTAAAGGGAGCGCTGTAATGAATAGCACTATTTTTATATGAAAACGGTTGATATAAAAAAAGCTGTGTTCTCACTTTCTGCTCCTCGGGGACCTGAGATTTGAGGAGTTCTTGAAAGACGGACCTCAGCCAAATCTAATATTTGTTGAAACAGTAACCTGTGCGGGGGGATTCCTCAAGCATCAGCAGATAAAGGAGAGCGTACACGACATTTCCATTGTCACAGCCATCTCCGGACTATCAGATAATACGCCATTACTGCTGTCATCTGATACCCAACATGTGCAATAGGCAGCCAATGCTGTAATTAAGCTTTCATTCTCCATTCAAGGCTCTTACACAGACGAGATCCAACTGTATTGACTGAACTTTACTCCATTCACCAGCTGTGGACGAGAGCATAAGTACACTACAGATGCTTGGGGGGTTGTCACTGTAACCTTATTGTGGAGAATGAATGGGATATGGATTTGGAATGTGTGAAGGAATGTGGACTAGACTAGAACAATATTCAGCAGTACCATAAGCACACGTGAATCCTAACAGGCTCCATGGTTTTTGTTGTAAATTATTTTATATAATTATATTTTTAAAAAAAATACTTCCACAAGCTACTACAGGTTCCTGTCATCTTGAACCCCTGTGAGGAACTTCAAAAATTGAAACCAGTCCTTATGAAATTCCAATTTACCCTAATGACCTAATTTTCAGACAGCCACTAAACAAACCATTTGGAAGACTATCCAACACACACTGGTTGAAGTCAAATCTAGAATGTATTGAATTTTCTCCAAAGAAAAATTAGAAGTGAAATTTAAGAAAATTTGGGACCTATGGATTACCTATTTTTCCAGGCAATTTTGACCACTGTTTACTTGATTTACGAGCCCTCTGGGTGTTGCACTCTGAGAAGACCTTGGTCTCTTCTAACAACTCCAGGGTACCCACCTACCCTTACCCCTTATCTCCCTGATCCTAATCTCCCTACTTTTTCCTTACCTTTCCATTCCATGCCCTTCTATTCTTGAAATTCCATTATATGCCCATAATTCCATCATTCCATTCTATGCCTTTCTAATCTTGAAAATTGAGTTACTCCACCACACTGTTATCCCTTGTACTACACAAGTCTCTCTTCTCTTATTAATACCTGCTGTAAACTCTGAAACTTTAGAAAATTTTGAAGAAGAATTAAGCAAAAAAGAAATGAAAAAAAAAAAACCCAAAAACACAAACAAAAATTTTAAAGGGGCAGACATGACTGACCCCTTGGTCCATTTCTGCTGTGACTTTTCTACAGTTGTGTCCAAAATTATTCAACCCCCAATGCTGTAAAGGGGTTTAGGGACTATAGTGTACATTTGGAATTGTATTCAGAATCAAATCCTACAAGGACGTTGTAACTACCCAAATGCAACTAAAATGACATCAATTGTTTATGTAATACAGTAGTAAATGGTTCTTATGTGGTTTCTTCATTGCCACAATTATTCAACCCCTTAAAGACTACCACTCTGAAGAACAGAGGTTCATACAGGTGCTTTCCATCAGGTATTGAAAACACCTGTGGATGTCACCGAGCAGCAATCAAGCATAATAAGCACCAATTAGGCAGCTTTAAAATGACTGTGATACTCAGCTCCTTCTAGACATTTACTGGTGTGGTTACAAACATGGTGAAGGCAAGAGAATGGTCCAGGAAGACAAGAGAAGAGGTGATTTCTCTTCACAGGAAGGGCAATGGCTATAAGAAGATTGCAAAGATGTTAAACATACCAAGAGACACCTTAGGAAGCATCATTCGCAAATTCAAGGCAAAGGGCACTGTTGAAACGCTACCTGGTCGTGGCAGAAAGAAGATGCTGACTTCGACTGCTGTGCGCTACCTGAAGCGTAGAGTGGAGAGAAGTCCCCGTGTGACTGCTGAGGAACTGAGAAAAGATTTGTCAGATGTGGGTACAGAAGTTTCAGCCCAGACAATAAGACGCACACTGCGTAATGAAGGCCTCCGTGCCAGAACTCCCAGGCGTACCCCCTTGCTGTCTCCAAAGAATAAGAAGAGTCGACTGCAGTATGCCAAAAGCCATGTGGACAAACCACAAAAGTTGTGGGATAGTGTTCTGTGGACTGATGAAACAAAATTAGAACTGTTTGGGCCCATGGATCAACGCTATGTTTGGAGGAGGAAGAACAAGGCCTATGATGAAAAGAACACCTTGCCTACTGTGAAGCATGGTGGAGGGTCAATCATGCTTTGGGGCTGTTTTGCTTCTGCAGGTACAGGGAAGCTTCAGCGTGTGCAAGGTACCATGAATTCTCTTCAGTACCAGGAGATATTGGATGGAAACGTGATGCAGTCCGTCACACACCTGAGGCTTGGGAGACGTTGGACCTTTCAACAGGACAATGATCCCAAGCATACCTCCAAGTCCACTAGAGCATGGTTGCAGAGGAAAGGCTGGAACATTTTGGAGTGGCCATCGCAGTCACCAGACTTAAATCCGATTGAGAACCTCTGGTGGGACTTAAAGAAAGCAGTTGCAGTGCGCAAGCCTAAGAATGTGACTGAACTGGAGGCCTTTGCCCATGAAGAATGGGCGAAGATACCCGTAGATCGCTGCAAGACACTTGTGTCAAGCTATGCTTCACGTTTAAAAGCTGTTATAACTGTAAAAGGATGCTGTACTAAGTACTAAGATTGAATGTCACTTGGGGGTTGAATAAAACTGATAATGCTGTGAGCACAGAAAAGACATTTGTGGTTATTTCATTATAACTGTTATGTTATATTTGTCTGACCTACAAGTGCCTCTTTAATGTAAATGTAAGCAAGATGACTGAATGATCAAAAGCAATGTCAAACTGGCCAAAACACTCAATTTCAGTGGGGGTTGAATAATTTTGGACACAACTGTATGTTTCTGTTTCTATAGTAATGAAATTAGAACCATAATGTACTATTTTAGATGTCTGCATAAATCCAGGAATCAGTTAAGTACACAGATACACAATAAATAACACAAATAAAATATACAAGCTGTCTTTCCTACAGAATGGGCTTTTTAAAAGCGCTCTGATTGCCAATCAAAGCCCCTGTCACTAAATAAAATGGCACTTACAGCTTTTGAGGGGCTTTTATTCAGCGTTAGCTTTGCTTTGTTTTGGCAATATTGCAGGTTTGAGATCTCACTTCCAGTTCCTGTGTATATACACTGCTCAGAAAAATTAAAGGAACACTGTGAAAACATATCAGATCTCAATAGGCAAAAATATTCTGGATATCTATACTGATATGGACTGGGTAATGTGTAAGGAACGTAAGGATGCCTCATCGTTTGATGGAAATGAAAATGATCAACCTACAGAGGACTGAATTCAAAGACACCCCGAAAATCAAAGTGAAAAAATGATGCAGCAGGCTAGTCCGATTTTTCTGAAATGTCATTGCAGCAACTCAAAATGATATTCAGTAGTCTCTATGTGCTTGTATGCATGCCTGACAATGTCGGGGGAGGCTCCTAATGAGACGACGGATGGTGTCCTGGGGTATTTCCTCCCAGATCTGGACCAGGGCATCACTGAGCTCCTGGAGAGTCTGAGGTTCAACCTGGCGTAGTTGGATGGACCGAAACATGATATCCCAGACGTGTTCTATTGGATTTATGTCAGCTGAGTGTGGGGGCTATTCAATGGTATCAATTCCTTCATCCTCCAGGAACTGCCTGCATACCTTTCACCACATGAGGCCGGTGCATTGCCGTGCACCAGGAGGTACCCAGGACACTGACTATGGGTCCAAGGATTTCATCCCGATACCTAATGGCAGTCAGGGTGCCATTGTCTAGCCTGTAGAGGTCTGTGTGTCCCTCCATGGATATGCCTCCCCAGACCATCACTGACACACCACCAAAACGGTCATGCTGAACGATGTTACAGGCAGCCAAATGTTCTCCACAGATTCTCCAGACCCTTTCACGTCTGTCACATGGGATCAGGGTGAACCTGCTCTCATCTGTGAAAAGCACAGGGCGCCAGTGGTGGACCTGACAATTCTGGTGTTCAATGGCATATGCCAATCGAGCTCTATGGTGCCGGGCAGTGAGCACAGGGCCCACTAGAGGACGTCGGACCCTCATACACATAAACACATAAAAACAATCATGTTGAAGCAGTAGGTGCTTTAAAGTGTGTTAAAGTTGAGTGTAAATGAACCCTAAGTGTTTTTAATGGAAATTTCTTATGTTTGTCAGTAGACACTTTTTATAACTATTTGAATGTGTTGTGTTGTTTCTTTGGGGGTCACACCTGTAAAATCCCATTTTCCCTTGTTTTCTGTTCTGCTCTGCTGATGTTGTGCTGCAATCCTAGTAAGTACCCATCTTTGTACCTAAAATACATATCTTGGGAAATCGTCTTCTAACCATCTCAGGACTGGTTTTCATCAAGCTCCATCAATATCTCCACTATATTGCCTTCTTTAATTATTGATAATGTTCATTTGTACCTGAGACGCCATGGACATTAAACCTCCAGCCTTGCATTATGCAGCACTTCCCTTTTCTTCCCGTAACTTTAATTAAAAGTGCAGCTAATTCTGAGTGACCTTAGAATTCTCTTTTGGAATGTTAAACATCGCCTACAGGTATCTGATACTAAAGAGAACACAACCTGTAGCAAGGATGACATTAAGCCTTACACTGCAGAGAGAGTGAGAATCCTACAGACTTGACTAGACTCAGCCACAGAAACTAGGAAGGAACTTTCAGAACTTCAGAAAGTCATCCATCTCACTTTTATTGAAGAAAGACTTGGCTGGTCTTACACTTGGTCAAACATTTCCATATTAATGGATGCAAAATGTCAGATCTTTCAGATGTATAGAGAGTAGACATTTTTGTAATTATGCAATGCACTGCAGCAGCATTTTTCATACTTTTTGAAGTAGTCAAGGACCCTCCTCCACTCCCCTTTCCCCAACACTCAATGTTCTAAAAAGGTATACATATGTAAAAAATATAGGAATTTAATGGTACTCATATTGTTATAAACTGAATAAGTATATTCATAGACAGGGCTTTTTATTCTTAGAATGCAGGTACTCCTCCTTTCCAAGCCAACCCCTGGGCAACTGCTTGCAGAGCTGCCCTAATCACTTGAATGGGCACTACACCCACCGAAAGCTACAGGGGGTATAATTCCTGACATGGCCGTGAAGCAAAGTGTGTGTATACCCCTCTGCAGCTAAAGGGGGGTAGTGATTGGGGGTGGTAAAAGTGTGCCCAACCACTAGTGTAACTGAGCCCTTAAGAAGCTAAATATTAGTAATCATTTCTGGCCATTCTCTAGGCTAATAGGCAATTGATTGTCAAACAAATGGCATGGAGTGCTGGGCACTAAAGTGGGACCAAAGTACCAATGCAAAAAATAAATAAATAAAAAATTCAGTTTGACAGGGAGGAATGATTTTAGTAATGTTTAATGTAAAATGTTATAAATGCAACACACCAATAAATAAAATGCCCTTTGGATGCCCTGACCCTGCCTGTGAAGTGGCACATCTGTGCAATGTATATAACCTACTACAGCAACACTGACATCTGCAAAAAAAAAAAAAAAGTCTGTTTAAATTGCCAGCAAAATCAAAGCCCCCAGCTGTGTCATCCTGTTTGTAAACAAAGCAGATGAGAATTTCCTTCATCTATACCAGCACCTTAACTTAGATGAGGGTCTGTGGATGCTGGGGGGGGCACAAAAAATAAATCATGGAGCCCCCCAAAAAGTCTGTTCCAGACCCTTACGCATAATGCACTAATATATATATATATATATACAGTTAGGTCCATGTATATTTGGACACAGGCACAATTTTAGTTTTTTTCAGGTATTTACCAAAACATGTTCAAGCTATAGTTATATAATGGATATGGGCTGGAAGTGCACACTCTCAGGTTTAATTTGAGGGTATGTACATCCAAACTGGAGGAAAGATTTAGGAATTACAGCTCTTAAGAGTAGCCATCCCCCCTTTATCAAGGGACCAAAGTAATTGGGCAATTGAATCAAAAGCTGTTTCATGGCCAGGTGTGGGCTACTCCTTTGTTATTTCTTCATCAATTAAGCAGGTAAAAGGTCTGAAGTTGATTCTAAGTGCGGTATTTGCATTTGGAATCTATTACTGTGAACTTACATCATGCGTTCAAAGGAGCTGTCCATGCAAGTGACACAGGCCATTGTAAGGCTGCAAAAACAGTGTGGATCTGCATTGGAATGCTTTTCAGAGGGAGGTAGAGCAGCACCTTCCAGAATGGGATCTGTGTTTTTTGTTTTTCTCAATCCCAAGTGGGGTATTGCATTGAAATGCTGTGCTTCAACCGAAAGTCAAGCTTTTGCTCTCTGATTGAGATTGTGATGCCACAACCCAGCCTCTCCACCTCATCCAATCAGGGAATACTTTACATTCATTGAGTTAATGCAAAGTTTTCTCTGAATGATGCCCATGCAGCAGGGCAGTAGCTTGGCAGGGACCCAGAAGCTAGTGGAAATCACTGAAGTGATTTCCATGGTGATCCCACAGGTATGGCACAGACATACTTAGATTGCTCCAAGATGGACCAATGTACTCTGAGCAGGGCTTTTTTCACAGAGAATAGGTGCAGGTACTCCCCCCTTCTAAGTAATCCCTTCTCTCCATCCCCAACCCACTTTAAAAAAAAAATCCAGCAATATTAGACCCCCACAGTTGTTGCAATAGACCAACCAGCAACAATAGATCTCTACCAGCAACACTAGATGCCCAGCAACAATACTCTCCCTCCAGCAACAATAGATCCCACTAGCAACAATAGACCCTCAGCACCAATATATACCCCCAGCACGTATAGATCCTCCAGCAACAATAGATCCACCCAACAATAAATTCCACCCATCAACAATATATCCCCCCAGCAGCAATTTCGCCACCCCCCCAAAAAAAAGTACCCCCCAGCAACACTAGACCCCCCATGTAACCAGACAGTAGATCTCACAGAAGCCAGCATCAATTGACCCTTCAGCAGCCAGCTACAGTAAACTGCTCCCTCAGCAGTAGATCCCTCCCAGCAACTATTTTACCCCTAGCAAAGTAAGAATCCTCCAGCAAAAGTAAATCCCCCACCATCAACAATAGAGCTCTCCAGCAACAAATGATTCCTCCAGCAAAAGTAAATCCCCCACCATCAACAATAGAGCTCTCCAGCAACAAATGATCCCCCCATTTCAATAGACCCCCCAGTAGCCAGCATCAATAGACCCTCCTGCACCCCATTCAGTGCTGGGGGTGTCAGAACTGCATTCCCTCACGTTCCCGTTGAAAAAAAGCCCTGACTGTAAATATGTAAAAATCGCCATACCTAAACTTTAAAGTGTTACTAAACCCAAATGACAAAAATCAAGATAACTGCAATTTCTATCTTTATATAAAATATATAACATGTATCTAACTTTCCCTACATGTTTTTCATAAAAATGATTTATTTCTATAATCCTGCTGTCGTGCTTTCTATAGGATGGTGGCTATGCTCACCCTCCATGGTCTCTCTGTATGGTTGTTATTATTATTCAGGATTTATATCGCGCCAACAGTTTGCTCAGTGCTTTAAAATATAACGGGAGACAATACAGCAACAATACAGTTCAATACAAGAGGGATAGGAGGGCCCTGCTCCTCGGAGCTTACAATCTAAGAGGGAGGGGCTAGTGGTACAAAAGGTAAAAACTGTTGAGGATGGACTGGTAAGGAGGAATAGAAGATTCTGTTATTAGCTGAGGGCAGGATAGGCTTAGCTGAAGAGATAGGTTTTCAGAGATCGCCTAAAAGTGGGCAGAGTAGGCAATAGTCTGATAAATTGGGGTAGAGGGTTCCAGAGGATTTGGGAGGCCCTGAAGAAGTCCTGGAGATGAGCATGGGAGGAGGAGACAAGGGAGCTAGAGAGCAGGAGGTCATGCGAGGAGTGGAGAGTACGGTTTGGGTGATATTTGGAGACAAGATTGCTGATGTAATTGGGGGCAGAGTTATACTGTAAATGGCTTTATATGTTATTGTTAATGTTTTGAATTTTATCCATTGGGCAATGGGAAGCCAGTGGAGGGATTGGCAAAGAGGGATGGAGGACACTGAGTGGAGGCCAGTGGAGGGATTGGCAGAGAAGGATGGAGGACACTGAGTGGAGGCCAGTGGAGGGATTGGCAGAGAGGGATGGAGGACACTGAGTGGAGGCCAGTGGAGGGATTGGCAGAGAGGGATGGAGGACACTGAGTGGAGGCCAGTGGAGGGATTGGCAGAGAGGGATAGCAGATATGGAATGGTTAAGGTGGATGAGTCTGGTAGCAGTATTGTTCATGAGGTTATTGTAACCACTCTCCCTGTGCATTCTCACTTGGGACTACAATAAAAGATTGTGATGCAACAAATGTCAGCCTCTACACGTATGTTGACTGACAGTAGTGCCCATGCAGTGACTCATATTCATTCACTTTTTTCTGCTTTATTTTCATTTGTAAAAGGTACCAAGAACATCAGGCACATATACACACTGAAAAACGCCAGTGCAATGCATCATGGGATGTGTAGTCTGAGGTTGGCAGTGCATGTGGACATGATCAAGCGTCAGACAGAAGTTCGGCTAAGGCGCTTCAGCGTATTGTGGGGACAGACAGCAATAACTGGGTTAATAGGGTTTCTGATGCTCGTCATGCAAAAATATCCATGCAGTATGTATTACTATTATACGATTCACTGACATATGTGCTATAATGTGGGAAATTAGTTCTACTTTACAGATTCACATGAATGCCCTATCTGTGCAGCAACAAAGTGCCTTCTTTTTCCTGGGAATCAAGAAAATGTTGATGTAAAAAAACTAGAACAATACATGAAATATGGGAACAGTGCTGGATATTAAAGCTAAACCCCGGGCAGATGAAAAACTATACCAATGAATGCAGCTGAATGTCCAATAAGAAGGCAGTATATTTATTTTTAAATGCAAACAGCATACAGTGCATCCAGAAAGTATTCACAGCGCTTAACTTTTGCCACATTGTGTTATGTTACAGCCTTATTCCAATATGGAGTAAATTAATTTTTTTCCTCAACATTCTACAACCAATACCTCATAATTACAATGTGAAAAAAATTTGTTTTGAAATCTTTGCAATTTATAAAAAATGAAAAAAAGCACATGTACATAAGTGTTCCAGTTCTCCAGTTCTTTAGTTTTGGGGTATCCCATGCTTTTCTCATCCCCATTCAAGTTCTATGTTCCAATAAAACCAAAGAAAAGACACCCCTAGACTAGTCATTTGAGCCAATGGAAGAGCAAAGAAAAGGCTGTGTGCCTGGTTGTATGTGTAATAACTGGGGGGAAGGAATTAGGTTCGCCGGTGGCTCCTTAGGGGGTGAGCTACACACACAATTTGTCACATTCTGCATGCCAGTCTTAAGCAATTGGGGAGGGTTGAGGAAAGATCTGGTGACCTATCTTGTAAAACATTTGCCAAGAACGTTCTATAGAGAAAGGCTTTCAAGTGTATCAGATATGGTGCCTGGAGAGATGACCTACAGAGCTGCAGAGAGTCAGATACGACTAAACCGATATACAGTATAAACACACTGACTATATACTTCAGTCTTTTATACAGGTAACAAAATGAGATTAGCAGCACTCCCTTTAAGAGACTGCTTCTAATCTCAACTTGTTACCTGTATGAAAGACACCGGGTAGCCAGAAATCCTGCTGAATGATAGGGGATCAAATACTTATTTCCCTCATGAACATGCAAATCAGTCATCATTTGTTAGACATGCATTTCTTTGGAATTTTTTGTTGCTATTCTGTCTCTCAGTGTTACAATACACCGAACATTCGATTTTTAGACCGATCATTTCTTTGTGAGTGGACAAACATTCAAAATCAGCAGGGGATCAAATACTTATTTCCTTCACTGTATATTTTATTCTGCATGGACATACTGAAGATTAAAAAATATAGAATTTTTCTAAAAACATTACATTAAAAATACCTCTCTTGAGTCTTTAAAACTGAAAGAGATTTAAAAGTATCTTTCATGTCTGATGGTTAAGCAGGATAACTGGCCCAGTAGACTTTTACTAGGCCGACGTAGCAGTTTATAGAACAGCTGTGAAAGTAGTTATATGGGGCAGTATGTCTCCTCTCTGGTGTTTATGGTTCTTCAGCTACAACAACATCTGCAATTATTTTCCCGTCAGCTGAATCAAAGAAGAACCATCTACCATTACTGCTATGGTGGCGCCCCAGCAAATATCCCTGTGTCCTGTATGGCAATCTTCTCTGACACACTCCCCATTTCTGTCCCATTTTCAAACACCATTATTATAAAAACTCTGCTAGGAATAATCTCGGTGCTTTATGTTTCTCCTTTACTGGTAACTCAATACATCCAGATTGTAGTTGGTGCCAACAAGGATGGGCGCAGAAACTGGATCCAAGTGGAAGTCAGTCTTTTATTACGCAGCCCATTCTACCAGCGACACAGGAACAGGAAATAGGAAACCTATTAACTTATATGGGGATGTTTATAGAAAGCCAGGATGTGCCAGAAGAGGCAAAACTGCCTAAAATATTAACAAGAAAATCTTTTGGGTGAATAACAAAAGCCCATTTAGTGTTTGGGGAACTTTTTACTATAACTTATGCTCTTGTGCTATACACTCACCGGCCACTTTATTAGGTACATCGTGCTAGTGCCAGGTTGGACCCCTTTTGCCTTCAGAACTGCCTTAATTCTTTGTGACATAGATTCAACAAGGTGTTGGAAACATTCCTCAGAGATTTTGGTCCATATTGACATGAGTTACTGTTGCCTATCATCTTGAACCAGTCTGCCCATTCTCCTCTGACCACTGACATCAACAAGGCATTTTTGCCCGCACAACTCCTGCTCACTGGATATTTTCTATTTTTCGGACCATTCTCTGTAAACCCCAGAGATGGTTGTGCCTGAAAATGCCAGTAGATCAGTTTTTTTTTAAATACTCAGACCAGCCTGTCCGGCACCAACAACCATGCCATGTTCAAAGTCATATAAATTCCCTTTCTTTCTCATTATAATGCTCAGTTTGAACTTTAGCAAGTCATCTTCATCACGTCTAGATGCCTAAATGCACTGAGTAGCTGCTATGTGATTAGCAATTTGTGTTACCAAACAACTGAAGAGGTGCGCGCACCCGGCAATCTCCATGATTGCTGTGTCCTACGAACACAGCTGATCATGTGATGTGGTAAAAGGCCAATCACAGCGGTCCAATGACACGCTGATCACCGGGAAATGCAATTGCCAGTTCTCGGCTGCACTTTCCTTGCGCTGTCAGAGCGCGAGGAAAGTACTGCCAAGAACCGGCAGTTGTCAGAGCAGGGATTGGCACCAATCATCAGGGCACTTCAAATCATTTGATTCAGGTGTTCCAATAATCTCCATGGACACAGGTGTATAAAATCATCACCTAGGCATGCAGACTGATTCTACAAATATTTGTGAAAGAATGGGTCGCTCTCAGGAGCTCAGTGACTCCAAGCGTGGTACCATGATAGGTTTCCACCTGTGCAATAAGTCCATCCGTGACATTTCCTGGCTAATAAATATTCCACGCTCAACTGTTAGTGGGATTATTACAAAGTGGAAGCAACTGGGAACAACAGCAACTCAACCACCAAGTGGTAGGCCACGTCACATGGCAGAGCGGGGTCAGCGCATGCTGAAGCGCACAGTGTGCAGAAGTCACCAACTGTCTGCAGAGTCAATAGCTAAAGACCTCAAAACTTGGTGTGGCCTTCAGATTAGCACAACAACAGTGTGTAGAGAGCTTCATGGACTGGGTTCCCATGGCCGAGCAGCTGCATCCAAGCCTTACATCATCAAGTGCAATGCAAAGCGTCAGAGCATGGAGACATCTTCTCTGAAGTGATGAATCACGCTTCTCTGGCAATCCAATAGACATTTCTGGGTTTGGCGGTTGCCAGGAGAACAGTACTTCGCTGACTCCATTGTGCCAAGTGTAAAGTTTGGTGGAGGGGGGATTATGGTGTGGGGTTGTTTTTCAGGGGTTGGGCTTGGCCCCCTAGTTCCAGTGAAGGGAACTCTTAAGGTGTCAGCATACCAAGACATTTTGAACAATTTCATGTTCCCAACTTTGTGGGAACACTTTGGGGATGGACCCTTCCTGTTCCAACATGACTGCGCTCCAGTGCACAAAGCAAGGTCCAAAAAGACATGGATGAGCGAGTTTGGGGTGGAGGAACTTGACTGGCCTGCACAGAGTCCTGACCTCAACCCCATAGAACACCTTTGGGATGAATTAGAGGGGAGACTTTGAGCCAGGCCTTCTTGTCCAGCATCAGTGCCTGACCTCACAAATGTGCTTCTGGAAGAATAACCTTCCCATAGACACCCTCCTAAACCTTGTGGACGGCCTTCCCAGAAGAGTTGAAGCTGTTATAGCTGCAAAGGGCGGGGCCAACTCAATATTGAACCCTACGGCCTAAGACTGGGATGTCATTAAAGTTCATGTGCGTATAAAGGCCGGCCGACCAATACTGCTGGCAATATAGTGTATATAAAATACATAATAAATCTTATGGGAAGATGGGTCCAGTGCAGGGGCAAACTGACCATTTGGAAACTCGGGCACTGCCCGAGGGCCCGGGGTCAGTAGGGGGCCCCATGAGATGCCCCTGGTACCTTTTTCATAGGCTTTTTTGAGTTTGGGCAGGGACACAGGGGCCCCATGATCCCCTATTGCCCGGGGGCCCCATGAGTTGTCAGTCCGCCCCTGGTCCAGTGGCAGGGTCTCTTGAGGGTGCCAAGGAAACTGGGCACACTGGCTGCAGACATCTCCTAAACAGAGTTACAATGTGTACAATGAATAATTAAATGAATATCCCATTTTTGTTAACTTTAAATTAGAGGAATAGATTTTTCAAGGTAATGGTATTACCCTGAGATATAAAACAGCTGACTGCACAACACGCTGCCTCATTACCACCTAGGACTGACAACATACTGATTGGGTTAATGGAAGGGGATAGGAGATTCAAAAAATGGAAGAAAAAATTGAAGGAAAGCCAAAAATAAAAATGTAGTCCCTGACAAGCAGAAATACTTTTGTAAAATATCTATAGAAGTGAACTTTGTAACTGCAAGCAATGTAATACACATACTAAAGGTCTGCTGTATATATGTGGTCTTCCTTATCTTTCACAGGATTTGTACTTCTGTTCTGTCAATCTTGTGATGCAAGCACCCCTGACAAATGGCACAGTCAGGTCATTGACCTAAGATAGCTAGCAAAGGTTGCTGTCATATCCAAAGGAACTGCAATGGCTCGGTCATGTTGTCAGCCAGAGGGGTGGTAAAAGCAGGCAGTTGAGCTGTGGTTTTACTACTCAACGACCGTTCACTTTGACAAAGAAATGCAGCTGCTCACGGCTTTATCCATGCTGCAGCCATAATGCTTTGCTTCACAGACGCATGCCACACACAAACAAGGGAATGGGGCTGCGCCACGATCATCCTGCAACCGCAGGCGTGGTGGGGCGACATATTAAGGGCTAAAGCCACATCCTGACCACCTGTCAAACACCCTCTGAAAAACAGTCCTTCACAGATATAACCACTAGAAGCCCAGCTCAGCCTGACCACAATGGCCCATGAGAAGATGATCTATACCGCTCATTATGCAGACTTTCTCACTTTTCCCCAGCTGGTTTTTCCCCCTTATAAATGTTTGCATGTTTAAACCTCTTTCCAATCACGCCATGGCATATCACTAATAAACCCGAATGTACAATATGAATGGAAGAACAAAGAACGGATATTTCCTTGAAGTTTTCCTTGCTGCGATGCATTTGCCTTTTTTTTTACTATGAAATCTGTATCTGTGTTTTTAGGCAGCAGACAATAACGGGAGGGTATGGCGCTGCGGCAATGTTTTATATGAATGAAATAAACGATAAAACATGAAACGAGATAACGACATCTGCCATTCCCCGGAGACAGGCAGCGGGCATCGCACATGCCAGATATAGTCAGGGGGAGATTGATGAGGATTTCTCTGTCTACGGAGGAAAGTAGAGACTCTTCAGCAGCCATGTGGAAGTTCTTCGTAGGCATTCCACATCACCGCAGGACAGGCTTTACCTGTCATACCTATTTATTAGGAGGGTGCTTTATGGGGCTTATTACCTGGACTGTAAGGGGTTTAATTGCTAAAGCTGGAGAGTCCAAAATCAGACTCCCTTCTGCATAGAAACCAATCAGCTTCTAACCTCAGCTTGTTCAATGAAGCTTTGGCAATGAAACCTGGAAGCTGATTGGTTTCTATGCAGAAGGGAGTCTGATTTTGGACTCTCCAGCTTTAGTAAATAAACCCCTAAGTGTCAAGAATAACATAAATTCCCATTCCCCCAAAGGGATCTTGCACAAAAACACCATGTTTTTAGACATTCTGGGTTTTTTTCTTTACTGACGTAAATGCAGCCCATTGTTTTTAATGGGGCTGTACACACAGATGTGTAAACTAGTGCTACGTATAGATCAGTTAAAAAAAAAAAAAAATTTGCTTTGCTGGTCAGAATTTTATACGCATATATGCATATACATGAATACATCACACCCCCTTGACAAAAACAGCTACAAGAAATTTTACACGTGTACATGCAAATAGGAACATATACACATGTACTATACTGCATTTGCATGCAGGAACTTTCTGCCAGGAATATCAGTATGTGTTCAAGAACCCAAGGGGTAATGTCCCCATACCTAACCTTTAGGCCTCATTTAAACATGTGGTTGGAGGGTGGTAAAAATGTGCGGTTGAGTTGCGTTTTTGATTGGCTGGGCCAAGAGGACATCATTCTGGTGCATGTGCAGGAGTTCATTCTTTGCAGCAGCTGCCAGACAGGCAGGTAAGAAACTTTAAAGTGGTTGTAAACCCTTAAAGTGTTACTAAACCCAGGACCCTGCATTCACTATATCCGGTCTCCCACAGTACACAGGATATGGAAATGCAGGTATTTTAGTAAATATAAATTGTTAAATACCTTTTCTCATCAGCAGTTAGAGCAGTCTTGTAACTTCTATCAGTGTCCGGCAGAGCACTGGTTAAAGCATGTGGGAGGAATTTTCATTCTCCTCTGATTGTCCTATGAGGCTGCATGACCCCTGACCCTCTGTTTGGACAGTGCTGATTGGCCTTGTGCTGAACACATGCACTCTCCCAAAGAAAAGAAAAATGAAATACACACTAAACTGAGCATGTGCAGAGTGATTCGTAGAGCTCTGTACTATCAGCAGATGGACTGAGGTCTGTGGAAGAAGGGGAGGCTCAAAGCAGACAGGATCAACCAGTCTTTTTCTACAGTGAGTATTACAAGCATGTTTTACTGCATATGCAAACACTTTAAGTATACACAGTGAAGTGACTGGCCTCAGGTGATAGACAATACTACATAAGTTGTACATTTTTATCTGCAACCTCATCTTCTCTATAGCCTTCTAAAATACACAGATCAAAGACTTGTTTGCAGCTCTAGAAGACAGGGGACCTGATATCACACACTGCACTGTATGAGAGGGGAGCTCAGTGTAATCTGAGACCTGAGTGGAAGCAATGGACCACCCACACCCACCTATAGAGAAACATGCACAGCTGAAACTGTCAATCAGCTGCTGCATGCTGGGGTCATATCCCAAGATTGCTTGGTGTCAAGTTAGACTGTCAGAAGTAATTCATGCAGATAGCATGATAGGGAGGGGAGAGATCAGATAGGAACCACAATCAGTGCGTTGGATTGAGGCAAGTACAAACTTTAGAGGGATATGCTTTGTACATTTTTCATTTCCGAGGTGTGCAATCACTTGAACGCAGAAGAGATGTAGTAGGTCTCTTATGCCTTAAAAAAAAACCCGCCTGTTCACATTTTTTTTAATTACCACTTTAAAAAAAAACTTAGGATTCTATATTTAACCGCTTGCCGCCCTGCCACTGTGTATATACGTGTGCAGGGTGGCAGTGGAGCGCAAAACCACGTTTTAAAACGGGTTCCGCGCTCCCGACACTTTCGCCGGCAGGGGGCGCGCGCGCGCTCCCGCCGACCCGCGGGTGACACTATTTGATCCAGGAGGGATCAATCATTAGATTTCAGCCAGTGATTTCTGGCTGAAATCACATGATCGGTCCCTGTCCTATCCTGTCCTGTGTTGACATACACAGGGCAGGATATGATGTCATTCTTCTCTGCCTGGACACATTCCGTTCCAGACAGAGAAGAAGACATCCAAAAAGTGAGTACACAAGCACTACACTACAGTTAGAACACTCTAGGACACATTTAACCCCCTGATCGCCCCCCCCCCCCTCCAGTTAACCCTTCACTGCCCTGTCACCAGTGTTACTGATCAGTGAAGCGATTTTTACTGATCAGTGTCGCTGGCGACTTCCGATAGAGTTAGCGCCCCTCCCAGATAGCGCCAGTTTGCCCGCCAGTACACCAGTAATCCCGTTTAACCCCTTGATCGCCCCCCCCCCCCTCCAGTTAACCCCTTCACTGCCCTGTCACCCAGTGTCACTGATCAGTGAACCAATTTTTACTGATCACTGTATCAGTGTCGCTGGCGACTTCCGATAGAGTTAGCGCCCCTCCCAGATAGCACCAGATTGCCCGCCAGTACACCAGTAATCCCGTTTAACCCCTTGATCGCCCCCCCCCCCCCCCGTTAACCCCTGCACTGCCCTGTCACCAGTGTCACTGATCAGTGAACCAATTTTTACTGATCACTGTATCAGTGTCGCTGGCGACTTCTGATAGTGTTAGCGCCCCTCCCAGATAGGGCCAGTTTGCCCGCCAGTACACCAGTAATCCCGTTTAACCCCTTGATCACCCCCCCCCAGTTAACCCCTTCACTGCCCTGTCACCAGTGTCACTGATCAGTGAACCAATTTTTACTGATCACTGTATCAGTGTCGCTGGCGACTTCCGATAGTGTTAGCGCCCCTCCCAGATAGTGCCAGTTTGCCCGCTAGTGCACCAGAAATCCCATTTAACCCCTTGATCGCCCCCCCCCCCCCCAGTTAACCCCTTCACTGCCTTGTCACCAGTGTCATTGATTACAGTGAACAGATTTTTACTGATCACTGTATTAGTGTCACTGGTGACTTCCGATAGTGTTAGCGCCCCTCCTAGATAGCGCCAGTTTGCCCGCTAATGCACGGGATTTTTTTTACCAAAAACATGTAGCAGAATACATTTTGGCTTAAATTTATGACTAACTTTGAGTTTACGATATATTTTTTATAGCTGAAAGTAGAAAATATTGTTTTTTTTCAAAATTTTTGTGGTTTTTTTGTTTATAGCGCAAAAAATAAAAAGCGCACAGGTGATCAAATACCACCAAAAGAAAGCTCTATTTGTGTGAAAAAAAGGACGTAATTTTCGTTTGGATGCAGCATTGCATGACCGCGCAATTATCATTTGAGTTAGTGCAGCTCTGTATAGCAAAGAAAGGCATAAATTACAGTATCTATACCATAGTTTGTAGACGCTATAACTTTCACACAAAGCAATCAATATACACTTATTGGGATTTTTTTTACCAAAAACATGGAGCAGAATACATTTTGGCTTAAATTTATGACTAACTTTGAGTTTACGATATATTTTTTATAGCTGAAATTAGAAAATATTGTTTTTTTTCAAAATTTTTGTGTTTTTTTTGTTTATAGCGCAAAAAATAAAAAGCGCACAGGTGAACAAATACCACCAAAAGAAAGCTCTATTTGTGTGAAAAAAAGGACGTAAATTTTGTTTGGGTACAGCATTGCATGACCGCACAATTATCATTTGAATTAGTGCAGCGCCAAACAGCAAAAAAAGGCCTGGTCATTAAGGGGGGTAAATCCTCTGGGGCTCAAGTGGTTAAATACAGTGACATCTTTTTAGCTTTATGCATGAAAACTGGAGGCAAAGAAGTCTGCTGTTCACAGCCACCAATCAGGACGCAGCTGTCATCTTTGCTATGATTGATGGCTGCAGATACTTTTGTCTTTTCCTCTGCATTGCCTGTGTCAATCATCTTTTCTATACCCTCCGTTCTGAACATATGCTGTTATTTCTGGATTAGAGCACAATTTTTTTCGCTCGACAGGCAGCGATTGTCCTGTACATGTGGGGGGGGGATCTGAGTTTCGGCGGCATGCTGTGCGGTAATGAGAAAATTAACCTCAGACGGGTCATCCAAGGTGCCTGTGCTGCCAAGACGAAGCAAGTGACAGCCCATTAGCTGCGCAGCTTTCCTGTGGCCAACCATGTTGGCTGCCCTGCTCCATGAGAGTCAGCGCCTGCCAGGTCCCATCTCACACCCGGAGAACTGGGAAAATGCATCTGTTTCATCTCTCTGCCTCTCCGCCATACAGGAACCCAGCCACAGACTGTCACAGGAGTAGCCAAGCCAGACATTTTTGTCTAAAGCTGAAGTTTATTCTGATTACATTTTGCCTTCACTGGTTCATCTTTTACACCTTATCAACATTTTAATGAAATTTTGTGATAAAACCTTTCTGTTTTCATTACACACTTTATTTTAGGTCCTGTGACATCATTACTAGGCCTCTGTGCTTCTCTATGCATGCAGGCAGATCATGACTGGAGGGGGATGCTGTGCATAGCTTCCTGAAAAGGTCACAGCACCCTGCCTCAGTAGTCCTTCCAAGAGCCCCCAGTCCTGATGCAAGCAGTGGGATGGCTCTTGAGAGGTGTTATGGAAATATCAAATCTGCCCTAATATGGAGGTTATACTTAGGTATTTGCTGCCTTCCTGCTAAATAAGTATAGTACTTCCTTACTGGGCCAATAACACACTTTGGCCTACAAAATAACAAAAAGAAAGGGGTGCAACAGCCAATTGGCTCTGAGGAAGAGGGGATCCCCCCTTGAAACGCATCAGCCATTCTTTGAGCCTTTTCTCGTATGCAGGACTGGCGGAGTACTGCAGACCATGGGCCAGTGTTGGTCATGATATGCTTGTGAAATGTTGGCTTTGTGAGTATACATCTGATACAGTTGTGACCAAAATTATTCAACCCCCAATGCTGTAAAGGGGTTTAGGGACTATAGTGTACATTTGGAATTGTATTCAGAATCAAATCCTACAAGGACGTTGTAACTACCCAAATGCAACTAAAATGACATCAATTGTTTATGTAATACAGTAGTAAATGGTTCTTATGTGGTTTCTTCATTGCCACAATTATTCAACCCCTTAAAGACTACCACTCTGAAGAACAGAGGTTCATACAGGTGCTTTCCATCAGGTATTGAAAACACCTGTGGATGTCACCGAGCAGCAATCAAGCATAATAAGCACCAATTAGGCAGCTTTAAAATGACTGTGATACTCAGCTCCTTCTAGACATTTACTGGTGTGGTTACAAACATGGTGAAGGCAAGAGAATGGTCCAGGAAGACAAGAGAAGAGGTGATTTCTCTTCACAGGAAGGGCAATGGCTATAAGAAGATTGCAAAGATGTTAAACATACCAAGAGACACCTTAGGAAGCATCATTCGCAAATTCAAGGCAAAGGGCACTGTTGAAACGCTACCTGGTCGTGGCAGAAAGAAGATGCTGACTTCGACTGCTGTGCGCTACCTGAAGCGTAGAGTGGAGAGAAGTCCCCGTGTGACTGCTGAGGAACTGAGAAAAGATTTGTCAGATGTGGGTACAGAAGTTTCAGCCCAGACAATAAGACGCACACTGCGTAATGAAGGCCTCCGTGCCAGAACTCCCAGGCGTACCCCCTTGCTGTCTCCAAAGAATAAGAAGAGTCGACTGCAGTATGCCAAAAGCCATGTGGACAAACCACAAAAGTTGTGGGATAGTGTTCTGTGGACTGATGAAACAAAATTAGAACTGTTTGGGCCCATGGATCAACGCTATGTTTGGAGGAGGAAGAACAAGGCCTATGATGAAAAGAACACCTTGCCTACTGTGAAGCATGGTGGAGGGTCAATCATGCTTTGGGGCTGTTTTGCTTCTGCAGGTACAGGGAAGCTTCAGCGTGTGCAAGGTACCATGAATTCTCTTCAGTACCAGGAGATATTGGATGGAAACGTGATGCAGTCCGTCACACACCTGAGGCTTGGGAGACGTTGGACCTTTCAACAGGACAATGATCCCAAGCATACCTCCAAGTCCACTAGAGCATGGTTGCAGAGGAAAGGCTGGAACATTTTGGAGTGGCCATCGCAGTCACCAGACTTAAATCCGATTGAGAACCTCTGGTGGGACTTAAAGAAAGCAGTTGCAGTGCGCAAGCCTAAGAATGTGACTGAACTGGAGGCCTTTGCCCATGAAGAATGGGCGAAGATACCCGTAGATCGCTGCAAGACACTTGTGTCAAGCTATGCTTCACGTTTAAAAGCTGTTATAACTGTAAAAGGATGCTGTACTAAGTACTAAGATTGAATGTCACTTGGGGGTTGAATAAAACTGATAATGCTGTGAGCACAGAAAAGACATTTGTGGTTATTTCATTATAACTGTTATGTTATATTTGTCTGACCTACAAGTGCCTCTTTAATGTAAATGTAAGCAAGATGACTGAATGATCAAAAGCAATGTCAAACTGGCCAAAACACTCAATTTCAGTGGGGGTTGAATAATTTTGGTCACAACTGTATATTTTATTACTAAAACACTTTTATCAAGGTAATGCGCAAGCCTTGTGCGCCCCTTTCTTTTTCTTATTTTGCACAGCCGTGGCCAAAAGTTTTGAGAATGACACAAATATTAATTTTCACAAAGTCTGCTGCCTCAGTTTTTATGATGGCAATTTACATATACTCACAATGTTAAGAAGAGTGATCAGATGAATTGCAAAAATTGCAAAGTCCCTCATTGCCATGAAAATTAACTTACCCCGCGGTCACATCAGGTGTAACTTGGCATGCAATTTGCATGCCAGGTGACTTGCAAATCGTATACCAAGTCGCACCCTATTGTCCGCTATTAGAGCGATCATATTGGTGCGGCTCCGACTTGGTCGGAGCGCCACTGATTTCTAAAGTAGTATATGTACTACTTTTGTTGCGATTTGCATAGACATCTATATCAGATGTCTTGCAAATCGCAATGAAATTGGCAGGTAACCGGATTTTGAAATCGTGCGACTTCACTGTAAGTCGCAGGATTTCAAAATTGGCTTTGATGTGACCGGGGGGGGGGGGGTAAATTCACAAAAAATTTCCACTGCATTTCAGCAATGCCACAAAAGAGCCAGCTGCCATGTTAGTGATTCTCTCGTTAACACAGGTGTCAGTGTTGACGAGACAAGGCTGGAGATGCTGAATGAGTTAGATTAACAGATTAGAAGCTTTAAAACGGGTCTCCAAACTATGGCCCTCCAGGTGTGGAGGAACTGCAAGTCCCATGAGGCCTTGCAAGACTTTGACAGTCCCTGCAAGACTCCCAGAGGCAGAGGCATGATGGGACTTGTAGTACTTTAACAGCTGGAGGGCCATAGTTTGAAGACCCCTGCTTTAAAAGGAGGGTTGTGCTTTAAATCATTGTTCTTCCTCTGTTAACTATGGTTACCTGCAAGGAAACGCGTGCAGTCATCATTGTTCTGCACAAAAAGGGATTCACAGACAAGGATATTGCTGCTACTAAGATTGCACCAATTCAACCATTTATTGGATCATCGAGAACTTCAAGTAGAGGGGTTCAGTTGTTGTGAAGAAGGCTTCAGGGTGCCCAAGAAAGTCCAGCAAGCGCCAGAACCGTCTCCTAAAGTGGATTCAGGTGCGGGATCAGGGCACCACCAGTGCAGAGCTTGCTCAGGAATGGCAGCAGGCAAGTGTGAGTGCATCTGCATGCACAGGGAGGTGAAGACTTTTGGAGGATGGCCTGGTGTCAAGAAGGGCAGCAAAGAAGCCACTTCTCTCCAGGAAAAACATCAGGGACAGACTGATATTCTGCAAAAGGTACAGGGATTGGACTGCTGAGGACTGGGGTAAAGTCATTTTCTCTGATGAATCCCCTTTCAGATTGTTTTGTGCATCCAGAAAAAACCTTGTCCGGAGATGAAAAGGTGAGCGCTACCATCAGTCCTGTGTCAGGCCACCAGTAAAGCATCCTGAGACCATTCATGTGTGGGATTGCTTCTCAGCCAAGGCAGTGAGCTCACTCAATTTTGCCAAAGAACACAGCCATGAATAAAGAATGGTACAAAAACATCCTCCGAAAGCAACTTCTCCATACCATCCAAGAACAGTTTGGTGATGAACAATGCCTTTTCCTGCATGATGGAGCACCTTGCCATAAGGTAAAAGTGATAACTAAGTGGCTTGGGGAACAAAACATCAAAATTTTGGATCCATGACCAGTAAACTCCTCAGTCCCTAATCCCATTGAGAACTTGGTCAATCCTCAAGAGGCGGGTGAACGAAAAAACCCCACAAATTCTGACAAACTCCAAGCATTGATTATGCAAGAATTGGCTGCCATCAGTCAGGATGCTGTCCAGAAATTGATTGACAGCATGCCAGGGCAAATTGCAGAGGTCTTGAAAAAGAATGGTCAACACTGCAAATATTGACTCTTTGCATACACTTCATGTAATTGTCAATAAAAGCCTTTGACACTTTTGGAATGCTTATACTTCTACTTCAGTATATCATAGTAACATCTGACAAAAAGATCTAAAAACACTGAAGCAGCAGACTTTGTGAAAATTATTATTTGTGTCATTCTCAAAACTTCACCACAGCTGTAGTGCTTTTCTGGGCTTTCTCAGCCCCAAGGAGGCTGCACAGCATTGCCTGATTGGATTGAATGAAAAAGGTTTATGAAGACCTAACCATATATGCCAGATCACTTGTTAAAGTGTATTTTTCCTGTTAATAAATAAATAAATATCGTGTGACATAAAAAATTGCATTAACCACCTCTTTATTCTTCATGGCCTTTGCTTTCAGAAAATGTATCATGTTTGGGGATTCTAAGTAAAAAAAAAAAAAAAAAAGCAGGTTTTTACATGTATGTGAGAAATTTTAGAACTGGTTAACAGATCTGAGTATGTATATAAAATGGAAATGAAAAATTGGGGGAATGGTGTTTTCCTTCGTGCATCTGGCACCCTGCCAACTGGCACTTCATCCTGACATGACAGCTAGCAGGAACGTAGGATTTATAGAGAAATTGCCAAATATCTTTTTGTGCTGATATAGTTAATTTTTTGTATATTTGTAATTTTTTTAAGCAGCTCTTTCCCCTAAAATAAATGACTTTTTAAAGTAAACTTAAGTTCTTTTTTTATATATAGTATATCATTCTTTTTACTTTGAATGGCTCCTTTATTGAGTTTTTGTATTTTATTCCCTTTTCTGATTTTTCTCCTCATGAGATCCAAAGCCTACGTCTCACCGTCACTCTGCAGCGGCTGAAATTTAATTGCCTTTAAGCCGGGGATGGATATGCTAATGAGGTCCCTAATGAGGAAATGATCCGTCTGGAATAAAAACGGCTCCCGCTGACTTCAAGGCTTTTCAATTAGCGACAAGGGGGTGGCGAGTGAAATCATTTTCATAACATCTCCCCTTTGCCCCCGGACGCCTCATGACAGTCTGGAGCCAAGCAGGGCTGTGCCAGCAAACTAGGAACCCTTCAAAAGATCTTACTTTCTGGGCAAAGGCTAAAAAATATTCTATACTAAAGAGTTACAAAGACAACTTTCTGTACTCTTCGCCTGAAAAATATACCAAAAACACAGCGCAACCGGTGTTCTGCGGCCTGGTTCACACCAATGAGTTTTCTAATCCTTTTTGGTTTTTGCAGAAATGCACTACAGTCCATTTAACATAGTTTCCTATAGGACATGTTCACATCTATGCTTTTTTGAGCTGCTGCATTTTTGGAATGGGTCAGAGACATTTTTGATACAACAGAGTTCAATGGAGAAGGTGCTGAAATGCATGTAGTGTGTTTTTCCTGTGTTTTGGGCACATTTTTATTGCTTTTTCCTTTTTTTTGTGCCCAGCAACAAAAAAATGTCTACTTTAACAGCAAAAAGAAAAAAAGCTGAAAAAAAAAGCAAAACACGCTAAAAACATGTATGTAAAAAATCAAAGCACAATGCAAAAATGCATTATAAAACGGATCAAAAGCAAACTGCATAGAACCAAGCCTGTTATAAACCAACATTTATCTTAAAGGGTCAGTCAACCCAAAAGAGACATTTTAGAAATAAGAACCTGATGGAGTTAATCTGGCCAAGCACTAGTAGAACGTTGTTAACATTTTTGTTATTTTAAGGACATTTGTTTGATTTTGTAATCATTAGTGGGTCAGTTTTCAACTGCAGTGATGAGAAAACTCAAATAAGCAGAATGAAAAACTTTTCTCGAAAGAATACATTTCTCACATACACAATGTATATGGTTTCCATTCAGGAAAGTCCATTGATCGAGTGTTAAAAGCAAAAAAAGTTTCGAACTACTTTCAAATGTCTTTCATCAAATCATAGAATGTAGAGAATTTTTGTATGAACACTCGTTCGAACTTCGTTAAAAAATCTACCAGTGCCAACTTAAGTCGTGCTATAATGGATTCTATTATAGAACAATGAGACTTTCCTACCATAATCTCTTACCCATTTCTTGTACACTTGGGAGTTTTGAGTAGCTTCTCCATAATATAAAACAAAAAAATACAGCAGGGATGGTGGAAGGTCTCACCAACTGAGTTCTAGAGAGATAGAAGAAACTATCAGGTGGATTAATTCTCCTGCATCTACCAAGCACTCAAGCTGAAAATCATGGTTTGGAATGCTAAAACTGTGTAGGGGACCAGGATCCTTGCAGACAGAGCTCCTGCTTATGGTTTGGGGCAAACCGGGTACGTAGCTTGTACCAACATCTGGGTTCTGAAGATAGGTTTACAGGCTTTCTGATATGGGGTCTGAAGGATATTCTAAGGGGGGATGATCTGAAGGATAATTTAAGAAGGATGATCTTTGGTTTGAGAAGGAGTTTAAGGGGTGCTGATCTGGGGTCTAAAGAGAACTTTAAAGGGGGTTGATTTGTAGTGTGAAGGGGAGATTAATGGGGGCTGTGTGGTTCAATGGGAGTTTAACAAAGGCTGCTCTGAGGACTAAAGGGAGATTTTTAGGGGGACTGATTTGGAGTCTAAAGGGGAGTTTAAGGGGGTCTGATCTGGAGTGTGAAAAGAAGTATAAGGGCAGCTAAACAGCAGTCTGAAAGGGGATTTAAAGAGGATTGATTTGGGGTCTGAAGGGGTGCTTAAGAGGGGCTAATCTGTGTCTAAATGGGAGTTTAAGGGGGTTGATCTGAGGTCTGAGGAGAAGTATACAGGGAGGCTAATCTGGGGTCTGAAGGGGAGTTTAAAGGTGTATGGTTTTGGTTCTGAAAAGAAGTATAAGGGGCTAATCTGGGGTCTGAGGGGGCTTGATTTGAGGTCACAGACACTGTGTCACTTTTTATTCCCCCTGACCACTGACACCATAACCATTTTGCTGCCCAATAAAGTTGTGCCGTTTTTTTTCTTCCCACTAACTCTTAAGGCCAGGCATTTTTTTCCAACTGGCCAATAACGGCAAGCATTTCCCCACTAACCACCATTAGAGGGCATTTTTCTCCCACTAGCGACCAACAATAGGGCATTATTTTCCTCCTACTGACAACCAACATTGGACATTTTTTCCTTTCACTTTCCATCAATGTAGGGGCCACTATTTTATCTTGCTGCATTCTATATGCAGTGCTGTATGTTACATATTCTTGACCGAATATTTATTTTCTAAATAATTGCTGGTTGCTGTGTAGCCTTCAACTGTTTTAATGAAGTTCTTCTTTAAAGCAGTATTAGACAGCATATATAATGGAAGAGTTTTAAAAATATTTTGTCCTGAGGTTTAAGTTGTGTCTGTAAAACAGTAGTTACAGAGAGTTATATGGGTACAAGGACTGCAGTAAATGTGTATAGTGTTTACTGTATTAAATCTTATTAACCATGCTCAATATGAAGCCCTATGAACCCCTTCCCATCATGGCATGCTGTGTACATCCTATTATTCCCATCTCCAGGCTGTCCCTCTTCTTGAAAGTCTAAAGTTGGGAGGACTCCAATAAAGTTATTAATGGTTGATTGCATTTAGCGAATTGCTCCTTTCCTTATATTAAACTAATAGTAGTATGAATTACACTGTTCAACAAATTTTTATTTTTTGCCAGTTTTGGAAACAAAAGGATCCATTTCTTAATGAATTTCACATTCTGAGTTCAAATATAACAATGAAATTTGTCAATTGGCTCTAGTTTTTCTGTAAACGGAAAGTTTTCTACTATAGGCGTAATGACTACATAATGCACAATAATTATATAGATAGATGTCTTTCCACAAATATAAAGCAAGTGATATTGACTACATAACAAAGCCTAAATGGCATAATATATTGCATAGGATTACCAAGAAAAATTATAGCCATAAGCTAAGTTGAATCATTTTAATACTTAGGATTCTCACTAGTTTTGTCTTCAGTTTGTGTCGGTTTTGCTTCTCTTGGCTTTTCTCTTGTATTCGAGGAAAGGGCTATCTCTTACAACTGCACGTGACTACACGCTTCAGGTTCTTCCTCACTTGACTCAACCACGAAGGATTCTGGTGCTTTAGGAATTGGTAGCCCCTCTCCATGAGGAACTGGACGTATTGCCGGTGGAATATTTGGATAGTGCACAGATAACTTTTTCTTCTTATTTAGCCCTTTTACAATTGGAGGCACCATACAAAAGTAACAATTACTAACATGATCTGTTGGCTCTCTCCAAATCATTGGCACAGCGAAAGGCATAGATGCCTTTTTTCCATTCAACCATTGCTCCAGTGCCGTCCCACAAGAATTGCAGCATATATGTGGTGCCCAGCTCTTGTCCTGGTCTCCTATCTTGCAGCCAAAATACAAGTTGTAGGCTTTCTTAATCATTCCTGTTATCCTCCTTTTTTGTGAGATAAAAGTTATTTCACCGCAGATATAGCAGAAATTATCTGCTTTATTCACACAAGTTCCAGGCATTACTGAGTAGCCTATATAAGCATAAAACGAAATGTAAAGACGAACTACAATCAGCTACAGATACTGCAGCTTTTATGCAGTGAAGTGATGCAATTAAAGGCTAATATTGCATCATCTCAGTATACATGCAATTTTCTATTGGTCACCAGTATCAATTGCGCAATATGCAGCTGAAGTTGCATCATAATTTTGAATGGCTTACGTCATTAGATGGGTGAATATATCATGGAAACTAGAGCCAATCAACATTTTTTAGGGTCATTTTCGTTTTCAGCACCCCAAAATTATGTAAGATTAGCTAATTTTATGCCCAAAACTTTTTACCTGTTGAACAGTGTTATCTATCGTTACTCTAAAAAACCCCAAAACCTTCCCTTTTTGTTCCTCATCTCCTATGGGTGGTAATTGCAATGGAGCTCCTCATACAAGATCATTTCTTCATTATGAGAACTGTATTTATTTACCTTATAGCCAGTCAGACCTCTGAAAGGGGGTTCTTCCATATTGAACTCCGAAAATCTGACTGACCTCCGGAGATCTCCATTGAGATGTAAAGAGTTAAATGGCATACCTGCTCCAAGGCCTCACCTACCTTCATTAGGCCGGTAAACAAGAGCATTAAAATAAGCTTTGAGCTGTCAGAGTACGAAAGGCCTTCCTTCCCCAGGAGACTGAAGGATTCAATTATTCTGGCATAAAACAAAATTACTCCTATATAACAACATCGCAATTTACACTTTTTTCCTGCACTAACTATGGAAAATTCCTAAGAGGCAAACTTTCATTACAGCGCAATTTCAAAGAGCTTGAGTGAAATATATTTAATGAAGGAAAATGCCTAGATGTAAATATGTTTATGTGAAAAAATAAATCACCATGGCCTCCTTTTAGAGACTGACGTTGCTGTAATTCAGACAAATATCTATGGAGAGCTTAAAGAGGCCCTGTCACCAGACCATTTCAACAAAAATGTTCTCATGAGATTATATGCTCATTTAACACATTTTAAGCCATTTATTTACCTGTAAAACCTCCCTTGTGTGGACTTCCAAAAGCCCTATGACTGCTGCTTGGTGCCACCATCTTAGATGTTATATCCAGTCTAATGAAAGCACCAAGCAAAAGTCTTTTAATAATAGTACAGGTTCACAGCAGGATGACACAAAAAAGCTTGTCAATGCTGGAACGTTTGAATGTCTGAGTGCAGAATCCTATTGACTATCCGATACTACTATCCTTTTGAACATTTTCTCCAGTACTGCTGGTTTGGTACCTTACCTTGAAATCTCAAGGGGATGGTAGCCAATCAGCTTCTAAATTCACCTTGTTCAATTAAGTTTTGACAAAAAAAACCTGGAAGCTGATTAGTTTCAGTGCAGAGCTGCGCCAGATTTTGCACTTTCCATTTTTAGTAAATCAGCCCTCATGCTTTGTAATTGTGGCTGTGATGTCAGCAGCTCCAGCAGACTCAGAGTATCCGCTCAATAGAAAATGTATAGAATTCCCCTTCACTCCTCCCCTGGCAGCCGCATAAAGGTTTATGTAGGGAGAATAGGGGCAAGGCAGAGGAACTGGGCCAGCACAGAAATTAATAGAACACTCCCATAAGAGGAGAGGGTTTTGATGTACAGTATCTCACAGAAGTGAGTACACTGAAGAAATTACACTTTGCTATAATGTATAAAAAAATAGGGCTTTGATCTTTTTTTTGTTTTACATGCGACACCCTTCCATGTGCTCCTTGCTGTGAAGGCCAGTTATAGACTAGGACAGTGGCCATTTTTTGTACTGTTCCGAGTGGAACCTCTCCTGTTAAACCGCTGTATGGTCTTGGCCACCGTGCTGCATAGGCCATCTTTATGTAGAGCAACAATTCTTTTTTAGATCGTCAGAGAGTTCTTTGCCATGAGGTGCCATGTTGAACTTCCAGTGACCAGTATGAGAGAGTGAGAGCGATAACACCAAATTTAACACATCTGCTCAACATTCACACCTGAGACTTTGTAACTAATGAGTCACATGACACCTGGGAGGGAAAATGGCTAATTGGGCCCAATTTGGACCTTGTCACTTAGGGGTGGACTCACTTTTGTTGCCAGCGGTTTAGACATGAATGGCAGTGTGTTGAGCTATTTTGAGGGGACAGCAAATTTACATGTTATACAAGCTGTACACTCACTAGGTCACAATGTAGCAAAGTGTCATTTCTTCAGTGTTGTCACATGTAAAGATAGAATCAAATATTTACATTTGGACTCACTTCTGGGAGATACTGTATAAAAGGAGAGGTCTCTGCTAAGGAATTGACTCTTCCTGAATGAATCTTATTTTCCAGCAAGCTCAAAGACACATTGCAAGTCAATAAAGAAATATTATGAATAGGTAAAACACTACAAGTAAGCATTTAAAATACATGATTTTTGTTCCTCTATCAGCAATTTTTAAAGTTACTTTTAAGTGACTGATGTTTCACCAAAGATCTGACAACAGCAGTTCCCTGCAAAAAAAAAAAATGCACGATATACTCCCGTCCCTTGCAGCCTGTGCTTCCTACCTTCCCTCCACTCTGGAACTGCATCCTCCTTCCAAAACTGATGAAGAAACTTGTCAAAACATAGGCCCCCTTCACACAGGTGTTCCATTTGTCCGTTTTTCATCCAATCGTTGATGGAGGAAAAATGGACATCAATGTATCTCTATAGAAAAACGGATGTTTGCATCCGTATCCATCAACATCAGTTATTTGGAACAGATCAAAGCGCTATGTTTGTACTGTTGAAAAAACTGACGAAAAACAGATGTAATTGGACAAGTGGTCCACATTTGTATCCATTTTTGAATTGGTAGTGAATGTAAAAAACTTTTTCAAAAAACTGATGAAAAACTGATGTAACCTGATGAAAACTGATGTAAATTGATCAAAAACGGATCCAAAAAAATGCAACCGTAATCATGAAAAAAACAGAACACCCATGTGAAAGGACCCGGCCCCTTTCACACAGGCGTTCTGTTTTTTTCATAATTTTTTCAAGGGAAAAACGGATCAGTTTTACATTAATTGTACAAAAGTTTTTACTTAAATTTTTACATCCATTTTTAAATCCGTTTTTACACCAGTTTTTCACATTCACTACCAATGCAAAAACGGATGCAAAAATGGACCGTTTGTCCATTTACATCCATTTTTCATCTCTTCCGTTTTTTAGCAGAACAAAAATGCAGACTTGTCCCTTTTAAAAAATGGACCTGAACAGAAGCAGACAAAAAACATCCATTTTCATCTTTCACACGGGCGTTCCATTTTTTGCATCAGTTCAGTCACATTTCTTCAAAGAAAAAAACGATCAGTTTTTCATCAGTTAAAATCAGTTTTTACATTAGTTTTTCATTGTTTTTTGCATCAGTTTTTTACATCCACTATGAATGCAAAAATGGAACGTTTGTTTACATCCGTTTTTCATCCCTTCCGTTTTTTTAGTGTAACAAAAATTGGGCTTTGGGATCCTTTCACGTGGGCGTTCCATTTTTTTCATCAGTTAAGTCAGTTTTTTCAAAGAAAAAAACAGATCAGTTTACATCAGTTTTTACATAAGTTTTTGATAACCACTACCAATACAAAAACGGATGCAAAAACAAACCGTTTGTCCATTTACATTCATTCTGTTTTTTTTAAATGGAACAAAAATAGGGCTTTGATCCGTTCCAAAAAATCGACGTTGGCAGATGTAAATGGATCCATTTTTCCATACAGATGAATTTGATGTCTTTTTTTCATTTTTTTTGATCGATAAAAAACGACCAAATGGAACACCCGTGTGAAAGAGGTCTAAGGGCTTTGATCCAATTCAAAAAATGGATGTTGAAGGATGCGGATGTAAACGGATGAACATCCATTTACATCCATTTTTCCATACAGATGAATTTGATGTCCTGTTTTCATCCATCAACTGATCAATGAAAACCGGACAAATGGAACAGCTGTGTGAAAGGGGTCTAAGGGCTTTGATCCAATTCAAAAAACGGATGTTGACAGATGCAGATGTTATTGGATGTAAACAGATGATCATCTGTTTACATTCGTTTTTCCATAGAGATTCCAGGAGCAGGGGTGGACTCACAACTCATGGGGCCCCTGGGCAATAGGGGATCATGGGGCCCCTGTGTCCTTGCCCAAACTCAAAAAAGCCTATGAAAAATGTACCAGGGGCATCTCATGGGGCCCCCTACTGACCCCGGGCCCTCGGGCAGTGCCCGAGTTTCCAAATAGTCAGTCCGCCCCTGTCCAGGAGCATATGAATAGCATCACACTGGAATACTGCACAGATCTGGAAGAAATACGTAAAGTATACCAAGTTCACAGTAAGAATACACGTCTCTTTTATTTCGAATATATGTGCTCATCCTGGAGTTCAGCTTTAAATTCCTACACATGTGCCAAGCTGTAAGAACAATGGGGATTCCATTATGTAAAAAAGTATTTTTTCTACAGAAAGGATTCATTGCTGTCCTGAAATGACACTGGGGTTATTTTATTTTAGTCCCTTTAAATACCAGTCAGTGCAGCTACATTAACAATAAGGACACTGAGCAGCATTTTATCACTTCTGTTGGATCGCTCCAGTAAAAAAGTGTTGTTTTTTGTGACAGGTTAATAGTCTTGACTGCCGGCGGTAGCTCATAACCCCAGACTTTTATTAAAAGTATAAAACAATGACAGTCTGTGATTTACATATGGACTTTATTAGTGAAAAGAAGGCAGAGGTGGAGGAGAAGCCGATTAATACATTGGGGTTATTACCATAAAGGCATCTGCAAGTCTCTAATGGAAGGAGACAAGTCTTCTAATAGAGACACAGCTTGACAGCCTGGGAACAAGTCTACATGCTGGATCTGAAGGGCCCCGCAGACGTTCCATAATCGTCCCCTCATTCCAACAATTAAAATAACCAAGCAGTAAAAAAGGTCCTGAAATATATTTATGAATGCAATTAGTGTAGGTAACTAAATCTGTCTTCGTTGCAACCTCATGTCATTCTCTGCAAAGAAGAACTCGGGCTGGGAGGAGGAGATGCAATGCTTGGGGCCAATCAGAGGTGCTCCACTCACTTTAGAATCCAATGAGAGCGCCAAACAAACATCCAAGACTTTGAGGTTTTTAATGATAAAAAGGATTCATAACAGAAAAAAGCCTAAGTGTGTTCAAGTGTAAAGAACATATTGACAGGGGAAGAGAGCAGAGGGATGACCTCTTCAGTGCCTTGCTGCTCCTTTACTATCCACCTACAGACTAGGTCTGGAAAAAAATCATGAAATGTATTTATGAATGCAATTAGTGCAGGTAATTGAATCTGTCTTCATTGCAACCTGATGTAATTCCCCGTAAAGGAGAACTCAGACTGGTAAAAGGAGAGGCAGTACCTGGGGCCAATCAGAGGTGACACACTCACCTGTGCTGACAAGGAACATACTTGCAACCCAATGAAAGCACCATCAAATTTACAAGAATCCAAGGTTTTAATGATAAAATTGGCTCATGACAGAAAAAAGCCAATGGGGGTTCTAGTGTAAGGAACATATTGACGGGAAGAGAGCAGAGAGATGACCTCATCAGTGCCCTGCTGCTCCTTTACTATCCACCTGCAGACTAGGTCTAAAATAAGTCATGAAATGTATTTATAAATGCAATTAGTGTAGGTAGCTGAATCTTTCTTCATTGTGACCTCATATAATTCCCTGTAATGAAGAATTCAAACTGGGAGATGGAGAGGCAGTACTTGAGGCCAACTATTGCTTCAAAACTCACATGTGCTGACAAAGAACATATTTTCAATCCAATAAGACCGTCATCAAATGTATAAGAGTTCAAGGATTTTAATGATAACAATAATTCATATCAGAAAAAAAGCCAATACATGGTCTAGTATAAGGAAGATATTGACAGGGTAAGAGGGCAGAGAGATGACTTCATCAGTGTCCTGCTGCTCCTTCCCTATCCACTCCCAGAATGGGTCTAAAAAATATCATCATATGTATTTATGAATGCAATTAGTGTAAGTAACTCAGTCTGTCTTTATTGCAACCTCTTCTAATTCCCTGTAAAGGAAAACTCAGACTGAGAGAAGAGGCAGTACTAGGGGCCAATCAGAGGTGACACACTCACATGTGCTGACGAGGAATGTATTATTATTTTATGTATTGTAAAATCCAATGAAAGATCATCAAACATCCAAGAGTGCAAGGTTTTTAATGATAAAATTAATTCATGCCGGAAAAAAAGCCAACACGTGCTCTAGTGTAAGGAATATATTGACAGAGGATGAGAGCATCATATCATCATATGTATTGATGAATGCAATCAGTGTAAGTAACTCAGTTTGTCTTTATTGCGACCTCTTGTAATTCCCTGTAAAGGAGAACTCAGACTGGGAGAAGGAGGGGAAATCAGAGGTGCTGCACCCAAATGTGCTGACAAGGAACATATTTGCAATCCAGTGAAAGTACCATCAGACATCCAAGAGTCTGAGGATTTAATGATAAAATATGTTCATAGGAGAAAAAAGAAGCCAATATGTGTTCTTGTGTAAGGAACATATTGACAGGGAAGAGAGCAGAGAGATGACCTCAGCAGTGTCCTGCTGCTCCTTCACTATCGACTCCCAGACTGGGTCTAAAAAAAAAATCAGGAAATATAAATGCAATTAGTGTAGATAACTCAATCTGTCTGCTGCTCCTTCACTATCCACTCCTAGACCTGAGGCCTGGGGAGGTGGCCTAGCTGTACTGTTTGCATGTAGTAGGAAAAAGCCAAATCGCAGGGCTGGCTGTGCTGTTTGGCAGGGCTGTGGACATATCAGAACTGGCTGGTCCGAAAAACAAGTCCTCTAGCAGCTAAGCCTGTTTGTCTGGAGTTCACCTTTAAAGGGTCATTCCCTGTTCCAGCATTGCTTCTGGAAACTGCGGTCTCCACCTCCCCCCTTGCAGTTTCCTCTATAGAGTGCGTTATCCTGCAGTCAAACTCATTGGAGCAGCATTGTGGCATCATTGGAAGATTTAGAACTGTAAAAGCCTTAAATGGGCAACTTTGATCATCTACAGCAGGGGTGTCAAACTCTGTTTCATCATGGGCCGTATCAGCATTATGGTTGGCCTCAAAGGGCTGATTGTATCTGTAAGACTAGATATCCAAAGCACCCCCCCCCATTACATCAGATGTCAAGAATCCCACACCCTCCCTAACATCACTGTGCACTCCCTTTGGGGGCAGAGTTGGAAAGCAGAAAGTGCAGGGTCTGGAGGAGGACTAGAGGAGGAGTGGAGTCAGTCAGTCTGCTGAATGCTGAGACCAGGAGAGGCAGAGATGAAGGGGTGCTGCAGCTGCACTGAGAGGTGCAGGATCTGGCGGAGGATTTCTGTCCTCCTCTCTGCTGCTGCCTGCTGAGACAATGTGGGGGCGGAGACGAAGAGGGTACCTGCAGGAGAGATGCAAGGGCCAAATGAAATGGCCTAGATGGACGGATTTTGCCCACGGTCCTTGTGTTTGACACCTGTGGTCTACAGGAGCTTTCTGCAGAGCAAGCAGGAGGAGCACACTAGTGAGGGAAATCCCTAACCCCTGTCAAATAGATGAATACACAGATAAAACCAATCCATAGACAGTGTAGGAAGTGTGTTTCCTGCCAAAGGATTTCTAGCGCTATCCAACTTGTCCTTAAAATAACACAGTCTTGCCAGACAGCACAGTCAGGTGGATGACCTGATTTTTCTCTACTTCAGTTAGGCAACAGCCTGGTCAGCCTCTGCACCCCCCTGTGGCTGGACAGGACAGGAACAGAAAATCTTTTTGTTGAAATGATTATGTTCAATCCAGAGTTGTCCCTTGCAGTACTTCTTTTTCACCACTAGTTCCCACCAGTCACCGCATTTCCTCTGAGCCAAGGCTGACTCAAATCATTTTGGGGGGACATCATCATGCAGCCTGGATTCAAAGCACTGCTGCACTGTATGGCCCTTACATGTCATTAATTCCTAAGACCTAAGAAAGGACAAGTTTCATCATTAGAAAAAAAAAAAACCCAAAAAGCAGCCCCCTTTTAACACTAAGCTGAACCATCCCCCACAGGTCCAAATGTTCCGATAGTGGCAACCCCCTACATTGTCCACATGCCGGCTAGTACAATGTGGGACTGCCCACACCTGCACACTAACGGCCCAAAGGCTTATACTGCATTATAGTGTATTGGATTGGACTGACAACTTATGGGGCCCCCGGGCAATAGGGGATCATGGGGCCCCTGTGTCCTCGCCCACACCCAAAAAAGCCTATGAAAAAGCCAATGAAAGGTACCAGGGGCATCTCATGGGGCCCCCTACTGACCCCGGGCCCTCGGGCAGGGCCCAAGTGCTCAAATGGTCAGACCACCCCTGGATAATAGAATATCAAAGATCTTATGATTTTTGGGGCAGTTACTATCTACTTTAAAGCTGGACTCCAGGCATACATTAATGCAGCATTGTATTCATTTATAAATCCTTCAATTTATTTTTTGAAATACAAGAAGTATGAGTACCTGAAAGAACAGTCCCTGTACAGCAGGGCTTGGAGAGGAAGAAGCAACTCAAGGTGCCAATCAGTTCATGCGCTAATAAGAAGCATACCGATATGAGGAGAAAGCAGAGTGACAGACAGATGAGCTAATCACTGTACTTCTCTTACTTTCATTGTCCAGTCACAGGTTGGGGCGGGTCCAAGAAGAGCTGGGCTCAGAGGAAGTGGGTTGAATGATGCTGGCCATCAAACTAAAGACATCTAGTGGCAGAAAAAAGTACTGCAGGGAAAATCTCTGGATTAACACTAATGATTGCAGCAAACGTAGTTTTTTTTTTTTTTACTCTTAACAGGCTGTTAATTTTTAATTTGGTATTTTCGGCTGGAGTTCTACTTTCAGGCCCCATTCACACTATGACATGCAGGCATGACACATATGTGCACGTCTGCCCCTTGTCCTGCTACATGCATAGGGCAGCTTATTAATTTCAGTGGGCTGCATTAAGCACCTTTTTATAAGCAGTTTTTATTTCACATTTTACCATGTTTGATGTGTTTGTTTTTTTTTTTTGCGGCATTTGGAGAGTCATTAATGAATGGGACTCCTTTTAAATAAAATGCTATAGTTTGAATGGCACCTCAGTCATCTGAATGTCAGAAAATGTATTAAAGTGTAATTCCAGCTTATATCTAACAAGCTTTAAAACTGTCCCCTCCCCCTCCTATGCCAGCCTTTCTCAGCCAGGGTGCCCAGGTACCCTGGGGTGCCTTGAGATTTCTGCAGGGGTGCCTTGGCAAAATGTCTAAAAATTGCCCAAAACTTGTATACAAGCCAGCGGGTGGAACAAGCCTGCCTCTAGTTGCACAAAGCCACAGGTTTCCATTGTGCACCATTACGACCTTCTAGCTGCCTGCGTCCTGATAACCAATCATCAGATGATAAGGAGGATGTCAGCTGTCTGCACAGCATCCTAGTTTCACCCTCCCATGCCCCTCTCCATCAGTGCTGGGGTCACATTTGCTCAGTGATGGGGAAAAAGTGAGGGAAAAGAGAAACATTGGAATACTAGTCAGTACCAGTCTGCAAAAGTGTATTTGCTTTGGAAGAATAAATCACCTGTAATGTTGGGTGTCCTACATGTGTGGGTGTTGCTGCGTTAATAGAATAGTTTTTCACATTTTAGAATGGGGTGCCTCAAGACTGTTTATAATTTTAAAGGGTGTCTCGGGACTGTCCATAAATTTAAAGGGTGCCTTGACCGAAAAAAGGTTGAGAAACACTGTCCTATGCTAACTAACCTGTGTAAGAAAGACATACTGTATATACTGTACTTACCTATTTTCAGGCCGCTCTGGTCCAGTCATGTGATCTGGCTCCCCTGTGTTAGCGCAGTTGCAGGGGAGGTAAAGGAGAGCCAACAATCAGACCTGTGGGTGACGTCACCACTCCAAGCTTTACTAGCGTCCGTTGTTGGAGCGCTCTCTCCTCTCCCCTGCAGCTGACGCTGGCTGCCACAGAGGAGATCACATGACCAGACAGGAGCAGCCTGAAAATAGGTAAGTACATGTCTTTCTTCCATGGGTTAGTTAGCAAAGGTTTAGGGGGGGGGGGCAGTTTTAAAGCCAGTTAGGTATAAGCTGATATTTCACTTTCATGACACCGCTGTTTGTTTATTTATTTCAGGTACTTATATAGCGCCATCAATATCCGCAGCACTTTACATTGTACACTCACATCAGTCCCTAACCCTCAAGGGGCGTACAATCTAAGGTCCCTAACTCACATTCATACATACACATACTAGGGCCAGTTTAGACAGGAGCCAATTAACCTACCAGCATGTCTTTGGAGTGTGGGAGGAAACCGGAGTACCCGGAGGAAACCCACACAGGAACAGGGTGAACATGCAAACTCCAGGCAGGTGCTGCCATGGTTAGGATTTGAACCGACGCCCCTAGTACTGCCAGGTGGAAGTGCTAACCATTTAGCCACTGTGCTGCCCATACCACTGTTGATTGCTGGCATCATAGAAAATATTTGGATTTCTGATACTTTGACGTTCTTCTGTTCTGTTGGAATTTTCCAAAAACATTGTCATTGTCCCACCACCACAGTTGTCCATATTTCTCCCGCATCGCAAACCTTACTAAAAAGGGAGCTTGCCTGTGTGTAAGCTCTTGTGCCTCCACTTGCCTCTATCCTATCTAATGCACACTGCTGTCATATTGGTTTGTGATTCACAACAACAATTCCCGTCCCGCGCCAAAACACATTTGCCCACTTGCTGAATATAAACGCTGCATGATTCTTTGATGAAGTGAAAGGATTAAAGCTGCTAAAAAAAAAAAAGTTGATTATGGCCCTCTGGGACAGGCATCCGCGGTGTTTTACAGCTGCGATACAAATTAATTCTCTAATAACGCCGCTCCATCTTCCGCACGCTGCGAGTAACATCACCACGGGCTGCTCCCTGTTTAAATACAGGTCCCCTCTGTCAGCCTCCAACACAATCAAACCTGCTGACAGGCCCTATAATTCTGCCTCTTCCTCAATCAGCAGATGTTATGAGAACTCCTTCATGGTCCCCGGGGAGAGGAATAATTTCACTATATTTGTATTTATTTCATCCAGATACAGGCTTCCTTTCTAAAAGGAGTAGGGCGAGGTAAGCACTGTCTGTCTATTGTCAATGTGCTGTGGACAAAGCATTTCAGACTAGACCTGCTAACGTATATATACATGTGGTATACCGGGCATCATCTTGGCATTGTTTTTTCCTGCCGGATGCCGGATTTTTTGTAAAAGCCATCCGAGCGGCTAATTAGCCACCGGATTGCTTTTACAGGTGGCGGCGGCGGCAGGGGTTGCCTCCCCCTTGTCAATCGCCAGTGCCTCTCCGTGATCACCATCCCACCGGAGATCCAGGAACTGAAGCCATTGGTTCCATTTACCATAGAGCCTTAGGAGGACTGGAAGGTACTCTATGCTACAGGAAACCGGTGACTACTATTGTCACTTCTGGTTTCAATAGAAGTAAGCTGCGCCATTTTATAAAATCTTGATAGCATTCTATCACACTCATCTTAGTGTGTTTAGATCCTTTTAGGGCAGAGGAGAGGTCTAGGGTCTAATAGAACCCAGATCTCTCCATAAAGAGTACCTGTCACTGCCTTTTGCTGTCACAAGTGATGTTTACATTAAATTAAAAATGTAAGAAACAGCATAAAAAAAGAAATATAATAATAAAACAAAATATATAATTACATAAAAATAAAATAAATATTCAAATTAATAAAAACATTTTTAAGGTTCCCCCTGTGCTGGTTCTGTCCCACTCACATACTTAACCGCTTTACCGGTTTACATCTTTATCAGCAAAATAATACATCCATACAAATCAGGCAGGTAGCAATTACAACTTTGTATCTTCTCCCCTTCTCTTTCTGTCCACTTAGCCCTGGTTCACACTGATAAGACATATCATGCAACATGTGACACATAAAGTCGCATAACAAGTCAAAATACATTCATTTTAATGGGATTCATCTTAATCAATGTCACTCAAGTCGCAGCAACAAAAAAAAGGTTCCTGCGCTACTTTTCTGTGACTTTGGTGCAACTTCAGTACCATAGACTGTTAGATTGCAAAAGTCCCAAGCAAATTGCAAACATGTTGCTAGCAAGTCGCACAACTTTGGGGTCACAGTATTTTGAAAGGAGCCTAAGAGCTGTCAATCGGTACCAGGGGTGGACTAACCATTTGGAAACTGCCCGAGGGCCCAGGGTCAGTAGGGGGCCCCATGAGATGCCCCTGGTACCTTTTCCATAGGGTTTTTTGAGTTTGGGCAAGGACACAGGGGCCCCATGATCCCTTATTACCTGGGGGCCCCATGAGTTGTCAGTCCGCCCCTGATCGGTACAGATTATTGTTTACACTGAGGCTTTGACCTGTGTACATAATTCAAAGAAAGCATCTCTTGCACCCATGTTTCTTTGCTAACTCTCAATTGGCTGCCAGGGATCAGCTGACAGAAATCACAGTTCTTCGGGGGATGTCTTATTTCTGCCGCTCCTCTCAATCTCTTCAGCTTTCTGTCTTCCCATTTGTATTTGCTTCAATGAAGGTAAGTGATATTTATAAATCATATTACGGTCCCTGTCATTATTAACCAGCCTTGGGAAGTAATTTGAAGCAAGCCTTCCATGAAAATAGAAGGTCCACTTCCCTGCCAGCTCCCTAACACCCACATGAAAAATATGTCAATCCAATTTTAACAATAAAGATTTTACAAGACACAAGATTTAAAAAAAACTCATCTTCTGCGAGACACGTGCATTGTCATCACCTCCTCACAGCGGCCTCTTGGCCTTTAAAATCCCACAAGAATGCTCTCCTACAATGGACTGGGATGTCGTCTCGCGGTATTTCGAGTGCCTAGCTATCCCAGGTGGCACGGTTACGTCACCTGAAACCTCTGCAAGCTGAGGTTGAGGTATTTTTTTTATCTTTTCTTTTTGTTAAATCTTTATTTGCAAAGTTTTTTCATTTACTGCTAATTATGTTTGGGTGGTGAGGAGCTAACAAGGAATCAAACCTTTCAGTTTTCATGGAAGATCCACTTTAATTTTTATTACAAACATAAAATTTGGCTTTCAGGCAACAGGATAACCTTGCAGGAGGAGGAAAGGTTCTAGCGCTTGATACAAGTCCTCCAGATGTTCTTCGTGAGGAATATCAGATATCTTCACATTGTATGTGTCAGCTTTTTTAGGCTCCTGTGAGCACCGAGCATCACTCCGGAAAAAGTGGTTGGGCTTCGCTGCAGCTAAACAAGTCTGTGCAAGCAAAAGGGTTTCCCGGGAAATTCCTGCCAAGGAAATGCCTTGGGCTTACACAGACCATACATCTTCCTGAATATGGACAATTTTATACAGCCGTGCACAGAGCATTGATGATGTGCAACATGCAGTAGCACATTATATTCAACCACATCTCATCTGACCTGGCTTCCTCTTTAGATGGGACAATCCCACTTTTTCTTTTTTAGAATGGAAATCGACCAGACTAATGAGCCACTATTATTATTATTATTATAATACAGTATTTCTATAGCGCCAAAAGGTTTGCTCAGCGCTTTACATTATAGTGGGGGACAGAACATGAGACAGTACAGTAACAAAACGATACACGAGGGGTTCGAGGGCCCTGCTCTTTCGAGCTTACAATCTAGGAGACTAAATGCAGACTGGAGCACAGTAGCATTGAATAGTATTTTGAAAACATTAAGTCAATTAATTAAGACCTATGAAGAGAACCAAAAACCACAGAAACATGCCACAACTGAAGTACAATACCATATAATCCAGAATACCATATAACCAAGAGTCAGGTCACCAACATATCTAATTACAGCTAACTTTTTTTCTATATTGTAACAATCCCATTTTTTTCAGCAAATCCCTCAGTCCCTTTTCATCCTCAAATTTCCCTTATTTTTGGTCTGATTTATAGATCTCTAGAAATAAATTTGTGGCATCACCATTCTCACCACCCATCCTGTTCTTGAACAGTCAGCATCTTTGACATGGTGATTGGATTAAAGGATAAGTTCACCTTTTGTACAAAAATAATAAATGTTAATTTTTTTGCAGGTAAGGAGCCAGTAATGAATTGCACCAGTAATCAGTAGATTGCTGATGCCATGCAGGTCTCCTGCAGGATGTACAGTCAAGCAGATATTCTGACAGGAAGCTTCAATGGACTACCACAGCGCTCCACAGCGCCATGGTAGTTCATTGAAAACTAAGGCTGTCAGGACTTGCAGTTCATTCATTCGGAAGTCTGTGAATAAATGACGCAGCCATGTGGGCTGAGCAACGCACTTTCTGTCAGAGGAGGGGGGGCGGCGTGCACAGCTGCAGCTGCGGGAACATAAAAAAAAACATAAAAACAGGTGGAACATGTAATATGTTCCATAAGTGAACTTATCTTTTAAGGTGAAGGTGGGTATGTTCCTGACCCAAAGAACTGAAGAAGATTTTGAATAAGTTGTGAAACTTCTTCAACATTACAAAACAAGTCCAGATGAATGTAACTAAACTAAACTAGCTATACTATGACCTGGATTAATAGGAACCTTCACAAATTTGGTGCTTGTTAAAAAAACATAAATCAGCTTGGGAGGAGGTGCAGCGTGGTGTGGCGGTAGGGAACACACAGAATCTGGTTGCAGTAAATTTGACTTGTATTGAGCAGAATGCCATGGATACAAACACCCTAGCATGACAGCGCCACCAGGGAAGCAACTCACAGTTCAATGCAGTCACAGAGGTGGCTATGGGGAGATGCCAACAGCGTCTGTTCCAGAGGGTAAAGTGTGGCCCGGCTATTCGCATCCCAAGAGGGGAGGCTCCTTTACAGAACAGCAAGTCCCTAGCCTGTCCCTACTCATCTGGAACCTTTCCCTACCGCTAGTACTTTCCCTAATAAGTGGCTATTTCTCCCTACACTAGTTACTAACGAAATGCACACCGAAACCCGGGGCAGGGACTTAAAGTGTTACTAAACCCACAACAGTAAAATCAGTCTGTGTATGCAGTAAAGCATGCTTGTTATACTCACTGTGGAACCTAAGGGGTTAATCCTCTGCATTGTGTGAAAAAGATGTTTGATCCTGACTTCTCTGATCCTCCCCTTCTTCCAGTGTCCCCCTCTTATCTCCTGATAAGACATATCATGTGGAGTCACTCTGCACATGCTCACTTTGGTGTGTATTGCTAGAGAGGTTTTTTTTTTTTTTTTTGGAGGGGGGGGGGGAGTGCATATGATCAGCACAGCACAGGGCCAATCGGCACTGTCCAGACAGAGGTCAGGGGTCCTGCATCTTCCAACAGCAGAATGAAGACTCCTCCTACAACCTTTAACATGTGCTCGGCTGGACAATGATAGAAGTCACAAGATTGCTATATACTGTACTGCTGATAAGAAAAGGTATTTAGCAGTTTATATTTACTAAAATAATTGCCCTTCCATCCATGTTCTGTGTACTGTGGGAGACCAGATATAGGGAATGCAGGGTCTGGGGAGACCAGATATAGGGAATGCAGGGTCCTGGGTTTAGTAACAGTTTAAATAGACCCTGCTGACCCAAGACGGCTGCCAAGGGTCACACAGCCGCAGCTTAGCCAGCTGGAGCACTGCTCCATTGACCCAGGAAACCATAAAAAAACTATGTTTCCCTTGGACTTTCTCTCCAGGCTGTGGTACTACTCAGTCCAGTGACCCCTACAGTGGAGAAAACAGACTGCACCTGCCTGCAATTTTGTCCAGAGTTACATATCAATGAGATTTTCCATGTGGTCAATAAAGTGCACTACTGCACAAAAAAGTGCATCCTATGCCGTATGGTAGTGAGAGCTGTCTACGTGGTGAAATAAAGGTTGGGCTTTAGATATACTTTAAAAAGGCTTACAGTGGAGTCTGTTCACGTCTTTATTGTTTCCTGTGATATAATGCATAATGTTTACAACAAGAAATGGTATGAGGACAGACAAAAAGATAATAATTTTTTATAACAACCAAAAAGTAGAGATTAACCATGTGGAACTTTTAAGGTACAAAAACTACCTATTGTAGTCACATTGCTATTAAAACATAATTTAATTAATAACCACCTTTGATAAAGTCAGGTGACGAAACGCGTCAGCGTCGGGCCGCACGACAATTGTTTATGATAGGCATTCGCGTAGCGAGGAGACTCGGGTGAGACACTGTTTAGGCGATACACCTCACTTTTTGAGGGGATTATGGATGTTGGGCATGCATGCACTGTTATGTGAGTACAATACTTATTTTACAATAAATGGTTTTTAGCGGTATTACACTATTGGCTTTCCTTTATTTCCCTTCTTGTGGCTAAGTGATCCTTATAGAAGATTTCCTACCATTTTATCAGCTTTTCATTGCCAATGGGCTCATTTATTGAAGTCTTGATTGCGAATGATACTCACTATAAGTGCTACTGCCTATCATGTAGAGATGGGTCACGGCATCTGGTGAGTGTCACTGAACTGGGGGTCATTCTACTTTTAACCACGAGGTGTCACTGGAGTGGAATTTCATGCTGACACTTGTGAAAATCCGATTTAATCATGTGGTGATGTAGTGGATCAAAAGGACTTATTCACATTCCTATGGTGGACTTTCATAGAGCATACATTTATGTTTGATCTTCACCTTTATGAATTGGACATTCATTCATGGACTTTATGGATTTATTTATATATTTAAGTATATGTATTTTCATCTATGATATACAGTTGTGGCCAAAATTATTCAACCCCCAATGCTGTAAAGGGGTTTAGGGACTATAGTGTACATTTGGAATTGTATTCAGAATCAAATCCTACAAGGACGTTGTAACTACCCAAATGCAACTAAAATGACATCAATTGTTTATGTAATACAGTAGTAAATGGTTCTTATGTGGTTTCTTCATTGCCACAATTATTCAACCCCTTAAAGACTACCACTCTGAAGAACAGAGGTTCATACAGGTGCTTTCCATCAGGTATTGAAAACACCTGTGGATGTCACCGAGCAGCAATCAAGCATAATAAGCACCAATTAGGCAGCTTTAAAATGACTGTGATACTCAGCTCCTTCTAGACATTTACTGGTGTGGTTACAAACATGGTGAAGGCAAGAGAATGGTCCAGGAAGACAAGAGAAGAGGTGATTTCTCTTCACAGGAAGGGCAATGGCTATAAGAAGATTGCAAAGATGTTAAACATACCAAGAGACACCTTAGGAAGCATCATTCGCAAATTCAAGGCAAAGGGCACTGTTGAAACGCTACCTGGTCGTGGCAGAAAGAAGATGCTGACTTCGACTGCTGTGCGCTACCTGAAGCGTAGAGTGGAGAGAAGTCCCCGTGTGACTGCTGAGGAACTGAGAAAAGATTTGTCAGATGTGGGTACAGAAGTTTCAGCCCAGACAATAAGACGCACACTGCGTAATGAAGGCCTCCGTGCCAGAACTCCCAGGCGTACCCCCTTGCTGTCTCCAAAGAATAAGAAGAGTCGACTGCAGTATGCCAAAAGCCATGTGGACAAACCACAAAAGTTGTGGGATAGTGTTCTGTGGACTGATGAAACAAAATTAGAACTGTTTGGGCCCATGGATCAACGCTATGTTTGGAGGAGGAAGAACAAGGCCTATGATGAAAAGAACACCTTGCCTACTGTGAAGCATGGTGGAGGGTCAATCATGCTTTGGGGCTGTTTTGCTTCTGCAGGTACAGGGAAGCTTCAGCGTGTGCAAGGTACCATGAATTCTCTTCAGTACCAGGAGATATTGGATGGAAACGTGATGCAGTCCGTCACACACCTGAGGCTTGGGAGACGTTGGACCTTTCAACAGGACAATGATCCCAAGCATACCTCCAAGTCCACTAGAGCATGGTTGCAGAGGAAAGGCTGGAACATTTTGGAGTGGCCATCGCAGTCACCAGACTTAAATCCGATTGAGAACCTCTGGTGGGACTTAAAGAAAGCAGTTGCAGTGCGCAAGCCTAAGAATGTGACTGAACTGGAGGCCTTTGCCCATGAAGAATGGGCGAAGATACCCGTAGATCGCTGCAAGACACTTGTGTCAAGCTATGCTTCACGTTTAAAAGCTGTTATAACTGTAAAAGGATGCTGTACTAAGTACTAAGATTGAATGTCACTTGGGGGTTGAATAAAACTGATAATGCTGTGAGCACAGAAAAGACATTTGTGGTTATTTCATTATAACTGTTATGTTATATTTGTCTGACCTACAAGTGCCTCTTTAATGTAAATGTAAGCAAGATGACTGAATGATCAAAAGCAATGTCAAACTGGCCAAAACACTCAATTTCAGTGGGGGTTGAATAATTTTGGCCACAACTGTAGTAGGGTTTTTTAGCACTACAGGTTGCTATTTTGGATGGTGCGTTGATTTCACTGGGTGTGTTAATAATTTAATTAATAACCACCTTAAATAAAAAAAGCACATTATAGACATATTTTAAACACCAAGTGACTACCCAGTGGGACGGTAGAGTCTGGGAAGGTGGCAGAAGGTGGCGGGTTTGGGGGGGAACCCCCATTCCATTGCATGTAAAGGTCAGCCAGCGGCTTTTTAGCCTTTCAGATTGGTTTTACATTTTTCTACATCGCCAGCTTAAAAAAACGATACTCGCTTCAACCAGAAGACATACGGATGTATCCATTTGGGAGAAAGGGTTATGTTTTTGGATAGAGATGGAAAACTGTGTCCCCACTAAGGAGATTCACCCTAATTATCTTGATAACCACTGTTATCAATGGGAAAGCTTCCAATAGGGACCCATGTTTTGGTGACATCTGTCTAAAAGTGACTTTACATGTTGTGTCTCTGCGAAAAGAAGGGAAATTTCACCAACTGGATGCATACAGAAAAAAGAACCCCGCAGGGATTTATACATTCCCAACACTGAGAGGGACATCACGAGGCATAGAGTATAAAGTTAAATGATCCCCCTTACATTTCCCCAGTTATGGAGACAAGGAAGAAAAAACGCACAAAAATGGGTGAAATCCACTTTTTTAACCACTACTTTTCCTTTAGATTTTGTATAAATAAATTGAATAATTAATTGAGTTTAGAGATAAAAGGTTTAGTGTAGCATAGCACAAATATAAAAAAAAGGTCAAGAGGAGGGAAAAGAGGGTAAAAGGTGGACAGAAGGATTCAATGTCAAAAGAGGGACAATTTGAGTTAAGCCGGCCATACACTAGTAGAATTTCATTCACAATCTTTCATCTTAAGAACGTTCCTTTGCTTTCTAGTCGTTAGTGGGGTCAAAACGATGTTTGTTTTCTCAGGGCCAGGACAAGGGGTGGGCAGGAGGGATGGCTGCCCTTGGCGCGGTTGGGGACCTGGAGGGTTGTGGTAGAAGGGGTGATTTGGAGGGGTATTTGCATTAGGAGGGTGGATTTGTGTTAGGAAAAGGGATCTGGGGGGAGGGGAGTATTTGTGCTAGTAGGGATGATTGGGGGAATTTATGCTAGGAGGGGAAATTGGGGGAAGGATTAGTGCTAAGAGAGGGTGTTTAAGGGGATTTGTGCTCAGAGGGGAAATTTGAAGGTTAGAGGATTTGGGCTTGGTGGAGAGATATAGGGAGGGAGCAGATTCGAGCTGAGATGGAGGATTCGTACTGAAAGAGGGTACATTTTTTGTTTAGGGAGAATTTTGTTTTGCAAAGGGAATTTTTGCTTAGGGGTTAAGTGTGAAGATTAGTGCTTCATTTTTTTTTTTTTGATGCTGGGGGGGGGATTTTTTCTGACACAATGCTCATACACTTGGGGGAGGGTGTTCGGAATGTTCGCACTGTGTTTTAGACTGTAGAAATGTAGAAGGAGCAGAATTTTTCTTGAGCAAATGAATAGCTAACAGCAGGGGCGGACTGACAACTCATGGGGCCCCCTTGCAATAGGGGATCATGGGGCCCTTGTGTCCTTGCCCAAACTCAAAAAAGCCTATGAAAAAGGTACCAGGGGCATCTCATGGGGCCCCCTACTGACCCCGGGCCCTCGGGCAGTGCCCTGGTTTCCAAATGGTCAGTCCGCCCCTGGCTAACAGTGAATACAGTTTTCATTTCATAAAGTCCATTCATTCTAGAATTGAATGTTACAAAGAAAAAACCTTTGAAGTACTTTTGAACGACATTGGTCAAGCCATCGAATTCACGGAGTGTTTTTGTATGAATGTTTATGCGACCATTTATTTTAAAATCTGGTGTACGGCCAGCTCTAGGGGCTATGTTATGTCCCTTCCCCCTCAATACAAAGGCCATTCAATCTCAAGAAACAACTGGCGGTAATAACATTCTGAAATCTCTTTGGTTTTAAGTACTTTGCGGCCTTGGCGCTGCCTTTGATTAGTTTGAAGCTCATCTGCCCAGAGCAGCGCTATTTATGTAAAATGCTATGAGGCAAGACAAATGCACAACATATGCGGGAAGATCAGTGTTAGAAAGAGCAGACGAGTCCCTGGCCATGTCGAGGGGGAGAACGGGTCGACTTTGAAGTTTTGTAGCAGAATGTATTTTGCTGTAGAAAATTGTGCCTGCACACCACAGAAATGCTGAACCTTGGGGTATTTAAAGGAAACCTGTCTGAGAGAAATACAGAGATCACCATTGCGATCTCCTTCCAAAAAGGTTGGTTGCCTGGCTGTCTCTGGCTTAAGTCCTTTGCACTGATCTGCAGCAAACCTGCCTTTGTCAGATGGGCTACTGTTCTTTAATCCTTTACATTTCATTAAAGAGACCCTACTGCCAGACCATTTATTGTAAAAAGAATCTTCTCATATAATTATACAGTGCCTTGAAAAAGTATTCATACCCCTTGAAATTTTCCACATTTTGTCATGTTACAACCAAAAACGTAAATGTATTTTATTGGGATTTGATGTGATAGACTGACACAAAGTGGCACATAATTGTGAAGTGGAAGGAAAATGATAAATGGTTTTCAAAATGTTTTACAAATAAATATCTGAAAGTATTTTATGCCTGTGATTTACCTATAAAAGCTTCTCTTGTGTAGACATCCAAAAGCCCTGAGACTGCTGCTGGGCACCTCCATCTTGGAAGTGATGGCAGCAGCCCCAGAGATGCAGAGTTGTCATTTAAGTGACATTTCCAACAGAATTCCAACAGACCACGAGTTGAAGGAAAGAAAATGGCTTGATTCCATCATCAACACAGTTAGTGCTGATGGGGGAATCCCTCCCGCAGCGCTTTTGTATTCTGACAGACTGAGGTTTCCCAGCCAGCAGTATACAATGATCACTGCCAGCTATAGCCAGTGGCAGTGAGCGCAAGAAAAAAAAACGACAGGCTGGTTGTACTTAAGTTGATCAATAGATCGGCTTCATTATGATCAGCTGAACCAGCCGGATTTCAATCAGTCTATGGCCAGCTTTAGTCCCAGTCCACACCTGTGTGACTTGTTGGACTTCAGCCATCACACTACAATACAGAACAAGATACATTCCATTATTGTCTATAGGACCAGTTCACACCTATGCAACGTGCTTCTATGCAACTTGTGAAAAGGTGTAGGCATTTCTTTTCATGCAACAAATGCATCTTTGATCTCCTAGTCCTTAATGTGAGAACACAAAAAACACACAGAAAACTAATGAAAACAGATATATGAGTGTGAACCTTGCCTAATGATATGAATGTAGTGTTGTTTTGTTAGATAGAGTCTGGGTAGCAGCTTGGGATTTGTCAGCCTGGGGGTGAGGTAATGCGTTCTCCTCAGGACAGGCTGGAAGGCTCTACAGGTCACGGCTTCTAGAGCCCACTCACCCTTCCAGAAACTCAGAGAACTTTCTGGAAGAGGGGCGGAGGAGGGGAGGAAGCCTCGATCTGCATGTCTAAGGGAACTTGTCCAATCCCCTGGCAGGAGGCCAGGCACGGTGATCAAGCCAACCCTTAAATGTGGCAGAGCATGGGGAGCAGTGTGCAGATAGAGGATGGACTGCAGTGTGGAGCCAGGAAAGGACCCCAGGGAGGGGAGCATACCTGCAGGCTGGTAGCTATACAAAAGGATCTCCGCTGTCCCTCTGTCTCCTTGGGAGGACAACTTGTCAACCGTGGAGGGGCCAGCCCAGCGAAAGGCCTGAGAGCAGCTTCAACCCACCACACAGACCGGACAGGACAGTTTGAGTATTCAACACACATACATGGACCAAAAAGGCCACATGACTTATTTTCCTCCAGCCCATTGCAAGGCAAAGCATACTTTTTTTAATTGCATATCATGTTATGCATTTGGTGTGTATATTAAAAATCAGTGGAAACCCACCCTATATACCATGGGTAGCCAACCCCGGAAAGGTAGAGATCCATCTGAACAACATGGAAGAGACCAAAGATCTCCAAGGTACAGCACACCTTTTTACACTGTAAAGGTTCCAAGAAAAGGTAACTAAATGGGGAAAGGCTATACTGTGTCCAACAGTAATAGTGGCTAAGATGAGAGAAACAGGGAGAAGCTGTGTATAACTGCTGTCTGGAGTTTCGGCACAGGAAATTATGGTGAACCATCTGTAGGAGTCAATTATAGATATTATATGAAAATGTATTAAGGGTTAGGTAAGTTTTTTCAACCTTTTTACCCTGGAGGAACCCTTCAAATAAACTTCAGGTCTCAGGGAACCCCAAAAACTGATTATACCTCTAACTCATGGTATTTTAGAATGATCAGAAAGTTTTAAAGTAAACACTAAAGAACATGGTGTATCTAGTCCTCCATACAACAAAATCATTTTGGTAATGATTTTGAAATTCTCCTAACATTCGTGGTCAGTGTAGAAGTGACCCCATACATTGGTGATTGCATCAGGTCAATGTTAAGGGAGGGGGACAAATTCACCTGAGTATGGCTTAGTTAAGAACCTGCAAATGGAGATGATAATCTGCTTCAACAAAGTGCCAACATAGAGGCCCCTTTCACACCTGCATCCAAAATCCCATGGTTTTTACTTCTCCTTGTACACAACTAAGTGAAGTGTCTCTTGAAGTTTGTACCTTGAAAACTACATGTACAAGAACTTCTCTTGAGTTACAAGCCTAAAGTGTTTTTTTGTCCTCAACAGATTTTTTTTTTTGGACCACTTGAAAAACATTCAAATGTGTGAATAAACATGCAAAAATGCACACATTGCACATTTTTTTTTCCTGGCTAGCTTTCCATTGGCTAAAAATTATTAAACTGTTCATACAGTACCTTAGACACCCACAAAAACCAGCAAAAATGCCTGTAAATGTTCTAAAAAAAAAAAAGCCTTCAAACCAACCAGAAGCTCAGCTTACATGTGAATGCAGCCTTTTGGTGGAGGTAGAAGTATCCCTTTTGGAGCATCTGAGTGCCGAGCCTGAGCAAATGACTGGTTTATGAAAGCCCAGCATGGTTCAAGTGGTTGTGAGGGCCAAAGATCATTCCCTGCAATGTCCCCCATAAGTGTCAATCAGTAGAGCTGCCTCTTAGTGCATAACTTGCCTTACTCCACAGTTGCAGCCAATGCAAGCAACACCATTTTGGGTAGACCTGCCTCAGAGAAGGTAAGAAATGAATACGAGGGCTGTGTGCTGCTGGTAACTCTATGTGAAGCAGTTTTTTGCAGTAGAACCCAAGGGGCATGCACAGCAGGGCCGAGATCTACCCATCACATGGATGTTGGGTTGCTACCTCATCCCTTTAAACTTGGACATATGTTCATTACACAGGACTCAGTGCTCAGTAAAAAAGTGGACTGAGCGCTCAGTAAAAAAAGTCACACAGGAGAATCAAAGGTGGTAGTATTGGTGGATCACCCCAGGCTGTACCACCACTGTCATGTCAGTGGGCCAGCTGCCTACCAACCATCGTTGCCTCCTGCCCCTGAAGAGGACTGTGTGTGATATGGCCTGCAAGACTAAATGCACATAACAAAGTATTATATAAATGTTCCTTTGGATTTTTCTCCTTATTTTAATCCCTCCCATCTAGAACATTGCCATGTGTTCTCATCATGTAACTCGTGAGCCGGAAACACATCAGCTGGGACAGACACAGGATGTTCCAAATAACACCCAGTTTTTTTCTCTTGTAGTCTGACAGCTGAAACTTCCAACGTGAGTCCAACTTTCAGTACATGTCTTCACAGCTTCATTGCCAAACATCTTAACTCACTTATGACCAGGGTGTTTTGTGACGGGAGTGACACTGCTCAGAAGGATTTAGAGACCCTCTCACTAGACCGATCATGTCAACAAAAATGTGGGTTAAAAAATAAATTAAGAACAAGGATTGGTAAACTATAAAAATCTGAACATATGAAAAATCAGGTCAAATATAAATGCAAAATGTGTAATTACTGAAATGACATTAAAGGTGAACTCCAGGTAGATATAAAATTCACAAATTAATGCAGCTCTGCAATCATTAATATGTTTTTAAATGTATTTTTGATTTAAGACAAGCAGTGTAAGTACCTGAATGTGGCCTGATATCAGCCTCCTGCAGTCCCTGTCCAGCAGTGCTGGAGTGTGAGAGAAAGAAGCAACAGAAGGAGCCAATTGGTTCATGAGCTGACAATGAGCATGCTGATAGGAGAAGAGAGCAGAGTGGGAGAGAGATGAACCCATCACTTTGCTGCTTCTCTTTTCACTGTCCAGTCACAGGCTAAGAAGAAGTGTGTGTTCAATGATGCTGGCCATTATACTGAGGACATCTAGTGGCAGAAAAAAGAACTGCCTGGGAAATGTTTAGATCAGGGGTCTCCAAACTTTCTAAGCAAAGGGCCAGTTTACTGTCCTTTAGACTTTGGGGGAGCTAAACTGTAGCCGGTGGGAGCAGAAAATTTCCCGGGATCAGTGACCCATCATTGGTTTTAATAAGAGGAATAATGCCCCATTGTTGATATCAGTGAGAAGAAGTATAATGCCCTATTGATGGTTTACATAGAGGGAATAGTGCTCTATGATTGGTTACAGTTGGTGGAATAGTGCCCCAAGGGCCAGATAAAAGCAAGCAAAGGGCCACATCCGGCCCCCAGGATGCAGTTTGAAAACCACTGGTCTAGATTGATGATGAAATTTGCAGCAAAACCTGATTTTGTTATATAAACTCTTCATTCTAATTTTATCAAATGTTAATTTTAAATAATTTAATATGCATTTTTATCTTGTTATTTATTGCTGCAGTTTGGCTTCAAAGTTTCCCTTTAAAGTGGATTTTAACCCAATCCCTTAACCATAATATAAGTTTCAACGTGTCAATGTAAATTCCAACATGTTGACTATTTTAAATCCTTATGCCGCTAGCATACATTGCAGCAGACATTTTTACACTGACACTTTGTCGGAACCAGTGACACTAATACAGTGATCAGTGCTAAAAATATGCACCGATCACTGTACGTATGACACTGGTTGGGAAGGGGTTAACATCTAGGTTGATCAAAGGGTTAAATGTGTGCCTAGTTATTTGCTTGGTGTACACTAGGTGGTGCTGTTACTAAGGGATGTGAAGGATCGTGTTCCCAGCCTTTACAGGGACACATGATCCTTCACTTCCCTGCCTGTCAGAACAGAACTGTGCCTTGTTTACATAGGCAGAGCTTTGTTCTTTATCCTGCCCGATGATCATTGGCGGGTGATGGCAAACATCGGTTCATTGGAACTCGCAGAACGGCTTCTGCTGTGAGTGTTCACAGCAGAAGCAAGCTCTCAGCAGCGCACACGAGCACCCTATGGCAGAAGTGCAAAATCACGTATATATATATATATATATATATATATATATATATATATATGTGTGTGTGTGTGTGTGTGGGATTTTGCACAGGAGAATGGCCCTGTAGCAGTACAACAGCTATAGGGCAGTCTTCAGGTGGTTAAAAATGAATTAAATTTTACTTTAGTTTGTGGTGCTCAGGTGCAGTGTAGTTCTGCTTTAATGTTATGCCAAAAGTTGTTTTACAATTACCTGGCGATCCTGCCATGAAGGCCTTCACTTAGGCACCCCCTGTTATGGGGGTGACAACCGTCTTCCAATTGTGCTCCTGTGTTGGCACCTTGTTGCACCCCTAATGGAGACTACAAGCAACTGCGCAAACAAACATTGCACAAGCAAGGTCCACCGTTGTCATGATCAGACAGCTGGTCCTGAGCAATGGCATGCAGCCAACGCTTCAGCGTATATAGACAGGATATGGCCTGAAAGAGGCTGCAGGAGATCGGCGGCACAGAGATGCAGCAAAAGAGATAAAAACTTGAAAATATATTTTTCCAAAAGAAAAAAAAAACTGTTTGTTTATGATTCACAGTTCTTTAGCAAACTAAACATCATCTAATTAGGGTTTAGATGAGAGTTTCTTGGAAGATCAAAAGAGCGGAGAAAGTTTGTATAAAAGGCTCACATCAACAAGAAAATATGAGTGCCTGGTACAAAGGCTTGTCTGTGCTGGATCTGGCCCACAGGCCGCCATCGGCTCTGCCCTGGCACATTGTATCACATCCGCACATTTGGGGAACTTGGCAGGGCAGGATGTACAGAGCTCTTCTAATTAGCACAATGTGAATTCGGTACGGTGCAATGTCCCCCATTACGAAGAGATGGCCAGCGAGTCCTCACGGCTGACCGGTCAGATTTTCAAACAAGGGTCTGAAGCGTCCAATGTCAGAGGCTCCTGACCGTCAACGCACAATTACCATCCAGCCAAAAACAGATGGGAAGCCATGAAATGGGATCCGAGCGTGGAACACTGCTGCTCCGTCGCTCCCACTGGCCATATGGTTTCATTTAAACTCATCTCTTGTGCTAACAAAACAGGATGCTGATCCCTGTGCCCATCCACTTAAACCCTCAGCTAGACCTTGCCTGGGGTCTGGGCGGCCGGCTGCTGGCAATCCAGCAAGCTGCTTCCCTCCGCGTTGGCCAAACTGCTAAAAAAGCAGAAAGATCAGGAAAACCTGTGACAATCAGAGTAGATGTAAACCCTAAATGACATTTAGTTTGCTAAATTGCCTATTTTAAATAAAAGACTGTTTTGGCCTTTTACCATCCTTTGGTGGTGGTTGATCTCATGCAGCCTCTTTGCTGCCACTTCCTGCACTCCACCAACTGCTTTACATGATTTCTCACTCCAATCCGGTTTACGCCAATGCGGTGCGGGAAACGCTGTGAATCCTGTGCGGGTGTCCATGATATATTAATGGCATCCCAAAACAGATCGCAAAACACGATGGGATTGCCAGAAATCGCATTGCATGGGTAAGAACACCCATGCGATGTGATTCAGGTGCGGATTTAAAAAAAGATCCTGCACCCTGGTGCGCATGCGATGTGATTTGAGCCAAAGTGGATGGCTCAAATTGCACTGCGCAGACATTTGACATTACACCTGTGGTCAGGTGTAATGCTTTGGCCAATCACAGGACATAATGACGTCACAAGAGTCGGGGCGATCCTGCCCCCTTGTGACATCATCACCCTATTTAAGAACTGTCATGGCAGCGCAGCTGTCAGACGGCAGGGAGCCAGCGTCGGATTTTTTTTTCGGGTCGGTGGTGGCGACAGGCATCATGATTGATCTTGGATGTACTTCGGGGGGACTTTTTTTAATTTTTATTTTTAATAAGGCACTTGTCAAAGACTGTCTCCTGTCTTTTTTTCCACTACACTTTTTTTTTTTGTGAATGGGTAGCAGTACCCTGTACCCCATACTCATTCACATTGGGCGGGGCAGGATCTGGGGGCCCCCTTGTTAAAGAGGGCTTCCAGATTCTGATAAGCCCCCCGCCCAAAGACCCCCAACAACCACTGGCAAGGGTTCTGGGGAAGGGGCCCATGTCCCCAACAACATGGAGACAAGGTGCTTTGGGGGTGGGATCCCCTCTGCCCCAAAGCACAACCCACTGTTGAGGGTATGTGGCCTGGTATGGTTCAGGAGGGGTGGGGGGCTCGCTCACCCCCCCCCCCTTTTCCTGACCTGCCAGGCTGCATGCTCGGATAAGGGTCTGATATGGATTTTGAGGGGGACCCCCCTCTTTTTTTTCTTAATTACATTTTGGCGTGGGGGGTTCCCTTCAAAGGGCTTGGTATGGATGAGGGGGGACCCTATGCCATTTTTATTTTTTTTTTTTATTAATTGTCGGGGAATTCCGGCAATTTTTTTGACATTTAGCTGTCAGTGGGGAACCGTGCTGACAGTTGAAACATGTATGAATGTTTCAATACTAAAATACCGCATGACTTAACAATACAACTCATGCGGTATCATACTTTTGGTAGATTTGAATGTTCGAACGTGAACCGAACAGGGGGGTGTTCAGCCCATCACTAATGGCTAGCTTATGAGGTCTTAGGGGTCTGTTTATAAAAAAATCTTCATAATTCCATTTATCCATGTACATTTGTTCTATGCGAACAGGGCAAAAACAAATACCCTTTAGTCGATCTTTTCTTCTGAGCAAATGTTCGGTTATTATGGTCAATGGTAAAATGCCACATTATGGCCACTAGATGGTGTGGAGGAGCACAAGTAATACATATGTCTTTGTAACAAGAAATACAATGTAACAATTCTAGAGAACACTAGAGGGAATTAGCATATACATCTAACCAATGCTTACATTTTCTTCCCAATTCCTTCTCCAGTTCTACAGAATGTAACCAATGTTTACATGTATTTGCTAATTCCCTTTAGCGTTTTCTACAATTGTTACATTGTATCTCTTGTTACAGAGACATATTATTATTATTATACAGGATTTATATAGCGCCAACAGCTTGCTCAGCTCTTTACAATATAAACATATGTATTTTCTATGCTCCTCAGCTCCACCTAGTGGCCATAAAGAGTGTTTTATTACTATTCATAATAAAATAACGTTCATTCAGAAGAGAAACAAGCATAAAGAGCATTTGCTTTGCCCAATACAAATAGAACAATTGTTTATGCAGATTCACTGGCTATCAAACATGGCTATGCAAATGTTTTTATAAACTGACCCTTAACAGTGTGAAAACAAAGACAAATAATGACAATAGTTGTGCTCAGGGCTTTTTTCAGCTGGATTGTGGCAGAATAGGACACTGGTTTGGTGCTTGCTGCTCGGTACTGTCACTTGTAAACACAGAAGACAAGCTCTGTGTAGAACACTCTTGGACTCTGCACTTCTGAACTCTGTACACAGTTCACTCTTGGACACTGCACTCTGTACATAGCACACTCCTGAACCGTGAACTGTGTACATAGCACACTCCTAAACTGTGAACTTTGTACATCGCACACTCCTGAACCGTAAACTGTGTACATAGCACACTCCTGAACTGTGTACATAGCACACTCCTGAACTGTGAACTGTGTACATAGCACACTCCTAAACTGTGAACTTTGTACATAGCACACTCCTGAACCCTGCGCTTGGTATGTAGTACATGCTTGAACTCTGCACTCCTGGACCCTGCACTCTGTATGTAGTGCACTCCTGAACTCTGCACTCTATACATAGCACACTCCTGAATTCTGCACTCTGTATATAGCACACTTCTGAATTCTGCACTCTGTACTTAGCACACTCCTGAACTCTGCAATCTGTACACAGCACACTCCTAAACTCTGCACTCCTGAACCCTGCACTTTGTACACAGCGCAATCCTGAACCCTGCACTCTGTATGTAGCAAACTCTTGAACTCCACACTCCTGAACCCTGCACTCTGTATTTAGTGCACTACTGAATCCTCCATTCTGTATGTAGCACACTCCTAAACTCTCCACTCTGTATGTAGCGCACTTCTGAACTCTGCACTCTGTACATGGAACACTCTTGAACTCTGCACTCTGTACATGGAACACTCCTGAACTCTGCACTCTGTATGTAGTGCACTCCTGAACTCTGCACTCTGTACATAGAACACTCCTGAACTCTGCACTCTGTATGTAGCCCACTCCTGAACTCTGCACTCTGTACATAGAACACTCCTGAACTCTGCACTCTGTATGTAGCACACTCCTAAACTCTGCACTCTGTACATAGCACACCCCTAAACTCTGCACTCTGTATGTAGCACACTCCTGAACTCTGCACTCTGTACATAGCACACTCCTGAACTCTGCACTCTGTACATAGCACACTCCTGAACTCTGCACTCTGTATGTAGCACACTCCTGAACTCTGCACTCTGTATGTAGCACACTCCTAAACTCTGCACTCTGTACATAGCACACCCCTAAACTCTGCACTCTGTATGTAGCACACTCCTGAACTCTGCACTCTGTACATAGCACACTCCTGAACTTTGCACTCTGTATGTAGTGCACTCCTGAACTCTGCACTCTGTACATAGCACACTCCTGAACTCTGCACTCTGTACATAGCACACTCCTGAACTCTGCACTCTGTATGTAGCACACTCCTGAACTCTGCACTCTGTATGTAGCACACTCCTGAACTCTGCACTCTGTACATAGCACACTCCTGAACTCTGCACTCTGTATGTAGCACACTCCTGAACTCTGCACTCTGTACGTAGCACACTTCTGAACCCTGCACTCTGTACTCTGCTGATTGTGAGCCAAGTCTTCTCATCCAACATCAGTGCCTGAACTCATAAATGTTTTTTGGGCGGAATGGTCACAATTTCCCCCAGACACATTTGGAAATCTCCAGAAAGGCCTTCCTAGAACAGTGGAGGTTGTTAGAGGTGCAAATGCAAAGCCAACTCCATACTTCAGCATGGCTGATATAGGGCAAGAATGGATAACTTGTAGCTCTCCAAAATTCAGGCACTATAGAACCCAGCATACATTAACTACAAGAATAACAATGGCTATTTTGGCACTGAAAGAACCTGTTCTAGATAATCTAGATCAGGATCAGCCAATGGGTCTTTGACTGGTTTGCTGGATCTTGTAGTTCTACAGCAGTTGGAGCAAACCATGAGCTCACCTGTGATCTCTTTCTATAATTACATTACTGTAAGAACATGGAGCTCCAGCACAAGAAAAATAGAACTGTCCTCAGAAAAGACAATAATTGCTTTTCCTGTGTTCTGGTACACGCGGTTCTGCAACCTTTTAAAAAGAAGAATAATAACGATTTTTGACGGCAGATAAAGATCAACTGCTCTGTCTTTTCATCTCTGTAATTTAAAGTGTATTTTTAGCTCTTCCTAGGCTAGCATGGTCTCTCCTTCCTAATGGTCATAATTTTAGTATTTACTCTGTAGTACATGTGCTGTACATCTATTCCAAATATCAGCCGGAACTCTGATCAGTAAAAGGCATCAAAGTGCCAGACACACTATTGTATTATGATTACTACCACTGTTATTTTTTTATGTGTCAATTTTGCTATTAAAATGATTGCCGCTTTGCTAGTGTCTAAATGTTTAAAGCTAAACTCCGGGCAAACAGCTAAATACGCATTAGAACCACGTATATAGAAGCTGTTATACCTGCTAAAGGATTTGTACTCCAGTCCACGCAGGGCTGAAATGTACACAGCCCTGCTACATAGCTTAGCCAGCTTGGTGGCCTGACTTCTCTCGGCTGCACCTGAGTAACACAGCCTGGTCTACTCTGCCCCAATCACTGATTGGACAGTGACAGATCAGCAACAGCCTAATAAAGTCATCTTTCTTCTTTCCTCCTGTGAGCATTTTCTTTGCATACCTCAAAACAGAAATTATCTAATTGCTGCTTCAGAAGGGATTATAAGTGACTGACATCAAGTCAAATTCAGGTATTTAGTTGTAGTGAAAGAAAAAATAGAAAAATCAGCACAAGGGACATAACTTATTTTTAATATGCTGTGTCCCTTGTGCTGATTTTTCTTTTTTTTTAGTAGTAATCCACTTGGTCCTGCACCCCTCACCCCCGCAATATTGACACAGGATCTCTGAATGGAGGAAGCGGAGTTACCAATCATACCTGTCCTCCATTCATAGATCTTGTATCATTCATAGAAGTATGGCTTCTATGAATGGTGGATCTAGAGGAAAGGGCGAGCATAGTCATGTCTTGTCATTCAGTCTTGATTATAGCTCCTGAGAGCTCTTTAGTTGTATTTCCCCCCACCGCACTGGAATATTATGGCAGCAGGGGTGAGGGATTGCAGGGTAGAGTGGATTGCTACTAAAAGAAATAAAATCAACACAAGGGACACAGCATACTAAATGTGTGTTATGTCCCTTTTTCTTTTTAACATTTAGTTTTTTCTTTTTAACATTTAGTTTTTTCTTTTTAACATTTTTCTTCTTTAACATTATTACATTTTTAAAATATAAAAACATAGTGGTTAAGACTCCTGCCTTTCAGCCCTGGGTTCAAGTCCTGGTCATGACACTATCTGCTTGGAGTTTGCATATTCTCCATGTGCTTGTAAAGGTTTTATCCGGGTTCTTCCGTTCCTCCCACACTCCAAATCCATGCTGGTAGGTTGATTGGCTCCTGTCTAAAATTGGCCCTAGTATGTTATTCTATAGAGCATGCCCAAGATGGCTGCCTTGGCAGGCTGCCCCAACAGCAGAAAAAGTGCTCTGAATCCCTAGGGAGAGAAGCGCTATATAAACATTCATTAATTATTCATTAATAACTGCATTTAATATTTTTGTTTAATATCTACTTGCAGATCAGCTTCAAAGTGCTATGAGATGGTACTATTTATTGATCACTAAAGCTAAAAAGGGTGGTGTGGTGGCCAACTGGTTGCCATATTTGCCGTGCCATGCAGGATTTAAGGTTTGATAGCATCTTACCCTAGGTTCGCGCCTAATCGGTTTCCGCAGCGTTTTTCAGAAACACAGTACATGATTTCCTATCAGACACATTCACATCTCTGCGTTTTCACCCGGTGCGTTTTTTGGAAACGGTCAGGAACTTTTTTTTAACGCAAAAAGTTGCATTTTTGGTTCTATAGACTTCAATGGAAATGCTGCAGAAAAGCACATAGTGTGTGTTTGCTGAGTTTTTGAGGCGTTTTAAATCTGCCTAGCAACAAGAAAAATCAAAAATTGTAAAAAACAAACCGCAAAACACAAAAAAAATCACAGGTGCAAAAATGCAAAACGCAATGCAGAAACAGGTCAAATGCAACCTGCATAGGTGTGAATCTAGCCTAAGGCTGGCCATACATTGTACAATTTTCTTGAGATTTTTGGTTTAGATTTACCAAAAACCATATAATAGGAGGTCAAACCTAACAACACTTTCCATTGTATCCAATAAGGCGGGTTCTTGCACTACATAGCTGAAGGTAAATCTAAAGGAAATTGGACAGATATTGGACAGAAAATTGTATAGTGTATGGCCAGCTTTAGACGTACTTTGTATGTACTTCTTACCTTTGCATGCTTTGGGTGATCAGATTTTCTCCCAAAACCACGCTAGTAGGCAAGTGACATCTTACCACAGAGAATTTAGTTAAAATTTTTAGACTAGCGGCCACAGTTGTCACTCAGGGGTTGATTTACTAAAACTTGAGAGTGCAAAATCTGGTGCAGCTCTGCAGAGAATCCAATCAGCTTCCAAGTTTTATTGTCAAAACTTAATTGAAAAAGTTGAAGGTAGGCTGGCCATACACTATACAATTTTCTGCCCAATTTCCTTTAGATTTACCTTCAACTGTGTAGTGCAAGGGTCTGCCTAATTGGATGCAACTGAAAGTGTTGTTTGGGTTTGACCTCCTATTAGATGGTTTTTGGTAAAGCTAAAGCAAAAATCTCAAGAGAATTGAATCACAGTCAGGTCCATAAATATTGGGACATCGACACAATTCTAACATTTTTGGCTCTATACACCACCACAATGGATTTAAAATGAAACGAACAAGATGTGCTTTAACTGCAGACTGTCAGCTTTAATTTGAGGGTATTTACATCCAAATCAGGTGCACGGTGTAGGAATTACAACAGTTTGCATATGTGCCTCCCACTTGTTAAGGGACCAAAAGTAATGGGACAGAATAATAATCATAAATCAAACTTTCACTTTTTAATACTTGGTTGCAAATCCTTTGCAGTCAATTACAGCCTGAAGTGTGGAACGCATAGACTTCACCAGACGCTGGGTTTCATCCCTGGTGATGCTCTGCCAGGCCTCTACTGCAACTGTCTTCAGTTCCTGCTTGTTCTTGGGGCATTTTCCCTTCAGTTTTGTCTTCAGCAAGTGAAATGCATGCTCAATCGGATTCAGGTCAGGTGATTGACTTGGCCATTGCATAACATTCCACTTCTTTCCCTTAAAAAACTCTTTGGTTGCTTTTGCAGTCTACTTTGGGTCATTGTCCATCTGCACTGTGAAGCGGCGTCCAATGAGTTCTGAAGCATTTGGCTGAATATGAGCAGATAATATTCCCGAAACACTTCAGAATTCATCCTGCTGCTTTTGTCAGCAGTCACATCATCAATAAATACAAGAGAACCAGTTCCATTGGCAGCCATACATGCCCACGCCATGACACTACCACCACCATGCTTCACTGATGAGGTGGTATGCTTAGGATCATGAGCAGTTCCTTTCCTTCTCCATACTCTTCTCTTCCCATCACTCTGGTACAAGTTGATCTTGGTCTCATCTGTCCATAGGATGTTGTTCCAGAACTGTGAAGGCTTTTTTAGATGTCGTTTGGCAAACTCTAATCTGGCCTTCCTGTTTTTGAGGCTCACCAATGGTTTCCATCTTGTGGTGAACCCTCTGTATTCACTCTGGTGAAGTCTTCTCTTGATTGTTGACTTTGACACACATACACCTACCTCCTGGAGAGTGTTCTTGATCTGGCCAACTGTTGTGAAGGGTGTTTTCTTCACCAGGGAAAGAATTCTTCGGTCATCCACCACAGTTGTTTTCCGTGGTTTTCCGGGTCTTTTGGTGTTGCTGAGCTCACCGGTGCATTCCTTCTTTTTAAGAATGTTCCAAACAGTTGTTTTGGCCACGCCCAATGTTTTTGCTATCTCTCTGATGGGTTTGTTTTGTTTTTTCAGCCTAATGATGGCTTGCTTCACTGATAGTGACAGCTCTTTGGATCTCATCTTGAGAGTTGACAGCAACAGATTCCAAATGCAAATAGCACACTTGAAATGAACTCTGGACCTTTTATCTGCTCATTGTAATTGGGATAATGAGGGAATAACACACACCTGGCCATGGAATAGCTGAGAAGCCAATTGTCCCATTACTTCTGGTCCCTTAACAAGTGGGAGGCACATATGCAAACTGTTGTAATTCCTACACCGTTCACCTGATTTGGATGTAAATACCGTCAAATTAAAGCTGACAGTCTGCAGTTAAAGCACATCTTGTTTGTTTCATTTCAAATCCATTGTGGTGGTGTATAGAGCAAAAAATGTTAGAATTGTGTCGAAGTCCCAATATTTATGGACCTCACTGTACATACACATGCTAGCCCTGCGCTGCTTTTTCTAAGTGGTGAGTACAGGGGTGACTTAAATCTTTTTTTTTTCTTTTTACACTTTTCACATTTTTTTCTACTTTATTGCCATTACTTACAAGCCCCCTCTATGATAGTATGTGCAGTTGACAGGTCCTCTTTATAGTCCTCCAATGGCGCTATTCCAGAACAGATCATGCTGAAATAGCTGCATTCTTGGCCAAACCAGCTGAGGAATGACCTAACACCCGTCACTTTCAGGGTCAGTAGTCCCAGGAAGAATCGTGCAACATCTTCCTGCTATAACCAAGGAAGTTGATTCTCGTAGTCCTGTGCTGCCTGGTGGAATGGGAAAGCCCAAGAACCACCATGGGTGCTGCTAGGCACAGCTGGCAGAAGGGGTGGCGGCACCCCTTTGAGAGTCCTGGCCCTTTGCCATGACGTTTATAAACTTACCTTGGTAGACAAGCGGTTAAAAATCCTTCTATAAAATGTTGAGGGGGCAAGGGGGTGGTTAATGTTTACCATAATAACCTTGACTACTGTGCTGGAAGATCTCATTATCAGTTGTAAACTAGATATACGTACTGTCTGTCCAAAGGGATAAATCATCAAGGCTTGGGTGGTGCATTGAATGTTAATGCACTTTAAAAAAAACTGCCTCTATATCTGTCGCTGGATTGTATATCACAAGCTATTGTGAACAATTTCAAACTGCCTATGGAGTTCTATGTGTAAACCTGCTCCAAAGAAACAACCAGAAAGGTAAAAAATAATGTTAAATTACTTTTACATGCTGTGTAAATAGGAACACATAACAAACATATAGGGGTTGATTTACTAAAGGCAATTAGACTGTGCACTTTGCAAAGTGCAATTGCACTTTGCACGTGCAGTTTTTCCAGAGCTTAGTAAATGAACAGAAGCTCTGCTGACTTCCATCATCCAAGCATGCGCAAGCAACAATGCTGTTTTTTTTTTCTATTTTCCTTGCATGTGATTGGGTATTCTTGGCAAAGGGAAGTTTTACCTCATTTACTAAGCTCTGCACAGCGCTTTGAAAAGTGCACAGTCTATTTGCCTTTAGTAAATCAACCCTATAGTGAGGGTGACAGCTGGCAAGTGTGCAATAGTGCAAAGAGTGAACATTGACTCGCTTCCCCAAGACATGTACTGTATATCGGGTGAATTGAGGGCTGTTGACCATAGGTGCTATTGTGAATTATTTGCCAATTTTGCTATATGAATAGAAAAGCGGAAGGGCGCAGGTGTGACGACAATTATGAATATGGGTCAACTACAGTATACGCTTCATACTTTCTCTACACGTGCTCTGTTCTTCCTGCACACCTTTCATAGCCTGGGCTGCTGTTAGAAACCACAGGGCCCCTTAAAGCCAATCTGACAGGGCCCCCCAAACCACAGGGCCCCATACATCCAACCTAGCAGGGCTCCCCCATCCCCACAGAAAAAAAACAGTTTACTATGCTTCAGTTACGAATGAACACAGTGAGTGATTGGTACTGATCACTCATTCAGGAATGGAAGGGGACGATAAATTATTGGAACCGATCCCCTGTATGGCTCTCTCTACAGCAGCTGAAAGCCAGCAGAGGGGGAGAGGAGAAGAAGCCAGCTTTCAGCTGCTGCAGAGAGAGCCATACAGAGAATTGGTTCCAGTAATTGCCCCCCCCCCCCCCCCGCCGTGCCAATCACCCTTCCTATCCACATCTAATTTACCCAGCTGCCTGGGCCCTGTACAGGAGGACTGTTAGTACCCCCTTATCCACAGCCCTGTCCATAGCTATACATTGTACATCTGCTCATCATTGTGGGTCTCTACCCTGCTAAGTTGCAGAGTTAAGGTTGCACATACTTCCCTTTTCTTTGCTCCCCCGGTTCCTTGGCCAGGAGTGAGAGGATTCCCATGTAGGTATCCTGGATTTGCACAGTGTTTAGGATTCTCCCCTCAGTGGCCAATCACCAAGAACCATTGTTCTCACATGGGAAGAAGGAAGGTGACCTACATGCTTTCCATACCTGGGAGAACTTTTGCTGTTCTTTGCTCCTAGGGGCCAAATGGAACAATTGGGGAGAACAGAGATGGTGAGTATAAGTAGCCCACTGTATGGAAGAGTTAGAAGTCAGTCAATGTGGGTTACATTTTACTTGCTCTTTCCAGCATTTACCTGGGGTAGAGGTTTTCATCATCAAAAAACAATGTATCATACCATATATAGTGACAAAAAATAAATATCAACCACTCAGCAGATTGCCTGTGCCCAATGATTGAGATTAAATGCAATATCTGCATATATGACTGAACATGGAATTCTAGACAATGGAATGTGAAGCTCATAAATGTCGACAGAACCAAACTAAAACAGGGTTAAATCCACCCTAACTCCGAAGGGAGAGTGACGCTTTAATTTGGTAGCTCCTGTCAATAGCTGGAAGAGGGTTATTGACACAACGCTGACCAGGCTGTCATTTCCTCACCGCAAACTCTGAGACATTATTGGCAGATGCAAGCCATGAATGGCAGCAATGATAAGAGCTCACTGCCTGAGCTAATTAATCACACACATCAACCAGCGCTCTCTACCATGGGCTGTGAGGCTGATTATTCACTGCACCGCTGTACGCTGTCCAGCCATCGTGTACCCATGTGTATTGGAAGGAAGGGGCATGCGGTCAATGGAAGTTCTGAGCAAAATAACAGCCAGCTACTAACATGTTGTCACAGTTCACATCTTAGGATTTTAATGTGGTTTGTTAAAACAAAAAAAAAACCTACTTGATGTATTTTTGGTGTATTTTCTCGCACTCTTCTAAAAGATCAACAGTAGAACATATATAAAATATATATAAAATATAGCCTGTGTCATATCCTCCACGTTCTGTACATGCTGCCCAGTGTCATACCCTCCAAACTCCTCTCCTGTATATACTGCCCAGTGTCATACACTCCACACTCCTGTATATACTGCCCAGTGTCATACCCTCCACACTCCTCTCCTGTACATATTGCCCACTGTCATACCATCCACACTCCTGTATATACTACCCAGTGTCATATCCTCCACATTCCTGTACATACTGCCCAGTGTCATACCCTCCAAACTCCTCTCCTGTACATACTGCCCACTGTACTACCCTCCACACTCCTCTTCTGTACTTACTGCCCAGTGTCATACCCTCCCCACTCCTTTCCTGTACATACTGCCCAGTGTCATACCCTCCATACTCCTCTCCTGTACATACTGCCCAGTGTCATACCCTCCACACTCCTCTCCTGTACATACTGCCCAGTGTCATACCCTCCACACTCCTCTCCTGTACATACTGCCCAGTGTCATACCCTCCACACTCCTCTCCTGTATATACTGCCCACTGTCATACCCTCCACACTCCTCTCCTGTACATACTGCCCACTGTCATACCCTTCACACTCCTCTCCTGACATACTGCCCAGTGTCATACCCTCCACACTCCTCTCCTGCAGATACTTCCTACTGTCATGCCCTCCACACACCTCTCCGGTACATACGGCTCATTATCATACCCTCCACACTCCTCCCCTGTACATACTGCCCACTGTCATACCCTCCACACGCCTGTATATACTACCCAGTGTCATATCCTCCACATTCCTGTACATACTGCCCAGTGTCATACCCTCCAAACTCCTCTCCTGTACATACTGCCCACTGTACTACCCTCCACACTCCTCTTCTGTACATACTGCCCAGTGTCATACCCTCCCCACTCCTTTCCTGTACATACTGCCCACTGTCATACACTCCACACTCCTGTATATACTGCCTAGTGTCATACCCTCCACACTCCTCTCCTGTACATATTGCCCACTGTCATACCATCCACACTCCTGTATATACTACCCAGTGTCATATCCTCCACATTCCTGTACATACTGCCCAGTGTCATACCCTCCACACTCCTCTCCTGTACATACTGCCCACTGTACTACCCTCCACACTCCTCTCCTGTACATACTGCCCAGTGTCATACCCTCCACACTCCTCTCCTGTACATACTGCCCAGTGTCATACCCTCCTCATTCCTCTGCTGTATATACTGCCCAGTGTCATACCCTCCACACTCCTTTCCTGTATATACTGCCCACTGTCATACCCTCCACACTCCTCTCCTGTACATACTGCCCACTGTCTTACCCTTCACACTCCTCTCCTGACATACTGCCCAGTGTCATACCCTCCACACTCCTCTCCTGCAGATACTTCCTACTGTCATACCCTCCACGCACCTCTCCGGTACATACGGCTCATTATCATACCCTCCACACTCCTCCCCTGTACATACTGCCCACTGTCATACCCTCCACACGCCTCTCCTGTACATACAACCTACTCTCACACCTGCTACACTCCTCCCCTGTACATACTGCCCACTGTCATACCCTCCACACTCCTCTCCTGCAGATACTTCCTACCGTCATACCCTCCACGCACCTTTCCGGTACATACGGCTCATTATCATAACTGTCATAACCCTCCACACTCCTCTCCTGTACATACATCCAACTGTCATACCCTGCACACTCCACTCCTATACATACTGCCCGCTGTCACACCCTCCACACCCCTCTCCAAATGTTGTTGCAGTTCACATCTTAGCGTTTTAATGTGGTTTGTCAAAACCATATGGTGTATACACTCCTGCACATAGTGCCCATTGTCATACTCACCACACTCCTCTCCTGTACATATTGCCCACTGTCACACCCTCCACACTCCTCTCCTGTACATACTGCCCACTGTCATACCCTCCACACTCCTCTCCTATACATACTGCCCACTGTCATAACCCTCCACACTTCTCTCCTGTACATACTGATCACTGTCATACCCTCCACACTCCTGTCCTGTATACACTACCCACTGTCATACCCTCCACACTCTTCTCTGGCACATACTGCCCACTGTCATACCCTCCAGACACCTATACATACTGCCCAATATCATACCCTCCACACTCCTATACATACTGCCCACTGTCATACCCTCCACACTCCTATACATACTGCCCACTGTCATACCCTTCACACTCCTATACATACTGCCCACTGTCATACCCTCCACACTCCTATACATGTTGCCCACTGTCATACCCTCCACACTCCTACACCTACTGCCCACTGTCATACCCTCCACACTCCTATACATACTGCCCACTGTCATACCCTCCACACTCCTATACATACTGCCCACTGTCATACCCTCCACACTCCTATACATACTGCCCACTGTCATACCCTCCACACTCCTATACATACTGCCCACAATCATATCCTTCACCCTCTTCTTTTGTACACACTGCCTACTGTTATACATTGCATGTTGCTCTCTTCCACATACTGCCCTCCTTTTCTGTGCTTCAAGAACTTTAAATTCTTCTTCACTCAAAAATAGTACACTGTCTTTCCACTTCTCATTGAGACTTTTTATTTTATATATAATACTTCCTCAGCATTTTTCAATACACCCAACCTTACTCTTTTTTGGAACAAGTACAATTTTGCTAAATATAGAAAATATTAAAATTAAAAAGACCCTCTACATTCTTCTTGATGCTTTCCAGGAAACACTGCAACTGTTTTAAAATTCCTTGAGTATGTAATACAATGATGGCAGAAGACAGCACGGGAATTGTTTGATGAAATAAATGCTCATTTCCCAGTGACAGAGGCAAGGCAAGAATAGTTTTTCATATTGTAGCTCCATGAACAGCATAACAAATAAATATATGACATTTTCCAGGATGCTCACAATCACTTTCAAAGGACAGCACAAATCTGGTATTTGTATATTAGTGATGAACTGAGAGTAATGAAAAAATGCACATCATGTTTTTATTAACATTCATAGGTTGTTCAAATTTCACATGTCAGTGGAGTAACTCTTCCTCTATAGTAACTCTTCTTCTTTTTCATTGTAGTAAAATAATGGATTCCTATCAGAAGCAACATGCCACCATTGGGTTTTTGATGAAGGAGGAATGCAGGCTGGATAACATCTAAACAAGACTACAGAATGTTTACGGAGGTGACATCAATGACAGGGAGCCATCTATGACAAGACGTTGCTCCTGTCAATGGTGTCATCTCCATAAACATTCTGTAGCCTTCTGCAGATGTCAGACAGCCTGCACCCTCTTTCATCAATAAATCAACGATGGCATGTTGCCTCTGCTTAGAATCCATTATTTGCCTGCAATCGAAAAGAAGTAGAAGAGTTACTATAGATGAGTTACTCTACCAACATGCAATATTAGAATGGCCCAGGTAAGTTAAAGCAGTATTAAACCCAAAAGCAAGCATTATTTTATCGCAGCTTACCATTGCTTAGATGTGACGACTGCATTAGTTTTCTTTTTTAGGCTGCCTCTCTTCCAAACAGCACAGTGGCTAAGTTGTTGGCACTTCCACCTGGAAGCCCTAGGGTTGCTGGTTCAAATCCCAACCATGGAACTACCTGCAGAGAGTTTGCATCTTCTCCCTGCACCTGCGTGGGCTTCCTCTGGGTACTCCAGTTCCCCACTCCACCACACACTCCAAAGACATGCTGGTAGGTTAATTGATTCCTGTTTAAATTGGCCCTAGTATGTGTATGTATGAGTGTGAGTTAGGGACCTTACAATATACTGTATATGTAAAGCGCTGCGTAAATTGATGGTGTTATATAAGTATCTGAAATAACTAAATCTTTTCATCATGTTATCCAACCAGTAAGTCTGTTGTTTTGCAACAGAACAAGCTAAAGCAGAATGTATCAGAGATGAGACAAACCATTTAAAGTGGTCCTAAAGGCTGGAGTGTGTTTTAACTTCATGCATTCTACTCATGAAGGCAACAAAAACTTCTGTATTTAGCTCCCCCCAAAATAATCCCCCCCCCCCCCATACTTACCTGAGCCCCATCGCGATCCAGTGCTGTGCATGAAAGCAGCAGCTCTCCAGGCTCTGTCCCTCCTCAGATCTATAACAGCAGGAACCATTGGATCCCATTGCTGTCAATCAAACTCTGTGATGAGGGGGCAGGGTGGTGCCCCACTGTCTGTATCTAAGGACACAGGTAGCAGGTCTCAGGAGCGAATCTGCATGAGTGCCCCCATAGAAAGTGGCTTCCTAATGAGGCTCTGGATGAAGAGGAAGAGCCAGGAGCACTGGCTTGGGGACCCGAGAAGAGGATGATCGGGGCTGCTCTGTGCAATACCATTGCACAGAGCAGGTAATTATAGACATGTTTGTTACTTTTGTAAAAAAAAATGTTTTTAAAGTTACGTTTAGAAACACATTAACATTTAAAAAAAAATTATATATAAAGTTGATCCAGGGAATATCCGAATTGCTTCTTGGGGTTCCTCTGGATCAAGTGGGCATTAGATAGTGTATATGGAGGTTATTTGTATGTATGTGGTTTTTTTTTTCTGTTGGTTGAATTGAATGGACTTGTGACTTTTTTCAACCAGATTAACTATGTAACTATGTAGCACTGGCAGTGGTGCTTACGATAATCACCTTTTATTTATTTATATAAAACATTTATCCCCAAATTAAAAAAAAACTAACTTCCTATAAAGTGTTAGCTGGACTTCAATGTGTTAGTGTAGTTAAATCTGCTAGTCCATCTAACACTCCCCTCCTCCATACTGACAATGCTACTATCCATAGGTGCCCCTGTGCTCCTTCATCCAGAGTAGGGGCACTCTAATACTGGCCAGATCAGCAGGTGACAACACAGGTGGAAGAAACCTGAGAGAAGAAAACAAATGCAGTCACCACATCTAATGGTTGGTAGGGTGCAATATATTATTTAGATTTTGGGTTTAATAAAAAAGTTATGTCCACTTGCATTACTTTCAGTACAGCCCTCGTATCGCATCCCAGAAAATGCATTGAATGCAATAAAAACTGCTCCATGTTACATTTGTCCTTAATTTCTTATAAAAGAAGCGCACATTTCTATATTGAGATTAAATCTGTTTCCCACAAATCTTGCCTCACCCCGGCTGTCCAGTCTGTTTTCTTTGTGTCAATATAGTCAGCGGATTATCTGCAATGTAAACTCCTATTATATTTTATGGATTGGATTTCAGACGATGTCAAACAACCCCAAACATTGTGTCAGGAGAGCTCCTGGGGGTATTGGCTTGGTGTATTGACCCGCCAGCGGCACTCATTTTTTTACTCATGTTCCAAGGCGGATGGGACTGGGAATCGGCGCTAGACAGGAGGGCTGGGACCGCGCTGCCTCCTTCCTCGGAGGCCTAATTCCATCTATAGACAGTCTGACACTAATAACATCACAAAACTCTTTTCTGTGTTGAGTCTGTAATGACACAGACAATGTTACACCGATCCAGTAATCTTCGGGGGGATTACAGGGGATCAGGATAGAGTAGCCTCTTAAACGCTTTCGTCAAATTTCCAAGATAATGGAGAAGAGATCAAAACTGCAGATTAACGGCTAAGAAATTATGCGCTCTGTAAAAAAAAAAAGAAGAATGTAAAGTTTTAACTAGCTCACGTTACATAGGTGCGTTTATGGGATTAATTTACTTTAAGATGACTGGGACACGTTGAGAAGGCACGCATGTAAGAACAAACATTGCAGCCATAAGTGTAGAGGTATGAGCCGCCATCTTAGGCTCATTGGGGGCGCTGTTTGTATTTAGGAGATTAAAGTGTTACTAAACCCACAACAGTAAAATCAGTCTGTAGATGCAGTAAAGCATTCTTGTTATACTCACTGTGGAACCTAAGGGGTTAATCCTCTGCATTGTGTAAAAATGCTGTTTGATCCTGACTTCTCAGATCCTCCCCTTCTTCCCGTGTCCCCCTCTTTTCTCCTGATAAGATATATTGTGTGGAGTCACTCTGCACATGCTCAGTTTGGTGTATTGCTAGAGGTTTTTTTTTTTCTTGGGAGAGTGCATGTGATCAGCATAGGGCCAATCAGCACTGTCCAGACAGAGGTCAGGGATCCTGCATCTTCCTAGAGCACAATGAAAAATATAGGGTGAAACCTGGTCACATTCACCAACTGCCCATCCTCAAACCGTCTCTTCCATATCTGAATCACAAGGTGCTTCTCCCTGTTGATTTTTTAATTCAATTTGGCTGTGCAGAGGAACTCACCCACACAAGCGCGATGACGTCACCAAACGCCCATTGTTTACTTTCTCCAACCCCATTTTTGAAGGTCTGTACCTCAATAGGGGCTGGGATGTAAATGATGCAGGAGCCTGTGTATCACATTCATGAGTCCTGATGCAAAAATGTAATAATTGCACACTTTTTTTTAAATAAAGTAGGTAATTTTTTTCAAGTTTTGTAAAAAGTTGACCATCCCTTTAAATATATTTTAAAAAGCATCACCGCTGTCTCTGAATTAAACTAGGGAAAAGGAGTATGAAATAAAAATGGATAACATGAGGTTGGACAGTGGTATTTTCTGCTTTTTTGGGTAGGGATTGTAATAGCAAACTTGGGGTGTTAAAACTTCTACTTATACCTCTGAATCTCAGCCTTTTCCCTTCTATGGGGAGAGTCTGGAAAAAAACCCTTCACCATCCATCTTGTCACTCCAAAAAGATCACCCCTAATCCCCACCCACATATTTTCCTACTTCTGCCTTATGTTCACATGCTAATTTCTAACTGTAAAAGGAAGAATCGCTCTATTTACAGTCAATAGCATTCTGCATTATTCATTGTGTGAAGAATCATAAGGACCCATGCAGAGCTGACTATGCCAAACATTTGCTATAACATGTTTGCATTTCAGCTGACAATGCATTTAGTATGGAAGTGTGACGCATGTTTGGAAAATAAATGATTTGAGCTTTTATTGCAATGGTTAACTGAAAAAAAGTCATTCATATTCTTGCACAGTAGAGTTCATAACAGGCAACTTTTGTTAACCTCTCAGCCTGAGATCCTGTAGAGCAAGGGTCTGCAAACTTTCTAAACAAAGGGCCAGTTTACTGTCCCTCAGACTATAGGGGAGCTGAACTGTGACCGTTTGGAGTACAAATTGTTCTGGAGTCAGTGGGAGTAAACAACACATCATTGGTGTCAGTGGAAGGAATAGTGCCCCATCATTGGTGTCAGTGGAGGGAATAGTGACTTGTTGTTGGTATCAGTGGAAGGAATAGTGTCCCATCGTTGATGTCAGTGGGAGGAATAGTGCTCCAATATTAGTGTCAGTGGGAGGAATAGTGCCCCATCATTGGTGTCAGGCTGAGGAATAGTGCCCCATCATTGCTGTAAGTGAGAGGAATAGTGCCCCATCATTTCTGCACGTGAGAGGAATAGTGCTCAATCATTGGTGTCGGTGGGAGGAATAGTGCTCCATCATTGGTACCAGTGGAAGGAATAGTGCCTCATCATTGGCATTGGAGGACTAGTGCCCCATCATTGGTGTCAGTTTCAGGAATAGTGCCCCATTGTTGGTGTCAGTATGTATTATGCCCCATTGTTGTATCAGTGGGTGGAATAGTGCCCTGTATTAGTGGGAGGAAAAGTGCTCTAAGGGATGGATAAAGGCAAGCAGTGGCTGCAGTTTGGAGACCACTGCTGTAGAGGAAAGAGTACCATGGAACAGAAACTTGGCAGCATGGCCAAAGATGTGGCTTGATAGTGTCAGGCTTAAGGATTTGCTTATAATAATGGTAACATACAGGCAGCTGTGACAATACATGGGTTTTACAATGCAAAAATACATGGAAAAGAAATGGACAACTGTGGCAATACAGGGGCAACAAAGGGGCAATCAAGACAAAACATGGGCAACAGTTGTCCAATCAGGACATCACACGGGTTGTTACATTTGTTAATGGCCGGTAAGGGCAACACATGGGTAACAAATGGCCAGACAATACCAGGGACGGACTGACAATTCATGGGGCCCCCGGGCAATATTGGATCATGGGGCCCCTGTGACCTTGCCCACTCTCAAACCACACCCAAAATAGGCTATGAAAGGTACCAGGGGCATCTCATGGGGGCCCCTAATGACCCCAGGCCCTCGGGCAGTGCCCGAGTTCCCGAATGGTCAGTCCGCCCCTGGACAATACATGGGCAGTAGATAAGAAATCATGGTGAGAATTGGGCAACTAATGTGCAATCATGGCAATTCATGAAAAATAAATGGGCATTCACGACAAAACATAGACAGCCAATGGGCAATCAAGGCAATATATGGCAATAGATGAGCAACCAGAACAATACATGGACAACAAGCATGTAATTGTTGCAATACATAGGCAACAATAGGACACTCATTGCAATACATGGGCACGAAATAGGCAAAGAGGCATGGCAATACGTAGACAACAAATGGGCATTCAAGGTCAAAAGTAGGCAACAAATGGGAAATCATGGCAATACAGGTGCAACAAATGAGCAAGCAAGGCAACACATGGGCATCAAATAGGCAATATGTGCAGAACAAAAGGCTAATTGTGACAATATTCAAGCAAAAAAAAAGCCAAGCATAATGATATTTGGTCAAAAAAGAACACATAGGCAACACAAAGCAGGGTTAATACCGCATTCTGCACTTGGTGCTGACATTATTCCAATCAGCCAATCAGTGGGTGGGAGGGAACTGGCGATATTTTGGATTAGCAAGAGTACCCTGGCCAGTTCTAAGAAGTTCCTCGGCTTGGTTGTGTAAGTTTACATTTTATCCAATTTAATGCTTAGTGTTGTAGTAACAAAGTTTAATGTCTGAAATCATAGAACCCTTACACTCCTTGAGTATATTCAACACTAAAGCCGGCCATACATGGGTCAAATTTTGAAAGAATTGTCTTTCGAAAATCTTTTCTAAGAATTTTCGTTCGAATTTCGCACCATTAGTGGGTCACAGCATCGGCCGATTTTCAAGCGACCATCGAATTTGAGTGATCGGGCATGTTGGAAATGCTTTGAAAAATTAACAAATTTCTAATCAATGATGGGAGAATTGTGCGAGAAATGTAATCAAAAAAGAAATGAGCGCGAGCTGTGACCTGGAAAGAAAAGAAAATTCTTGGCCATGAAAATTCTATTCTGTAGCAACATGAGGTGAAATCAAAGGCTTGGTTGGTCGAATTTCAAAATCAGTGGCGGCACCATTGGATTACAAAATGCACGGAATTTCCAATTTTCTTCTGAATTCAACCCATGTATGGCTTGTATTAAAAATGATGGAACCATGACTGGGGGGGGGGTTCCAAGGGTGTGGCTAAAAGTGACTGCAACTGGAAGATGTCCCACTTGCCCACATCAGAACATTAGCAAGTTAATTCCCAAACAATTGACACAGATGGCGCTACATTCCTTGGATCTCCAGTATGTAAAGGCTGACTTCCCTTGGTCTGTGCAATCAATATGTGTCAGGACATCCCTCGGGAGCTCATAGATGCCTTTGTACACCGCACAGTTTTTCAATGTTGACCTTAAGTTGCCCTGTCAAGTTCTACTGAGTGGCATAATTGCCGTCTCTGTCACTCAGACTAATTCGCTTGTCCATCACTTACGATAGCTCCAAGATGTTCCCTATTCAGGACAGTATTTCAATTCTGCCTTTCTATCTGGAGGAGGCAGAACACCCACACGCCCACATTTTAGAATCATTTCCAGGAACATGCTGTAGTCAAGCTCACCCTGTGCAATAATGTCTTAGAAGATCGTAGAACACAATTCATTTCTATTTTATTTAATAGTAAATAAAAATAAAATTGCAGCGCTAATCAAAAAAACATAAAGTCCAATAAATCAAAAAAAGTTCCAGTTAAAAAGTCCCAAATGTAATTCCCACGATCCACCATCACCAGGACACCCGAATGGTTCAGCCTCTTACCAGAAACACTGACTGAAACACACCGGTCAATATAGGCAACTCAAATGGGAGATGAATATGTGTAGATCATGGAACCAGCAATCCTCATCCAGATAGATATTAATCCTCCCCTCTGAAAAAGGTCCTAAAAGAAGACTCCCATCCAATATTTAGATAAGGAATAAAAGAAAAAGGCCACTCATAGTGTAGTATTTAAGTAATAAAATCACTCCATTTAATTACAAGTTAGTCGTACATTGTTTTGGATGGTTACCAGCATTTGCATCAAGATTCGAACCAGGAAAATGGCCACCGTCCCTCCAAAAAACGTGATGACATCACGCCGGCGCGTTTCGTCATCCAATTGATGTCATCAGGGGCGATGTATTGATGTAAATCGCATCAATATGGCAGAGTCAAACAAAATCCATTTAATATACTCTCTTCTGGACCAGCGACGTACCTGTACGTTGCTGAATTTCGGGTGATTATACCGAAGTGATGCCTAAAAGGCAGCCATCACTCCGCTACTAATTTTTAGAACCGGTGGACTGCTCTCACGTAGTCGCCTTCCACCGCTCTCAGGATCTCCCGTCCCACCTGGAGACCCAAGCAACCAGCCGGCATGTCCGCTGGCTGGCCGGACACCCGAACCAAGTTGAGATCAGCTTTGATCGACTCTCTTATAGTAAACCAGTGATGACCCGATATCACTTCCAGTTTACTCGAAACTAAACGGCTCCATTTTTAAAAAACTGAAAGCATTCAAAAACACTATTTTTTTTTAATGCTTTTAAGTGCAGAGGAGGGATCTAGGGTCTTATAGACCTCACATCCCTCCATAAAGAGTACCTGTCACGTGTCTATTGTTGTCACAAGGGATGTTTACATTCCTTGTGACAGCAATAAAAGTGGTTAAAAAATTAAAGTGACAGTGTTAAAAAAATAAATAAATAAAGGCCCTTGCGAGCCCCCCTCCCGTGATCGCACACATGCGACGGACCAGCACGCATGCAGACAGCGATCATCCCACACATGTGAGGTATCACCGAACATCAGCTCATGGGCAGTAATTCTAGCACCAGACATCTGTAAACCTGTAAAAGCTTATAAATCGTCGCTTACGAACAGTAAAATTGACTTCACTTGTTGCCATTGCACGGGCGTGCACAGTTTTAAAGCATGACATGTTTGGTATCTATTTACTCACCGTAATATCATCTTTTATATTTAAAAAAAATGGGTTATGTATTGTGTTTTTTTTTGCACTAAAATTTAAAAAAAGTGAATTTTTTCCCAAAATATTGCATTTGAAAAACTGCTGTGCAAATACCGCATGACATTAAAAAAAGCAAAACCCAACAATTTATTCTCTAGAGCCTCTGCTTTAAAAATATATATGTTTGGGGGCTCTAAGACATTTTCTAGCAAAAAATACTAATTTTGACAGGTAAACAAAAAGTGCCAGAAATTGTGCTACAATTGGGTATAAAATAAATATATGAAACACTAGAGCTAAGTATCAGCTAACAATCTACGTGTACAGTATTTCTAATTCAAACGTTTTAGTTTAGCTTGAGTATAAAATGGTCAAAACCCAAGACGTCTGTGTGCTGCTGGGAGATGTACTTCATTTCCTGGGGACACAACAGAAAGTGGGAATCATCTCCAAAGTCTCTCTTAAAGTGATATAAACCCTTACATATACTCAGTGAAGTGACTGGCCTGAGGTGATACACCAAGATGAGTCAAATCCTCCTATATGAAAGTTGTATCTGTTTATCTACAACCGTCTGACTCCTACAGCCATTCAAAGTGCAGAATTTACACAGGATCTCTCAGCTATTAAAAGCAGGGGGACCTGAAGTTACATCAATTAGGAGAGTTCTGAGAGGGCTGAGGCTGGCAATCTGCTGGAGGTCTCTCCCCGTCACCATTTTTCTCTTGGTGTTGCGAAAACTTTTCAAACGTGATTCATGCTGATAGCAGAGGCATGAAGTAGCAGACAGAAATAACACTTAGTGCTCTGCACTGAGACAAGTACAGAGGGATATACTTTGTTCATATTTCATGTCTGAGGTTTACAACCACTTTAACCAATTGAGGTCCGGGCTATAGCCGAATGATGGCTACAGCTCAGTCGTCTAGTTCTGGGAGGGCATCATAAGACGTACTCTAGAACCGAGCCTCCCACGCTGTCCCTGGGGCGCGCACCCGATGAGCTCTGTGACACAGCTGATCAGAGCACATGACATAATGGGCCAATCACAGCTCCCTTTTACCACGTGATCAGCTGTGTCCAGTGACACAGCTAATCACAATGTAAATACAGTTGCTGGTTATCGGTTGCACTTTCCTCACACTGTCACAGTGCGGGAAAAGAGGAGAACCGGTAAATGTATTAAAAAAATCAGAGACAGTCCAGTGCAGCCCCCAACCCGAACAGTGTCCATCAGTGCAGTCCCAACAGTGTCCATCAGTGCCACCAGTAAGTAATCATCAGTGCCGCCAGTCATTGTCTATCAGTGCCACCAGTCAGTGTCTTTCAGTGCCACCAGTCAGTGTCTTTCAGTGCCACCAGTCAGTGCCGCCAGTCAGTACCACCTATCAGTGACCTTCAGTGCCGCCTATCGGTGCCCATCAGTAATGCTTATCAGTGCAGCCTCATCAGTACCTCCTCATCAGTGCCCATCAGTGCAGCCTATCAGTGTCCATCAATACCACCAGTGATCATCAGTGCCGCCACTCAGTGTCTATCAGTGCCGTTAGTGTCTTTCAGTGCCACCAGTGATTGCCCATCAGTGCCGCCTATCAGTGCAGTTTCATCAGTGCCACCTCATCAGTGCCCATCAGTGCAGCCTATCAGTGCCGCCAGTCAGTGTCTTTCAGTGCTGCCAGTCAATGCCCATCAGTTCCACCTATCAGTGACCTTCAGTGCCACCTATCGGTGCGCATCAGTGCTGACTATCAGTGGCCATCAGTGCAGCCTATTAGTGCAGCTTCAACAGTGCTGCCTCATCAGTGCCCATCAATGCTGCATATCAGTGCCCATCAGTGCAGCCTCATCAGCGCACATCAGTGAAGGAGAAAAATGACTTGTTTGCTAAATTTTATAATAGAAACTAAGAAAATATATATTTTTTTTAATTTTGGTATTTTTTCATTTGATTAGCAAAACTAAAAAAACTCAGTTGTAATTAAATACCACCAAAAGAAAGCTCTATATGTCTCCACAAAATTATAAAAATGTAAGTTGGGTTGCACGACAGCACAATTGTCATTCAAAATGCGACAGTACAGAAAGCTGAAAATTGGCCTGGGCAGGAAGGGGGTGAAAGTACCCAATAGGCAAGCAGTTAAGCTGGCCATGCACCAGAAACATTTTGTTTGAAAATGTTAGTATTCAGAACATTCCTTCAATTTTCTAATGGTTAATGTGGTCAAATCAATGTCCGTTTTTTTCTCATTTCTTATCTGAACAAACATAATTCTACCCATCAATGTGATTTTCATGCAAGTAGAATCATACGGAGTTTGAAGGGCATTCATACAAAATTAGTAGACTTGATGGGAAGATCGAATGCTGCGATTTCTGAGAATTCCATAATTTCCGTAATGTTAATTGAGTTTTCACAAAGAAAGGTAGTTCAGTGATACAAAATACAAAATTCATAAAAGATACTTGAGAATGCACTCAATACTAAAGCAGTATACAGCTGTGTTATGAATGAACACATTGGGTGATAATTACCGATCACTCGTTGTGTTCATTCAATGAAGGAAAGGGCTGGTAAATGCAACATATTTACCGGACCCTTCCCCCACTCTCCATCCTGAAGGCTCCTATTGTGTGCTTGCAGCTGGGAAGACTGCAGCACTGCAGGGTAGGGGCACTGGGCTACATATGGTGCACAGAGAGGGTGATGGGTGCTGCAGGGGGGCAATTACTGGAACCGATCCCCTGTATGGCTCTTTACAGCACATGAAAGCCAACCAGAGGGAGAGGAGAAGAATCCAGCTTTCAGCTGCTGCAGAAAGAGCCATACAGAGGATTGATTCCAGTAATTGTCCCCCCGTCTTGCTGATCACCCTCCCTGCCCATACCCAGTTCACACAGATGCCTGGGCCCCCCTGCTGGCCTGGGCCCCGTACAGGAGGACTGGTGGTACCCCCTTATCCACGGCTCTGGGTGTACAGCCAACTTTAGTTGTCACTGGAACAAGTACCCCTGTTGAAGATTTACCCTCCCCTTCTGTTCTAGTGGATTCTGCAAAATGTTGGATTTCCCACCACTTTCTGTCCCATTGACAATGATTTTCAGGACAAATAGTGTGAATCTCTCCAACTGGGACACAAACAGCAATAAAAACCTGGCAAAGGTTCTAACTTTTACAATTCAACCAAAAAATGTTGACATATTTTACAGTAGAAGTTGAGGTTGGCATGGCCATTAGAGCACTTTTCATAAAGTCCTCTAGCAATGACAGGTCCATGATGGTCCAACCATCTTCTCAGAAGCTTCTTCCACACTGAGTTACATTATTCTGGCACTCGGCACCATTTTTGCACCCTGCAGATGTTGAGAGTGGACTGATGATGTCCACTGCATTGCACTGCATTGAAAAAAAAGGCTTGTTTTTTTTCTGGCAGAAGAGACATACAAAACATCTGCTACCAGAAATTATACCTCCTAACCATTTTTGCAAACTTAAAATGCATCACAACCGATGAACTTTCATCTTAGCAGGCTTGACCAGGAAGCATTGAAAAGGGTCAAGAAGGTGCCGGCTAAGACGTGAACGTTCCACAATCTGACCCCAAACAGATTTGCTGAACCTTCTCTAAGGTCTTCTGGCATATTCAGAAGGGGCTTTCTCTAAACTGTTGCATTTTAAACACAATGGCCAAGTTAATATTCTAGAGGCCTCTCGTAAACTTGGCACCTTTTAAGATCTCTGACACCTAAATCCTCAGATATGCCATTTCTCACATTACAAAGGCTGTGACCCTGTTGTTAGCCCTAATAGAGAAACTATACTCCAAAATAACAACTGCCCGGGGGCAAAGGTCACAGGTCACCTCATTCCTGGCCTAAGAATGGTCTGGCCGCATTTACGATCCCTAAAGGTCTATTGTAAGAAAGTGGGAAACAACTCAGCACAGATAATCCGCTTCACTGATCGATCCTGTGACTTCTGAGGCCTGATGGTAAATAATAGCATGTTGCATCTGACACTTACGCCAAAGCTTGCCCGTGAATGGCGAGTGTAGTCGGTGCGAACACTGCACAGAAAATACTTTGGGGCTTTCTCTTTTCACGGCAGCAGAGAAGGCATTTTCATGGCTGTCATGAGGGTTGTAAATCAGAACACATATCAGGAACACAAGGGCTTCTCATGTAACACATACATGCCTGGGACTTGAAAATAGAGGAGCCTGTGCTATATTTATGTGGAGACTTTGCATTCCAACAACTGAAATGAGCATGATTTAAACGTTTTTCTTTGCATCTAAAATTCATATTCGATATTACAGGTATTTATATAGTGCCAACAATTTACTCAGCACTTTACGTACTGTGTATTCACATCGGTCCAGGGGCGGACTGACAACTCATGGGGCCCCCGGGTAATAGGGGATCATAGGGCCCCTGTGTCCTTGCCCAAACTCAAAAAAGCCTATGAAAAAGGTACCGGGGCATCTCATGGAGCCCCTATTGACCCCGGGCCCTCGGGCAGTGCCTGAGTTTCCAGATGGTCAGTCCGCCCCTGCATCGGTCCCTGTAATTTCCTCAAGGATCTTACAATCTAATGTCTCAGGCAGGAGCCAACTAACCTTCCAGCATGTCTTTGGAGTGTGGGAGGAAACCTGAATATCTGGAGGAAACCCAAACAAACAGAGGGAAAACATTGAAACTCCATGTAGATAGTATCCTGGCTGGAATTGACCTCATGGACATTTTTAGGGCTCATGTACACGGGGCATCTGGAAAACTCTTCTGAACTATGGAAACTGACTGCTGGAAAACGTAGGTTAAAAAACGTCAGTTTAGCCACATTTATGCGCGTTTGCATTTAGAAGCGTTTTTAAAAGATAACCTCAGGAGACCTTCCAAAATGCCCAGAATGCACTGAAAAATAGTAAAAAATTAACTATTTCAGACATTTTGAGAGAAATAGAGAGAGCAGAAGCAGAGAGAGCAGTATGTGTTGGGATGACCTGTCTTTTCTGGTTGTATTCACTATGGATCCCATAGCATAATGCGGCACGTTCTAACATTTTTTCCTTCACGCGAAACCTGGAACTGACTGCGCTGGTGCATCGGGTCCATTTGAATACATGGAAAACGCTTTGCATGCATTTCTGATGATGAAAAAAGGCTCTGGACAGCATCTTTGAAACGCCAGTAAAATCTACTCTTGAACGCAAGTTTGGTCCGTTCAAAATTTTGGCATGTGGTTAGGTCAGGGACAGGTACTTGCTGGTCAGGGAGAGTGTGCCTAGCATAGGACAGAATAGGGACTTGTCACCAGTTCATCAGTGTGGAGCCTTTCAACTCCATATGTCTTGTTGCATCCCTGTCTGCTAGCCCCTTCCTCTGCAAGGTGTTGTTGGCATCTGAGTCCAAGGACTTACTCCAAGGACTGCACATTTCTCTGTTGTTGCCAGTTCAGCACTGTCATATAAATTCTATAACTGTGTTCATGGAACTTTCACGTTAGTACACTTTTCTGCAAATTCGGATCTCCATGTGTCTTTCCTTCCCTTCTGGATATTCAATCCCTGGCCCCCGCCTACAAGTTACTGCTTTGATGGGAGTCAGGGGGGCTGAGATTTTGAATAGAAACTTAAAGTACTTTCTTACATAAATTTTGAAGATGAATTGCTCCACATATCCTGCAGCTACAAAAGGTAGTGATGGCTAGATTTGTAGGGCAAAAGATACCCTCCATCCTCCCCAGTTATGTGGGCTATGAAGAAACAGAAAGCAAAAAATGATTGGCTAATGCAATACAATATTTCATCGTTATGTGTTCTGTCTGCGTTAAAAAAAAATCCAAATAAAGGTGCCCTGTGATAGAGGAGCTCCTAAAAGAACCACTTTGGCAACTTGTGTCTCCTGCCTTCACTCTGTTCTTTTGGCATTTGACACTTCCAGGAGTATCAGATGTCTGTGTCCCTCTCTGTATTCTGTGGGCTTATTATTATTATTATTCAGTATTTATATAGCGCCAAAAGGTTTGTTCAGCACTGTACATTATAGTTGGGGACAGAACATGAGACAATACAGTAACAAAACAATACTCGAGGGCCCTGCACTTCCTCCCATCCTTATGTCACCACCAATTAGAGCATATTCCTCACTTTCTGCCCCTGTGAAAACCTTTTTCTGAAACAGGAAGTGAACTCTTTATGTATATTCCTCCATTCTCTCTTATCTGTCTTATGAATTGTGTCAATGGGTTTTTTTTTTTTGCTTCAAGTGGGTTTTGCATTGCCATACAAATCTATGAGTAAGCAAAACCTGCTTGAAGCAAGTCAAATGCAAGTTAAAAGGAGGCCAATCATCTCAATCTGATGTCATTGACACAGGCTCAAAGCCTGTCCACCCAGGTCCTAAAACTGGTGACAACACCCTGGTATGCTGGCCAACAAGATTTGTCTGACACAACCCAGCCTCTGAAACCCCTATACACGGCCTACAGCATAGAACTAATACTGCCCGATGCTAAAATAGAAAACGGAGACAAATCTCCAAAATGAAAGCCAGCTTTTCCTCCATCCAATGACCAAATAAAAAAAAACGCACTTCCTTTTCATCCAGGACTGCTCACCACTGCATCTGCTATTCTTCCAAAGTCATTTTTTTACAAACTTCTACAGTCTGTTTGGCAGGGACACACACGGAAGATCAAACGCTATTAATTATTACAGTGCAAGGGAAAACGTTTGATTCTGTGAAGACTTGAAGAGCGGGCTTTTCACATTCAATATAGAACATCTGCTGGAGGAAACTTTACAAAGAAACTGGATTTAGATGTATATGGCGATTGGCGACAGCCAATGCATTTGCCAAGGAGAGGATTAGCGTGTGGGCCTATTTGCACCTCTGTGTTTAGGTATGTTTTCTTGTATCTAAAACATATGGGGGTTCTGTGTCCTTGTTTCATGTTATAGAGACAGCGCCGGATCTAGCCAGTCTGATATGGGGGTGTAGTAAAGAAAATATCAGGGGGGGCAGAGGATAAGAGGTCAGCAGGGCAGTGTACAAAAACAGAAATCAGTAGTGGAGTGTACAGGGGGTCAGCAGGGCAGAGGAAAGGGGTTAGCAGAGCAAAGGACAGGGATACGCAGTTTGCAGGGCAGTGTACAGGGGGTCAGCAGGGCAGAGAACGGGCGGTCAGCACGGTGGAGGACAGGGGTCAGTATGGTAGTGTATTGCAAGAGTCAGCAGTTTGTAGGCCAGTGTACAGAGGGTCAGCAGGGCAAAGAACGGGCGGTCAGCACGGTGGAGGACAGGGGTCAGTATGGTAGTGTATTTCAGGAGTTAGCAGTTTGCAGGCCAGTGTACAGAGGGTCAGCAGGGCAGAGAACGGGCGGTCGGCAGGGTGGAGGACAGGGGTCAGTATGGTAGTGTATTGCAGGAGTTAGCAGTTTGTAGGGCAGTGTACAGAGGGTCAGCAGGGCAGAGAACGGGCGGTCAGCAGGGTGGAGGACAGGGGTCAGTATGGGAGTGTATTGTAGGAGTCAGCAGTTTGTAGGCCAGTGTACAGGGGGTCAGCAGGGCAGAGGACAGGCGGTCAGCAGGGTGGAGTACAGGGGTCAGTATGGTAGTGTATTGTAGGAGTCAGCAGTTTGTAGGCCAGTCTACAGGGTTTCAGCAGGGCAGAGGACAGGCGGTCAGCAGAGAACTATACAGGGTTCAGTATAGCAGTGCACAGGACATGTAATATGTTTTTTAAGGGTGAACTTAGCCTCCAAACAATATGCAAACATTAACAATATTAATATCCATAACAAGTAACCTGACTGGCTTTATTATAAAAATGTCAAAACAGGATGACAAAATGTGAGCAAGACTAGGATCATGAAAGACATGGTACACCCTGGGAAAGAACAGAGAAATATGTTCTGTGGCTGTCCAGTGGGAGGATCTTAAAGAGGGATTGAACAGAATCTGTGCCTGCTGTATACAATGCACACCTATACCACACTCCTTGTACCCACAACATACTAAATATTGTGCCACAACCGACAGTCTCAAAGACACAAATAAACCTCAGCACAAAGGAACATTTTTTTTTCCATTAAATTCTCCATTTCATATGTTGTTATACACACAAAAAGGATATTTTTGTCTTAGTCGGCCATACCGTACATGGATCAAAATTCATCTGCTTCAGTAGTGACTGGCTGTATTTCGATCCATGTATGGGCAGGCTGGTTGTACAGAAATCGGTCTACCAATCGACTTCTATAAAATCAGCCTCTAGGAAAATTTCTGCACGATTAGCACCGCCGACTATAGCTGGCAGCCCTGATAAATGTATTCTGGCGGCATTGAAGCCTGTTTAAATGATGTAGCGCTAGAACATATATACAATATATTCACACGGTCACCCGGTGGGATAACTTATGTCTCGATATTATCAACGTCCTACAATAGTGAGGAAATCAGCATGTGCACAGCCAAAATATGTGAAGTCCTTAGTGCACACAATAGAACACTGCAAACTGATCCACACATAAAAATCCAGTGATCCGTGTCACATTCCTCTTAGGCATGCAAAATAGGGGAATGTGTATGAACCCACAAACCCTCGAATGTGATCCTAGAATGGCTAGAGTGGCCTCTCACCTCCAGCCTGCGACCCTACAGGGCCACAGCGCTTAATGTAGACTCACACCCACAAGACTGGGGTAGGCTCCTCTTAATGCTGGATCATAAAGATGTCTCTGCAGCTTCCACCTCTCCTCTGATGTCCTTGCGGGCCCTGATGAAGTCACGAGGTCACGTGACGCAACGCGTCGACGGCTTGACGTGGTGACGCACTTCCGGCGTGGCGCCATTTTGGAACACCTTCTGAGGTCTATGCTTACACCCAGCATATGGGGAAAACGCGATTTGTCTTTTGGCCCATGTGAGTGTGTTTCTCTTCGTTTTTATGACTTTTAATAAACAGTTTTACACTATGGAGGATATGTCTTTATATCTTATGGGGATCTGAGCTGGGACACATCCGGCTTACTGGCCCGCAAGGACATCAGAGGAGAGGTGGAAGCTGCAGAGACATCTTTATGATCCAGCATTAAGAGGAGCCTACCCCAGTCTTGTGGGTGTGAGTCTACATTAAGCGCTGTGGCCCTGTAGGGTCGCAGGCTGGAGGTGAGAGGCCACTCTAGCCATTCTAGGATCACATTCGAGGGTTTGTGGGTTCATACACATTCCCCTATTTTGCATGCCTAAGAGGAATGTGACACGGATCACTGGATTTTTATGTGTGGATCAGTTTGCAGTGTTCTATTGTGTGCACTAAGGACTTCACATATTTTGGCTGTGCACATGCTGATTTCCTCACTATTGTAGGACGTTGATAATATCGAGACATAAGTTATCCCACCGGGTGACCGTGTGAATATATTGTATATATGTTCTAGCGCTACATCATTTTTACATGTATATGATTATTGTCTGCTTGGTATAAGATTGGATGTTAGCAGCTGCAGAATACTTTGTGCATACCAGTTAGTATTTGCGTGTACCTGCATAAGAGCGCAAAAGGATTTCTCTTATTACATTGAAGCCTGTTTGCTGTCAGAACATACCTCAGCAGGAAAGATTTCCCATCCACATCAAATTTGTAGTTTGTAACTTTTTTTTTTTTCCAACACATTGTTGTACGAACAAAAATTACTAATGTATGGACTACAGCAGTCCAGCAGGGTGCCCCCCTTACATCAGAATCTGTCAGAGTGCCCCCTTACATCAGAATCCGGCAGAGCGCCCCCTTACATCAGAATCCGGCAGAGCGCCCCCTTACATCAGAATCCGGCAGAGCGCCCCCTTACATCAGAATCCGGCAGAGCGCCCCCTTACATCAGAATCCGGCAGAGCGCCCCCTTACATCAGAATCCGGCAGAGCGCCCCCTTACATCAGAATCCGGCAGAGCGCCCCCTTACATCAGAATCCGGCAGAGCACCCTCTCACAGCAGAATATGGCAGTCAGAGACCATAACAAAGGGATTTTTTATGGGCACTTTTCTCCTGTTCATGAACATTTGCGGATAAGAGAAGTGTGTCTGTTTTATACAAACTGTAAACTGGCAACACAGGGTTGGGGTGTACACATACTGCCACTGTGGTGTTTTGTGGCCGTGGCAGAAATTCTGTCCTCTGTTGCTTTATGTGGGCACAGTGCCTGCTGAATGTGACCCATTCAAGTGAATGAGGCTGCTCTGCAAGCACCCCGTAATTGTGTGCAATGAACTTGGTTGCAGTGAGCTAGTGTGGGGTTCTAGGGGTTAAAGCAGGTGATAAAACATCTCACTGCCTGCCAACTGCTCTCTGAAGAGTGATCTGACTGCAGATCACTGTTGGAAGTGCTTTAATAAACTCTATGGAGGCTCCTAGGCAGTTCAAACCTTGGGGCCCCCTTGAAAGTTTCTGGAGGTTTCTCGTGTGTGCACTCTAGCAGGATAACATAAGTCAGAAGTAAGTAGTGCGCACGGCGGCTGCTAGATGGAGATAGCCATCACTGATGTACATTATACGTACATACAGTTGTGTTCAAAATAATAGCAGTGTGTTGAAAAAAGTGAATAAAGCTCAAAATCCTTCTAATAGCTTTTATTTCCATCCACACAAATGCATTGGGAACACGACACATTCTATTCCAAATCAAAACAGGAAGAAAAATAGATCAAATTTGTGTTGTTCCTCTAAACAAATTGAAGAAAAGTGAATATTAGACGGTTCAAAAAAAATAGCAGTGTTTGTATTCTTCTTTACAAACTCAAACATTCACTATATAAACTGAAAAATATTTGAAGATTTTGCTTTCCTTTGAATCACTTAATGAATATTTGGTTGTAGTCGCACTGTTTCTGAGAACTGCTGTACATCTGTGTTGCATGGAGTCACCCAACTTCTGGCCCCTGTGATCAGGTATTCCAGCCCAGGATGATTGGACCACATTCCACAGTTCTTCTCTATTTCTTGGTTTTGCCTCAGAAACTGCATTTTTGATGTCACCCCACAAGTTTTCTATTGGATTAAGATCCGGGGATTGGGCTGGCCACTCCATAACGTCAATCTTGTTGGTCTGGAACCAAGATGTTGCACGTTTACTGGTGTGTTTGGGGTCGTTGTCTTGTTGGAACACCCATTTCAAGGGCATTTCCTCTTCAGCATAAGGCAGCATGACCTCTTCAAGTATTCTGATGTATTCAAACTGATCCATGATCCCTGGTATGCGATAAATATGCCCAACACCGTAGTATGAGAAACATCCCCATATCATGATGCTTGCACCACCATGCTTCACTGTCTTCACAGTGTACTGTGGCTTGAATTCAGTGTTTGGGGGTCGTCTGACAAACTGTCTCCGGCCACTAGACCCAAAAAGAACAATCTTACTTCCATCAGTCCACAAAATGTTGCGCCATTTCTCTTTAGGCCAGTCAATGTGCTCTTTGGCAAATTGTAACCTCTTCAGCACGTCTTTTTTCCAACAGTGGGACTTTGCGGGGGCTTCTTGCAGATAGCTTGGCTTCACATAGGCGTCTTCTAATTGTAACAGTACTCATTGAAACACTGCTATAGGGCGGCACAGGTGCGCAAAATCACATATATATCTAATTTTGCATTTCTGGGTAGGGGGCACGTGCCCTACCCGTGCCGCCATTTGTGGCCGCGGCTTTCAATCACTGGGTGCCAGTTTTCATAATACAATAGCTGGCAGGGGTGATTCCTCCATCCACGCTGTTTGGAGCTGATGAGGCAATCGATTTTTTTCTCTCCTTCACCCGTCATACGGTGTATAAACAGCTTGAGAGCCCTTTAAAAAAATATCTAAAGCCGATTTACAACATTTTTTTTTTATTAGAGGAGGAAACAGTTAATTTAATAGTTTTTGGCTATCTGTGTCCTACAAGGGAGATGTCCCCTCACTTCCTGTGCTAGACCAGAACTCTCCAGACTGTCTAAGCAAAGGGCCAGTCTACTGTCCTTCATTCTTTAGGGGGGGGGGGCTGGACTGTGGCCAGTGGGAGTAGAAAATGTCCTGATGTCAGTGGCAGTAAAAAATGCCCCATGACTGGTATCAGCGGTAGGAATAGTGCCCCATGATTGGTGTCAGTAGGAGGAATAGTGCCCCATCATTGGTATCAGCGGTAGGAAAAGTGCACCATGATTGGTGTCAGTAGGAGGAATAGTGCCCCATCATTGGTATCAGCGGTAGGAAAAGTGCACCATGATCGGTGTCAGTAGGAGGAATAGTGCACCATGATCAATATAAAGTAGGAGGAATAGTGCCCCATGATTGGTGTCAGTAAGAGGAATAGTGCCCCATGATCAGTGTCGGTAGGAGGAATAGTGCCCCATGATCGGTGTCAGTAAGAGGAATAGTGCCCCATGATCGGTGTCAGTAGGAGGAATAGTGCCCCATGATTGGTGTCAGTAGGAGGAATAGTGCACCGTGATTGGTGTCAGTAGGAGGAATAGTGCACCATGATCGGTGTCAGTAGGAGGAATAGTGCACCATGATCGGTGTCAGTAGGTGGAATAGTGCACCATGATCGGTGTCAGTAGGTGGAATAGTGCACCATGATCGGTGTCAGTAGGAGGAATAGTGCACCATGATCGGTGTCAGTAGGTGGAATAGTGCACCATGATTGGTGTTAGTAGGAGGAATAGTGCACCATGATTGGTGTTAGTAGGAGGAATAGTGCCCCACTGTTGCTGACAGTGAGGGAATAATGCCCCAAGGGCTGGATAAAATGAAGCAAAGGACCACACCTGGCCATCGGGCCGCTGGAGACCATTGCTATAGACACAACAGGGGAGAAAATCTTTAAAAATGAGGATCCCCGGTTGCCAACCATAGGTGTGAGTGAAATTAGAGGTCCATTCACATGCAAGCATTCTGTGTCAGTCCATTAATGCACACAATGCAATGCCTGTATGTGGCTTACATTAGGACAGCTCATTCATTATGAATGGCCTGCAAACCACAAAGCATGCCGTAATGCACGGTATATGCACTGAGGTACGCTGTGATGCATTGTGCTGAGTTAAGAGTTGTCATGTCATTTTCCCAAACCTTTGACAAACATATTAAAAAACTGAACATTTTGTTGAAATGTATCATTTTTGCTATACAGTGTATATTAGAGGCAAAGGTCAAATTAAAGTGTTACAAAACCCACAACAGTAATATCACTTTAAGAACCATATACAGTGAATTAATGGAAAATAGTGCAGCGCTTCTCCCAATAATTCAAATAAATAAACAAATATGTGTACTTACGTAAATAAACACACAATGCAGTGCCAAACACAATGTGCCCAGTCACCTAGGTGACCTCAAAACATGATATCCACAACTAAAAAGCAATGATAAGGACCCTTACGGATAAGGGATAAAAAACAAATAGGTGAAATGTGCCAAATGTGACCACCAGGGGCGGACTGACTATTTGGAAACTCGGGCACTGCCCGAGGGCCTGGGGTCAGTAGGGGGCCCCATGAGATGCCCCTGGTACCTTTTTCATAGGCTTTTTTGAGTTTGGGCAAGGACACAGGGGCCCCATGATCCCCTATTGCCCGGGGGCCCCATGAGTTGTCAGTCCGCCCCTGGTGACCACACTAGAAAACACATATGAACACACTAAATAATCTGATAGTCCATATAAAAAATAGGTGCTGAATATGCTCATGCAACGTGCAAATGGTGTTGTAAGATCTGTAACAGTGTCAGCACACTTCTTTCACTGTGGCTACAATGCCTCCTCACCTCCTTCCGGTGACCCCAAGGGGCCAAAAAGCCTTCAGGATCACCCTGGATCCTTTACAATCCTGGCTGGTACCAATCCCCCTGTAGTTGGTTTCCTACAAGTTTCCAGGTCTCTCAGGTAGGATATTCTGTGGAATAGTATCTCACCAGCACAGTGAGCAACAAAAGAGATCCTCCATAGTGCAGTATTTAGTATGCCAAAAAGACTCCTTTATTTAATATAAAAAAAGTGCCACTCACATATTATGCAGTCCCCCTTCCTCTCCGATGTATGGGTGTACTGCACGTGTCATACATCGGAGAGGAAGGGGGACTGCATAATATGTGAGTGGCACTTTCTCAATCAGCATGGACTGTTTGTAAACTTCATGCTGCTAGCGTTAGTAAAGAAATAGGAAAGTATATCATATTTACTTGTTTTAAATTACTTTTACGTTTCTTCACTTACTTCCTGGTTTCTTGCCTAGGCAGAATGATGTCATACATCCCAGGAGTCTTCTGGAGGGGAGAAGGGGCTTTCCCAGTTAGGCATACCCTCCTGCCTGAGCTAAGGGCAGATGGATTCCAGGAAGTCAATGCTGCATGAATCATCAGAAACGCTAGAGAGGGGGGGGGGGGGCATGGATAGACAGGGTGGTTTTATTTAAATATTAAAAACGAATTTAGCAGCATTTTTGGTTTGTGGTGCTCAGATACACTGTAGTACGACTTGAAAAGCACCAAACCGCACTTCTGAAACTCACTTCAACAAATGGAAAAAGGCATAAAACATGCTTAAAAATGCTTAGTAGAAAAAAAAAAATGCAGATGTGGATGACTCTACGTGCTGTGCGATCGTCTCCCCTTACAGGAACATGACTCAGTATCCAGAGAATAACAGTGGCTGAATTCACAAAACATTTCAATATCTACTCTGCAACCAATCAGAATCCTTCCTGGTAGATCACATGACAAGAACGGTGGATGGCATTGCAGGACCATATGAAGGTCTGAGAAGGCGGGTTCCATGAGGACCACAGAACTGTGACATCTCCCACCATAGAGAAGCATGGTCACTGCTACAGCTGGAACCATCTATGAACAGAGGGCAGCCGTGTGGAATATGCAACGTACAGTACAGCAGTGAGAGGGGAGAAGTGAAGAATATGTAATGTACAGCACAGCATTCAGATGGGAGAGGTGTAGAATATGTAACATACAGCACAGCATTTGGAATATGTAACGTACAGCAAAGCATTCAGAGGGGAGCAGTGTGGCATATGTAACATAAAGCACAACATTCAGAGGCAAACACTGTAGAATATGTAACATACAGCACAGCATTAAAAGGGGAGTGGTGTGGAATATGTGAAATACAGTACAGCAATCAGAGGGGAGCAGTGTTCAATATGTAATGTACAGTACAGCAATCAGAGGGCAGCCGTGTGGAATATGTAATGTACAGTACAGCAATCAGAGGGCAGCCGTGTGGAATATGTAATGTACAGTACAGCAATAAGAGGGCAGCCGTGTGGAATATGTAATGTACAGTACAGCAATCAGAGGGCAGCTGTGTGGAATATGTAATGTACAGTACAGCAATCAGAGGGCAGCCGTGTGGGATATGTAATGTACAGTACAGCATTGACATTGGAGAAGTGAGGAATATGTAATGTATAGAACTGCATTCAAAGGGGAATGGTGTGGAATATGTAACATAAAGCACAGCATTCAGAGGGAAACACTGTGGAATATGTTTAATACAGCACAGCATTCAGAGGGAAACACTATGAAATATGTAACATACAGCACAGCATTCAGAGGGGAGCAGTGTGGAATATGTACCATACAGCAAAACATTCAGAGGAGGAGTCATGTGAAATATTTAACATACAGCAAAGTATTAGGATGGGAGCAGTGTGGAATATGTATTATACAGCACAGCATTCAGAAGGGAAAGATGTGAAATATGAAGCAGACAACAGAGCATTCAGAAGAAAGTAATGTGAAATATGTAGCCTACAGCACAACATTCAGGGGGAAGCAATGTAAAATATGTAACATACATCACAGCATTCAGAGGGCAATCCCGTAGAATATGCAAGATACATCACAACATTTAGAGGAGAGCAGTGTAACATATATAATGTACAGCACAGGATTTAGAAGGAAATAGTATGGAATGTGTAACATACAGCACAGTATTTAGAGGGGAGCAGTGTGGGATGTGTAATGTATAGCACAACATTCAGAGGGGAGCAGTATCGAGTGTTTAACGTACAACACAACATTCAGAGGAGATAAGTGTGGAATGTGAAAACATGCAGCACAGTATTCAGTGGGGAGCAGTAGAATATGTAATGTACAGCACAGCATTCAAAGGGGAGCAGTGTGGAATGTACTTCAGAGGGGAGCAGTCTGGAATGTGTACACATACAACACAGCATTCAGTGGGGAGCAGTGTGGAATGTGTAACGTACAGCACAGCATTCAGAGGGGAGCAGTGTGGAATGTATAACATACAGCACAGCATTAAGAGGGGAGCAGTGTGGAATGTGTATGCATACAGCACAGCATTCAGAGGGGAACAGTGTGGAATGTGTACACATACAGCACAGCATTCAGAGGGGAGCAGTGTGGAATTTGTACGCATACAGCACAGCATTCAGAGGGGAGCAGTGTGGAATGTGTAACGTACAGCATAGCATTCAGAGGGGAGCAGTGTTGGATGTGTAACGTACAGCACAGCATTCAGAGGGGAACAGTGTGGAATGTGTAACGTACAGCACAGCATTCAGAGGGGAGCAGTGTGGGATGTGTAACGTACAGCACAGCATTCAGAGAGGAGCAGTGTGGGATGTGTAACGTACAGCACAGCATTCAGAGGGGAGCAGTGTATGATGTGTAACGTACAGCACAGCATTCAGAGGGGACCAGTGTGGAATGTGTAACGTACAGCACAGCATTCAGAGGGGAGCAGTGTGGGATGTGTAACGTACAGCACAGCATTCAGAGGGGAGCAGTGTGGGATGTGTAACGTACAGCACAGCATTCAGAGGGGAGCAGTGTGGGATGTGTAACGTACAGCACAGCATTCAGAGGGGAGCAGTGTGGGATGTGTAACGTACAGCACAGCATTCAGAGGGGAGCAGTGTGGGATGTGTAACGTACAGCACAGCATTCAGAGCGGGGCAGTGGGGAATATTTAACATACATTATAATATACAGGATGGAGCAGTCCACATTATGTCACATCCAGCCCAGTGTATGAACAGAGGCATTTTTGCTCAAGCATCATCCAGTTGCAGCATCTGCTTCCTATGCTGAGATGATGGCTCTCAGATGACACAATGTAAATCCTGCTGCCTGTGCAGTTCTTGGCTGTCTTCATACATGCCTGAGACAAATCAGTCCCTGCTGCAGCCTCTCACCTTATGACTTGCTACAAAGTTACGATGTTACACTGTTGCAGTGTGATCACTGGGGGAGAGGAGACTGGACAAATGCTGCCTCCCACCTGCAGCAGACTGATGACATCATCTTAGCCTGACTTAGCCTTGGCGATGAGATTGTTTTTCTCGATAAATGTGGATCTTTTATAAAACGTCGGTCATTTATTTATGCAGACTTGTAAAGTTACTGAAAGGTCCACATTAAATCACCACTGTAGACATAAGAAGCTAGAACAAAATTCACAAAACGAACAAATATTTTGTATATGGAGTTGGCCTTTAAACATTGTTTACTCAAAAGAAAAAAAAAAAACGCACTTCGCATACGTAACTGCAGCTTCTAGTCTCCGCACGCCGCTGTTCCATTTAAACTCCAGGGCAGACCTGCTTGCCTCTCCAGCAGCCTTGGCGATCAGATATATTTCCCCAACAATAAATCTCTCTGCTTCAGCCGGCACAGCACAGCTAATAAATCCCGGGATTAATTTACCAAAAAGACGCCTTATATAATGCAGAAATAGATAGATTGTGATAAGGCCGTCTCATTTGACACACTGACTGCTTCTCTGAGGCTCGGCCCGTAATGACCGAGTGATGTTTAGGAAGAATTAAAGTGTAATTCCGCCCTTCAGGAAAATCAGACATGGCAAGGCAGGACCATGAAATCATCAACAGTGCTGTGCTCACCTAGTACGCTTCTACAGCCTTTTAGTAACACACTATGGGGGGGGAGATTTACTAAAACCTGAGCGCTCACAATCTGGTGCAGCTGTGCACGGGAGCCAATCAGCTTCTAACTTCAGCTTGTTCAATTAAGCTTTAGCAATAAAACCTGGAATCTGATTGGTTTCTGTGCACAGTTGCACTCTCCAGTTTTAGTAAATAAACCCCATCTGTCCCACAGTGACAACGTTCACCCTACTGTATGTAGCGTTGTCACTCTACAACAGGACTACAAAACCCTCTACTTTCTTCTCCATAACATAGGATGAGGTGTTCTGTAGTCCACAGAGACTACTGATAAAAATGCGGTTTCAGTACAGCATTGTCAGTTCACTATCAGGGGCGGACTGACCATTTGGGAACTCGGGCACTGTCCAAGGGCCTGGGGTCCGTAGGGGGCCCCATGAGATGCCCCTGGCACCTTTCATAGGTTTTTTTGGGTGTGGTTTAAGTGTGGGCGAGGACACAGGGGCCCCATGATCCCCTATTGCCCAGGGGCCCCATGAGTTGTCAGTCTGCCCCTGCTCACTATTATTATACAGGATTTATATAGCGCCAACAGTTTGCTCAGTGCTTTACAATGTAAAGGAAGGCAATACAGCAACAATACAGTTCAATACAAGAGGGCTTGGAGGGCCCTGATCCTGGGAGCTTACAATCTAAGAGGGAGGGGAGTTATTCACCCACCTGATTTCTGGCGGAATCAACAGGTATTTTTTTTGCACTTATCAGAGATAACAAAACACTTAAATTCACCTACAAGTAACACACTCTCTTCGCTCAGGGTGACAACCGTCTCCCACTATACTGTAGGTATGAAGTAGCTGTCACCCTAGGATGGGACTACAGAACACCTCCCCCCTATTCTGCTTCATAACAATGGGGAGGGGTTCTGTAGTCCGACGGAGAGAATTAATATAGGGTTGATAAAAACAGTTGAGCATTGTCAGCTCAGTACGGGAAGTTATCAGCTCACTTAATTTCTCGGAGGATCAACAGGGTTTGTTTGTTTTTTTATCAAACAGATATAACAAAATGCTTTTATTTGTATATTTATCAGGCCAAAAGGAAACAATCAGAACCGTTCATTGTAAAGGCCCAATCACAGCACGGCATTCGGAAACGCACGTGTGTTTCCTGCAAAGCGTATGTTTTTAGCACATTTTTAATACCTTGCGTTAAAAAGTTCAGCAAGGCAAGACGCATTTTGTGCGTTTGACATGCACTTTCTTCCTGCAGGCACACGGGAAATACAATTGTGTGACTTGAAAAACACATACATTGCTTATTATTGGGGGTGCCATATTCATTGCTTATAACACACAAGAAAGAGACAGCGGATGCAGCAAGCAGGGATTTTCAAAAACGCAACACATTGCCCTGTAAAGCGCCATGCACACTTCTCCATTTGGAATCACCGACAGAGTCACCGCGATTCCGCCTGCGATTCCAATTCAAAGTAAAATGTGCAAAATATTTCTGGGTTCTGTAATTCCTAATGGTACCCCAAACACAGTGCGATTTTGCTGCGATTGTCTCGGGACAGAATCACGCAAAATATGCTGTAAATTGCGCCTTTAAAAAAAAACGCAGGAAGCTTGTTGCCCAAAAAGGAGCAGGAGCTTCTTTTTGGTGACAAATGCTCACAGAGCAGCCTATTGAAGTGAATGGGCAGCCCTATGCACGACACATGGAATTGAGTGTAAACTGCATGTAAATAAATTCGATCAGGGAACGTTCGTTTCCACTATGTCAGATCTGAACGGCAACGCACAGATTGAACAACTTCATACTGGTAACTAGTTTTCATGGGCTTTTAGCTCGCTGTGAACCACCATTGTAGAGCACATGAAATGCGATGGCGTGGACAGCTCTTGTGGATGATGGATGCCAGTCTGAGCCACGGCGCCCATGACTTTACAATGAAATGCCAGCACTGGATACACACAGCCAGATATTCTCTGACACTGGATCTGCCATATCAACACAACATATCAGAGACAGCATAACCAGCATTCAGACTCAGCACAGTGTGTATGGGGCTCCTGCGGCTATCCAGGTTTCTGCTCTCAAACACAAGGTGCTAAAATGACTGATTTTCCACTGCTATGTCCTCAGTGAACACACTGTAATTCTACATAGCAAAACATGATTTCCACAGTCTGCAGCACAATGCTACAATATTGATCTCTGATTCTATATTTCTGATTAAGGGCTCATGTACACTGCAGCTGATAAAATCATGTTTAAGAACTGTTCAGCGTTTTTTTTCAGCAGCCCCTGAACTCTCCCTAATGTTTTCCTCTGTGTCCATGTACACATCGTCCTTTACAGGCAATTGAGTTTACAGTCATTTTTTGAAATGCAGAAAACTTGCGTTCAGGAGTAGATGCTAACCGCGTTTATAAGCGATTGCGTTTGAAATTTTTTTTAACTCTTCCATTTCCAGATGCTGTCCAGAGCCTTTTTTTATCATGAAAAATGCATGCAAAGCGTTTTCCCGGTACTCAAATGGACCCGGTACACCATACTTTGAGGTTTCACATGAAAGAAAATATGTTAGACATTGCTGCAATAATTTCTGCACAGAAATGAGCCGGAACACAACCAAACACCACAAAAAAAAAGACAGCTAATCTCAACACATACTGCTCTCTCTGCTTCTACTCTCTCTATTTCCCTCAAAATGGCTGAAATAGTTAATTTTTTACTATTTTTCAGTGCATTCTGAGCATTTGGGAAGGTCTCCTGAGGTTATCTTTAAAAAAACGCTTCTAAACTCAAACACTCATAAATGCGCATAAACGCGGTATGCAAACGCAGCTAAACAGACGTTTTTTAACCTACGTTTTCCAGCAGTCAGTTTCCATCGTTCAGAAATGTCCCGTGTACATGGAGCCTTTTTAAAGCAAAATAATGAATGTTGCTGCACAGACCATCCCTGCCAACAGAACTGCTGATCAATCATGTTAGAATGTTAAGGGAGATTCTGTCTGCAAATATGAAAGTGTCACTTTTGTATCTATAGTGTGCATGTTGTCTATACTTCATACAAATGCAATATCAGAAATTCGTTACACCCAAAATCATAAACTGAAACAATACTGCAACACCCTAGACACAAAAAGTCACACTTTCTCCCCTGAAAGTCCAAAGTCAAAGTAAAAACTTTCTCAGCGTCTGTGAAATCCTCAAATCAATACAAATTTGTGCTCCTAATCAATCCACCTTCATGAAAGCATTCCTTCGTAATCCATTTGTAGATCAAAAAGAAAGAAACTCTACATAGTGCATTATCCCTATGTCATAAAACGAAAAGATAATCAAAAGCCCAGTGTTAATTGTGTACAAAAAACACCCAATGTTCACTTCTAAGCGGTTGTATAAAATATTCGTACCCTATCTAAACTTGTGTGTAGCTTTAAATCTCATTCCATAACAAAATTCCACAAGAACCGGCGTTCCGAGGCATCCTTCCCTCCATAGGTGATACCTCCGAAAGAACATATAATAGTGTAATATCCTTTGATATCTATAAATAAGTGCTCCTCTCCTCCACAGCACTAATGCAATGTGAATCCACTCTCCACCGCCTTCCAAACCATGAACCTTACCGGACTGCACAATCCACAAGCATAAATATTAATGGCTTTCCTCATCCGACATTACTTCAGCTCTCAATGTCCGCATGGTGCCATAACATGGGTCAGAAACAAAACCATATGGTGTAGTATGTCTTCTAGAATGGGGCTAACTTATTAAAATTATGCTTACAATCAGAAAGGAATAAAATTGCATATCACTTGAATACAGAACTCATGTGTCCCCTTGGTACCAGCGTTCAACATACAGAACCTATCTCAAGATGGCGGCTCCATAACTTCTGGTCTACGTCTACATCCGACATCACAACCTTGACGCGTTTCGTCACTTCTTACTTCTTCAAAAAGGCCCTTTTTGAAGAAGTCGGAAGTGACTAAACGCATCAAGGACGTGACGTCCGACGTAGACGTAGACCAGAAGTTATGGAGCGGCCATCTTGAGATAGGTTCTGTATGTTGGACGCTGGTACCGACGGGGACACATGAGTTCTGTATTCAAGTGATATGCGATTTTATTCCTTTCTGATTGTAAGCATAATTTTAATAAATTAGACCCATTTTAGAAGACATACTACACCATATGGTTTTGTTTCTGACCCATGTTATGGCGCCATGTGGACATTGAGAGCTGAAGTAATGTTGGATGAGGAAAGCCATTATTATTTATGCTTGTGGATTGTGCAGTCTGGTAAGGTTCATGGTTTGGAAGGCGGTGGAGATTGGATTTACAGTGCACTAGTGCTGTGGAGGAGAGGAGCACTTATTTATAGATATCAAAGGATATTACACTATTATATGTTCTTTCAGAGGTATCACCTATGGAGGGAAGGATGCATCGGAGCACCGGTTCTTTGTTACGAAATGAGATTTAAAGCTATACACAAGTTTAGATAGGGCACGAGTATTTTATACAGCCACTTAGAAGTGGGCATGTGGTGGTTTTTGTACACAATTAACACTGGGTTTTTGATTATATTTTCTCTTTATGAAATAGGGATAATGCACTATGTAGAGTTTTCTTCTTTTTGAGGTACACGTGGATTACGAAGGAATGCTTCCATGAAGGTGGTTATACTTCATACAAGTCTTCACTTTCCCCCAGATCTATACTCACATTGTCCACAATGCAATATTAGCCTCCTCACTGAGTTCATAGAACATTAGAGCACACAACAATTGTCCATAGCAAGGCTCTCCAAACCTTCTAAGCAAAGGGCCACTTACTGTCCTTCATGCTTTAGGAGCGCCGGATTGTGGCCGTGGGGGTAGAAATGCATCTGTGCCTCGTTCATTTTAAAGGGAAGTATAGTGCCCTGTTTATGGTATTAGAAGAGGGGAATGGTGGCCTTTCATTGGTGTCAGTTGGTGGAATGGTGGCTTGTCATTGGTGGCAGTTGGTGGAATGATTGCCCAAGGACCAGATAAAGGCAAGCAAAGGGCAACATCCGGCCCCCAAGCGGCAGTTTGGAGACCACTGGTCCATAGTGTACTGCAAGAACAAGGGAGGCAGGTGCTTCTGGAGAAAGAAAGAAAGAAAGAAAGAAAGAAAAGGATAGATAGATGATAGAAAGAAGGAAAGCATAGAAAGGAAAGATGAGATAGATATATTGATCGATAAATGAAGGATAGGTCAGTATTAGATAAAAGAAAAATGCAAGAAAAGACAGAATAGAAGAGAATAGACCCGATAATAGTTCAACGTTGGATCGATAATATAGAATATAATATATAGATATAGAAGAGATAATAGTTTCAGTAATAGATTATATACTGTATGGTATATAGATGTAGAAGAGATAATAGTATACAGGTGATATATAGAGGTAGTAGAGGTAACAGTATATAAGTGGTATATAGATGTAGTAGGGGTAGCAGTATACAGGTGGTATATAGATGTAGTAGAGATAGTTGTATACAGGTGGTATATAGAGGTAGCAGAGGTAACAGTATATAGGTGGTATATAGATGTAACAGTATACAGGTAGTATGTAGAGGTAACAGTATACAGGTGGTATATGGAGATAGTACAGGTAACAGTATATAGGTGGTATATACATATATGAGCGGTAATAGTATGTAGATGTAGTAGGGATAGTTGTATAGGTGGTATATAGATGTAGTAGGGATAGTTGTATAGGTGGTATACAGAGGTAGTAGAGGTAACAGTGTACAGGTGGTATGTACATGTAGTAGGGATAGTTGCATACAGGTGGTATATAGATGTAGTAGGGATAGTTGCATACAGGTGGTATATAGATGTAGTAGGGATAGTTGCATACAGGTGGTATATAGATGTAGTAGGGGTAACAGTATACAGGTGGTAACCTATAGATTGTATATAGATGTAGTAGAGGTAACAGTATACAGGTGGTATATAGATGTAGTAAAGGTAACAGTATACAGGTGGTATATAGATGTAGTAGGGGTATCCTATAGGTGGTATATAGATGTAGTAGAGGTAACAGTATACAGATGGTATATAGATGTAGTAGGGGTAACCTATAGGTGGTATATAGCTGAAGTAAGGGTAACCTATATAGGTGGTATATAGATGTAGTAGGGGTATCCTATAGGTGGTATATAGATGTAGTAGGGGTATCCTATAGGTGGTATATAGATGTAGTAGGGGTATCCTATAGGTGGTATATAGATGTAGTAGGGGTATCCTATAGGCGGTATACAGATGTAGTAGGGGTATCCTATAGGTGGTATATAGATGTAGTAGGGGTATCCTATAGGTGGTATATAGATGTAGTAGGGGTATCCTATAGGCGGTATGTAATGTAGGGGTCCTCCCCCATCTCACCTGTACCAGTCCAGACCTTTGTCGTAGCACCTGTCGAAGAAGTGGGGTTCAGCGCCCAGCGCCCGGACATCGGGGTGCACCCGGAGGAACTCGAGCAGCGCCCGGGTCCCCCCCTTCTTCACCCCGACAATGATGGCTTGGGGAAAGTTCTTGGTCCCGTAGGCGCTGTGACCGGAGAGGGGGCTGTGCTGCGCTCGGTGCTGCGCTGGGTGCGTACCGTTCATCCTCCGGGGGCTGAGCTCGGGTCTCCGGTAGTCCGGCAGCAGGGTCGGCGCCGACTCGCCCGCAGAGCGCTGTCCGTCCGATGCGCCGAGCTGGGTCTCGCAGGAAGAGCCGCTGAGGCAGTAGAAGAAGAAGGTGAAGAGGAAGATCATAGTCAGCAGCAGGGAGACTCTGGGCTGAGCCCGCAGCGCTTCCAGGTGGGCGGCAGATCCGATGTGGGGGTTCAGGGTGCCGCATCCCATGAGTGGGTCCGGGGGGCAGGGATGGCCGGCATGGCACAGCTGTGCCCACTACTTCTCCCCACCGGGCTGCGATCTAAGTCCTAGGAGAGTGGTGTGTGGGGGGAGGGGAGGGGGAGAGGGGGCAGCATCGTCCATCTACCATAGATCGCACAGGAGCGCTCTGTACAAGCACCGCACACACCGACAGACTTTTCCTGACTACAGCGTGCTCTGTGCTGGTCGGGGGAGTGGAGGAGCCAGCCTGACATCTGACAGCTCCTCCTGGAACATCACCTCCCAGTCCTCCCATCACAGCTTCTCACATCACACACTTACCTCTGTCTGGCAGCACTCTGTACCATGACAAAGTAACGGATTACAGGATACATTGTTACTTCCCACAGCCGATCTGTATGTACCTGATCGTTACATTGGACACAGACACAACAACTTTTATTTGTTCCATTCTGGATGAAGTGGGAGAACATCAGAATGTGCACCATGTATGGTGAGGGCTGGGCTCCTGTGTGAACCATGGCTGGAGAAGCTCCATCACATTCATATGGGCTGTGATGGCTCCAGGATAGCCTGGTACCCACCGTGAGAAGGTCGCACCGAAGTGCCAATCAGCGTGTAGTCGGAGTGCTATGGACTGGAGAGAACATTCTCCCACGACACTGTCGAGCTGAGCCAACATCGCTTCATACTAAGTGGGGGGCCATTCTGTGCTTCTGATCATGCCCTGGGGGTTAACCCTTTGAGGACCAAGGGACGTATTTGTCCCATGTTTGTAATTGCGTGTATCATCCGATTAAGAACTTAAAACTCTTTTTTTTTTTTGGTTTGAGTCAAAATATTAGTTCTTATCAACAAACAACAAATGGATCTAGCTTTTTGCCAATTATTTCATTAAATGGCTTAGTTACAGCAACTGAAGTGTACGAACTTTAAAAACAAAAAAATTGATTCTTTTGGCGTTCCAAAACCTTACGGTCCTCAAAGGGTTAACCAGTTATTTCTGTATGATAACTGTACAAATCAAACAAAAATCAAACATTGTGTTCACAAACAATACATGTTCTCTAGCTTGCACCCTCGGTTTTTGTCTGAAAAGTCAGAATCGGTTGTCAAAAGCATCATAGTAACGATCAGATAATCGGCTGATCGTTCCTTGTACGGAAATATTTGTACGATTTTCTTATCGTGTGTACAGACCACGACACTGACCACAGCATAGGCAGGGCACTCCGCAGCTAGGAACCCAAAGTCTGCAATCCACTATCAAAGTCCGATGAAAGAAAGACATATTGCTAGATATATAAAGAATATGTCAGAGATAAAAAGATGACAAAAAGAAAGAAATTAAGAGATATATAAAGAATAGGTCAGTATATGAAAGAAAGAAAATACAGACAGATTGATTATTCAGCATACAAGAAATAAAAAAAAGATAGATAGATAGATAGATAGATAGATAGATAGATAGATAGATGCAAGAAGAACCAAAAGAAACATATATTAATATATAAAAAATGTCAGATATAAATAGATAGATGGATAAAAGAAGAAATAAAAGAAATACAGATAATTCAGTATATAATAAGTAAAGAGATAGATATCAGACAGACAGACAGATATGCAAGAAGAAACAAAATAAACATATATTGATATTTAAAACATATGTCAGAAATAGATATTAGATGGATGGACAGATAGATAAATACATAGGAGATAGATAGATAGATAGATAGATAGATAGATAGATAGATAGATAGATAGAAAATAATGAGATAGATGAAGTGGAAAGACAGAAAACAGTTTGCAATCTACTTTAAAAAGTCCAAGTAAAAAAGAATAAAAGAATGAAAGAAAGATGTCTTGATAGATATAGAAAGAAAGAAAGAGAAAATAGACAGATAAAGGGTTGGTCAGTATAGATAGAAAGAAGGAAAGAAGAGAGAGAGAAAGAAAAAGAAAAAGTAAGAAAGAAAAGGAAAAGAAAAAAAGATAGGTAGACAGACAAATAGGAAAATAAGATTGGTCAGGAAAGAAAGAAAGAAATAAAGAAAGAAAAGAAAAGGAAGAAAGAAATAAAAGGTTTAGCCAATCAGCACTGCCACTCCAAGTAAGTCTGTGCTGCTGAGAATGGACAAATGCTGGAGAAGCAGTCTCTTTGTCCTGCAGAGCACACATTCACTCTAAAGCTGAGAGGAATCCACAGACTGTTACTGTCAACCTTCTTCTGGAAATGCTATCTCCCTGGCTGTCTTTGGTCTGAATAGTTTTTTAGCCCCTCATTTGGAGCCAGCATGTATCTCCTAATCAGAGTGCCTTTCCCCCATACATTAACCTCAAAGGGTCTCAGCATATTGCAGTTGTAGAAGGAAAGTGTATCACTTTCTGTGTGAGAGATTGGAAAGATCCACTTCCCTTTAGTCCTCTGTTTTCTGGTTCTCTCACTAACATCCACACACCGCAAGACTGAGGAGGGAGGGAAGAGGATGTCACTTGCCAATAAATGCATATATCTGTCCCGTAGCCATCCAGACCTCATGGCAGGGTGGGCATGGCCATGGAAGATATTTGGTCTATGACGTCACCAGAGATACATCACTCTTTGGATTTGTCATTCATCAAGACTGACATGGATCTAAATTACCGGAAGTCAAGATTGATGATGAATTTATATAATTCATCATCATCATCATCATTCATCAAATGTGTGGTTTCCATATACTTTCAATTTTTTTGTGAATGAGTAACCAGGGGTACCATATACTCCTTCCCCCTTCACATAGAGGGCCAGTATCTGGGGTCAGCCTTCATTTTAAAGGGTGCTTCCAGATTCTGATGAACCCCCCTTGGCAGACCCCCCACAACCACCAGGCCAGGGTAATTGAGAAGAGGCCCTTGTCTTCATCAATATAGAGAAATTATACTTTGCAAGGGAGTTCCCCCTGGCTCAGTACCCTCCTTATATAGAAGACATTTGCCAGTTATGGTCTAGGAAGGGGGCACATGCTCACTCTCCTTCTTTATGCATTAGCCAAGCTGCATGCTCAGAAAACAGTCTAGTGTTGATTTGGGGGGGAACCCTTTCAGAGTTTTATTGTGTGTCCCCCTTTACACCTATACCGGTATACAGGGCTTGGTATAGATCAGGAGCAGGGGCGGACTGACCATTTGGGAACACGGGCACTGCCCGAGGGCCCTGGGTCAGTAGGGGGCCCCATGAGATGCCCCTGGTACCTTTTCATAGGCTTTTTTGGGTGTGGTTTGATTGTGGGTGAGGACACAGGGGCCTCATGATCCCCTATTGTTTGGGGGCCCCATGATTTGTCCGTCCACCCCTGATCAGGAGTCTCCAAACTTTCTAAGTTAAGGGTCAGCTTACTGTCCTTCAGGCTTTAAGGGTGCCAGACTGTGGCCAGTGGAAGTAAAAAATGCCCCGACATTACTGTTGCATCATTGGTTCTAATGGGAGGTATAGTGCCCCATTGTTGGTGTTAGTTGGAGGAATAGTGCCCCATTGTTGGTGTTAGTTGGAGGAATAGTGCCCCATTGTTGGTGTTAGTTGGAGGAATAGTGCCCCATTGTTGGTGTTAGTTGGAAGAATAGTGCCCCGTTGTTGGTGTTAGTTGGAGGAATAGTGCCCCATTGTTGGTGTTAGTTGGAAGAATAGTGCCCCATTGTTGGTGTTAGTTGGAAGAATAGTGCCCCGTTGTTGGTGTCAGTTGGAAGAGTAGTGCCCCGTTGTTGGTGTCAGTTGGAGGAATAGTGCCCCGTTGTTGGTGTCAGTTGGAAGAATAGTGCCCCGTTGTTGGTGTCAGTTGGAGGAATAGTTCCCCGTTGTTGGTGTCAGTTGGAAGAATAGTGCCCCGTTGTTGGTGTCAGTTGGAAGAATAGTTCCCCGTTGTTGGTGTCAGTTGGAAGAATAGTGCCCCGTTGTTGGTGTCAGTTGGAAGAATAGTGCCCCGTTGTTGGTGTCAGTTGGAGGAATAGTGCCCTGTCGTTGGTGTTAGTTGTAGGAATAAAGGTAAGCAAAGGGCCATATCTGGCGCCCGGGCCACATTTTGGAGACTACTGGTATTGATGAAGGAAATATCCGACTCCTTTTCTCTCACACAAAGGGAAGCAGCCCAGAGCTGTAATTTGCTATCAGTTTAAATGGCAGTTTTTTTGTAGTAGGCTGTATACTTCAAACAGATGGGCCACTTTGCAGTCGGGTTAAGGACACCCCCAGGTATGCTGTTTGAAGGAATTGGACATTTTTATTGTGCCTAAGCGCTGTTAAAATTGATGCTCCCATCATACTTTATTTTTTACATTTTCCTTGCATCGGTACATGTTCCTCAGTGCACTGCCTAGCTTCCCATTTTATTTATTTAACCTCTTGGCGCCTCCCGGTTCTTTAAGAGTTTCTGAAGCCGGGCGGCGGGGCAGGGTTTTAGGGTCATGTGACTGCCGTGATTCGCTGTCACGGCGGTCACATGATCGGGAAAGGCCCCGATCGAAAGAGGAGATTGGGACCTTTCTGTGAGTACCGGACATGTGTGCTGGGAGCTCGCAGGACGCACATATGTTTTTCTTAATTGCACGCAAATGTGCGGCCGCTCGGCGTCAAGGCCCAGACCCATTTGCGTGCGGCCGGCACCAAGAGGTTAAACAACTCCTAGCTTATTAGCCTTGAAAATGGTCAGAATTGATTTGGAAGATTTGGTTTTTCATTGACTTCATTGAAATTCGATTGATGTTCAGAATCCCAGCATTGTTTGGCGACACCTCCTGCAGACGGAATCCAAGTACTTTTGGTTCATCCCTACTGTTTACAATACTGCTCATACTTCTGACCAGGGGCGGACTGACAACTCATGGGGCCCCTGGGCAATAGGGGATCATGGGGCCCCTGTGCCCTTGCCCAAACTCGAAAAAGCCTATGAAAAAGGTACCAGGGGCATCTCATGGGGCCCCCTACTGACCCCGGGCCCCCGGGCAGTGCCCGAGTTTCCAAATGGTCAGTCCGCCCCTGCTTCTGACCATTTATATTCTGGAATGTGAAGTCTGACAGAGTCATTATTTTTCCATTTACCCATTTGCCCTTCAAACCCTCCTTCATTTGTGAAAAAAAAACAATCCACAGTATTAAATACACACCTATTATTATATGTGGGAGAATCATAACTTTATTGCAAAAATGCACTTAAAGGATATCAACACCTTCTGAGATACACAGTGAATGGAGGTTTTATAGGGCTCAGCTTAAGAGTACCAACCACGCCTAATGTAGTATTTTCTTTGACTTTTGTACATTTCAGAGAGATATCCTCAGTTAAAAAAAAAAGGCAAACTGAAAGTATCAGCAGAACCTAAAACAGCCTTCCTCAACTATTTTCTCCTAGATCAGTGGTCTCCAAACTATGGCTCTATAGAGACCTTTCCTTGCCTTTATCCAGCCCGCGAGGCATTATTTATTGTTTTTTTATTTATTACAGGTACTTTTATTTATTTATTATGCTACTTATGCTGCTGTCAATTTACGCAGTGCTTTACATATATATTGTACATTCACATCAGTCCCTAACCCTCAAGGGGCGTACAATCTAAGGTCCCTAACTCACATTCATACATACACATACTAGGGACAATTTAGACAGGAGCCAATTCACCTACCAGCATGTCTTTGGAGTGTGGGAGGAAACTGGAGGACCCAGAGGAAACCCACAAAGGCACAGGGAGAACATGTAAACTCCAGGCAGGTGGCACTGTGGTTGGGATTCAAACCAATGACCCCAGTGCTGCCATGCAGAAGTGCTAACCATTTAGCCACTGTGCTGCCAATATTTCTGCTACTGAGACCAACAATAATGCATAATTCCTGCCACTGACACCAACACTGGGGCACTATGCCTTCCACTGACACCAATGATGGGGCACAAAGATCAGGCATTGTTTACTCCCACAGTTTGGCCTCCTTAACCACTTGCCCTCCAGAGGATTTACCCACCTTCCTGACCAGGCCATTTTTTTGTGAAACGGCGCTGCGTTACATTAACTGACAATTGCGTGGTCATGCAACGCTGCACCCAAATTAAATTTACGTCATTTTTTACCACAAATAGAGCTTTCTTTAGGTGGTATTTGATCACCTCTGTGTTCTTTATTTTTTTGCGCTATAAACAAAAAAATACAAACAATTTTGGAAAAAAAAACAATATTTTTGACTTTTTGCTATTAAACAAGTCCATTAAAAAAATGTACAAAATCTAACTTCGTCATAAATAGGCCAAAATATATTCTGCAACATGTCTTTGCTAAAAAAAAAAATCCCAATAAATGTAAATTAATTGGTTTACGTGAAAGGTATAGTGTTTACAAATGGCGGTATAGATACTGGAATTTTTTTTTTATACTAGTAATGGTAGCGATCAGCGACTTATGGTGGGACTGCGATGGCATTCTGACACTGGGGGGGAACTGACTTGGTGTCACTGACATCCCCGGTGACACTAATACAGTGATCCGTGCTAATAAAAAGCACCAACACTGTACTAATGGCATTGGGCAGGAAGGGGTTAATGTGAGGGTCGATCAAAGGGTTAACTGTGTGCTGTTTAACGTGATGTGCTGTGTGTGTTTTACATGGGAGAACTGCTGTGCAGAGAGATACAAAGCAGCATATCCTTGCTGGCAGGAGAGAGACCTGTGTTGTTCACACACAGGTCTCTCCCCTATCAGTTTTCCCCAACTATTTCCGGGTGCCGGTGGGGAATCCCCAGCCAGGACCTAGTGATTGCCATCCCTAACCAAAATTGGCAGCGCGGGTAGGGTGGCGCGCGCTCCCTACCTGGAAAAGTAAATCACGTTTATATACATGATTTTGTGCAGTCCTACCGCCCTGTAGCAGTATTTCTGCTACAGGGCGGCAGGCAAGTGAAGGATAGTAAACTTGCCCTTTCCTTCTACCTATCTACCTACCTACCTTTCTACCTCTTTTCTCTACCCCTGTCCTGAATGAACCTTGCAAATTCATTTCAGGTCTTGAGGAACCCTCTGCTAAAATGTATTCATTTGAGGACAGTGGGAAAATGCCCCTTAAATTGGTGGTCAGTAGGAAGACGTCTTCCAGTTATGGTCAGAATACCACCCTGACAGATCATCAACCGCAACTCAACAAACCCCCACCAACATCTGGAGGAACTCTAGTGTTCCACTGAGCCCTGGTTGAGAGTGGTTGTGTCAAAATATAGGTAGCTGAGGTTATATACAATTTTCAGCTTTAATCTTGAATTTAAGTGGCTTCTCCAGATTCCTAGCTTCAACCCTACTGAACACCTATGGGATGAATTGAGACTCTGATTGTAAGCCAAGTCTTCTTATAAAGCATCAGTACGAGGTGGTGTCAAAACGTTTTGAGACTAGTTTTGTAACACGCTAAGAGATGACAGCACAAGGCTGTACGCACAGTCACAGGGAGCACCAACCTTCATAAGTCAGTGTGCCAAAACACCTCATCCTGTGTACATCGGGAGCTGTGCAACTGGTGCTATTCTGACCACGTACGTTACCACCTGTGCTATTTCATCATGGACAGCATGTTAGAACAAAAAGCAAATGTGAAATTCTGCGTGAAACTGGGCAAATCTACCACAGAGACGTTTGACATGATTCGGCAAGTTTACGGCAATACTGCCGAGTTGTTTTGAGTGACACACGCGCTTCAAGAGTGGAAGAACATCACTGGAAGACGACGAATGATCGGGAAGACCTTCAATGTGCTCAACCCCTGAAAGTGTTGAAATCATTCAGGGCTTATCTTTGTCAGATATTTGTGAACATGGTCAAGAATTGTATAGGTCAAGGATTTTACATGATTGTGCCATCTCTGAGCAGTCATCTTAGTCCAGGGAGTAGGTGCTGACTTTGGATGATGCCTGAACAAAGATGGCTCCATCCTGGAGAGAAAATCAGCTGAAGACATTGTCAGGGGAGAGTACTGTGATCTCTACGAGAGGTAATAGATACTTGGAAGGGTTATACTGACACATTACGTGAACTTAAAGTGGTTGTAAACCTCAGACATGAGATATGAACAAATAACATCCCTCTATAGTGTCTACTTGTCTCAATCCAGAGCACTAAGCGTCATTTTTGTCTGCTGCCTCCTTCCTCTGCTGTCAGCATGAGTCACTTCTGATAAGTTTTCCTGACACCAAGAGAAAAATGGTGACAGGGGAGGGAGTTCCAGCACATTGACAGCCTCAGCTGTGTTCCTGTGTGCTTTGTAGGGGGGGTCTCTTCCCTCCTATAAGCTCTCAGAGCTCTCCTCACTGAGCTCTGCAGAGAGTAACTTCACCTCCCCGCCCCCTTCATTCTGAACTCTCAGACAAGCTTTATATATTCAGTACTTTAAACAGATGTAGAGAAGAGAAGACTGCAGATAAATAGGTATAACTTATGTAGGAGGAAGTGTTTAATCTCTGTGTATCACCTGAGACCACTCACTTCACTGGGTATATGTAAGGCTCCATGTACACTGCAGCTGATAAACTCACATTTAGGAGCTTTTCTGCGTTTTTTTCAGCAGCCCCTGAACTCTCCCTAATGTTTTCCTCTGTGTCCATGTACACATCGTCCTTTACAGGCAATTGAGTTTACAGCCGTTATTTTGAATGCACCAAGCTTGTGTTCAGGAGTAGATGTTATCAGCGTTTCAAACGTTGTAAACGTGACTAACCGCGTTTATAGGCATTTGCTTTTGGAGAATTTTTTTAACTCTTCCATTTCCAGATGCTGTCCAGAGCCTTTTTTCATCATGAAAAATATATGCATAGCGTTTTCCCGGTACTCAAATGGACCCGGTACACCATACTTTGAGGTTTCGCATGAAAGAAAATATATTAGACACTGCTGCAATAATGTCTACGCAGAAATGAGCTGGAACACATCCAAACACCACAAAAAAAAAAAAAGACAGCTAATCTCAACACATACTGCTCTCTCTGCTTTTGCTCTTTCTATTTTTCTCAAAATGTCTGAAATAGTTGAATTTTACTGTTTTTCAGTGCATTCTGGGCATTTTGGAAGGTCTCCTGAGGATATCTTTAAAAAACACTTCTAAACGCAAACACTCAAAAATACAGTATGCAAACGCGGCTAAATAGACGTTTTTTAACCTACGTTTTCCAGCAGTCAGTTTCCATCGTTCAGAAGTGTCCCGTGTACATGGAGCCTAAGAGTTTACAACCACTTTAACATTTTCATTTGAATGAACTTAACACAAACAAATATATCTAAAGTTAGGTCTTTCAGCATATCCTTGTTTTAAAATAATTCTATTGTAGAGAAATGTTTTAAAGGAGCCGGCTTAAAAGCAGGATAACCTCCAAATAAACCCACTCTGAACTATTTCCATTGTTAAAAATCCACAAAAAAAACGATCTTCCTTTTCTTGTTATAGCCGTGATACTCGATATTTTTCTTCTAGAATACTCTTTGCTAAATTCTTCAAGACGCCACAGAGAAAGCAAGGACAACTGAAAGACGTACAAATACTCCTGGAGGGGAGGATAAGACAACTGGATTTATTTAAGTAAATACTGACTGATGGGATGGAATAAGAAGAGAACATCACAAGCAAAATGTACCTCAGTGATTTGGTAAGAATGTCTTGTTTTACTTGTCTTTTATTAGCTCATCCATGTACCTCCCAATTATCCAAAGAAAGGCAAACTGATCCCAGCATTGCATGCTGCTAGAAAGATACTTTAAAAATATATATATAAATATTTATATGCTAAACATTCACTTAAAGGGTTAGTCCACACAAAACTTTTATTTCAGTTTTCGGTAGATGCTGGAGAGCACAAAGGATTTTTTTTTCCGTAGTTTTACTAGTTTAAATAGTGTTTTATGCCATTTTACATTACATTTATAAATAAAGTCTACATTGAAAAAAAAAAAGAATAAAAAAAAACACATTACATGCATGGAAGTCAGTTTGCAAAGCATCCTGGGATTGGGGATGAGCTTGGGTTCTGTTTTGAACCTGGTTCAATCCGAACCCAAGATTACCTGTCATTGCTGGCAGGAGAGTCTCCAGTACGAAACTGCATGCATACAAAGGGACAAGGATGTTGGAGACATCATTGACCTGATATGGCCACAAGGCCTTGATAGGTCAGTGACATTGACCTAATATGACCATGTGCCCATTTTCAAGTCAATGATGTCCCAAGCATTCCTTTGTGTACATATGCTGCAAGGAATCTCCAGCCTGCGGCCCATTGGCACAACTAACTTTCTTGTTCAGATGAACTTGGGTTCGGACTGCACCCTAGCTCATCGCTACCTTGGATGCTGTCTTCATTCTCTTAGGCATTCTGGGTAAAATGGAAAAACTGTTTAAGGTGGAGGGATATGAAGTGGCACAAAAGTGGTTCTTTAAAGCGGAGTTCCACTCACGCTGTCAAAAAATAAAAGTCAGCAGCTACAAAAACTGTAGCTGCTGACTTTTAAAAAACAGCCACTTACCTGTCCCTCGGTCCTGTGGTGTGTCCCCCGCAGCCCGTTTCACCGGCCTTCCAGTATTCCAGGAGGCCGGCATCTTCATTGTGGGCACCCGGCTGTGATAGCTTGCGGCTTCACAGCTGGGTACCCACTGTGCATGCGTGAGTAGCGCTGCACTTCATGAATGGTCCTGTAGTCTTCTGGGACCTGTCACGTGTCCCAAAATACTACAGGGAGGGAGGACACCTTCCGCTTCTGATCACCTAGGCGATCGGACCGGAAATGAGAGCGGGTACCTGTCAAATTCGGGTACCCGCTCCACCCCCCATGCCCCTTAAAGGTGCCAATCCTTAATGGGGAGCGTGGGAGCAGTCCTTAAAGCGGAACTTCCCCTTTTGGAAGGAGCTCCGCTTTAATATCATACTGTATCTATTTTTACATTAAAGTGGTAGTAAAGCCACTTGGTTCATTCTTACCTACAGGTAAGCTAGATATTTCCTAAGGGTCCACCGTTTAGGAGATATTCAGGGGTTTTTTAGAGCTGGTGGATGCGCTTTGAAGAAACGGCATACCCGTGCCATTCCTTCAGAGCACTGTGCTGTGTTCTGAGTGACGTCATCACGGCTCAGCCAGTCAGATGGCCGGAGCTCGCAAACCCAGAAGGAAGAGCGGGTGAAGATGGAAGACTCTACGGCAGTGACAGAGTGCCACTGGAGGGCTTCATTTTAAGTACGTTTTACATATTGCGCTAGTTTGCAATGCATACTGGCACATTACGCCTTTACCTTGCAGGGGATTTTTTTTAGGATGCGTTTCACTACCGATTTAATAGAGAAACAACAGCAGGGGTGCACTATACGCACACACCAAACCCCCGATGACCTAAAACTCATAATATCGAAAATGTAAGGAAGTCATAAGCATGCCAGGTGTGTGACCTTATACTGCAATGCTGAGTCAGTGGAAAAATAAATATGATGGAACAGATATACAACTGCCCTCATTATAGGGAGATAAGAACCACACAGCAAGTATGTATTTAAATTTAGTCAATGTATCTGTTTAAGTGGAGATCTGTATAGGGTAGGGTCAGAAGCCTGGCCACATACCACAACCCAAAGGCATGGAATGATACTGAGGGTTACTGCGACTACTAAAAGGCTCAATTGTCCATTAAAATAGAGATATCACAGTACACTTCCAGCCTGGGAAAAGAATGCACTTCTATCAATCCACTATCTCCACCAGTCCACAAAAATCTCCATTTTCCTCCTGCAGCCAAGTTTAATTGCCCATAATGAAAAATATAGGAAGATAACTAAAAAAAACACCAAAACCTCTTAACCCAACATGTTTTGCTTTAAAACAAGGCGTTATCAGGGTTGTACAGTGCCAGAGGTGTGCTTAAGAGAAGCACATGGCATTATTTTTATATTAAAGATGAACTGGAAGCAAATTGTGTGGTAGGACCTTTACTCCCAGTGCTCCATCTCAGCACCAGACAATACTGAGCCATCCTGCCTCAAAGCTCCATCCTCAGGCATCTGTTGAGTCTACATCTGCTCCATAGACTCTGCTCTATTCCCCACTGTGGATCTTGGGCCCTGGATGGGACACCTCAAGAAGCAACCACCAGGACCATGCACAAGGCTATAGCCAATTCAAGTTAGCAACTGTTCCCTGCCAGTCTTTCCATCTCCTCCATTCTCCAAGCTGTTTGAGAAGCAACTCCATTTCAGTAGCCTCAGAAATGATATGCAGAAGAGATAGACTATCTAATGCTAAAGAAAGTATCAGTGATCTTGAGTATATTTTTGGACCCTACCCTACCAAACACTAGAGAAAAGAATAAAATTGGCAGAGGAAAAGGTTGGCTACCTTGTGAATTGCTTCACACCTCAACAATTTTCATCCAGAGGGCCTCTCTGAAAAAATGGATGAGGGTCACCCTGCAGAATTTCTGGAACCCTGGTTCTGTATGGAATTTGGTGAGAATACCCTCTTTTCCTGTTTTGTAATTGAAAAGGCACAATTAGTCTAAGAGTGTCCCTTGCTTTTGGGCAGCCCACCCTATGTCCAATAGTGATTTGACTCTTGATTTTTGGAGACAGGGACTATATACTTCACAGGGTGGGAGATTGTTGAAAATGAACAATGCAAACATCTCATTGTAACCTGATTATTCCACTCAAGTGTGGAAATGTGTCATTTTAGGGAGGCTAAGGCTAATTTGCATGATATGGGTTGCCCTATGCCATGATATTTCCCTCCAAGTTGCATGTTCAATATCAAGTGAAGACCTTTTTGTTCTCTAGACTGGAGGAAGGCTTTGCCTAGCTTGAATCATTCCCTCGCCATCTCCCTAATCCGAAGAGCATTCCAATTCCATGAATACTTCCTCTTGTTTCTACACTGAAACATGAATTTATAAAGCATAGATGTGGGCTATGAATAGTCCATTATGTTTTGAGGGTGTCTGCAACCTGGCACTCATGCTTATAGTCTAGTCTTTCATTGCTCAGTTTGCTTGAGAAATGTTACATATTATTGGTTACATTTTGAGTCTAGACTCTCACTAGTTGGAGGGTGAGCTGGGTAGGGTTTTTCACATTTCAATTCCAGCATGCTATTGGAAACTGGGACTTTTAGCATGCCCTACACTTGGAGATATCTGGTAAGGATCTGTGGAGGAGAAGGTATCTCTTTATGCAGCTAGTACCCTGGCGTATTTGGATGGAAGCCCAGAGTCCTTTCACTCCATATGCAACACTCTTGGACAATTGGCTGCATTATCTTGGTTGATGGTGAGAAGCCTGAGAAGGCAAAATAGAGAAGCCTTGACTGAAGTAGAGCAAATATGGTTTCATGAGTCCTTTCACTCCTTACTCAACATCGTTAGCCAATTGAAAACACAGCAAAGTCTGTACTCCTGTGCTTCAGGATGGACTCGGCTAGGGTTGTGGTAACATCAAAGATATCCTGGAAAATGCACTCCATGCTGCCCTCAACAGATCGGGGTAGTCCAATGTCACTGGATACAAAGAAAAATAAACAGAGGGCGCACCGGCGTATTGCATTATAGTAAAATATTTATTGGAAGGATAAAAAGTAAGTATTGTACTCACAATAGGCAAACAGGTCAAAGGCATATCACACTAAACAGAGGTGTCCTGTCCATATAGCATATAAATAAAAAAAAATGGAACCACTTCTAACAGGCGAACATGTTTCGAGGTCTCAGCCTCTTCCTCAGAGCCACCAGGTGATGTGCCTTTGACCTGTTTGCCTATTGTGAGTACAAAACTTACTTTTTATCCTTCCAATAATTTTTTTACGATAATGCACTAGGCCAATATGCCCTCTGTTTATTGTTGGTCAATTGGCTGCAGTATTTTGGCTGAAGATGAGAAGCCCGAGAAGGCAAAATAGAGAAGCCTGGACCAGGGGCGGACTGACAACTCATGGGGCCCAGGGCAATAGGGGATCATGGGGCCCCTGTGTCCTCACCCACACTCAAACCACACCCAAAAAAGCCTACAAAAGGTACCAGGGGCATCTCATGGGGCCCCCTACTGACCCCGGGCCCTCGGGCAGTGCCCGAGTTTCCAAATGGTCAGTCCGTCCCTGGCCTGGACTAAATAAGAGCAAACTGTTTCATGAGTCCTTTCACTCCTAACTCAACATCATACTTCCCAACTTTCTGAGATGGGAATGAGGGACACCTATAAGCAGACATATGTAATAATAGGACACGCCCACTTAAAAGGAGAATTACTACACAAAAAATGATTGGTTAAACCCACAAGTGTTTTTTTTACCACTACTGTTCCTTTATATTAGCTTTTGTATAAATGTACAATTTCTAAAATGTACAAATGCAACATTTTAGAAATCAGATGAAAGGTTTAGCACTGTAAAACACTTTTTTATAGATAAATAGTGTGCTTTTTATACAGCTATAAACATCAGATCAAAATGAGGGACAAATGAGGTTGAAAGAGGGACAGAGGGACTTTGTTCCAATTACGGGACAGTCCCTTGAAATCAGAGACAGTTGGAAGCTATGCTCAACATTGTTGGCCAATTGGCTGCAGTATCTTGGCTGAAGGTGAGAAGCCTGAGAAGGCAAAATAGAGAAGACTGGACTAAAGTAGAACAAACTTAGTTTCATGATGTAATCAGTGCGACAGATTCAATTTAAATATAATCTCTATTACACTCCAGACCAGTGACATATTATGGATAGCCTGCACTGGTGATGGTGCCAACCTGTTTCATGTCCATGTTCCTGGCCATGTTCTAAGCTATCTTGTTTCTGGCAGCAATGACATGTACTTCTCATGTACAAACTAGGCTTCACAGTTCCTTTTACCCCTGAACTCCTTTACTGGGAAGGCTTTGTCCCACAATCATCCTTCTCTAAAAGTATGCGTTGACTAATCCGGTTTTTCTTTTATGCAAGTAAGGCTGGCCATACATTATACAATTTTCTTGAGATTTTTGGTTTAGATTGACCAAAAACCATATAATAGGAGGTCAAACCTAACAACACTTTCAATTGTATCCAATTAGGCAGGCTCTTGCACTACATAGTTGAAGGTAAATCTAAAGGAAATTGGGCAGAAGTTGGACAGAAAATTGAATAGTGTATGGCCAGCCTTAGGCAATCCTTCAAAATTGGAGAAACACTTACCTACTTACTTGTGATATGGTCATCCAACTAACCAATACGGATCTGCCAATGTTAAAATTGGCCAATTAGCTAGCTTTAAGAATGAGATTTTCAGCAATGTGTTGTGTAGTAAAGCCTGATTAGCTAACAGTGCTGCCCACCCTCTCTCAATCTCAATGTTGCTGTGCAGAGTATTACAGGAGACTAATACAGACTGGGGTACCATACAACAAATAATAATATAAGTTAACTTATGGAACTGGAATATATTCAGGTCTTTCATATCTACTTTCACCTTAAGATTAACACAATACAGTGGTTGAAAACCTTTACTATACTATACTCAGTGAAGTGACTGGCCTCAGGTGAGTGATACACAGAGATGAAACAAACCCTCCTTCATTAGTTGTATCTGTTTATCTGCAGTCTTCTCTTCTCTGCAGCCCTTCAAAATACAGAATTTATATTGCTTGTCTGAGGTTTTTGAAAGCAGGGAACGGGGAGCTGAAGTTACAGTCTGCAGAGCCCCTTCACATAGCACACAGGAACAGAGCTGAGGCTGTCATTCACAGGCTGTGTGCAGGAGCTCCCTCCCCCATCACCTTTTTACCTCTTGATATAAGGAAAACTCCTCAGAAGTGACTCATGCAGATAGCAGTGGAAAGAGGCAGCAGACAGAAGTGACACTGAGGGGTTTATTTACTAAAGCTGGAGAGTCCAAAATCAGACTCCCTTCTGCATAGAAACCAATCAGCTTCTAACCTCAGCTTGTTCAATGAAGCTTTGGCAATGAAACCTGGAAGCTGATTGGTTTCTATGCAGAAGGGAGTCTGATTTTGGACTCTCCAGCTTTAGTAAATACACCCCTGAGTGTTCTGGATAGAGACAAATACACACTATAGATGGATAGGCTTTGTTCATATTTCATGTCTGAAGTTTACAACCACTTTCAGTGCTGTGTTTTGTTTTTGCGCTGCCCTAGCAAACACTAAATCCCGGCACAGCAAACCCCCCCCCCCCACACACACACACGATCCAAGAAAGGAGTGAGAGAAATGTTCCTCCAACACTCACCCCTGGAATGAAAGCAGCCAGCCATCCCCAGACACAAGGCCAGGAAAGCCCAGTGTCATCCTTGTGTGGGAACAAGAGTCGGCCTTTACCTAAACCCTCCAGCAGCCCTCAGCCTCTCTCAGATCCCATGACAGAGCTCAGTCAGTGCTTCACCTGGTCCCCATCCTCTGTCATCTGCCACGTGTGTCCCTTCTTCTGGGGAAGGGGGGTTGGGGGCGGTGCCGCCCCCCCTGAAAGATGCCGCCTAAGGCAGAAGCCTTGTTTGCCTTGCGATAAATATGCCCCTGACCACTTTTTAACAAACATACAGTAAGTAAAATACTTTAAAGGCAAATTATAATGATTTTGAGTCAATTTTATTTTTTTTTTAGGTGTACTTGTGTTTAATCTGATGTATATGTTTTTATTCTTATTGTTTCTCTTAGATTGTAAGCTCCCAGGATCAGGGCCCTCCTTTCCCTCTTGTATTGAACTGTATTGTTGCTGTATTGTCTCCCTTTGTATTGTAAAGCGCTGAGCAAACTGTTGGCGCTATATAAATCCTGTATAATAATAATAATAATTTGGCGCTATATAAACTCGATGTAATAATAATAATAATAATATAGTATGTATGGAGATTTTGTTTAACAAATCATTTTTTAATACATGAAAAAGAATTTTTAGAGCCCAGTGGGTTAGCTAACAAAACAGGCACTGACTGTTTGGTTGAAATGCCTGACTCAGCTATCTTATAAGGTTCATTTCAGTACGCTATAAAGCTGAAATAGCTAAATATGTTAAAGAGGATACTAGAGCTCAAAGGAGGAAAACACAATATTAAGATTTACCATTTTATATTTAGAAGAAACATATTTAAAAGTTTATTCTTTTTTTTAACTTTACATCCAATGGTTATAAATAAATAACAAGAGAATAGGTACAGAGCTCACTATTCATTCCCTTGAAGCTGACTGTATCCCCCCTGTAATTGTGTACCTTATGACATGACTGCAGCCATGTTGGAATAGCAGATAATATGAATAGAGCAGTATAAAAACAAAAGGCACATTCTTTCCCGGAGTCATCTGCTTGGATTTTCCTGTCTGGTCTGGAAGGTGACAGCTTTGTGGCGTCACTGTCAGTGCCCCGAATTTGTGGGATCACCACCTGTTGATGTCAGAAGATTGAGAACTGCACATAATTTATAGGCACACGCTGCCACTCACAACACGTCACTCTGCAACACACGGCACAACTGCTCCCTGCAGGGGAGGACACTCTGTCACCAAACACTCCACCAAACTGGACAGCAATGGATATCAGAAACAAAGAATCTACTGATCCTTTACAGACATTAAAAAAAATAAATAAAAAGCTAGTCCGCCCAAAAGTGATTTTCATTTTTGGACCCACATTATGATTTGCTTGGAATCAAATATTTGCTTTTCTTCTGCTGCAATGTTCTCTACAGACTGACATATTGTGGCAGAGGCTTTCTGACAGTGACAATGGTAGACCATACCTATATGCATGGCTGCTTATAATCACCACCCTGTGACAGGGTGACAGCGTAGTGAAAAGCATACCTTATGGCACTGCTTCAAGCTATGGATGGGGGGCAGCACAGTGGGTAAATGGTTAGCATTTCTGCCTGACAGTACTTGGGTCGTTGGTTTGAATCCCAACCATGGCACCACCTGCCTGGAGTTTGCATGTTCTCCCTGTGCCTGTGTGGTGTCCTCCCACATTCCAAAGACACTTTGGTAGGTTAATTGGTTCCTGTCTAAATTGTCCCTAGTATGTGTATGTATGAATGTGTGTTAGGGACCTTAGATTGTACACCCCTTGAGGATTAGGGACAGATGTGAATGTACAATATGTGTTTTGTGTGGATCTGCAGCGGCACCACCAGCACAGATGTGAACCTAGCCTTACTCCTGCTTTGCAGGAATAAAAAACAGAGAGATCAGAGGGCTCTGGGCTGTGATTGGACACAGCTAATCAGCAGGTCCCGGCCATGAATCATTGGCCAGGACCTGATGACAGACTCCCACTGTGTACAATCACAGTGGGTGTAATGGAGATATAGAGAGGAGGAGATGTTTGTAGTCCAAATCAGGAAAGCAGCCTAGGGTGACAACGCTGCTCCTCCATAGATACCGTGCAGCAGGAGCGGACTGACAACTCATGGGGCCCCTGAGCAATACGGGATCATGGGGCCCCTGTGTCCTTGCCCAAACTCAAAAAAGCCTATGAAAAAGGTACCAGGGGCATCTCATGGGGCCCCCTACTGACCCTGGGCCCTCGGGCAGTGCCCGAGTTTCCAAATGGTCAGTCCGCCTCTGCCGTGTCACCCTAGGACAGGAAGTGACTGGTGAGCTACACTATATTACATTTTTGTTTATTTTGATAGAGACTGATGTGAATGTACAATATGTTAAATTTTATTTAAATTGGATTTTTGTGGATCTGCAGCGGCACCACCAGCACAGATGTGAACCTAGCCTTACTCCTGCTTTGCAGGAATAAAAAACAGAGAGATCAGAGGGCTCTGGGTTGTGATTGGACACAGCTGATCAGCAGGTCCCGGCCATGAATCATTGGCCAGGACCTGATGACAGACTCCCACTGTGTACAATTACAGTGGGTGTCGGTGGGGAGGCACTCAGCATTTGCCCTAAACCTGGGAGTGGTCAACAACGTACCAGTACGTCGCTTTGCCTGCATGGGACGCCCATCCTCAGTACATTGTACATTAAAAGCCAGCTCAAGTCAAAATTTAAAAACACATCTCGATGGAGGGTTAAAACTTCTGACATTGTTTTTGTTGCTTTCATGTCTTCCTGTCGTGTTGACAACTGTTCTCTTGCATATGTTGTATGGGTGTCACAGGGACAGGAAGTCAGGGAAAATCTCCCTGGTAACAGACAAAAGTAAAAACTTCACAAAGCTACCTCTTCCACACTCTACCATAAATGCATCACAATGCAAGATGCTGATGTTTCACAAACAGTTGCAGAATTAGTTTTCATATTTTCAGGCTAAAAACATTGACAATGATATGTTGCTCCTGACATATTTTTTTTTCCTTATACAGTAATTTCCTTTGCGCTGAACTAAAATCTAACACAATGTTATCAGCTCTTACCAGTTGTCTCCTGTGAACTGTAACCCACCTCCCCTTCCCGTTGTAATGGAGATAAAGAGAGGAGGAGATGTTTGTAGTCCAAATCAGGAAAGCAGCCTAGGGTGACAACGCTGCTCCTCCATAGATACCGTGCAGTGAGTGTTGTCACCCTAGGACAGGAAGTGACTGGTGAGCTACACTATATTACATTTTTGTTTATTTTGATACACTTTATTATAGCAGATGGCTTGTATCCTAGAAGCAAAGACTGCATTTTGTTCATTCTGCCTTTATACATGTAGGGAACATTTATCAGCAGACCCACTGATCTTTGTAATCTTCACGGACCCTGCTGGGGAATGAATGAGGTGAGCTGGCGATATTTCAGCAGGTGCGAGGTGAGCCCATGTTTTTATGCCGCACGCTATTTTCTGCTGTATCTGCATGAAACAGAGCAAACTCAGAAATTTATCACGGCGGGCTGCAGGTCGTTAGCCGGCAAAGTATTATATGGCTCAGGACTGGCAGCGCCTTCTCGCTCTAATAATAGAGGACACAAATCACAACAAGAGTAATGCCTGAAAGGAAAGGAGCAAAATCAGGACAAGAGGATTTCACGGTATTGAGAACAAGATAGCGTCTCAGCCTGCTGGCTGGCTCTCGATATGCCGATCTTCTGGCTTTAGTACTGAGGTTTTATGTATCAGAGTGTCTATACTAACAAATGTTGTTCAGCAAAATGTATTCACCTACACACCTGCTTATTCATGCAATTATATATAATCGGCTAATTGTGTGGCAGCAGCACAATGCGTACAGTCATGCCAAACACCTGGATGGGGGGAAATGTCATCTCAGTGATCCTGACCTGGCTGGTGCTAGTTAGGCAATGGCCACATGGGAGTGCATTGTTGGGAAAGAGTCAGCCAGCTCCATATGTAGCACCCACCTAGATAGGTACTAGGTTAGGTCAATATAGTTTTTGGCTCACTGTAGTCATATGAGCTGCATGTGAATATTGTGGTCTTTTCTGTGTTTCACTGGTTTCAGGGTTGTCTGCTTCCCCCTATCTGTCTGGATAGGTCCTGGAAGGTAGGAGGTGGGGAGAGTCAAATCAGCAGCTGCATATTTAGGCAGCCCTGGCCAATCCCTGGGGAAAGTGTGCCCAAATGGCGGCTGGGAGAGTGTAGAAATACTCTGTGTGACTGGAGTCATTTTGGGTGGGGGTCCCAAGGAACCCAGCTCGCTTTGGAGAGGTGGGAAGACCCCTGTCTCAGCTCCCAATATCACTCTTATGTGTAGGTCACCCTGTGCCTGTTAGGGGTACAGGGTGATCTGTCCTAATATTGGGGTGGGGGGGTTGTTGATTTTTTGATGTTATGTGGCTGCATCCCATTGTTCTATTGTGTGTCTGGCCTGGGAGCAAACTATTATGGGATGTATGTGTTTATGTGTATTAGCTTAGTGGGGGGGTGTCTCCTGCAGCCCGCCCTCCTGATGGGACTGTCTGCTGGTGTGTCTCTTGTTACTAAATGTAGATTGCCCCGCCCTGTGTCATTATGCAGGGAGGGGGGATTGTCCCCTGAGTGTATATATCTTGTATCTGTGTTCAAATAAACTAGTATACCTTCTGGATTACTTCAAGATTGCTGTCGCCTAGTCTTCTATAGTCGGCTGTGGTGTCTGTTGTCGGTGTTCGGACAGGGAAGCGATATTCTAATGGAAGTACTCAAGCGCAGTCTGGGTCGGTTGTGTTACACTCTTAGACCTGTAACAGAGCGATCTTTTGTCCTGAAGGAGGAGACCAAGACCTGGAGGATTGCTGCCCTTCTGGGCAGACTTGCCTTGTATCTGTTGTTCATCAAGATCCCAGCTAGGGTAGCTGGGGGGCCTATTCTGCTGGAAGTTGCTGGAGCTGACTAAGGGACTTTCGTCTGGGGATCTGGCCTGGTATCACTATAGAGGTGTTTGGAAGATATTGGAAGGAGGTGTTTGGAAGATATTGGAAGGAGGTGTTTGGAAGATATTGGAAGGAGGTGTTCACCTATCCAAGGACATTAGGGAGTACAAGCTGGTGTGAGAGATCCCAGAGACTGGGTGCTGTGGCCATCCTTCTTGTGCTTTAGTCAGTGTTGCTCCTGATATAGCTCAGTCCACTATTTGCTTGTGCAAGGACTCTGCTCAGATCTTAAGAGGAAGATTAGTGTCCTCAAGTTGCTGCTGATTACAAGAATATCTGAGAGTTACCATGAACCCATCCAAGTTCAAGTTCAGCAATAAAAGATCAGAAAAGAATTCCCCTATTGAACCAAAGGAGTGACTATGACTGTGTGCCTGGCTGAGGGGCAACCAATGGGAAAAGACCCTTGGGACCTTAAAACTGTGGGCTCCTGAGGGAGTAAGCACTACACAGAGATGCCAACTGTGTTGGATTAGCCAGGACAGTCCTACATCTTCCTTCTGTTGCGATAATGCTGTGTCCTGGGCTGTGTCCAAGGATCACAGCATCACCCTTATTTAAGTTACTAAGCATGTGAAATACAAAAAAAAGGTTTCAGCTGAAGGTGGTGTGTTCACAAGTGGGTGGTTCCTGCATAAATAGGAGTGGGGCCACATCAGAAAGTGGGTGAGGTCTTGGCATGACCGTTCGGAATGTGGTCATGACAAGTGTGGGCAGATCCTGTTGGTGGCAACGTCAGGGACTAGGACTAATTTGTTGGTAAGTATGTAACTCATATACCTGAAGCAGTAAAGCACCACCATTGTTTTATTTTTTCTTTCAGAGCTCCTCAGTGCTTGTTGGTGCACTATGATCAAAAAGTGAACTATGAAAGCACAGCACATAAAAGAATGTAAGAGGGTACAGTATGGTTCAACCTCTGAAGAGGAATGGCCTCAATCCCTGAACCCCCAGGGGCAAGTCTCCAGACAGGGGCAAAGCAACCATTGTGTAGCAATGCAAAGCAGGAGGCCAAGCCTGAGTATATCTTGTGCTCCTATGTACTACACATAATGTTTTTTGGTCAACATCAGTGCAGTGCATTAAAATCATGATTTCTTTGGTTCCTTTCAATTCTTTTCCATGCACTGCACTGATGATGGATAAAATGCCTGAAACAGCTACATGCAGTTTGGAATAAATGGCTCTATAACACAGTTTCTCAACTAGGGTTCCTCCAAAGGTTGCTAGGGGTCTTTGAGCAATTTCTGCCCCTCAGATAAGTTCCCACTGACACCGTTGATCTTTATAGCTCTCTATAAGGGGGTAATTCTTCCCAGTGACTACAAGTGTAAGGAGCATTCTTCTCACTGACCATCGCACTAATGTAGATATAGTGATTTTAGCAGGGGTTCCTTGAGACCGGAAAGTAAATTCAAGGGTTCCTCTGTGTTGAAAAATTTGGCAAAGGCTGGCCTAAAATATTAGGCTACATTTGCACTATACACCAGCAGCTTTAAGTCTGCATTTGGCTGTTTGGGGCATAAAAGAAGAATTTATATGACTCTACCTGTAGGCACGTGCAGGCATTCATCCTTCCTGTGGGTGGCATTATGACGATGCTACAGGGGAAGAAGGATCTGTTAAGGGAAACTGTCCCCTTATGGACCCCATCAGTCCTCTCTGAGGAGTTAGGTATCTGATTTGATGCCAAAGTCTTGGGACAGTTTTGGCGGCCATCTTAATGAGGAAGCCTTTAAATAGGGGAACCCACATCATTTAGGTGTGATTTGAACGAGTGGTAGGTTAGGGTGAGACCCACTGGTTAGGGACAGTGTATAGAGCAAGGAATGGTTCCTGGCTAGAGGGGACAGAGTAAGAGACACTGTCCAGTGGCTAAGAACTTTCCTAGGATGCCTTTCAGTGGACTGGTGCAGCATGGATATACAAATACCAACCACCCCTCCAGCAGAGGCCATCCTTCAGTAGCATCACCTTGAACTCTTCTAGTGCCATATCGTTCTTCAATTGTGATTGTAGAAACTCTGAACCATTACTAAAAAACGACTACAGTGCTAAGGGTCTGTGTTCGTGTGGTCCCTCCCGAGTGAGTACCTTGTTAGAACCTCTGCCTACACGCCCACCATTCTACAATGAGGAATAATGATTTTTGTTTGTGGGATATGTGATAGAATGAGACGTGAATACCTTTTGTTTGAAGTAGGCCTTACTCAGAGGGCTTTTTGATTCCCTTAGCCCCTTGTGAGTATAACCCGTGTGGCTACACTGTCTCATTATACATATACAGTCAGTTTAGTCCAGGATTGTTGGCCGTGTCGCTGGAACTGTCCAAACAGCTGCACATTATCTGTAATCTGAGAAATCAGATCATAGAGGCTCCATACATTGAATGCACCCAGCCTTATCATTCATTCCAGCAGAGGTGGGAGAGACACGGGCAGTACGGAGCTCTGGGTCCTCTGTCACAGCTGAAGCCTTCTTAGTATTACACTCAGCTGGCTAATTCCAGGAGATAAGGAACATGTGTTTGGTGGAGGACTGAGTGTCAGCTCTTGTCAGCAGCATGGTGGATTCAGTTACGGGGAGGAAGAGGAAGCCTCTTCCCTCTGCTCCATATCACTTTCCTTCCTGAGGGTCCCCTTCTAACACAAACCTTTGTACGAACCTGGCACCTCATCCACATCTGCAATAGGAGAGGGACGCTCTTCTTGTTGAGGTACAACTCCAAGGAACAAGCAATATCTATCGGTGGGGAGCCAATGCTATCCAGGAGAAGATGCAATTGTGTTAAAATCAAAAAGCTAATTTAGCGCTTGTACCTCGACCAAAGCAATTTCTTCATGCCCACTATGGGCCTATGTATCCAGCAGCAGTGATGCCATTAGTTAAGATAACAAAGAAATACATTCATTTCTTTGGGGGGGTGACAAACAATACATTCATTTGGCAATAATCTCCTAGATTGTAAACTCCGAGGAGCAGGGCCCTCCTAACCATTTTGTATTGAACTGTATTGTCTCCCTTTATATTGTAAAGCGCTGAGCAAACTGTTGGCGCTATATTATTATTATTATTGTTATTATTATACAGGATTTATTTGGCGCCAACAGTTTGCTCAGCGCTTTACAATATAACAGGAGACAATACAGCAACAATACAGTTCAATACAAGAGGGATAGGAGGGCCCTGCTCCTTGGAGCTTACAATCTAGGATAAATCCTGTATAATAATAATAATAATGTCTTGTAAAAAATATGTTTACTCCTATGTAATCATTACACCAATTTTTTTTTTGTGTTAGTTTTAAAAGAAGTAGTTTTACTTTAAATTAATAATATTCATTTTATCCTATTTATCCTATTCCCATTTAGTCTTGGTTCCCACTACTGCGACTTGTAAGTTGCATGACTTACAGTGCGACTATGCCAGGTGACTTCCTGGGGACTTGAGTACTACTTTGATGTGACTTTGAAGCGACTTTGAAGCTACTGAGGATCCAAGGCGACTTCCATTAAAGTCTATGGGCACAAGTCAGGTAGACATTGCCATGAAGTAGTACAGGAACCTTTTCTAAATTCAGGGCGACTTCAGTAGTGCTAATAAGACAGCTTTCTTTGAATAACATGGGATTTCACATGTCATGCAACTTGGGGTCTCACAAGTTGGATCCCAAGTCGCAGCTTGGTAAATTGAGCCTTAAAAAGACACAAAAATGATGTTTCTGGTGCAATGCATGGCAATGTTATTTGCAAATAAAAAAGGTTTCTATTTTCCTATTTTGCACATTTCCTTTTTTATTGAAACCTAAAGAAAAATAAAAACAAGAATTAAACATTCTTCCCATTGAAATCAATTAAAAAGGCCTGAAAAACGCCCAAAGCACCTGAAAACCGCCTGAAAAGCACCTCAAAAATGCCCCTGAGAATAGTTTTTGGTGCAGTTTTTAAGTCACGTGTCCTTTAAAAAACGCTCAGAAAGCATGGAAAAAGCATAGTAAAAATGCCTATGCGTTTTTGCTGTGTTTATGCAGCGGATCAGTGTGAAAGTAGCCTTGTTTTCTGGCTTCTTTTGCACAGCACAGCGTCCTGTGCACACTCCTAATTCTCCATTGGTGTACCTCACTGCTATTATTTCTGTTAACTTGCTCTGCTCTAGGCATACTACAATTCCCATAGAGTTGAATGTGTCTGTAGGTAGAGATGTGTAGTCCATCTCAAGGATGAGCAGGAAAGGGTGGCTACGTTCACACAAGGGAGCATGGAGAACAAACGTAGCCACCCTAGAACAGGATAGCAGAAAAGAGCTCACATTTGAGAGATAAAAAAAAAGAAAAAGAGAGATACAAGGTACTGTACATTCTACGTGTAGTATTTCGACATATTGCATTTATTTTATTTTAGAAAAACTGTGAGTTTAGTGTCACTTTAACCTCTTTAGGACCGCATGCCCGCATTGTACTGCGGATGGTCGGCTTCTACAGGCACAGCGATGTACCTGTACGTTGTTGCCTGTTTCCAGGTTCAGAGCAAGCGAGGGCAAGCGTGTCCGCCGACTCCCACTGTGATTGTGGGATTTTGTCAGCAGGTCCCGGCCAATGATATATCTTAGGAAGAAAATAGACAGATAACGGGTTGGTCAGGAAAGAAAGAAAGCGAGAGAGAAAGAAAGAAAGAAAGAAAGAAAGAAAGAAAGAGAAAATAGACAGATAACGGGTTGGTCAGTATAGAAAGAAAGAAAGAAGAGAGAGAGAAAGAAAGAAAGAAAGAAGAGAGAGAAAGAAAGAAAGAAGAGAGAGAAAGAAGAGAAAGAAAGAAAGAAGAGAGAGAGAGAAAGAAAGATAAAGAAAGAAAGAAAGAGAGAGAGAAAGAAAGAAAGAAAGAAAAAGAAAGAAAGAAAGAGAAAATAGACAGATAACGGGTTGGTCAGTATAGAAAGAAAGAAAGAAGAGAGAGAAAGAAAGAAAGAAAGAAGAGAGAGAGAGAAAGAAAGATAAAGAAAGAAAGAAAGAGAGAGAAAGAAAGAAAGAAAGAAAGAAAGAAAGAAAGAAAGAAAGAAAGAAAGAAAGAAAGAGAAAATAGACAGATAACGGGTTGGTCAGTATAGAAAGAAAGAAAGAAGAGAGAGAGAAAGAAAGAAAGAAAGAAGAGAGAGAAAGAAAGAAGAGAGAGAAAGAAGAGAAAGAAAGAAAGAAAGAAAGAAAGAAAGAGAAAATAGACAGATAACGGGTTGGTCAGTATAGAAAGAAAGAAAGAAGAGAGAGAAAGAAAGAAAGAAAGAAGAGAGAGAGAGAAAGAAAGATAAAGAAAGAAAGAAAGAGAGAGAGAAAGAAAGAAAGAAAGAAAGAAAAAGAAAGAAAGAAAGAGAAAATAGACAGATAACGGGTTGGTCAGTATAGAAAGAAAGAAAGAAGAGAGAGAAAGAAAGAAAGAAAGAAGAGAGAGAGAGAAAGAAAGATAAAGAAAGAAAGAGAGAGAAAGAAAGAAAGAAAGAAAGGAAGAGAAAATAGACAGATAACGGGTTGGTCAGTATAGAAAGAAGAGAGAGAAAGAAAGAAAGATAGAAAAAGAAAGAAAGGAGAGAGAAAAAAGAACCGGGAGAGATACTCTCTCAGCTCGGAGCCCAAGGGGACAGTCTATCCTGACTGATTCCCCACAGCAGCTGCAGGAAGGGGGGAACCCGACAGCGCTGCAGTGGATGAGTGGCCGCCGCCCAGGGCAGTAGGAGATGGATAGGAGGGGCAGCCAGGCATCACATAGAGGAACCCATCCATGCATTTCTCTCCTGCCGCCGCTGAATGCCTACAGGAGGGAGAGGAGGAGAAGCTGGCATTCAGCGGCGGCAGGATAGAAATGCATGGATCGGTTCCTCTATGTGATGCCCAGCTGCCCCTCCTATCCAGGCGGCTCCACCAAATGCCCGGTGTGCCCTCTGGCCAGTCCAGTCCTGGGTATGTATCTGACACTCATTTGAACAGAAGACACAACTTTGATGAATGTTCAACAATCTCCAAAATTACAGAATGAGCTAAATGTGACTAATGAAGTAGCACAGTAGCTTAATGATCAGCACTCCTGCCTTGCAGCACTGGGGCAATTGGTTTGAATCCCATACAGGACAGTATCTGCATGGAGTTTGCATGCTCATCTTGTGCTTGGGCGGGTTTCCTTCTATACTTTAAAAACCTGCTAGTGGTTTAATTGGTTCCTCTGTACATTGACTTTGGTATGCCTATGTATGCATGTGAGATAGGGACCTTAGACTGTAAGCTCCTTGGACTTAGGGACTGGCGTGAATGTACAATATATGTAAAGTGTTGTTATACTGTATACATACCTGCAATACTACTAGCTATAGGGCAGCAGAGTGGGTAAGTGGTTAGCACTTCTGCCTGGCAGTACTAGGGTCATTGGTTCAAATTCCAACCACAGCACCACCTGCCTAGAGTTTGCATGTTCTCTCTGTGCCTGCGTGAGTTTCCTCCGGGTACTCCAGTTTCCTCCCACTCTCAAAAGACATGCTGGTAGGTTAATTGGCTCCTGTCTAAATTGTCCCTAGTATGTGTATGTATGAATGTGAGTTAGGGACCTTAGATTGTACACCCCTTGAGGGTTGGGGACTGATGTGAATGTACAATATATATGTAAAGTGCTGCGTAAATTGATGGCGCTATATAAGTACCTGAAATAAATAAATAGTATGATCTGAATACATGACAATCTTCACAGGCACATGATGAAGAGCTGATGAAGAGGTTCTGCAGCAGCTGCAGTCTTTGTTGCAGCAGACCACTGACCTCTCCTATGACCACCGACCAGGCCTTTATTTCCTAGCAGTGTATAAGGATCAGGCGGCAGGTCCCCTCCGTCTCGGTGTAGTACCATTCGGTTATTATGCCAGAATGGACTCATCTGCCGCTCGGGAGACAAATGAGAGACTCTCATTAGGCACAGGCAGGGACGCCGGCCATTCATCGCCTGTTCCTACTGCTCTTTACATAACATGATTTGTTGTTGTAATAAGAGGTGAGGTGACCATTCCGCTCCATCAGACTCCCCCACCGACAATAAACTTTATGTGACCTCCATACATCATACATGGAAAACTTAGAAGGTGCCTGGGGAGCGTTCAGCTGCAACATTAAAGGGAAACTCTAGTCAAAGATGACCAATTTCATTCCTCTAAGCACTGTTCTCAGAAACGTACTAAGTACGTCAGGCTCTGGCTTTTCATTATTGGTCTGTTATACACCCAAAAAAAGAAACAGTCACACACTGACCTTTAAAAAAAAACAACAAATCGCCAAAATATCACATAAACTTTAATGTCCAATTAACATCTACTGTATGCTTTAATATAATGAGCACAATAACGCACGTATTATTGCAGTGCATGTTACATGCATTGATGCACTGAAGTGCCATTCATTTTGAATAGCACCCTAACACACTTAAAGTATAACTAAAGGCAAAAGTTTCTTTTTTAGTTTTGTATAGAAAGGAGGAGGGATTAAAATATATGTCATGTTTTATTGCTGTCTGTGCCCCCCCCCCGTTAAGGAGATTCATTCTCTCTATCTGTCCTGTTTACCATTATCAGTGAAAGTGACAGTAAAAGAAACCTTAAATTTTAGGTTGTCCCCAGAAAAGTAATAGAGGGGAAATCTTTCAATGGGGTTCTGGTGACCTGGGGGTCCCCAAGGAACTCCCTTAATTTGCAGGGATTTCCTTCCGCTGCCTGTTTGGCTATGGGACAAGTAGTGAAGGGAAATCTCCCCAATGGGATACAGATGGGGAAAAAAAATCTGACGGGTTATAACCCTCCAAAACAAAAAAAAAAAGGTTTTGCCTATAGTTCTGCTTTAAGCAGGGGTTGTCAACTTGCAAGGTAAAAGGGACCTCAAATGTGGCCCTTAATGTCCCCAAAGGGGACACCAACCCAACCCATAGATCTAAGCCGAACATAACCCCCTAACACTAACCCGACATCTTAGATGAAAAGTACAATATACTGTACTAATGATAACATCTACATCATATTGTCACAGCCAAAGCTGCTTTCATGGCAATGCTAGCAGCAAAAATACTACTGTGTCTGAAATGGTAGGTTGTAAAAGCTTTGGTGTCCAACAACAAATTATTAGCATTGACAAACCTGCACCAAAATCCATACGCTAAAGTGAAATGATCCGAGACCAGTCACATGATCTAATCCAATGTCACTTGAGAAAAACCACAACCTGTTCTGTTAGCAAAAGAACCCCTACTGCTCGTGCAGATCTCCCGGCTCTAACAGTCATACATTTACATAAGGATTTTAAAGATTGTTAGCTGCGAGGGCAAGCACAATCAGTCTTCCATTATCTACCAATCATTTTAAAGCATCTGCAAATATTCATTCAGACATAACATTAAAACCATAACCCATCGAGGAATGGACTCCTCATGACCTCTGAAGGCATAGGTGTGTACCCCAAAGCTCAAACACACACGTGTGTGTGTGTATGTGTATATATATATATATATATATATATATATACAGTCAGGTCCATAAATATTGGGACATCGACACAATTCTAACATTTTTGGCTCTATACACCACCACAATGGATTTGAAATGAAACGAGCAAGATGTGCTTTAACTGCAGACTGTCAGCTTTAATTTGAGGGTATTTACATCCAAATCAGGTGAACGGTGTAGGAATTACAACAGTTTGCTCAGTGCTCTCTGAAATGTTCACTCTTCAGAAATCAAAGCATATGTGAATGAACCCCTGCCAGTGTCCATCGGCACAGGTGCTGGAACATTCTGCACGAAGAAAAGCCCTGGCGCACCTGGCACACCCCGTGCGCACAAGGATTCCCCATCGGTACCTATCACAGTCATAGCAGAGGATCCCACCTGTCCATTCCTATCATAGTTCTAGCAGATGAATCTTTCCTGTTGGTCCTTATCACAGGATCCCTGTTGGTCTCTATCCTGGGCCCCTTCTACCCCCCCCCCCACTCCTGGCTGATGATAGTTCCCGGTAGCAGGTAGGAAGGTCTGAAGATGGCTGTGTGTCCTCCCGATAAGCTTTCCGGATGGCGGGGAAGACAGGCAGCGGTGGCAAAGCCAGTGGGGGGATGCGCGGGGATATGGGAAGATGTTATCTGGTGCTGAAATCATACGCTCAGCCCATCAGTGAGAAGCAGATGTGGGATGTGTGCAGGGGCGGACTGACCATTTGTTAACTCGGGCACTGCCCAAGGGCCCAGGGTCAGTAGGGGGCCCCATGAGATGCCCCTGGTACCTTTTTCATAGGCTTTTTTGAGTTTGGGTAAGGACACAGGGGCCCCATGATCCCCTATTGCCCGGGGGCCCCATGAGTTGTCAGTCTGCCCCTGGACATGTGTTACCAGTGTGCCTGGAGACTGTGCTGAGGACTGGGGGCACCGACCACGAGGATTCAGGACCCGCATCGCTGCTGCTGCAACTGGGTTCCACTGCAGACAAAGCCCTGGCGCATGGGGTGATTAGGGTGTACCCAGGCACAACCGGCACATGCCTATGTCTGAAGGTATGCTGTGGTATCTGGCACCAAGCTGTCAGTAGCAGATCTACTAAGTCCCGTAAGTTTTAAGGGGGTCACTTCTCATCTTTTTGGCTAAGATCAAGTGTAGTATCTGTTCTTGTCAGAGTCTATTAAGCAGGCTCCACCATCATTCTGGCCTTGAGGCTAGAATGGCTGGCAATATAGTACCCCTTCTGGTTTGATGGGGGTCCTGAGGGAGCTTTCAGTGGGAAAAGAAACTGGGATGCTCACTGGGTAAGGTGAGCCACAGGAGTAATTCTGCGATGGAAGATCCTGAGGGATTCATTGCCTCTTCCTAATTTGACTGTGCTACCTTGTCTAGTTAGGGGCTGGGAAAGCAAAAGCCTGCGGTGTCCAGCACACCTTGGGAGTGGCACTTGGGGGTGCCAAAATAGCACTATGGGTTTGGGACCCCACTCTGTGAAAGCACTAGGCTACATCACCAAATACTTTTTGCACTGGACCTCATGGGCCAGGCCTTTTGGTCAAGACTGGGGCATTTTTGTTACCAGGTAGCAAGGCACAACCAATGCACCTGCACTGGCAATTTTTATTTTGATATCTATTTTTTTCTCTCCATATGTGTGTCACGTGGCACTCAGGTCCCTTTCACACTAGAAGTCCAATCGGGTCTGCCTGTCCATTTTTTAGGCAGACCTAATCAGACCCTCAATTCTCCTCTATGGAGCAGCGAGCGTAAACAGAAATATGTCTATTTACACCCACCTACATCTGACCCAATAAAAACAGACAGATGGGGATTCGTACCTCTTCCTTCTACTGGATCGGACTGGATGGCAGTCGGGTGTAAACGGGCAGGCAGTCCGTTTACATTCAACCGCCCATAGAGGAAAGCAGGCTGTGTCCGCTCGGCATAAGTGGAGTGGACACGGACCAGCCATCAGCCTGCTCAGCGGAGATCAGCGAACAATCCGCACCATGATAAAGGGGCCTAATGTGTTTCTCCTTCACTCTCATGGAAAGGTGTGGGTCTTTGAGCCTACCCTGAAGTCTAGGGGGAGGATAAATGGTCATTAGGTTCCTTCCTCCCATGACTTGGGGTTTCTCTCCTCGGGACAGCCTCCCACCTAGTACTCTTTGATCGGCTTTGGCTGATCATGAGGAGCGGGGTCCGCTGAGCGTTTTGGCCAGAGTTGAGTAGACTAGAGTTGGACTTGAGTGTACCCTCTCTGGGAGGGACTCAATGCACACCCTAAGTGCACTATTTTGTGTGTTCACATACATTTTTTCGGTGTACTTGGTAGAGTTGGTTTTTTTTTTGCAAGGTGGATGGATTGGACTTGTTTTTCCACCACATCACACAGATGCTCAGTTGAATCCAAAGTCACACTCATTGTTGTGTTCCTCAAAACATTTCTAAATTCATCAGACCAGATCACCTTTCATTGCTCTGTGGTCCAGTTCTGATGCTCATGTGCCCATTGTAGGTATTTTTGGCTGTGGTCAGCATGGGCACCCTGATCAGTCTGCGGCTACAAAGTCCCATACTCAACAAACTGCAATGCACTGTGTGTTCTGACACCTATTAGAACCAGCATTAACTTTTTTGGAAATTTGAGCTACAGTAGCCCTTCTATTGCATTAGATTACACAGGCCAGACTTCACTCCTCACGTGCATCAATGAGCCTATGCTGCCCATGACCCTGTCACCAGTTGCCCGGTTTTCCTTCCTTGGACCACTTTTCAGTGGTCCTGAGTATACATTGCAGTCTGGGAACATCCCATATGTGCAGCAATTTTGGAGATTCTCTGACCCGGTCATCTAGCCATTACAATCTGGCCCTTATCAAAGTTGCTCAAATCCTTACGCTTGCGCCTTTATTTCTGCTTTCAACACATCAACTTCAAGGACAAAATGTTCAATTGCTGCCTAATATATTCCTCCCAAATTTAGGTGCCATTGTAACAAGATAGTAAATGTTATTTATGTTACCTGTCAGTGCTCATAATGGTATGACTGGTCGGTGTGTGTATGTATATACATACATGTATATAAACAAACAAAACAGAGGCTACAAACAGGGAACACATCTTCTGCTTACCCAAATCTTTGCAAACGATGGTGCGCACCGTGTCCTTGCTAATGCCCAATTCCTCCATCATCATTCGTAGAGTCAGTTGCTGATCTTGTGCCAGCATTTGGCACACTTTCTCAGTCATGTCTGGAGTTCTGCTTGTTGACGGCCGAGCCGAATGTGGCTCATCCTCAGTCGTTTCCTTCCCACCGCAAAAGGATTTGAACACAATTTTGGCTCATGGCTTCTGTCTCATACATGTGCACAAACATTTCATGGGCCTCCATTGCCATTTTCCCCAATTTGTAGCAGAGCTTGATGTTCGCTCGTTGCTCCATTGCACTGTGACCCTACCTCTCATACTGACTATGTTTGACTGTCCACACTTACCATGACGGTCACATGTACTCCACGCTAGATGGCTCTTCTTGACATGTCTCTGTCCTGTGCATGCGAGCAAACTTGGTCCATGTTGCCATTGAAATATCGGACCATTCACTGAATCTTTTAGACACACCTTGTAAATATAGCACAGTGGATAACCAGTTAGCACTGCTGCCTAGCGGCACTAGGGTCATCAGTTCGCAATCCCAACCATGACCCTACCTGCCTGGAGTTTGCATGTTCTCCCTGTGCCTGCATGGGTTTCCTCCAGGTACTCTGGTTTCCTCCCACATTCCAAAGACATGCTGGTAGATTAATTGGCTCCTGTCTAAATTGGCCCTAGTATGTGTATGTATGAATGTGAGTTAGGTACCTTAGATTGTAAGCTCCTTGAGGGTTAGGGACTGATATGAATGTACAATATATAGGTGGAAAGCACTATGTACATTGATGGTGCTATATAAGTACCTGTAATGTTAATATGGAAGGAGGTCTATATGGAGAAGTTATCAAACTGCCTAGAGGCACTGTGAGAGCAAAGCTCTAAGCAAATCTAATATATGTAAAAGGAAATTTATGGTAACCTGGCTAGCAGTGCATTAAAAGGGGACATTTCGAGAGACGATAATTCCAGGGATCTTGAAAACCGAGGACTCTCCTTGGATCTCAGAGACATTTATCTACTATTAAGCTACTCTCTTGAGAAAGTCTCTATAGACTTCTTCAGGGATACACATGTCCCTTTTTATTTATAACAGTCTGGCTGTTAATTGAATCATTGCCCTGAGCCCACTTGTGTCTTAACCGGCCGTGTTGTGCGCGTTCACCTTCTGCTTGGCTGCCCATAATTTATATGCCTGAATTCGGCAATGAGCGGCGTTATATCGGTCATAATAGAGAGCAGAGGGCATTGTCCTCTCTGGGGCAGATTCGTCATTGGAGAAGAGCCGGATCAGGTCTGTCCATGTTGTTATAGTGTCTCTGGGGTGAGGGGGCAGCTGCTCTCCTTTCCCCTGACCTTCTGCTCTTCTGTCCTAGGCTGTCTCATCCCTGCGATTAATCCTCCATACTGGACACCTGTCCGCTCCAAACATAGAGGTACGGAGGAAAAAAAAATCCTTCTTGTCAGGCAGAAATATGACATTATTTCTAAAACTGGCCAATCACATTACAATCTAAGCATTTGAAGCTAAAGATTAATCTGCTTATATTTTGCCTTACCTGATCCCCCACCTACAATCAACATGCTAATGAAATGTTTTAATAAAACCTTTCTGTTTTTATGGCATACCTTGTTTTGGACACAGTGAGGTCATCACTGGGTCTTTGTGCTTCTCTATTCAGTGCAAGCAGAGAAGGGCAGATGGGAGGGGCTGTCAGGGGCTGTACACAGCTTCCTGAAACATCACAGCACCCTGCCTCAGTACTCTTCTCAACAGCCCTTAGGCCCGATACAAGCAGTGCGATGGCTCTTGATAGGGGTTATGCAAGTATCCAAAACCCTTGATGGATGGCTGTCAATCTGGAGGATTTGGTTTGGTACTTGTCTGTTAATTCACCGGATTTATTTATATATATATATAAAGATATATATATAAATATATATATATTTGTGATATATTTAAATAAAACATATAAAATATGTATATATATATTTATTTATATAAATATATATATATATATATATATATATATATATATATAAATCCGGTGAATTAACAGACAAGTACCTTTGGTTTTCCTATTCAGAATGTACTTGCATGCAGATATCCCTGGGTAACACTCACACGTGATGCTGAACCTACATGATTGAATGAACAAATACAATGAATGAAAGGGGCAGGCCAGGGACAGTCAAGCTGGGGAGAAAAGTGCTAGGTGATGCTGTATGTCCTGCAGTCAGGAAATGAGTTGGTCTCTATATGACTTGCTGCAGTTTGTAATTCACATCTGGAGAGACTCACAGTGTGTAGTGAAATCAGAGTAAACAATTTCAATACAGGAGGCTGGAGGTCAGCATTAAACCTTTAATTGTCCTACATGGAAATTTTCTAATTTATTCTGGGTGGATTTAAAGTGGAGACAGTCTCTGACAGCCTTCAGTAACAGTTCCACAGTCTCTTGCAGAATATCATAAGTCTCATACTGCCCTCTGTAGCATGTCCGCAGTCTCCAAGCATTCATAAAGCTTGTCCCTAGTCTCTGATGGCCTCCTGAAGCATGTCTCCAGTCTATGATGGTCTCCTAAACATGTCCCAGTTGCTGACAGTCTCCTGAAGCATGTCACCAGTCTCTGAGGGTCTTTTGAACCATGTTTCTAGTCTGTGAAAGTCTCCTGAAGCATGTCTCGAGGCTCGGACGGTCTCCTGAAGAATGTTTCCAGTCTCTGATGGTCTCCTGAAGCATATCGCCAGTCTCTGATGGTCTCCTGAGGCATGTCCCAAGTCTCTGATGGTTTCCTGAAGCATGTTCCAGTTTCTGATGGACTCCTGAAGCATGTCAGCAATCTCTGATGTCCTCCTGAAGCATGTCATCAGTCTTTGATGGTGTACTGAAGCATGTCCGTAGTCTCTGATGGCTTATGAAAACACAACATCAGTCTCTGATGGTCTCCTGAAGTATATTTCCATTCTCTGACAGTCTCCAGAAGAAGGTCCCCAGTTTCTGCTGTATTCCTGAAGCATGTCGCCAGACTGTGATGGTCTCTTGAAGCATGTCTCTAGTCTGTGATGATCTCCTGAAGCATGTCTCCGATCTGTAATGGTCTCTAGTCTCTAGTCTGTAATGGTCTCCTGAAGTATGTCACCAGACTGTGATGGTCTCCTGAAGCATGTGTCCAGTCTCTGATGATCTCCTGAAGCATATCTCCAGTTTCTGATGGTCTCCTGAAGCATATCTTTTGTCTCTGATGGTCTCTGAAATCATGACACCGGTCTCTGATGGTCTCCTGAAGCATTTCTCTAGTCTCTTTTGGTCTCCTGAAGCATATCTCCAGTTTCTGATGGTCTCCTGAAGCATATCTCCAGTCTCCGATGGTCTCCGAATGCATGACACTGGTCTCTGATGGTCTCCTGAAGCATTCCTCTAGTCTCTGATGGTCTCCTGAAACATGTCTCTGGTCTCTGAGGGTCTCCTGAAACATGTCCCGAGTCTCTGAGGGTCTCCTGAGGCATGTCCACAGCCTCCAACCACTTCTATAACCTGTAATCAGTCTCTGGCTGTGTTCTGTAGGTTTAAAGATACTGAATATAAATTGCAGCCCTTTGAGGATGTCAGAGACAGCACTTGGGACTCCCTATATCTAGGCAGCCCAGCAACCAAATGAAGGATCTCACACAGCAGGGTGACAACACAACTGCTAATTGTGAGGCTTAGTTTGTCAGCCTGCAACATGAAGTGCTATTAACTGGTACAGCCATTTAAAGCATCTCTCAATCAACATTGACTATTAATCCTTATGTTACTAGCATTGGTAAATAGATACGAAGGTATAGTATATTTATTTCTTTTAAACTTTTTTTTTTATATTTCAGTTACTTTCTGGTTTCTGGGCCTATGCAAATGGTGTCATACATCCCAGGAGTCTTCAGGAGGGGAGGAGTGGTTTTCTCAGCTAAGCATACCCTCCTGCATGCATGCCTGAGCTAAGGGCAGATGGATTCCAAGATGTAAATGCTATGTGAATCATATGCCTAAGGCTGGAAATGCTAGGGGGTGTTTTTCAAAGTAACTTCTCAACACAATAAAGCATGGAGACATGGATATAAGGTGAGTTTGCTTTGAATATTAAAAATGAATTAAATAGCGTTTTTGGTTTGTGGTGCTCAAATGTAGTGTAGTTCCACTTTAAGAAACTCTGCAATAGACTACCAAACAAGGCTTTTGATTAAAGCCCAACTTACCTTTCAGTGTAAATCAGCTTAATAGTACATAACAAGCGTATCAAAACTAAAGGTTTGCAATGTCTTAAAGGTAGTTTTATTTAGAAAGCACCCAAAGCCTGAGAAGAAAAGCCTGTGTGCTGTCAGAATGCTGCAGAGAAGGATCTTTGCTTTCTATGAGGAAGCAGTGGTCTCTCTGCAGAGGTCAAACAGCACCTTACCGAATCAGAGCCAGACCTCTCCAATTAACAAGGAGCATGATCTGTGCTAATTAGAGACTTATAGGTTTAAAGCAGGGGTCTCCAAACTTTCTAAGCAAAGGGCCAGTTTACTGTTCTACAGACTTTAGGGAGGCCGGACCAGAAAATGACCCAGCATCAGTGGGACTAAACAATGCCCCATCTTTAGTGCTAGTGAGAGGAATTGTGCCCCATCAATGGTGTCATTGGGAAAAATTGTGCCCAGTCATTGGTGTCATTGGGCCCCATTCTTGTTATCATTGGGATGAACTGTGCCCAGGGGCGGACTGACAACTCATGGGGCCCCCGGGCAATAGGGGATCATGGAGCCCCTGTGTCCTTGCCCAAACTCAAAAAAGCCTATGAAAAAGGTACCAGGGGCATCTCATGGGGCCCCCTACTGACCCTGGGCCCTCCGGCAGTGCCCGAGTTTACAAATGGTCAGTCCACCCCTGATCTGTGCCCCATCATTGGTGTAATTGTGCCCCATCATTGGTATCACTGGGAGGAATTTGTTGGTGTCAGTGGATTAAATAGTGCTCCAAGGGCCAGATAAAAGCAAGTAAAGGGCCGCATCCGGCCCCCAGGCCGAAGTTTGAAGACCACTGGTCTAAAGCAGCAGGGGGCATGTCAGACCTTTACAGACAGACCACTACTTTCACACAGTAAGCAAGGGTCTTTCTGTGCAGCACACTGGCAGGGGTCAGGCTTCTTTATGCAGGCTGTGGCTGCTTTCCAAAGAAAATGAACTACAAGGCAATAGGCATTTTCTGTTTTGGTTTACTTGAAAACATAAATAACTGATGGCGGTACTGGAGGATAAACATGATAAGTTTCACTCTGTTCGGCAACCATGGGTGGATTACCAGCAAGTTTCTCGTTTTACTACGAAACTTACTAATCTATGATGTGTTGGGTTTTGCCTCTCCTCTCGCCTTATGTGGGGATCGTGTCTTCCGGCTCTCCCCCCCCAAGGCAAACTCCTTTTCTTTGCTGGTCTGTTTCTTTTTTCTCTCTGCTCTCTTTCTCTCTCGTCTTCCTGTTTTCTCTGTTTGATTCCTTTCTGTTTTCCTTCTCTCCTCTTTCATATGATTTGTTTATATTAAACTGATTGTCTATCATTTTTTTTTGTTATCTTGCAGGTCTATGATTTTCAGGGACAACATTGCCTCATGAGAGTTTGGCTCTCTATGTGTTTTTTTTTTGTTGCTTTCTTGTATGTAACTTTTATATTATTGAAAGTGGTTGTGGACCTCGTGGCCCTTTACCTTCCATAGTGCTATCTGGACCCAAGCGCGGGTCTTGTATGTGTATTTCTGTGCTTGCTGTGTGTTGTTCCCCTATCTTTTATTGTTTATTGTCATTTTGTATCGCACGATTTGTTATAGTTTGCATGTTTCTTTTAACATGCCTAATAAAATCTTTGGTAAAAGAAAACAAATAGCTGAAAGTATAGTTGGGCTTTAAGAAAACTGTAGACAGGATTTAGCCATTTTTTTTCTTTCTTCGGGTGTCTGGGGACGTGTAAATGGTTCTCTCTTTCCCCACATACTGTGCTAAGAGGTGTCGTTCTTTTCCATCTCAGAAGGTTGGGAGGGATGGTGTTTTTAAAGCCATCCATTCCCAATCCTAATACAATGTACTAAGTAGCTGGTCTGGGAACTCTGCAGACGGGAAGAAGAGGCCAAAGGTCTGCAGAGACAAGCGCAGCCAATAAAATACGGTGATTGCCTATACAGATTATTAATAGAAAGGTTCATAATTCATGAGCACTTCATACCTGGGCTTCTCTGGTAGCTTAGCGGAGCAATGCCTGAGCTCTGATATACCGACCTTATTAAATAGCCAGCAATGAATCCTCAGTGTTTGTGCTGGGGAATTATTGTCCAAGAGTCAGACCTTATTTTATGATAATGGGGTTCCTGGGCTGTTCTGTTACATGTTAGATAGCCTGCCAACAATTCTATATACTGATAAGTTGTGATAACGATATTTATTAGGGATGAGCAATAGACATGTGCAGAACGGAAACATTTGTTTAGTTTTTGTTTTGGGTAGATTCTAATTTGGTTTTGTTGATTTGTTTTGGAATTCGTTTAGTTTCATTTTTAGTTTAGTTTATTCATTTTCTAACGAATTCCAAATTTTCAGAACAATTCGAATACAGGTCGGTCGAAAATTGATTGACCGATCCGAATTCTGTGTGAAAAATAGCTGGTTGGCAAGCCGGTCGCCACATCCTTAACAATCTATTACTCATCAGCTGTCAGCGGGTTTACCAACAACAACAAAATAATTACCAGCATATAAAAATTCAGAAAAAAGACAACGTCGGGGTCCTGTCCCAATCCATGCCAGGCCATTTGGGTAGCCTCATCAGTGCACATCAGTCCAGCCTCATCAGTGCACATCAATGCAGCTTATCAGTGCCCATCAGTGCAGCCTCATTACAGCACATCAGTGAAGAGGAAAAAATACTTATCTGCAAAATTCTATAACATAAACCAAGAAAAACATCATTTTTGGAAATTTTCTGTCTTTTTTCATTTGTTTAACAAAAATAAAAAAAAGCCCAATGGTGATTAAATACCACCAAAAGAAAGCTATATCTGTCTTTAAAAAATGGTAAAAATTTCATATGGGTACAGTGTTGCATGACCGCGCAGTTGTCATTCAAAGTGCGTCAGTGCTGAAAGCTGAAAATTGTCCTGGGCAGGAAGGGGGGTGAAAGTGCCTGGTACTGAAGTGGTTAAGATGGAACACCAGATGAATAACCCCTGCCCCCCCCCCCAAAAGACCCCTATGCATACCCTCTTTCCTATAGTCTTCCTACTGGTCCAAGGACCTCACCAAGACTTTCTCTTTTAACTCCAGCAGTGGGTGGGCATTCTTTCAGGACTGATCAGCGCTTCCGTAATGACGTGTGAGTGCTACTTAGTCCTGGGATACTATGAGCCCAGTCTGAGTGATGACGTGCACCCTAGTGGGCACACAAGTGACAGCTTGTACTCACTTGGAATGGAAAGAATGGTGCAAATCTTATTCTGCCAAAAAAAAAGATTGCCTACTATTGAATAAATTGGTCATTTTGTTTTCCATACAGGAGAGGGTATATAATCATTTAAAAAAAATATTTAGTTAGTGGTCAAGATTTCCTTTAGTCCCCATGTACACGGGACACTTCTGAATGATGGAAACTGACTGCTGGAAAATGTAGGTTAAAAAATGTCTGTTTAGCCGCATTTATGCGCATTTGCGTTTAGAAGCATTTTAAAAAGATAAGCACAGGAGAACCTCCCAAATGCCCAGAATACACTGAAAAGTGGTAAATTATTAACTATTTCAGACTGCTTCACAGAAATACAGAGAGTAGAAGCAGAGACAGCAGTATGTGTTGTGATTAGCTTAGGTGTGAATTGCTCATTAACATTTCTTTTGTTTCCAAGGGTGGGAAAGGTGTCTGGTGGAGGGAGTCATTAAGGTCACCTGGCAGGGGGTCTTCATGAGGAATTTGAGGTGTGAATGGTCATTAACATATCTTTTGTTTCCAAGGGTGGGAGAGTCTGAGGTGTGAATTGGTCATTACAATGTGTGACAAACTTGGTAGGAACATCCTGTGTTCAGTGTTTTGTCCATCTGAGTACCTTGAAAATGCTTTCCATGCATTTTTCATGAGGGGAAAAAAGGCTCTGGACAGTATCAGGAACTGGAAGAGTTAAGAAAAATTTTCAAACGCAAACGCTTATAAATGCAAATTTCCGTGTTTACAAACACTTTACGTTTGAAATGCTGATAAAATCAACTGCTGAACGCAAGTTTTCTGCGTTCAAAAGAACCACTGTAAACTCAAATGCCTGTTAACGACTGTAAATGAAGATATGTACACAGTCACATAGGAAAACATTAGGGAGAGTTCAGGGGCCGCTGAAAAAAACGCTGAACAGTTCCTGAACGTGAGTTTATCAGCTGTAGTGTACATGAGCCCTTACTTGCAAGAGCCAGGATGAGATCGGCAAGAGGATAATAGTAAAACATGCCTTCTCTATACAGTGCCACTTTGGACCAATTTCTCACCTTGGCATATACAGTCAGGTCCATAAATATTGGGACATCGACACAATTCTAAAATTTTTGGCTCTATACACCACCACAATGGATTTGAAATGAAACTAACAAGATGTGCTTTAACTGCAAGCTGTCAGCTTTAATTTGAGGGTATTTACATCCAAATAAGGTGAACGGTGTAGGAATTACAACAGTTTGTATATGTGCCTCCCACTTGTTAAGGGACCAAAAGTAATGGGACAATTGGCTTCTCAGCTGTTCCATGGCCAGGTGTGTGTTATTCCCTCATTATCCCAATTACAATGAGCAGATAAAAGGTCCAGAGTTCATTTCAAGTGTGCTATTTGCATTTGGAATCTGTTGCTGTCAACTCTCAAGATGAGATCCAAAGAGCTGTCACTATCAGTGAAGCAAGCCATCATTAGGCTGAAAAAACAAAACAAACCCATCAGAGAGATAGCAGAAACATTAGGCATGGCCAAAACAACTGTTTGGAACATTCTTAAAAAGAAGGAACGCACTGGTGAGCTCTGCAACACCAAAAGACCCGGAAGACCACGGAAAACAACTGTGGAGGATGACCGAAGAATTCTTTCCCTGGTGAAGAAAACACCCTTCACAACAGTTGGCCAGATCAAGAACACTCTCCAGGAGGTAGGTGTATGTGTGTCAAAGTCAACAATCAAGAGAAGACTTCACCAGAGTGAATACAGAGGGTTCACCACAAGATGGAAACCATTAGTGAGCCTCAAAAACAGGAAGGCCAGATTAGAGTTTGCCAAACAACATCTAAAAAAGCCTTCACAGTTCTGGAACAACATCCTATGGACAGATGAGACCGAGATCAACTTGTACCAGAGTGATGGGAAGAGAAGAGTATGGAGAAGGAAAGGAACTGCTCATGATCCTAAGCATACCACCTCATCAGTGAAGCATGGTGGTGGTAGTGTCATGGCGTGGCATGTATGGCTGTATATTTATTGATGATGTGATTGCTGACAAAAGCAGCAGGATGAATTCTGAAGTGTTTCGGGCAATATTATCTGCTCATAATCAGTCAAATCCTTCAGAACTCATTGGACGCCACTTCACAGTGCAGATGGACAATGACCCAAAGCATACTGCAAAAGCAACCAAAGAGTTTTTTAAGGGAAAGAAGTGGAATGTTATGCAATGGCCAAGTCAATCACCTGACCTGAATCCGATTGAGCATGCATTTCACTTGCTGAAGACAAAACTGAAGGGAAAATGCCCCAAGAACAAGCAGGAACTGAAGACAGTTGCAGTAGAGGCCTGGCAGAACATCACCAGGGATGAAACCCAGCGTCTGGTGATGTCTATTCGTTCCAGACTTCAGGCTGTAATTGACTGCAAAGGATTTGCAACCAAGTATTAAAAAGTGAAAGTTTGATTTATGATTATCATTCTGTCCCATTACTTTTGGTCCCTTAACAAGTGGGAGGCACATATGCAAACTGTTGTAATTCCTACACCGTTCACCTGATTTTGATGTAAATACCCTCAAATTAAAGCTGACAGTCTGCAGTTAAAGCACATCTTGTTCGTTTCATTTCAAATCCATTTTGGTGGTTTATAGAGCCAAAAATGTTAGAATTGTGTCGATGTCCCAATATTTATGGACCTGACTGTAATAGGAACGGCCCTCCCATGGCCCCTGATACTAATCGATCAAATGATCTGGGAAGGAACATAAACAACAAGTTTATTACCCTTTGTGTCTGGTGTGTAGGCACATCATAAGTCCCTCATTCCCCCGCATATCTCTGACCGGAGGAAAGGTTAACACAGGAGTTACACTCTTACCCTCAGATTGTGTCCATGCTGGGGCAACAAATGGCAGATTACGGAGAAATGAACTCTATATATTAGCACCTTTCTAGTCCCCATAGCCCTGTAGAGGTACAGTAGATGATACATACTTACAGGCCGCGAGATATTATTAGAGAACAAATCTTATTTTACTGACCTTTGTCTGTGTCTGTGGCATCTTCCCAGAAAGGGAGGACAAGTTTATAAATCTGGAGGACTGAGCACAGATTTGGGGGCCAGTCCCTGGTGTTAGCCATAGACATATCATAAGATCATAGTCTGGTCCCAAATGTTTACTTATGAAATGACTAGTGTGGTGATGGCTATAAAAGAGATCAGTCAGAGTCTCACATTCCAGGGTGCATATTTTGGAGCCATTCACATGCGCCTCAACATGTGTAAAAGTGTGCGCATACACGAATTTACATGCGTACACTTCTAAATGCCATGCATGCATAAACGCACTTACTGTACACCCCATGACACTCATTTTTGACATTGGATCCTTCTATCAGGTTCGGCAGCAAAATTTGCCATTGACAGACACAGTATAAGGCTGGCCATACACTATACAATTTTCTGTCCAATTTCTGCCCAATTTTCTTTAGATTTACCTTCAACTATGTAGTGCAAAATCCCGCCTAATTAGACACAATTGAAAGTGTTGTTAAGTTTGACCTCCTATTATATGGTTTTTGGTAAATCTAAACCAAAAATCTCAAGAAGATTGTATAATGTATGACCGACCTAAGTCTGTGTGTATGAGCCCTACATTAACTAAATACATTCCAGGGGCATCAAAACAAAGGGTGTGCAAAGTGTTATGCCTGGTGCACACTATGAGAAAATTAGACGAAGGATTGTCCTTTTTTTTTGCATGCTAGTCTAATATTGAAAATACGTTCAGTAAGCAATGTATGCGGCTTCTTTGTTATTTTGACCAATTAAAGTGAATTTAAAGGTTTGAAAAAAACTTAAAAAAAAACAAACGTCACACTTACCTGTTCTGTGTAGTGGTTTTGCATAGAGCAGCCCCAATCCTCCTCTTTTATGGTCTCCTTCCACTGGCTCCTCCCTCATGCTGAGTGCTCCCATAGCAAGTTGCTTGCTCTGGGGCAGGGACATCCCTAGGGTTGGTGTCACCCAGTGCAATAACACTTGGTGTCACCCCTCCAACGATCCCCGCAGCATGGACCGGATCTGTGGATTGAGCATAATGGATCAGAGTCCGATCCATTATGCTTCCCAATCCGCAGATCCGATGCATCCTGCAGGGATCGTCTGCTTGCAACCCATACGGAACTGATCGCTCCACGAAAAGGTAAGTTTTAAAGTAAGCCAACGATCCCTGCAAGACGGATCTGATCTGCAGATTGGGGAGCATAATGGATCGGACTGCGGGGATCATCAGCTTGCGGGTCCAGTGTCACCCCATGCAATAGGTGTCACCTGATACGGCACGCACCCCGCACCTGCCTAGGGATGCCACTGCTCTGGGGGCACTCATGTGTGCTCACTCCTGAGCCACCTCTGTGTGTCTATGAAATACATACAGCATGTCTCGGCCCTGCCCCTTGCTCTCTTCTCACTGGCTGTGATTGACAGTACTGGGGGCCAATGGCTCCCACTGCTGTGTTCTAGCCAATGAGTAGAGAGAGACCTGGGAGAGCGTCTGCTCTCGTGCACATTGCTGGATTGGGATCAGGCTCAGGCGAGTATGGGGGAAGTGGGGCTGCGCACTGAAGGTTTTTTATCTTCATTCATAGAGTGCATAAAGGTAAAAAACCTTCAGCCTTTAGAACCACTTTAAATACAGAAAAAAGAGCCAAGCTTCGCAGTGCAGCTTATATTTCTTATAATTTGATTGAGATTGAAGACGGGCTGTGGTAGCCAGCACCTGGATCGTCCACGTGGGATGATAGCAGAAAATCTGCAACAAAGCCATGGGTTTGGGTAAGTTCCCAAAATATAACAAGGTTGTGTTGTTTATTAAATCTTTTCTATTACCATGGAGGTAAAATGGATGGAATGGTGGAATTATGCCTAAGCTACATATCCAAGGAACAGGAGGTGCAAGATACAGTATATCATATGTAATAAGGTAGGATTAGCCCCAAACCATCTGTGATGAAAGCACCAAGTGGAGGGTGTAATCACTTGATGCAGAAAACGAAAGAAAAGTTTATACAACTGCGATGGAGGACGCATTGTTCTCTGCCCTGATAATGTAACAAGTCAACGATGGGACAGGCAGATAATCAGGAGAGCTTCTGATGTGTTGGATATCAGGAGCAGATTATATAATAATAGAAAGGAATATTATAACATTTCATAAAATGATGATGTCAGTAGAAATAACAGCTCTTCCTAACTAGGATTGCTCTGATTGGCCCCCAGAAGTCCATTCTGTAAAACGTCACAAGTCATTTCACATTGGTGTCTTCAGAAGAAGAAAAATGTATAGTTTGCAGAATCCTTCCATATACAGTTGATGGCAGCCTTTCCCAACCTTGCTAACATGGAGGAACCCTTGAAATACCTTTCAGGTCTCAGGAAACCCTGCTAATAATGACTTTATCTACAGATCATGGCAACTTAGAAGGGTAGTCAGTTGGAAGGATGCTTCTTATGTTGGTGGTCATAAGAATGTCCATCAGTACATCTGGATTGATTGTCAGATATACACTATATTATCAAAAGTATTGGGACACCTGCCTATACTCGCACATGAACTTTAATGGCCCCCCAGTCTTAGTCCGTAGGGTTTAATATTGGGTTGGCCCGCCCTTTGCAGCTATAACAGCTTCAACTCTTCTGGGAAGGCCATCCACAAGGTTTAGGAGGGTGTCTATGGGAAGGTTTGACCATTCTTCCAGAAGCACATTTGTGAGGTCAGGCACTGATGTCGGGGGAGGAGGACTGGCTCACAGTCTCCGCTCTAATTCATTCCAAAGGTGTTCTATGGGGTTGAGGTCAGGACTCTGCAGGCCAGTCAAGTTCCTCCACCCCAAACTCGCTCATCCATCTCTTTATGGACCTTGCTTTGTGCACTGGTGCGCAGTCATGTTGGAAGGAAGGGGCCATCCTCAAACTGTTCCCACAAAGTTGGGAGCATGAAATTGTCCACAATGTCTTGGTATGCTGACGCCTTAAGTGTTCCCTTCACTGGAACTAGAGGGCCAAGCCCAACCCCTGAAAAGCAACCCCACACCATAATCCCCCCTCCACCAAACTTTACACTTGGCACAATGCAGTCAGGCAAGTACCGTTCTCCTGGCAATCGCCAAACTCAGACACGTCCATCGGATTGCCAGACAGAGAAGAGTGATTCGTCACTCCAGAGAATTAGAGTCCAGTGGCAGTGTGCGTTACACCTCAGCATCCGACGCTTTGCATTGCACTTGATGATGTAAGGCTTGGTTGCAGCTGCTCGGCCATGGAAACCCATTCCATGAAGCTCTCTACGCACTGTTGTTGTGCTAATCTGAAGGTCACACCAAGTTTGGAGATCTTTAGCTACTGACTCTGCAGACAGTTGGTGACTTCTGCGCACTGTGCATGCGCTGACCCCACTCTGTCATTTTACGTGGCCTACCACTTGGTGGCTGAGTTGCTGTTGTTCCCAGTTGCTCCCACTTTGTTATAATCCCACTAAGAGTTGAGCGTGGAATATTTAGTAACAAGGAAATGTCACGGATGGACTTATTGCACAGGTGACAACCTATCACGGGACCACGCTTGGAGTCACTGAGCTCCTGAGAGCGACCCATTCTTTCACAAATGTCTGTAGAAGCAGTCTGCATGCCTAGGGGCTTAATTTTACACACCTGTGGGCATGGAGGGGATTGGAACACCTGAAACCAAATATTTATATTGTAAAGCGCTGAGCAAACTGTTGGCGCTATATAAATCTTGTATAATAATAATGATTTGGAGGGCTGGCCCAATACTTTTGGTAAGTATATATACCATAGCTTGTGGGCTCTATAATTTTCCTACAGAATAAATAATATACACTAATTTTGGTTATTTTCACCAAAGAAATGTAGCAGAATACCTAAATTTATGAAGAAAGGTTATTTATTTGCAAAATATTATAACAGAAATGAAGAAAAACTATTTTTTTTGTCAAATTAGCAGAAATAAAAAAAAAACTAAGTGGTGATTAAATACCACCAAAAGAAAGCTCTGTGTGAAAAAAATTATAAAATGTTTTAATGGGTACAGTGTTGCATGACAATTCAACATTGTCATTGAAAGTGCAAAAACACTGACAGCTGAAAACTGGCCTGGACAGGAAGGGGGTAAAAGTGCTCGGGATTGAAGTGGTTAATTATATCTAAATGGTATTACTACCTGCATAAATGTCTCTGTACTCCGACAACTCTGGGCTCTGTAGTTGTATGATTTGCTCCAGCCATGGCTGTGCTCTTGCATGTGAAATAATTGAATGCAAGAGAAAACTGACACTAGTGTGTGAGTGTAGGGTGTGAGTGTGGGGTGCAGGGGCGGACTGACAACTCATGGGGCCCCCGGGCAATAGGGGATCATGGGGCCCCTGTGTCCTTGCCCAAACTCAAAAAAGCCTATGATAAAGGTACCAGGGGCATCTCATGGAGCCCCCTACTGACCCTGGGTCCTCCGGCAGTGCCCGAGTTTCCAAATGGTTAGTCAGCCCCTAGTAGGGTGTGACTGTGGGGTGGGACTGTAGGTAGGGAGATTAGATTGCAATATTCTTTAGGAAGTATACTGGTGGGAATGGTTTATTATACACATTGAAAAGTCTGCCAACTCCATGCCACTGCTCCCACCCCATCCTCCATACTACTTGGACTACAACTGAATACTACAGAACTAGTGGGACTTACTCAATGCTCACTCCATCCTCTGACAGACCAGACACCCCTCATTGCAAGTCTGATTTCAACATTCAGCAGCAGTGTAGCATCCCAATATTATCCCTTTATTACATTTAACAATATCTGAACTGAAAAATAACCGAGGAGGGCTGCTACCAGGGATAATCTTGTCTTAGCAGCCATAACGCTTAGCATTTCAGATCCCACTGAGAAAATAACACTCTCCAATATAGCTCCATTACCCTATCTCAGAAAATGCACATTACGCTGAATGGGCAGCCTGGGAAAAGGGATGTATCCGGCGTGGTACGAGTCGGACAGCCTTGATAGATAAACATTCCGAAAACATCAACCCGTGCCATCCACTCGTTGTAATGGAATTATACGGATAATTCTTCCCATGCTCAGGACTCCACTTCACTCAATGTTTCTCTAAACTAATAACAGAAAAATTAGGTCCTCAGACAAAGAAGCTTGTATTTTTTTTTTCTTTTTTTCTTTTTTGTTATTTGACATTAATTTGTGCTCCTTTCGCCCCGGGCGCATCCAGTCTGGGTCTGCAAGGTAAAGGTCACTGGTTAAAAGTTCAGGATGTGATCAGCATCCAATGGGAATTCTGACTGGTCTGTAATGGAGAGACCTCTAGTGGAGACAACTGGAGTTGCAGACCCTACTGCACTGTGTTCCAGTGGCAGGTACAAGGAGTTTCATGTACTGTATGTTATTTATTACAGGTACTTATATAGCACCATCAATTTATGCAGAGCTTTACATATATATTCTACATTTACATCAGTCCCTAACCCTCAAGGAGCATACAATCTAAGGTCCCTAACTCATATTCATACATACACATACTGGGGCCAATTTAGACAGGAGCCAATTAACCTACCAGCATGTCTTTTGAGTTTGGGAGGAAACTGGAGTACCCGGAGGAAACCCACGCAGGCACAGGGAGAACATGCAAACTCCAGGCAGGTGGTGCTGTAGTTGGGATTGGAACCAACGACCCTAGTACTGCCAGGTGGAAGTGCTAACCATTTAGCCACTGTGCTGCCCAGTATGTAACTGTAATTAGATTATAATATATTTGAGGTGCTGTTCAGCCCAAAGCCGAAAATCTGCAAAATTCGTCTAGCTAAGGCTAGGTTCACATCTGTGCTGGTGGTGCTGCTGTGGATCTGCACGAAAATCCATGCAGCTGCACCACCCACACAGAAGAAAGCCAAACATGTAGAAAGTCATAGAATGGATAGATGGGTAGGATACGCTTGCTCTGGATAAAAGATAGTGAAAAATGCAGAGTGGGGAGGGGTACGGGGGGGGGGGGGGAGGGGGTAATGTTTTAAGAGGGGAAAAATAAAGTAATAAGAAATAATTGTATATTTATTATGAATGAGATGAAAATGTTTTTGTTTTTACTGTGAAAAACCAATAAATATTTAAATTTAAAAAAAAAAAAAAAGAAGAAAGCCAAACAGCGGGCGGGTGTCATTAGTTCTAATGGCACGATGCCCGCACTGGAAAACTCAACTGTACTGGGAACCGAGGTTTCCGTGCAGGCTGTGTTTTCAAAAGAAGTGCCGGGATTTCTTCCCTGCGTGTTACGGGGCACGGGAGTCCATGAGAGCAATGGGCTCTCATGCCCACGCAAAACGCGGCCCGCACGGCCGCATATATGTGAGCCAGGGCTAATACTGTACTGCATGAAGAAATGGTTTAACCTTTCTTTGATTGCAACACTTGGTTGATATCTGTTGGGAAATCATTACTTGTGGTCACTGCAACTGAATGGTGCAACTAATATCTGATTGTTAAAGTAACCGCTTATCTAAAAGATATATTTTACTTAAAGCATATACCAAGGCAAGAGAAAAAAAAACATAGGCAGTACATAGCTACAATATATGTACATTAATCCTTAAATGAAGTATTCCCAACGTACAGGTCCCTGTAAATGGCTATTCAGTATTGCTGGATGCTGTAGTGACCAACAGGCTGGGAACCGCAGTCAATCCAGGTGAAGAAATGTCACCAGCACACCAAAGATTCCTGAAATGGGTCCAAAGTTTTATTTCGTGGACACATGCTAAACACAAAGGCAACATTTTGGAGCCACGCAGGGCCCCTTTACCAGGCAAGGTCGAAGGTCACTTGCCTAACAAAGGGGCCCTGTGTGGCTCTGAAAAGTTGTCTTTATGTTTTTCATGTGACCACGAAATTAAGCTTTGGACCCATTTCAGGAATACTTGGTGCTGGTGAAATTTCTTCACTTTAATCCTTAAATGGACACTGGCATTGAAAGTACAAAAAATAATTGTTGATCTGCCATAAATGCACAAAGCTCATAGGTCCTCTTGTGGGCCGACAGCACGCCGTCAGGGCCCTGCCATCAGTAAGGCCACTTGGGGCAACTGCCCCAGGTGGCATATGGTGGAGGAAGGCTGGAGGCTCACTGTTCTCAGTAGTGCCAGGCCAAAATAAAGCACAGGTTTATAGTTACTGAGCTCCCTGCCTGGCCACATCCTTGATGGTGGACACACTATAACAGGTCACAGGTTGGAGTTGGCAGTGATGGTATGGCAATTGGCTCCTGCTGCTCTGTCCCTGGAGGATGGGAACACCATGGCATAGAGCCCTGGCCTGAGCTGCATAGCATCACTGTGTACTATGGGCCAGAGTGGTCCTGCCAGTGGTGACGGTACTGGAACTATTGAAGAACATTGCAGCCACTGGGAGAGAACAGAGCTGCCTTTAGTGGAAGCTGCTTATCAGAGATGCGCAGAGCATGGGCAGACAGAAACACAAGTCACTGGATGGTGTGAGCCCCCCATAATGGGAACTTGATACATAATGGGCAATTTTTGAAAATATTATTATAATGGAAGAAAAAGACTGTGGTAGTGGGGAGTGAGGGACTTAATTCTGTTCATTTGTTCCACGGAGTTGTAGCGGGAAGTGTATATGGAAGGTCCACAAAGTAATCCTTAGGCTGTAATTTCTGACACTCATTCAACTTCTGGCGCCTCAATCAGTCCCCATTGGAGTAATATACCCTCCTACTCTCTCAAGAGCAGATACTACTGTCATGTGCCTAGGTTGGAGGCTGAGCAGATGAGAGGACTCCTTTGTGGCTCTTGTCCAAGCACCCCTGAATGTGGCGACAGAGGCACATGGCTCAAAGCAGCATGGGTGCCAGTAGCAGGTGGAGACACACCAGGAGAAGATCATGGTCAGCAGACTGCAGGGTGGCACCCGAGAAAAGAACCTTGGGAACACAGTGTAAAGACTTGAGCAGGAGTGCACTCAGTAACAAATGCAGTATCTCCCAGGGTCAGAGACATAGTCAAGACAAGCCAGGTCATGGATAGGCAGGAGGAAGTGTAGTAAAGTAGCAGGCTGAGGCCAGTACCAGGAAAGCAGGCAGAGCATGGTCAGAGAAAAGCCGAGATCAGTACCTGGCATTCACAGAGCAAAGTCAAGAGCAACCGGGTTAGCAATGAGGGATCAGTCAGCAAGAACAAGGACACAGATCACGGGGAGCTGAAGAACATCCAGCGATTACCAGACTTCAACACTTCAATAGGCCATTTGTGCCATTCCCGGGTTTGAACATGCACAGGTGTTCAGCAACGCAAGTAGATATGCGCGCTGCTGCAGATGGCTGCCAATTAGTGAGTGTATGTTGGCTTTTGACAAAAGTCCTCCATCTGTGCATGGTTATTGGTTTCCTTACAACTTCTTTCTGCAATCTGCCATGAAGTGGAAGCCGCAAAGGATAGAGGCTGTGAGTGCTGAGTCCTACGTCCTCAGCCATACCAGAATTGGCCCAACCCATCTCTTCTCAGAGTTTAGCTGGCTGCCAGTCCATTAAAAGGTGCCTTCATCAGATAAGAACTGCTCCACTCTGCAGAATGGATTCCCTCCATTCATTTCTTCATGGAGCTGCTGTGGCCCTCCCTGATCTGCAATATACAGGTGAGCCACCAGACTGTACCACTTTTATTGCAGAAGCATCAAAAACAACATGTTACTTGTAATCGGGGTACATCTCACCCTGTACTGCGACGCAGTGCACCACATTGCAATACAGTTCCAAGCATACGATAAATACATTCAGAAATAAATACATTCGCTCAGCGGTATGATGCCTGACGTGATGTGCGTGGAGGATGAATCCCCCGGACCAACACGTCATGCATGACGCCGCTTACCCCAAAAACTGTAGCATCCTAATACAAAATACATTTCCTAGTCACGATGTCATGCAGAAAAACGAAAAACTGAAAGTCACAATCTACAATAAGCATCGCGTGTGTGGGGGGGAGGGGGAGAAAGGGGGGAACACAGGCCCGAAGCTTTATTGAAGGGACAAAGACACGCAAGGGGGAGTAGGGGGAAGGGGAAATCTTCAGACGTCCTCTTCCTCCTTATAGTCCATCAAGGTATAGTCTCTGAGCAGACTGAGGATCAGTCTGCGGCAGTCCTCAATGGACATCCTCTCCCGCTGGTGGATGAGGCGCTTTCTGGCGCACCATAAAGCGTCCTTAAAACAACACAGCACCCGCCAGGCGCCGTCAATGTCCTCCAGAGAAAAGGTTCCACAGAACAGGCCATTCAACACCCCAAAGTGAGTGATGGCTGTCTGTGGTACAAAGTCCTTGAGTTCAGGTTCCAGGGCCCCCAACAGGGCCTGAGCAAATGAGCACTCCCAGAAAACGTGGTGAGACGTTTCCTCGTGGATGATGCAGAAGGGGCAGTGTCTGTATCTGCTCAGGTTCCTGGCATGCATAAATGTCCTGAGAGGCAATCCCCCTTGGATAGCCATCCATGCCAGATCTTTGTGCCTGTTGGTGAGAATGTTGGAAGAAACATTCCTCCAGACCACCTTGCAGGTGTCTGAAGGCAGGCCTGGAACCGACTCCAAAATGTCGCTTGCTCTGATCAACTTGTAAATGGTCTTTGGCTTCCACAAGTCAGGCTTGACTCCCTGCAGCCCCTGCTCCCTGATGAACTTGAAGGTATCTAAGTAGTACCAAGGAGTGTCCCAGTTGTAGGGGATGGAACTATCCCAAGTGTCCCACCCCAGGGACCTCCAGAGAGGCAACAGGAAGAAGCGAGACATTACGTTCCCACCAGAGTCCATAATCCGTTTGGGCAAAGTTCGCGGATGCAGTTGCAAGCAAAGAACACCCTCAGCTGGGTGGCGATGTCGGGCACGCCCTTACTGCCCTTGAGGGGTTCCTTGAACATGACTGCCCGCTTCACTCTGTCCATCTTGGAGCCCCAGATGAAGTGAAACACCGCCCTGGTGATGGCCTTACAGGTGTTGACCCGTGGGGGCCAGGCCTGGGCGAGGTACTGCAACACAGGGAGAATCTCGCTGCGGAGTACCAGTGTCTTCCCTTCGATGGAGAGGTCTCTGAGGCTCCAAAGTCCAAACTTTTGACGCATCTTGGCCAGTCTCTCCTCCCAAGACTTCAGGGCTGCGCCCTCTGCACCAAACCAAACTCCCAAAATTTTCATGAAGTCTGTCTTGATGCCAAAGGGCATGGACGCAGAAGAAGGCAGGAACCACTTTCCGAAGAGCATGACTTCCGACTTCCCACAGTTGACCTTTGCCCCCGAAGCTTGGCCGAAGTCCTCGCAGGTCTGGACGAGCAGGTCGATGGAGCGCTGGTTGGCACAGAACACCGTCACGTCGTCCATGTAGAGAGAGCACTTCACTTCCCGTCTGTCTGGTCCCAGTGCGGTGATTCCCTCGATCTCTGGATTCCGTCTGATGCATTCGGCGAAGAGCTCTATACAGCAAACAAAAAGCAGAGGTGAGAGAGGACAGCCTTGTCTGACCCCGGAGAGGACCGGGAAGGGGTCAGTCTTCCAGCCGTTCACCTGCACGGAACTACAAATGTCGTTATACATCATATCCACAACCGAACAGAACATTTCCCCAAGACCAAACCTGCGCAGGGCTCTGCACATAAACCCATGGGAGACACGGTCGAAGGCCTTCTCCTGGTCAAGACTGACCAGGGCCGCGTGCACACGGCGGTCCTTGATGTACTGGACCATGTCCCGGACAAGCGCTAGGCTGTCCGCAATCCTGCGGCCAGGAATGCCACAAGTCTGATCCGGGTGGATTATCTGTCCGATGACAGCCTTCAACCTGTTCGCCATGACTTTGGCGAGGATCTTGTAGTCCACGTTCAGGAGAGAGATGGGATGCCAATTTTTCAAGTCACATCTCTCCCCCTTACGCTTGTACAGGATCATGATCATCCCCTCCCTCAACGAAGGAGGCATCTTGCCCTCCACCACCATCTCCTCGTACAGCTCGAGCAGGTCCGGGCCCACGAGATCCCACAGCGCTACATAGAGCTCCGCTGGGAGACCGTCGCAGCCCGGGGTCCTGCCTTGCCTAAAGGATTTAGCGGCAGAGTGCAGTTCCTCCAACGTCAAGGGGGCGTTGGTGGCCGACACACCTGCAGGTTCAATAGCATTAGAGATACCTGACAAGAACCTGTCGGCCGCTGCCGTGTCTGTTTCTTTGGGGGAGTAGAGGTCGGAGTAGTAGTCGCTGACCACTTCCATCACGGCCTCCTTCCCCTTCTGGAGTGTTCCAGTCTTGTCGCGCAGCTCCGACAGGGGTGTGTGTCCTGAGTGGAGTTTCCTGAAAAAGAAAGAGTTACACTTCTCACCTTTCTCGAGATGCTCCACCTTGGCACGGAAGACAATGTGCCTGGATTCTTCCTCAAAGTGCTTTTTCAAGCACTTCTTGGTGTCCTCCAGGTCTTGCCTCACGTCCCAGCCACAGTGATGAAGGTCCTGCAGGGACTGCAGCTGACGCTGCAGCCTCCTGAGTTCCCTCCTCCTGGCACACACTTGCTGGCGTCCCCTGAAAGAAGCTGCGCAGCTTGACTTTCACGAACTCCCACCAGTCGCTTACCTTAGGAAAGAAAGACTTCTCCTCTCGCCAGGCACCGTAGATTTCCCTGAGCTCCGCTAGCAGTTCCTCATCGTCCAGCAGGGTGCAATTCAGCTTCCAGGAGCCTGGGCCCGGGGCAAAGCCCTCTCCCAGGTCACCTCGAAAGTGAATGGCCCTGTGGTCAGAGAAAAAGCAGGGAACCATGGAGAACCCGCGGTGCCTGACTGCCCTAGAGGTGAGCACAAAGTCAATCCTGGAACGCACAGATCCGTCGGGGCGGCTCCATGAGTAGTTCACGGAACCGCGCCCCACGGATCCTACGGCGTCCTGCAGGGAAGCCTCCGCAATCACCTCTCGGAGCAGCTTCGAGGTGGCGTCGAGTTTTGCGTACATGCTGGAGCTGCGCCCATCCTCCTCTATCGGACAGTTAAAATCACCGCCGATTACTACTGTTCTCGTTGTGACGAGTTGCGTCCGCAGGGTTTGGAAAAGCTCCAGCTTCGCGTTCTTCTCCGGGGAGGCGTACACGTTGATGAGCCTAACGGGCTCTCCTGCCCACGAGCCGTCTATGACCAAAAGGCGGCCACAGACGAGCTCGTGGACAGAGTCAACAGTGAAACGTCCACCCCTGATAAGAACCGCTACCCCTGCGGACTTGCAATCGCCACCCCCAGACCAGTAGGAGGGACCGTGGGTCCACTGGGAGGACAAATGAGTGTACCTCCTCAGAGGGGGAAGGGCACACTCCTGAAGCATGTACACATCACTCTGCTGTGTGGAAAGAAAGGTCAGCACAGTCTGCCTCCTAGACGCGTCCTTGATGCTCCTCACATTAATGGAAAAGATAGATATCTCAGCCATCATGGGAAAGAGATGAAGGGGTTAGTCGGCAGGGGCTGTGCTTACCAGACTGTACCACTGCTCCATCTGCATTCTCTATGGCCCAGATACCCATCATGGAGGAGTCCTTCAACCCACAACGACCTCAAAACCCCAGATCCAGGCAATTCAGTGTCACAGGCCACACACCCCAAATATGCCCACAAATAGCACTGGACACACCAATGCAATATAGTACACCCCAAGGAACCCCCCACCCCAGTCTCCAAACCCCCTCCATCATCCCACTGACATCAATGCAGTGGTATTTTTCCTGCAACTGTAAACTCCTGCCATTGTTAGTGAAAAATGTTCATTTTGTACCTCACTGGTGGTCATACCCTCTTCTCCACTTATTGTCCCACCGAATTGATGAGTACAACGTATGCAGATAGGTTACCAATGAGTACCCAAGTGCAAAAGGTTGGGAACCACTGCACTAGGCTATGACAATCTATAAATAAAGTATCCATTTATTTGTGTTTGTGTATCAGAATTGGTAACAGTTGGGATTCCTCTTCATCCCATTTTCAAAGATATTTTTTTCACCGGGCTCCAGACATCCCGTGTGAATTGTAATTGAATGTTACATGAAGTAAAGTGGCTGATAACATCTCACTTCCTCTCCGTGTCATGCAAGGGCTCTTTGTTAGATTGGGTGGCTCATTTTTGGTAATCCGGAACATCTTTCCCCTATATTTCACATTTCATTTTCCAGTTGGAAAAAAAGGCAATATAAACAAATGATGACATATGTTTAAAAAAAGTGACAAGTATTTAAAAATCCAGAGTAACAAGTAAAATCAATCCAGAACTGCCAAGGCAATACAGGAAGCGTTACAGCTGCCAGTGAAAATTTGGTTTCAATCTGAGTTTCTATAAAATCTTTATAGTAGAGATGTGCACAATGGAAAAATTTGCTTCATTTCGGATTAATTCGTTAAGTTAATAATTTCATTTCATATTAGAATGATTCTTTTTAGGAATTTGTTTCATATATTTGGATTTGTTTATATATTTGTTATTTTCAATCTGATTCAAAATTCGACTTTCAAAATTCAGATTTTTGAAATGTGAATTTCTGAAGATGGCTACTTTTGTTCTATTTTATTCTATTCTATTTAATCTATTTCTATTCTATCTATTCTATTCTTTTTTATCATATTGTATTTTTCTATTCTATTCCTTTATTTTCTTTTCTATTATTTTTATTTTATTTTCTATTCCTTTATTTTCTGTTCTCTCTATTCTATTCTATGTTATTCTGTTCTATTCTCTTTCATTCCATTCAATTAGCAGCCTTAGTAGGAAATATCATCTTATTTCACTTTTTAGCTTACAGTATTTATGGCAATATATTTCCATTTCGAATTTAAATACATTTTCATATTCATTTTTGAACTTGGATAATAAATGTTTTGTTATACGGTAATTTATTTTGGATTTGTTGAAATTTGTTACTATTATAATTTGGATACATTCGAATCTGCAAATAACGAAAATTTTGTCTGGATTTCAATTTGTTACAAAGCGACTCTCACATGTCTTCTTTGTAGATTTCTATCATTTTGCGATTTTTAGCATTTTTTTAAATGTTTGCAGCCGTGAGCTGAGGGATTCCATGAGCTTTATCATCAAATTTGAATTTCTTAGATCTTCCAGCCCAAGCCCTGAAGGGACCTTTGGAACCTTCCCCAAACGTGTTGGATTTTCTATTCCATTATTTGGGAAATAAAAAATAATTATACTCTATGACCATTGATGTGCTTACGGCTTCTTACATATTTGGACCCCTCTTTTTGGGGATGGTCTGGTACTTCTGAGCAGCTTCACCAAAGCAAGTCTGCTTGATCAATGAGATGATCATTTATACACTGGGAAATAATACTCATACAGTGAAGGAAATAAGTATTTGATCCCCTGCCGATTTTGAATGTTTGCCCACTCACAAAGAAATTATCAGTCTAAAAATCGAATGGTTAGGTGTATTGTAACACTGAGAGACAGAATAGCAACAAAAAATTCAAAAGAAATGCATTCTCCAGACCTTAATCTGATTGAAAATCTGTGGTGGGAGCTGAAAGTTCAAGTTGCCAAAGTCAGCCACCAAACCTTAATGACTTGGAGAGGATCTGCCAAGAGGAGTGGGCCAAAATCCCTCCTGAGATGTGTGCAAACCTGGTGGCCAACTACAGGAAACGTCTGACCTCTGTGATTGCCAACAATGGATTTGCCACCAAGTACTAAGTCATGTTTTGTGAAGAGGATCAAATACTTATTTCCCTCATGAACATGCAAATCAGTCATCATTTGTTAGACATGCATTTCTGCTGAATTTTTTGTTGCTATTCTGTCTCTCAGTGTTACAATACACCGAACATTCTAATTTTAGACCGATCATTTCTTTGTGAGTGGGCAAACATTCAAAATCAGCAGGGGAGCAAATACTTATTTCCTTCACTGTATGTACCAAGCAGTAAAATCTGACATGGGTTCTAACCCTTGACTACCCCATCCGAAGTCTCTAATTTGCCTAAGGAGAAGCAGCGCTGTAGAATACAGTGTGAAAAAGTTACCCTTTGATAACACCGGTCTCTCCTCTTCATGAATATTGGTTCACCGTACATAATAACTACATTCCTGTAGTATCAGAGACAAGTACACTTTAATATGGCCGCAGGGTTACTCTGTCATCCATCATCATCAGATAGGCGATGACGCAGGTTTAAGTAAGCTGGCAGCACCAGTAACGTAAAGAGCCAATGAGGCACATATTGTATGCTCTAAACCTTCCACTCCTTGAAACCCAACTTCCTCTGAAGGGTGAGGGGGAGGGGTTGAAAGAATCAAGACAAATTGTTTTCCCACAACCATCAGGGACCCGCATGTCTAATTTCATCCAGACGTTGAAGTTTCCCTTCCCTGGCAGGTGCGCCCCCACTGAAGCCATAGTGGCTGGCTAATGAGTACTTTACGGTAATAAAGCTCTCTTCATTTTTTGATGTGTCAGTAAAAATCTATGTGGGAACCAGAGGGACGCATTCCTGGCATGCGATACTGGCCCATTATGACTTTGAAAATATATTCCTTTTTATATTTAAAAAAAATATTAAAACGTTTTTTGGGGTTTTTGGGGTTTTTTTTAATTTTTTTTGCAATGGTAAATATTTGAAATTAATACATACAACCAATAATAATGAAACATTGTCACATGAATTATCAACATCAATTATCAATGGAGACTACAAGTAGCTGAGCTGATGGACTTTGCAGGTACATGGTCCACTGTTGTCACCAATAAGAAACCTGCCCTTAAAAATGGCATGCAGCCATTGCTGGAGTACATGTAGACAGAAAGTGGCAGCAAAAAAAACTGCAGGTGGTCAGCAGCACTGAGATGTAATAATAAATGAAAGAAACAAGTATTTTATTATTTTTATAATAGTTTTTATTAATTTATTTCATTTTTTATTGATTCAAAAAAGATTTGACTTTATTAACAATGTTTAAGTTACCATGCATGAAACAATGAATAACACGATACATCAGGGGTTATCTGCATCATTATTTATTTCAGGTACTTATATAGCGCTGTCAATTTACGCAGCACTTTACATATATATTGTACATTCACATCAGTCCCTAACCCTCAAGGGGTGTACAATCTAAGGTCCCTAACCCTCAAGGGGGGTACAATCTAAGGTCCCTAACTCACATTCATACATACACATACTAGGGACAAATTAGACAGGATCCAATTCACCTACCAGCATGTCTTTGGAGTGTGGGAGGAAACCCACGCAGGCACAGGGAGAACATGCAAACTCCAGGCAGGTGGTGCCGTGGTTGGGATTTGAACCAATGACCCTAGTACTGCCAGGTGGAAGTGCTAACCATTTAGCCACTGTGCTGTCCCATACATATACGTTTTATCTATAAAAGATCTTCAGATGGCAACTTGAGATCTCATTGTGTTTCAGGTCATAAAGAGTCTTCATCAGGAGGGTTTCAGCTGTCTTTGCTATGGGTCTGTTTGGTGCTATCAGGGCGATCCTAGAAGCCCTGGAGTTGGTTATCCATCTGTAACAGGTTATCAGTTTCTTCCTCAGGTTTTCAAGAAGGCGGCTGGTTCATTCCCCCTTGTACTCTATCCAATTCCACCTTGAGGGACTCTCTTTTTGGGACATGCAATTCATCTAGTTGTTTTTAGATTGCATCTTTGGAATATACTGCTTTTCTCCTGATGAAGACTCTTTATGAGATGAAACGCGTTGAGATCAGTTGCCATCTGAACATCTTTAATAGATGGAACTTATATGATGCAGATAACCATTGATGTATAGCATTATTCACTGTTTCATGTATGGTAACTTCTTTTAAACATTGTTACTAAAGTAAACTATTTTTATCAAAACTTTCATTGGTACCTCCAAAGTCCCACCCTTATGAGTAGTTTATGCTTTAGCAAAATTGTTTTTCTAGAGAGTTTACTTCCACTTTAATATTCTCTCTTAAAGCATGTTACAAACTGTTGCACGAACCATGGGGGCCCCATGTGTACCACAATGCTACCAAAATGTATTTTATTTATTTATTTGTTTATTTTAATTTCTGGACTACACGAACCACGGGGCCCCATGTGTACCACAATGCTACCAAAATGTATTTTATTTATTTAGTTATTTATTTATTTTATTTATAGACTATCAGTTGCCGCTCTGGTATTGTTAATAAGCTAAAATAACTAATGATAGACCTAAACTAGACAAAACTAGAATGATTATACCAATAAAATATTTATTCACTATCAAAAAAAGGTTTGAACACATGTTGGTATATTTCCTTTCCCTTGTGGTTTTATTTATTTATACATATATTTATTCTTTTATATCTTTTGTGGTGTATTTTGTTGTTATTTGATTTTTGTTTTTTGATATGAAGAAAAAAGAAGCAAAGATAGAAAATAAAAAAAGAGACAATATACAAAAATGTAAAAGTTTTTTTTTTCCCTTTTTGTGTTTTTTATTAGTTCATGAAAGAAAGAAAGAAAAATAATAATAGTAATAAAATTCACAAAAAAATAATAAAAATGGAAGAGCAGTTAATGAATAACTATTTAAAAAGAGTTGTTAGTATTTTTCTTTTCCCTTATATTTATTTGATTATTAATTTTATACTCAAAAATATATTTGAGTTTTTCTCCTGTTTTGTGCATTTTATTGCTATGTTTTAAAAAAAAAAAAATCAAATAATGAAGTAAGAAAAAAAAAAAAGAAAGGAAATGGAAGTTTACTAGGGGTAGTTAAAGAGGACCTTGCCTCAAAATGCAAATATGAAATAGCAGTCTTCATCTAAAATCGGCACATTTCAGCTTTACAGTTGTGTCCAAAATTATTCAACCCCCACTGAAATTGAGTGTTTTGGCCAGTTTGACATTGCTTTTGATCATTCAGTCATCTTGCTTACATTTACATTAAAGAGGCACTTGTAGGTCAGACAAATATAACATAACAGTTATAATGAAATAACCACAAATGTCTTTTCTGTGCTCACAGCATTATCAGTTTTATTCAACCCCCAAGTGACATTCAATCTTAGTACTTAGTACAGCATCCTTTTACAGTTATAACAGCTTTTAAACGTGAAGCATAGCTTGACACAAGTGTCTTGCAGCGATCTACGGGTATCTTCGCCCATTCTTCATGGGCAAAGGCCTCCAGTTCAGTCACATTCTTAGGCTTGCGCACTGCAACTGCTTTCTTTAAGTCCCACCAGAGGTTCTCAATCGGATTTAAGTCTGGTGACTGCGATGGCCACTCCAAAATGTTCCAGCCTTTCCTCTGCAACCATGCTCTAGTGGACTTGGAGGTATGCTTGGGATCATTGTCCTGTTGAAAGGTCCAACGTCTCCCAAGCCTCAGGTGTGTGACGGACTGCATCACGTTTCCATCCAATATCTCCTGGTACTGAAGAGAATTCATGGTACCTTGCACACGCTGAAGCTTCCCTGTACCTGCAGAAGCAAAACAGCCCCAAAGCATGATTGACCCTCCACCATGCTTCACAGTAGGCAAGGTGTTCTTTTCATCATAGGCCTTGTTCTTCCTCCTCCAAACATAGCGTTGATCCATGGGCCCAAACAGTTCTAATTTTGTTTCATCAGTCCACAGAACACTATCCCACAACTTTTGTGGTTTGTCCACATGGCTTTTGGCATACTGCAGTCGACTCTTCTTATTCTTTGGAGACAGCAAGGGGGTACGCCTGGGAGTTCTGGCACGGAGGCCTTCATTACGCAGTGTGCGTCTTATTGTCTGGGCTGAAACTTCTGTACCCACATCTGACAAATCTTTTCTCAGTTCCTCAGCAGTCACACGGGGACTTCTCTCCACTCTACGCTTCAGGTAGCGCACAGCAGTCGAAGTCAGCATCTTCTTTCTGCCACGACCAGGTAGCGTTTCAACAGTGCCCTTTGCCTTGAATTTGCGAATGATGCTTCCTAAGGTGTCTCTTGGTATGTTTAACATCTTTGCAATCTTCTTATAGCCATTGCCCTTCCTGTGAAGAGAAATCACCTCTTCTCTTGTCTTCCTGGACCATTCTCTTGCCTTCACCATGTTTGTAACCACACCAGTAAATGTCTAGAAGGAGCTGAGTATCACAGTCATTTTAAAGCTGCCTAATTGGTGCTTATTATGCTTGATTGCTGCTCGGTGACATCCACAGGTGTTTTCAATACCTGATGGAAAGCACCTGTATGAACCTCTGTTCTTCAGAGTGGTAGTCTTTAAGGGGTTGAATAATTGTGGCAATGAAGAAACCACATAAGAACCATTTACTACTGTATTACATAAACAATTGATGTCATTTTAGTTGCATTTGGGTAGTTACAACGTCCTTGTAGGATTTGATTCTGAATACAATTCCAAATGTACACTATAGTCCCTAAACCCCTTTACAGCATTGGGGGTTGAATAATTTTGGACACAACTGTAGAACAAAAGAAAAGTCCTCTGAGCAGAAAAGTGAATAAATATGCTGATCTTCCACCCAGTTCCCACATTGGAGAGGGCGATGTCACAGTGCAGCACAGATCTGGGATCCCCATTGTTGTGCAGGAGAGATTTTCATTGCCAACTGGGAGTAAGGTAAGTATATTTTTTACATTTTCTCTACAAGTGTATTTTTTTTATTCAAAATGGCAGTTTTGTACCTTCTCCTGTACTGAACTGAAATCTTAGATAAAGTTATCAGGCTTTCAAGCTGCCTCCTGTGAACTACAAAACAACTTCCCTCTATGTAATGGGGATGAAGAAAGACAGAGGTGTTTGTAGTCCAAATCAGTCTAAGTCTAGGTTCACACCTATGCAGGTTGCATTTGAGGCGTTTCTTCATTGCATTTTGAATTGCGTTTTGGCACTTCTGACGTCTATAGAACCAAAAACGCAACGTTTTACGTTAAAAAAAGTCCCTGACTCTTTCCAAAAAACGCAGCATGTGAAAACGCACAGGTGTGAACATGGAAATCATGTTACATGGACTGTACTGCGTTTCTGCAAAACCCAAAATGCTGCGGAAAACTCTTAGGTGTGAACCTAGGGTAAGGTGACAATGCTGTATCTCCATAGGTTCAGTCAGTGCTGGGACAAGGTCATCTAGCAACCAGGGAGAAGTTACCAAATGGTGGCCCCCCCCCCAAAATGTATGAGCATTATGTCTCAGCACAAATCCCCTCCCCCCCCCCCCAGAAACATTTAAGCACTAATGTGCATGCTTATCCCCAAGCATGAATTCCCTTTGCTGGCCACAGTTCTCCCCAAATCAATAGTCCTCCTTTTCTATTACAAACCCCCACTGCTGAAATCCCCCAACCCAGCACAAATCTACCCCTAATATTTCCCCAGTGATCATAAATCCCCTCCGAATCCCCCCTCCTAGCAGGAATCCTTCCACTAGCACAAATCATCTCCCCCACATCCCCCTTACTAAAATAAATCACCCTTTCAGTACAAATTTCCACTCCTACCACAAATCCCTTCTAATCATCCCAACCAGCACAAGTCCCCCCCTCAATCCCCCGTACTAACAAAAATCCCCCTCTTAGTACAAATCCCCCCCCCAATCCCCCCATCTAGTACAAATCCCCACTCCTAACAGAAATCCTTCCACCCCAAATTTCTCCTCCTAGCACAAATCCCACCTAATCATCCCGACCAGCACAAGTCCCCCTCTCAATCCCCCGTACTTTACCATACTTATGACTTAAAGGCCGATTCACACCACAAAAACAAACTCCAGATCTGTTCTGGATGCCTTTCTGCATGCGGTTTTAACTTGGTTTTGATGTGTTCCGGTGCATTTTCATTGTGTTTTTAATGCATTCCAGATGTTTTTTTTTTCTTTTTTCCTGTTTTTCACTGTACTGTGGTCCGGTGCGTTTTTGATGCCTTCTGGTGCATTTGTATGCATTTTACTGAATTCCAAAACAGTCCAGTGGAGGAAAAATGCAGCATGTTCTACTGGGGGGTTTTTTGGAACTGGAAAGCCCTGGAACTGACTACACTGGTGTGAACTATGCCATTGGAAACCATATAACCTATTTTCCATGCATTTTTGACTGCAAGTGGTGTGAACTGGCCCTAACCTGAACTAGGTTGTCACTGGAACAGGTGTCCCCATTATAGGATTTACCATCTATTCCTACTCTGGTGACAATGTTAAGATTTTCCAATCACTTTCAATAACTGTGATGGTTGGCAACAGCACAAATAAAGGGGAGAATCTCCCCAGCAGGGACACATACAACAATATAGATCTGATAGAGGTTTTAACACTTCCCTATTCTATCCAAATATGAGGATGAATTGCTCCACAATGTCTGCAGATACAGGGGATAGTGAGGTCTTGTTTTAAAGTTCAACTCCAGTTGTCCCTTCCAGCGTCATCTAGCCCCCCCAGCATAACTGTCTTTGGCCCACCTCTTTCAGTCAATGGATTACAGTTCTCTTCATCATGGAACCCCAACATCACATGTGGGTGTTGCCTAGGCCTAGGAACGTCAACTCCTCCAGACTGACACCCACCTATCAAAGCATTTGCATAACTCCTCCCAGGAGTCAGCCCACATCGTACACTGGTGCCAGGAGCACTTGAGAGGAATACTGAGCAAGGGTGCTGTGATGTCTTCAGAAAGTTATGTGCAGCGCCCTGCAAGCTCCTCCCACCAGCCATGATCTGCCTGCATTGAATGGAGAAGCACAGAGACCCAGTGATGACACCAATTGGTTTAAAGTAAGGTAAGGCATGTAATGAAAATGGATACATTTCATTTAAAAATGTCATTAGTATGTTGATGGGGGGGGGGGGAGAAATCAGGGAAAGCAAAATATAAGCAGATTAAATTCAGCTTTAAAATTCTATGAATGGAAGGAGATGTCTTTTGGACAGCCTGGAAATCCTTCCAACAGTAATTCATAAATCATTCTGTACATTTTACATATAAAATTGTATTTTTGAGGAGAGGCAGTGCAGCCATGTAATGATCAGCCACATATGCAGCAGAATCACAGCTGATATACCTGTACAGCAAACAGGAGGACTGTCTTCCACAGGCCGGACCATCCTGACAGCCAGATCTCCTGAACAATAAAGGAGACATTCAATCCGATGCATTGCACGACCCAACATCCGATCTACCATTGTACGCCGGTGTGATAGGAATGACAGATAAGGACGATTCAGTGTAAATTCTGGGAAAAAAATGCAGCACAAAATGGAGCGATGCTCTGCAGAGTAGTGATAAGTGACAGGTGGAGCTCTGAGAAAAAGGCACCGCGTTCCCATCACTGATTTATTACAATGGCCTAAAGAGTGCCGGCAGAAACAAAATAATGCTAAAAGAGACAATGCGGTGTATTTATAAAAAAACAAAATTGTAGGGCACTTCGCTCGGTGCACATGTACATTTAGTACGAATAAAACAAATGTTATTAGGCGGCTTTCCTTCTACATAGAATGTTGTTCCTCAATCAGGAAACTAACGCCATTAAACGGAGCTGAAAATCATAAGAAAATATTTATTACAAAATGTATTACACCTTCATTTAGGGGTCATATTGCAACATTTCTAATTAATTAATAACATTTGACCTGTAGAGAATATAGTCTAATAACATTCATTTTTGCTGAATTTACATGCAGTTTCACAAGACAAATAACTCTGCAAATTTCTATTTTTTTTTTTTATAAATGTGCTCCAATGTCTTTTATTGGGAAGTAAATTAAAGTTTGCCCCTTACCCCATTTGCAATAGTTGCTGTACCCCATATACAAGGGGGACAAAAACATAGAAACACTACATGATTTGCAGGTGTGAAAGTGACGACATGTACTATTAGATTGTAAGCTCCAAGGATCAGGGCCCTCCTAACCCTCTTGTATTGAACTGTATTGTCTCACTTTATATTGTAAAGCGCTGAGCAAGCTGTTGGCGCTATATAAATCCTGTATAATAATAATAATGTTTTGCATTGAAAGCGGAAGTGATGTGACATTCTTTTGCTTCCACTGTGTGATGAGACACCTAGCTAACAGGTGGGAAGCCTCACTTTCCTCATTCACTGTCTGCACTGCTAGTAATACGGAGTCATGTCGGAGCTTACCGAGCTTCAAAGATGGCAAATTGTTGGTGCCGCTTAGCTTGTGCCTCTGTGACTGAAGTTGCCAATTTATTTGCCGTGCGGCGAGGTTCAGTATCAAAAGGTGATGACGGCATATATAGGTTCCGGGAAAACATCCTTTGACAAGCATGCGGTCGACATGGTCAACTGACCGAAAGAGACAAAAGAACATTGTGCAAGATAAGGAAACAACTGCTGCAAAAGTGCCTGCAGAGCTCAATCTCAGTCTTCAGTGGACTCAGTCTTCCCAGGACTGAGATTGAGCTCTGCAGGCACTTTTGCAGCAGTGGTTTTCTTATCCCGGGTCAAAGTCCTGCCCAATGTTCTTTTGTCTCTTTCGGACAGTTGACCATGTCGACCGTGCTTATGTTTATCAGACAATGTTTTCTTGGAAACTGTATTTTTAGTAACTGACACACTTCTACACTAGTCTGCAGCTTTGGGTCACTAGTATATGGGGTATGAAGAGATGGCGCTGAGAGAGCCATCCTAGTGCACATCTGCAAGTGGTTGCCAGGGGCAATGGAAGTCTACAGTCAGTTAATGCAGTCTGTCGGTAGCGTGTACCTGTTATAGGCGGAGATGTTGTCGGCACTCCCTATGCTGCGGTCTGTCTCCCATAGCAACAAGAGGGGATTGGCACTGCTGAGGTTCCCATCCTGTACAGAGGTACAGAAGCTCAAGGGTTAAAGTCAAGTGCACACTGGAGCCCCTGCTAGGGTCACGGTGGGGCCCACTCTGCTACTGGGGACAGTAATGGAGAACGCTGGACAGGTGGTTGTGGTCAGCAATCAGCACGGTTCTACTAAGTTCAGGCTGTAGTGGGAAGATATACATTTTACAGGGGGACCCCAGAGTTAACAGTTATGGTGCAAGTGTACATGGTGTACGTTCATCTCTAAAAGTAGAGGCCCACCTTAAGGTGGAGTATTTCGTGACAACAACCTCAGTCTCGTCCCGGGGCATTGATGAGTAAAGATATTCCATATGTGTAGAAGAGTGATCCTCTTACAGGTGCCTGGTGTAACTCAGAAGAACCCTCCTCGGGATAGGACTCCTATGTGACCCATACTTGGTACCCAATGAAGAGGGGAACAGGGAGGAGGTACCATCCGCCTACCGCCAACGTACAAGCAGGGAGGGTCTCTTGCAGTGGGACACATGAGCAGCATGGAGAGTCTTTGGTAGTGCTGGGATCTGGGGACACATGAGCAGCATGGAGAGTCTTTGGTAGTGCTGGGATGCTGGGAACACATGAGCAGCATGGAGAGTCTCTTGCATTGCTGGGATGCTGGGGACACATGACCAGCATGGAGAGTCTCTTGCAGGGCTGGGATGCTGGGGACACATGAGCAGCATGGAAAGTCTCTTGCAGTGTTGGGATGCTGGGGACACATGAGCAGCATGGAGAGTCTCTTGCAGTGCTGGGATGCTGGGGACACATGAGTAGCATGGAGAGTCTCTTGCAGTATCGGGATGCTGGGGACACATGAGCAGCATGGAGAGTCTCTTGCAATGCTGGGGACACATGAGCAGGAAGGAAAATCTCTTGCAGTGCTGGGATGCTGGGGACACATGAGCAGCAAGGAGAGTCTTTTGCAGTGCTGGGATGCTGGGGAGTCAAGAACAGCAGGAAAAGTCTCTTGCAACACTGGAACACTGGGGACACATAAGCAGCAGGGAAAATCTGTTGTAGCCTGGTACAGTATTACTGGTGCTCGCTTGGAGTATACAGGACAGCCAGGTGCTAGTGCTTACATGGAGGGTCACAAGAGCTCACAGAGGTCCTCAGAGTCCATGGGGTACTGAGAACACGGGCAAAAGTCACTGAAGGCACCGGGAAGATCAGCAGCTATTGAGGTGATGCGTTGCTTGAACCTGAGCAGCACACCAGTGAGCACCTCCTCTGTGATTGGTTGGCTGGCACAAGGCTGGAGTATGGAGCAGGTGAGTGTGGCAGTTGTCAAACCAGTGAGACTCCATGGTGTCAGGGGGGAGGGGGGCAACACTAGAATTCAGCTCAATAACATCCCATCCATCAGCTTTGGATGGTCTGACCCTTTAAATATAGAGTTGATCGCTTTCCTGACATGGCTGACATAGGCAGCTGAATTGCTCTGCTACATCAGGATAATGTTACCACTTAGGGACATCAGTTGGAATTTAATCTAATCTCAAATTATCCCGTCTCAGCCCGTCAGCAATTATATTTTCAAAACGTACGCCCCTCCATCTGACAGGACTCGGAGTTCACACTCTGGCAGCCTGTCGGCCTGTGACGGGGGGGGGAGCGGTGACATTGCCTGTAAAGAGCGGCCATATTGTAACCAACCGCCGTCTATACTGAGCCAGCTTGGGACGCACAAGGGACAATTATAGGCCTAGCTATGGCACAGGACAAACTGTCCATGTAAACCCAATCACTGAAATCTTGTAGAAGCTTTAACATGTTAATGTCATGTAAAAATTCATTTCAACATTTTTAAAGGATTGGTTCATGTTTTTATATAACAGAAAAGGCGAACGCACAGCACGCTCCCCACTGCTCCAGTCCCTGCTGTTGTAAATGCCAACTCCCGCTGTCCATGCAAGTCCGTGGTCATCGCTGACCAAGTATGAATCTCTTCTGAGCTTTCACCAGTTCAGAGTTACCTGTAAATAATTGTCCGAGAATGACTGATCTCACTCCAATGTGTGGGATGATATGTAACATGTGTATCACAATCAATGTTTTCATGCACATGCATGTATTTTTGTTCATTCGTGCATTTATGTGGGGGTGGCTCAAAAAAATTTTTTGGGGGGGGTTAGGGTTAAATGCTTTAATTTTTTACACTTTTTAATTTTTCTTTTGATTAAACTTTATTTTTCATCATATAGGGACACAATGTGTAATGCCTTTTTGATGGCAGACACAGTGGAGACTGGTCCTGTAGCCTCATGGGATGTGTGATGTGTCACAAGGGGCTGTGGGTGGGGAGAAGGGAGGAATGAGCTACACCATCCTAGGTGAGAATTGGAGGAGTGAAAGCAGGTACCAACAAAAAACAGTACTGGCACCACTATCACTGCCCCCTCCCCCCCCCCCAAAAAAAAAATCCCTGCAACTGAGTTACAGGCTATGGGGAGGGAGAAAATCAGCAGTAACAGGTCCACTTTAAAAACATGTAAAAAAATAAATACTGTGAAACATTGTGACACCGTATTGTAGCACATGTGCGTATGCAGTATTAGCACCATGACACACATCCACTGATGTGATTGAACCCATACTGCAGGTCACAGGCTGATCTGATGGTAGTGTAGCATCCATATAGTTTAGCTAGGGGGAGCTAGTGCCCTGATTTTCAGTGAGGAAGGCTGAGTAGAAGGATGGGTGTAATAGCCAGAAGGTCAAATTGTAGCCAGGAGCTGAGAGGCTCTGCAGGCTGGCCCCTCTGTAATTTCCTCCTGCTCTAGGGCTTTGGAGGAAGGCCCTAGAGGCAGTGGGGGGGATCTGAGAAGTGGCTGGCTTGCACTCTTGAGGGCTCCCTGGCCAATCCCCAACAGGAGATTGGAAAGGGGCCAGGACACCCTTAAAAGTGTTGGAGCCTGCTCAGCTCCTGGAGAATTTGGGTGGAAGACAGTGAGGAAGATGTGAAGCTGAAGGCAGGGGTCTGCGAGGAGGCTCAATGGGATTGGGGCCTGCCTGCAGGCCTGTAGCTGGAAAAGGGAGAAGCTCAGACTTTCACTGGACCCCAGAGTGAGGACCACCAGTATGGCAGGGAAGGAGCGGTCCAGCTGGATAGGCCTGAAAGCAGCCACCGACCCACCAGCGGTACAGGAGAGGATCTAAATGAGTACCCCTCCACCCCCTGGGCGGATAAGGGAAGGAGCACTCTGGTGGGAAACCAGATTTGCTGCCTACTTGGAACTGTCCACTTTTAACAGACACCAGATCCCCTGTTCAGGGATACCTCCAGATTGCTGGGTAAAGAGGAGAAGTTCATCTAGGGTCTGGGGTGGTACATTAAGGAGATGCTGGCTAGCTCTCCAACAGGGACTGTGCAGCAGAGAATGCTTGCAAATAGTTCCAAGAAGCTGTCCTCAGTTTATTAGTTTCCTTGGGCATCCTGGACAACCCTAACCCCATCCCAGTTCAAATCCCCTAAATAAAACAACAAAACCAAAGCTCAAGAACTGATTTCTGACTGTGGATGCAAGCTTGTGTGGAGATGCGTGATTCCTGATTGTGCAGGACTGTAGGGGGACCCAAATCTTCTAACGACTCCTAAGGGGGTAGTGCTAATGTAACTTCAGCTAAAGCTCCATTTTTTTTAAATGATTGTACATCTGTTTCTTACGTGTTTTTTAAAAGCCTTCACTTAATTTTGAAATACTCGCCACGGTTTGTACCAGGGACATAATTTTACTGTTGTGATAAGTAGGACATGTATCACGTTATACAGCCATGGCCAAATATATTGGTATGGGCACCCCTGCATTTCTGTCAGATAATGCACCACTTCGCCCAGAAAATTGTTGTGATTACAAATGTTTCAGCATTCTCATGTTTGTTTCTTTTTGTTTGTATTGGTATGACACAAAAAAGTGGAGAAACAAAAAGCCAAATCTGACACATTCCACGCAAAACCCCAAAAATTAACTGGACAAAATTATTGGTACCTTCTCAAAATTGTAAGAAATAATTGCATTCCAAGTTTGTGATGCTCCTGTAATTTGTAAGTAAACTTACCTGTATCAGTTAACAGGTGCTGACAATATCAAACTCACACCGGCAACCAGTTAAAATGATGAAGAATTGACTCAACATTTCTGTTGTGTGTGTCTGTGTGCCACATGAAGCATGGAGAAGAAAATAGCAAAGAATTGTCTGAGGATTTGAGAACAAAAATTGTGGAAAAGCATGGACAAGCTCAAGGTTACAAGTCCATCTCCAGAGATCCTAATGTTCCTGTGTCCACTGTGCGCAACATTGTCAAGAAGTTTACAGCCCATGGCACTGTAGCTAATCTCCCTGGACGTGGACAAAAGAGAAAAACTGATCAAACATTGCAAGGAAGGATTGGTAGAATGGTGGATAAAGAACCTCGATCAACTTCCAGACAAATTCAAGCTGACCTTCAGGGACAGGGTACTACTGTGTCATCTCACACTATACGTCGCCATCTGAATGAAAAGGGACGCTATGGTAGGAGACCCAGGAGACCTCACTGATGGCACAGAAACATAAAAAGGCCAGATTGGAGTTTGCCAAAATGTTCCTGAGGAAGCCAGAATTCTTTTGGGAGAATGTGCTGTGGACAGACGAAACAAAATTACAGATTTTTGGTAAAGCTCCCTGTCAGCTAATGCACACTGCTTTGTATGGCTGTGCATAGCACAGCCAAACAAAGCAGTGTGCTTACAGTGAAGCACAGAGACACAACACACATAGTAAAACACACACAGCACACAGCACCACCTCCTGGTGCCTGTTTGTTTTTGTTTTGTTTGTAAGTTTTACTTTTACTGCATTAGGCGACTTTGCATTGTGGGACCACACTGTAACTGCAAACCAAGGATTTGGCTTGTGGTTACAACACGCTCCTCTTCACTTGTTGGAATTGCTGCAGCACACTGCTTAGTACATCAATGTGTACTCACCCATGTGGCCCTATGTCCACTTGTAGGTGGGTGACCATCAGGGGCGGACTGACCATTTGGAAACTCGGGCACTACCTGAGGGCCCAGGGTCAGTAGGGGGCCCCATGAGATGCCCCTGGTACCTTTTTCATAGGCTTTTTTAAGTTTGGGCAAGGACACAGGGGCCTCATGATCCCGTATTGCCCGGGGGCCCCATGAGTTGTCAGTCCGCCCCTGGTGGCCATAAATAATGGGATAAACAGCCTGTTTTTACTTCTCTCTCTGGAAAGGAGCCTAGGGGCTTGTTTTCCTGTGCGGCAGCTCGTGCTGGCCTTATGACAAGCTATCCGTAGTGGATCTCTTTTCAGAGGGCGTTTGACAGGCAGTGAGGAGATGATATGCCACTTCCTCACCGCCTGTTTTAACCCTAATAAGGCTGAACCAACGTGCTGCAACCATGTGCATTGAATGCGGCTGCAGGGTGATTGGCGTGCAGCCCCATACACTTAAATATCGCCCACCAAATGCATGATGTGGATTAACGTTTGCTGCTCTCACAGCTCAACCATCTGCTTATTCCAATGCCTGGGTTCTGCTTAGTCACAATAACAGGGGCAGACTGACAACTAATGGGGCCCCCAGGCAATACGGGATCATGGGGCCCCTGTGTCCTTGGCCAAACTCAAAAAAGCCTATGAAAAAGGTACCAGGGGCATCTTATGGGGCCCCCTACTGACCCCGGGCCCTCGGGCAATGCCTGAGTTTCCAAATGGTCAGTCCGCCCCTGCGTAAACATGTCTAGATTTTCCTCCTAAAAAATGCAAATCTTCATTGTATGAGTTCAGGTTCACTTCAAGCTAGCTCGTCCAACTTGTTCTAAGCCTTGGTCTGTCCATTGTAATGCTATGGCACCATCTAGTGCTGTTGTTGAGATATTAATAGCAGAAAGTGCAGCAATAGAATATACAAACGATACATGCAAAATGAGACTATGTCCACCAACGGACCACCAACACGGATGAACAGAACTGGTGTATCATACATGTGACAAAAATGCTCATTCCGGTGAAGGAGGTGCTTGTTCCCATCACCAAAAACAATCCTGGCTGCTCACCTTACACATATGACCCCAGAACTAACAGGATGGTCATATATCGCTTTTCCCATTAAGGGCAAAAATTATTTTTTGGTTTATTTCTTTTATTTTCTTAATGGAATTTTGTTGTCCATTTGGAAATATTTTGTTTTCTTATGAAAATAATTAAAAAATATTTACAAAAAAAAAAAAAAAGGGTAAAAATTCTCAAGGGCACCAACACTGGTCTGGGCAAGTGGTTCCTCAGATGCATCAAAGCGTGCCAAATAAAATCAAAAACAAGACAAATAGAGCTCTCTGCTGCAAATATTTAACCTTACTGTAGAATCAAATCACACAATTCTGGCATTTATGTCCAAGTGACGGGGGTTAGAACTCTCCCTTACTCTATCCAAAATTAAAAAAAAAAAAAAAGTTTTGCCTCTAGTTCTACTTTAAAGAACTAAAAGGAAAATTTTTTTATTTTTATTTTGGATAGAGTAATTGAGGTTTATATATAACCCCTGTTAGTTTTTTTTGTCATCTGTGTCTTACTGGGGAAATTTCCCTTTTTTTTGCTGTCCCATAGCCAAAACCAGGAAGTGAGAGGAAATCGCTCTAAAGCAGGGGTATTAAAATTAAAAGTCAAGTAGGTCCGGTAACTAAAATTGTCTTCTGGCCAAGGTCCGAATAGGGTGTGCCCATCACAGTGCCCCTTTACATCATGTATTCTCATCACATCAGTTGTGCCTATCAGAGTGCTCCTTTACATCAGTTGTCCCCATCAGAGTGCCCCTTTACATCAGTTGCCCCCATCCCAGTGCCTCTTTACATCATGTATTCCCATCACATCAGTTGTGCCCATCAGAGTGCTCCTTTACATCAGTTGTCCCCATCAGAGTGCTCTTTACATCAGTTGTCCCCATCAGAGTGCTATTTACATCAGTTGTCCCCATCAGAGTGCTCCTTTACATCAGTTGTCCCCATCAGAGTGCTCCTTTACATCAGTTGTCCCCATCAGAGTGCCACTTTACATCAGTTGTCCCCATCAGAGTGCTCCTTTACATCAGTTGTCCCCATCAGAGTGTTCTTTACATCAGTTGTCCCCATCAGAGTGCTCTTTACATCAGTTGTCCCCATCAGAGTGGTCGTTTACATCAGTTGTCCCCATCAGATTGCTCCTTTACATCAGTTGTCCCCATCAGAGTGCCCCTTTACATCAGTTGTCCCCATCAGATTGCTCCTTTACATCAGTTGTCCCCATCAGAGTGCTCTTTTACATCAGTTATCCCCATCAAATTGCCACCTTACATCAGGTATTCCTGTCAGAGTACCCCCTTACACTCAAAGTACCTCTTTCCATCATATTTCCCCATCAGAGAGCCCCTTTCCATCACATGTGCCAATCCGACTTCCCCTTTCCATCACATGTGACCATCAGAGTTCCCCTTTCCACAGTATATGCCCATTTGTGCCCCCTTAACATAAAATGTGCCCATCGGAGTGCCCCTTAACATAAAATAAGGGGCATGCTGATGGGCACATTGTATGTTAAGGGGCACTCTGATGGGTACATTTATATTAAGGGGCACTCTGATGGGTACATTTATATTAAGGGGCACTCTGATGATCACATTTATATTAAAGGGCACTCTGATGAACACATATATATTAAGGGGCACTCTGATGAACACATATATATTAAGGGGCACTCTGATGAGCACATTTATATTAAGGGGCACTCTGATGAACACATATATATTAAGGGGCACTCCGATGAGCACATTTATATTAAGGGGCACTCTGATGGGTACATTTATATTAAGGGGCTCTCCGATGGGTGCATTTATATTAAGGGGCACTCCGATGGGTACATTTAGATTAAGGGACACTCCGATGGGTACATTTATATTAAGGGGCACTCCGATGGGTACATTTATATTAAAGGGCACTCTGATGGGTACATTTATATTAAGGGGCACTCCAATGGGTACATTTATATTAAGGGGCACTCTGATGGGTAAATTTATATTAAAGGGCACACTGATGCGTACATTAAGGGGCACTCTGATGGGTACATTTATATTAAGGCGCACTCTGATGGGTACATTTATATTAAAGGGCACTCCGATGGGTACATTTATATTAAAGGGCACTCCGATGGGTACATTTATATTAAGGGGCACTCTGATGGGTACATTTATATTAAAGGGCACACTGATGCGTACATTAAGGGGCACTCTGATGGGTACATTTATATTAAGGAGCATGCTGATGAGCACATTTATATTAAGGGGCACACTGATGGGCACATTCTTGTGCCCACTAGAGTCCCCCTTAACATTCAACGTGCCCATCAGAGTGGCCCTTAACATTCAATGTGCTCATCAGAGTCCCCCTTAACATTCAATGTGCCCATCAGAGTGCCCCTGTAAGACAACACCCTACCTGGAGGGCAGACAGGAGCTGTGCCAGGATCCTTGCTGGAGGATGCTTGTGCACAGGCAGGGAGCGGGAGCCGGAGAGACAGTGAGCTGCAAGAGGCGGGGTGCACACATGATGTCATGTTGCTGTGATGACCGCCCTGCTCAGCAGCAGATCTGTCATAGTGGGCTGGTGGTCCAGAAGGAAGTGCTGCTGGGGACTCTCTTGGACCACGAACTGCCATTTGGTGACCGCTGCTCTAAAGCAACAGAATTGCTGGCTGTCACCAGCACTAGTGCCCCCATTGGAAGATTTCCCTTCTAATCCTGCTCCAGTGACAACCCAAAATTTAGGGTTTTCTTTCCCTTTCAGTGAGAACAGTAAACAGGACAAATATAGAGGGTGAATTACCCTACTGGGGCACAGACCGCAATGAAACCTGATAGGGGTTCTAATCCCCATCCCCTCTATCCAAAACTAGAGAAACGTTTTGCCTTTGTGTATACTTTAATGACCCGCATAATGCTAAATATCTGAACATTCTGCAGAAAAGCCTCTAGATTCCTGGAGAATGTAGCACGCCAGCCAAACCGAAGCCAGCAAGGCTGGTACAGTTGAAAGAGATGGCATGAAACGTCTAATCCATGTTTTATGTCGGGTCAAAGAAGAACACCAACATGGCCTTTACCTGGATTTCTGGATAAAGATTGCGACTTCTCACGGGACACAAATCAATTAAATTTTTATGTATATTAAATGACATTATTATAAAAAATATTAACTTAAATTTGAATATGGCTGTAGAGTTGTTAGTATATGGACAGTATATGGACATACAGTAGATGTATATGGTGGCTAATGTACTGAAAGCATTGTATAGATTAGTTCTTCCAGAGACTGCAAGGGCTTCCTGGAGAAGTGGTGGAATGATCTCCTGTCTGATCCAGCATAGTAGGACCAATGAAGCCTCTCCTCTTATCTTTAAGGTGAGTAACCACTGACCCCAGTTATCTTACGGATGTGCAAATCTGTCTGGGTTCAGTTTTTGAACTTGTGCCTCCTCCAAACTCATCTCTATCCAAACTTTATGATGAACCCTTTTAAAGTCTATGGGGTGGGTTGGTGGGGATGTTGCTAACCACATTTGGTCAGTTGTAGGACTAATAATCAAGCTATTGCCAAACAAAAAGCCTAGGAAGCCAGGCATTGCCACATGGGGCATGTACCAATGCCAAAAAAGCCTTTCTCATCCCTTTTATAGAAAAGGGACTGTTATGTCTATCACTTCAGAATATTGGCTCTTATGACTCGTCTGACCAAGGGCAAAGGCAGTAAAGGTTGTTTCTTATTCTGACCATGAGCCCACAAAGTCTTCAGCCAAAAGTTTTCAATGCACAAGCTTTGCAAATCCTATTAAAATTAGCTCATTTTTTGTTAAATGCTTGGAATTTGCCAATAGGCCATGGGAGCAGCAAACCCAAACTTCATCTCTACTGTCTATAAGGGGGTATTTTTTAAATCATCCATCAATGTAAATAGGAATTCGTCCATTGATCATCAACATAAAGGAACACTTTTTCCACTAACCACAACATAAGAGGACCCCTTTTCCACTAACCACCAACATAAGAGGACCCTTCTCCACTGACCACCATCATAAGAGGACCCTTCTCCACTGACCACCAAAGAAAGAGGGCCCTTCTCCACTGACCACAAACGTAAGAGAGCCCTTCTCCACTGACCACCAATGTAAGGGGACCCTTCTCCACTGACCACCATCATAAGAGGACCCTTCTCCACTGACCACCAAAGTAAGAGGGCCCTTCTCCACTGACCACAAACGTAAGAGAGCCCTTCTCCACTGACCACCATCATAAGAGGACCGTCCTCCACTGACCATCAATGTAAGGGAACCCTTCTCCAATGACCACCAACATAAGAGGACCCTTCTCCACTGACCACCATCATAAGAGGACCCTTCTCCACTGACCACCAAAGTAAGAGGGCCCTTCTCCACTGACCACAAACGTAAGAGAGCCCTTCTCCACTGACCACCAATGTAAGGGGACCCTTCTCCACTGACCACCATCATAAGAGGACCCTTCTCCACTGACCATAAATTTAGGGTACATTTCTTCCACTGTCTATCGACATGAGGAGGACTTACACGGGCCACCAATGTAAGAGGATTATCTCTACTGAGTAGCTATGTAAGGGGAACCCTTCCCCACTGACAACCAGCATAAGGGGACCCTTCTCTACTGACTGCCAACATAAGGGGACCCTTCTCTACTGACTACCAACGTAAGGGAACCCTTCTCCACTGATCATCAATGTAAAATGAACATTTCTCCATTGACCACCAATGTAAGCCGAACACTACAATTTGCACTTTGTTTTTTTTTGACCATTACTAATCATTTAATTGACTTATTACTGAAAATGATTTTGTCACATAGAGCAGGGCAGGTTTGGTTGTCCAACATGTACATCACACTCTTTTTTAATATCTTTTAATGATATCTAATACTTACTGACCACCCCGTGTGGATGTTAATAATTTTTAGCAGGGGTTCTAGGAGACCTGAAAATTATTTCAGGAGCTCTTCCTTGGTAAATAAGAAAAAAAAATGTTGGGAAAGAGTTTGCCATGTCTTGGCTGCTTCTCTGAATAATGCTCTCCTGGCCTGGCCTGTCAGTTTAGGTGGACGGTCACATCTTGGTAGGTTTGCAGTTGTGCCATACTCTTTCTATTTTCAGATGATGGATTGAACAGTGCTTCATGAGATGTTCAAAGCTTGGAATATTTTATCATCTAACCCTGCTTTAAACTTCTCCACAACTTTATCCCTGACCTGTCTGGTGTGTTCCCTGTCTTTTGTGATGCTGTTTGTTCACACATGTTCTCTAGCAAACCTCTGAGGGCTTCACAGAACAGCTGTATTTATACTGAGATTATATTACACACAGGTGGACTCTATTTACTATTAAGGTGACTTCTGAAGGCAATTGGTTCCACTAGATTTTAGTTAGGGTTATCAGAGTAAAGGGGGCTGAATACAAAATACACGCCATACTTTTCAGATACTTATTTGTAAAAAATTTTGAAAGACATTTATCATTTTCCTTCCACTTCACAATTATGTGCCACTTTGTGTTGGTCTATCACATAAAATCCCAATTAAATACATTTATGTTTTTGGTTGTAACATGACAAAATGTGGAACATTTCAAGGGGTATGAATACTTTTTCAAGGTGCTGTAATATAATGAAAACATTGTGGATTTTATGAAGCAATGTGCACTTGCTGTTTCCCTGAACTGGTTGCAGTTAGTACATTGTGCAATAATGGTCTGTGTTGTCATCAGAACAAGGATGTGGCAAGTCTTTCAGCAGCATTGTTTTGCTGGGAAAAAAAGTATCTATGTGGAGAGACAAAGAGGGCAGAGTGCTGTAGCCCTAGAGCAGGCTGTCATCCAGATGAGTGAGTTTTTTTTTTTTTTTTTATTCTTGTACCTGCAGGTAATCATTATAAAGTGCATGGGCAGCACAGTGGCTAAATGGTTAGCACGTCCTCCCGGCAGTATTAGGGTTGTTGGTTCAAATCCCAACCACGGCACCTCCTGCCTGGAGTTTGCATGTTCTCCCTGTGCCTGCGTGGGTTTAATCCGGGTACTCCCACACTCCAAAGACATGCTGGTAGGTTAATTGGCTCCTGTCTAAATTGTCCCTAGTATGTGTATGTATGAATGTGAGTTAGGGCCCTTAGATTGTACACCCCTTGAGGGTTAGGGACCTTAGATTGTACACCCCTTGATGGTTAGAGACCTTAGATTGTGCACCCCTTGAGGGTTAGGGACTGATGTGAATGTACTATATGTAAATTGACGGCATTATACAAGTACCTGAAATAAAGGCTTACTTGTAGGTGCGATGAATATCTTCTGTAGGTCCACGGATTAGGAGATATTCACATTTGCTCCTGCCAATTATGCAGGGTGCACAGAACTTGCTGTCAATGCAGGGAGCGCTGTGCTGCGATCGTGACTCAGGAGTGCTGTCATTGCGGCCCGGCTATTTAAAGGACTGGAGAACATAAACCCAGAAGGAAGACCGAGCAGAGAACTGGAGAGTGCTGTTTACAAGGAAAGTCTCTCATACCAGCACTTTATCTACCTGCAGCAGGACTGGCTAATTGTTTTTTTTATGAGATTACTACCTCTTTAGATTTAACATACAAAATACTGGGTGACACAGGAAGGGCCTTTGACATTGAAGAACATCTCTGGCCAGAAAAAAAAATTAAATGAAAATTAAAGTACCTCCCTGCAGTACATGCACATTTTCCCATGTCCAAAAAAAAAAAAAAAAGGAAAAAAAAATCATGTTGATCTGACAGAAATCCAGCCAACTCCTAATTTCCGGCAGCAAGTGGACTTGCTCCAGGTCAGTTTCTCAAAGTATTGTCTGAAGGATCTGCATGAGAACCTGCCACGTGGAAGGTCAGCAGTCTCTCTTCTTTTATTAAAATTTACAGAATCCATGAAAGTGAAAAAAAAGTGACTTTATGCAATGGTTGGAGATGCTCTCTGCAGCTTCTCCTGCTGAACCATCATTGTATTTTTTGAGATTTGGGGTTTTCAAACAGAAAAGCCCAAAATTACAGAAACTTGCCTGGAACATTTGAGCCAGAAAATCTCCACTCCCCCTAGCTTCCACTTGACTTGATGCTTTTCTTTGTTTCCATTACTTGTCTGTCAATCAACCATCTCCTTGCTAGCTGCGTTATTGGAGCGCTGTGGATAGAGGCGGTCTGACAACTCATGGGGCCCCCGGGCAATAGGGGATCATGGGGTCCCTGCCCAAACTCAAAAAAAGCCTATGAAAAAGGTACCAGGGACATCTCATGGGGCCCCCTACTGACCCCGGGCCCTCAGACAGTGCCCGAGGGGTGCCCTGTCCAATCTCAAAGCTGGCCTTAGAAAGCATAGAGGAAAATGGAACAGTATACTATGGGTATTTGGTCTTCTGGGGAACAGAACACATAAAAAAAAAAAATTGAGAAACTTTTTCAAGGGCAATGGATGCACAGGTTTGCTCAGAGAACAGTGAGAAAAACTCCACAGCTCCTAAAGGAGTCACTCCCTTGGTGCACCACGATGTCACTCCCTTGAGGTGCTGCAATTGTGAGTCAGAAGGGAGCAATGCCATAGGAGTGAGTTGTCCGCCCATGGTTTGCTGCCGGTTACAAGATTGTTAGTGTAACACAGTCCTAAGCGTTTTTAAACAAACATTCACAACTTTTGTTTAAAGTGTTACTAAACCCACAACAGTAAAATCAGTCTGTGTATGCAGTAAAGCATGCTTGTTATACTCAGTGGAACCTAAGGGGTTAATCCTCTGCATTGCGTAAAAAGGCTGTTTGATCCTGACTTCTCTGATCCTCCCCTTCTACAAAATGTCCCCAATCCATCTGCTGATAGAACAGAGCCTTGGAGGCAAGCTTCACATGCTCAGTTTGGTGTGTATTACTAGAGGTTTTCTTATTTTTCTTTGGTGGAGTGCATGTGATCAGCACAGGACCAATCAGCGCTGTCCAGAAAGAGGGTCAGGGGTCATGCAGCCTCATTGGACAATCAGAGAATTTTATTTATTACAGGTACTTCTATAGGGTCATCAATTTACGCAGTACTTTACATATATATTGTACATTCACATCAGTCCCTAACCCTCATGGGGCGTACAATCTGAGGTCCCTAACTTACATACACATACTAGGAACAATTTAGACAGGAGCCAATTAACCTACCAGCATGTCTTTGGAGAGGAAACCAGAGTACCCAGAGGAAAACCACTCAGGCACAGGGAGAACATGCAAACTCCGGGCAGGTGGTGCCATGGTTGGGATTTGAACCAATGCCCCTAGTGGAAGTGCTAACCATTTAGCCACTGTGCTGTGAAAACTCCTTCTACAAGCTTTAAGCAGGGCTTAGCCAAACACTGAGAGAAGCCACAAGACTGCTGTATACTGCTGATGAGAAAAAAGGTATGTAGCAGTTTATATTTACTAAAATAATTGCATTTCCATGTACTGTGGGAGATCAAATATAGTGAATGCTAGGTCCAGGGAGACCAGATATAGTGAATGCAGGGTCCGGGGAGACCAGGTATAGTGAATGCGGGGTCCGGGGAGACCGGATATAGTGAATGCGGGGTCCGGATATAGTGAGTGCGGGGTCCGGGGAGACCAGACATAGTGAATGCGGGGTCCGGGGAGACCAGGTATAGTGAATGCGGGGTCCGGGGAGACCCGATATAGTGAATGCGGGGTTCGGGGAGACCAGATATAGTGAATGCGGGGTTCGGGGAGACCAGATATAGTGAATGCGGGGTCCGGGGAGACCGGGTATAGTGAATGCGGGGTCCGGGGAGACCGGGTATAGTGAATGCGGGGTCCGGGGAGACCGGGTATAGTGAATGCGGGGTCCGGGGAGACCGGGTATAGTGAATGCAGGGTCCGGGGAGACCAGATATAGTGAATGCAGGGTCCGGGGAGACCAGATATAGTGAATGCGGGGTCCGGGGAGACCAGATATAGTGAATGCAGGGTCCGGGGAGACCGGGTATAGTGAATGCAGGGTCCTGGGTTTAGTAACACTTGCAATTTCAATCTTGAGTTGAAGAACAGCACACAGGAGTAAAATCAAACAATTTAATAGTGAAGAGTAAATATGTGATTCATTGAGCTGTATGGACCTTTATCCAATCTGATTAACCCCTGGCACCTTCACATGGAGGCTGAACAAAAACACAAACTGTTACAGCAGAAGAAAGCCAAAAGGATATGTCACCCATAGTGAAAAATCTACTTCCCTTTTCCAGGGCAGGGTAGAAATGAAAGATGGGACTGTATTGGCTGCAATGGACAACACATTTTTTTCTTTCTTCAGATTTTATGCATGAGATACAGTAGATGAATGTTAAAAGGTAGCCATGGACAAGGGAAAATTCATCACCCAATGATTTGGACAATCTTATGTTTAGGGACAAAAGCAGACACACTTGTCCACAGAATAGGTGAAGGAACTAGAAATCCTAGGTGTCCTCCAGTCCCAAGATAAATAGCATCACAGCTGTCTACTCATTCTCTTAATGTGCACACTCGGCAAAGAAAAAGCTGAATGCGCATGTTTACATGGAAAATGGAAGCAAAGACATCACAGGTAGTCAGAGGGTGCCTGCATGTCCATGGCTTTCTTATGTTTCCCTGCACCTCATTTATCAAAGTCCTTTCACAAACCATTGCAATTCTCACAGTGCAGTATGAAAGACTGAAATTAAAATGGTAAGTAGTTCCTGTGTACATGTAGATGTCTTGAAATGAGATCTTCCCAGCTAAGCCAGGTGCTCCTCATATCCAAAACTGGAGTACCATATTAAGTTTCTCCCCAAGCTAGCCAATATGTGGGTGGGAGGACACATGGCGTTGAGTAATGGGTGTTAATCCCTACTCAACTAAAATGACTAGCCATAGATGGTCCAGGAAAATTCTTCCCAAGCAAACATGCTAATTGTTTATGCAGTTGTCATAAATCTACATACTAGAGCTCATTAATTATAACAAAAGAAATAAAATCAAAACAATGCTACAGCTGAAGGGAGCAGCAAGCATCCCACCATGCTGCAGTGGGAGGCCGTGGCAAACTTCCAGCATGCTGCGGTGGGGAAGCAGCGATGCAGCAAGCCTCAAACATGCTGCAGTGGAGGGCGCAGCCAACCACCCACCATACTAGAGTGGGGGGCGCAGCCAACCACCCACCATACTACAGCGGTGGATGCTGACAGACTCCAGCCATATTACAGCAGAGGAAGCAACAAACCTCCCACCATACTACAGTGGAGCTTGCTGACGAACTCCAGCCATATTACAGTGGAATGCACAGCAGGCCTCCGGCCATACTTCATTGCAGGGTGCAGCTAGATTCTGGCTACACTATAGAGGAGGTAGCTGTAAGGCTCTAGTGTAAAAAAAAATAAAACCAATAAAAAAGGAAGAAGAAGGAGGTATTTGAGGATATTCAAGTAAAGTTTAAAAGATGACAGTGTAAAAATATTGTGGTTCTTATTTGGGGGGGGAAAAAAAAAAAAAAAGAATCTTTGATTTGGAAAAGATATTACATAAGCTTTAGTCCAGAGATTTCAATTTTGATTACATTATTAATTGGGTGTTTTTTTTTCCCCACAAAAGTACCCCTATGAAAAAGTTTGGCACTGCATCATCATGATGAACACATTTAACATTGAAAAAAAGAAAAAAAAAAAACAAATCACATCCAATTAAATTATTTCTAGGTATGAATATTGTTACATTGGCCCAGCATGGACAAAATGTAACTATTATTATACAGAACTTCTCTAGCGTCAACAGTTTGCACAGCAGAAAGGGAGACAGTACAGATACAATACAATCAAAACAAGAGGATTAGGAGGGCCCTACTCATAAGAGCTTACAATCTAATAGGGTGGGGCAAAGTGGTACAAAAGGTTAAAACTGTGATGAGCTGATGGAAGTGATGTCTATTCGGAGGCATGATAGGCTTCCCTGAAGAGTTTTCAGGGATCAGCTAAAGGAGGCAGAGTAGGGGGATAACCGGACTGCTTGAGGTAGAGAGTTCCAGAGGATAGGAAAGGCTCTAGTAAAATCCTGGAGCCAAGCATGGGAAAAAACAAGGGAGCTTGAGACGACAATTTGTGTGATATTTGGAGACAAGATTGGTGATGTAATTTGGGGCAGAGTTGTGAAAAGCTTTGTATGTTGTTAGTATTTTGAATTTAATGCGCTGGGCAATCGGTAGCCAGTGGAGGGATTAGCAGAGAGGGGTGGCAGACACTGAGCAGTTGGTAATGTAGATGATCCTGGCAGCAGCATTCATGATGGACTGAAGATACCCTACAGCATGGTAGGCCTCTGAGAAAGGAGTTGCAGTAGTCAAGGCGAGAGATCACAAGGGAGTGAATGAGTAGTTTGGGGTTTTACTGGTTAAAAAGGGGGCAAATTTTAGAGATGTTATGGAGGGGAAGTCTACAAGCTTTTGACAGCAGCTGGATTTGGGGCCAAAAGGATAGGTCAGAGTTCAGGATTACACCTAGTACCTTGGTCTGAGAGAAGGGACTGATAGTTGTATTAGTAATCTTGATGGAAAAGTCATGTAGGAGTGCATGAGGGGGAGGGGAAACTATGCATATATCATTTATAGAAGCCCCCTAGAAGCTGGAAATCATTTATTGCAGACACCACTACTAAAGTGTTCTCCACCAGCTTCCAGGGTCCTATGCTGAGCAGTGACCTGCTGCAACCTGAACACAGGTGGTCCCCTGTTCTGCATGGGTGCCATTCGGAGAATTCTTTGCATTTTCTCAAAGAATGTAAAATATTCTCTGACTGGATGTGCGGGAGAGTGTGACATCACCATCCCACCTCATCCAACAAGAGAACATTTTGCATCACAATTAACCCTACATGAATACGTGACATCAGAGGAATGAAGTTTTTCTATCAAACATATGCAAAGTGCAGCAACATATGTCTGGCTGGTTAATCTGGGCTGCCATACTTTAAATGGTCATTGTGAACAAGTCAAAAAAAAACCAACTGTTTGCTTCAGGAGTAGACAGTTCATCCCTCAGTTACATGACAGCCAAGGCCAACTGGTATCCAAAGCAGTGTTCACTAATAAATGATCTTGTATCAAGCTGGCAGAAAAAGGCAATGATGGGAAAACAGCAGAGAAGTGACCATATGTTCGCTATTGCTACATTCAAACTGCAAGTGCATTGTGGGTGCGTCCAGCGGGAGGCCCTGAACCACATCTGACACCAGCACATATAATCTTCAGCCGAGACGTCCGGTAAGGGTTTATCACAGCCGATTCATCCACTGATGGACCGTCAGGAAAGGTTCAGGAAAAGTTTAATACATTTGTATTCTTTAAGCTCGATCCGCTCTCCCGTCGACTTTGTCTGCACAAGGAGAGAAGACAATTAATGGTTTATATTGTTATGCCAGGAAATAAAACTATTTATAGTCTGCTGCATCGCACCACATCTTACAAGTCCGGAATAAGTAGACAAATGGCACGGGAGAGGATGTGATCGACTTCTGCAACCAATCACAGCTCGTGTATTTATATCTCATGGCAATATACTTATATAATAACTTCCTGAACTGCACTCACCATCGGAAACATCAATTTAAGAAAAGTTCAAATTATTAATGTAGTCTAATGCAGGCCATAGACGGGTCGACAACCAGCCATTTAAAAAAAATAAAAATAAAAAAAAAATAGGCCGTTACCACCAACGGTAAAAAAAATCCGCCATTATATATGACATGAAAAAGTCTTGCGGTTGTAACAATGTATCTATTTGTATCCGAATAAAACCATCTGTATCCAAAATGGATACAAATAGATACATTGTTGCAACCGCAATACTTTTTCATGTCAAATATAATGGCGGACTGGAATTTTTCTCTTCTTCTAGCAGGTCACGGCTCATGCGCAGATTTTTTATCAGTAAACAGATCGTCCGATTTGATCATCATTGCCAGAAAAAAAAAAGCCAATTTTTTTTCCAACTTCACCGATTTAAAAAAAAAAAAAAAGAAAAAAAGAAGGGCGGAAAAGAAGGAGGGTTACCCTGCCAGTATGCAGAGGGAGGGGAACGGGGTCCCAAAATGCTTCCAGTGGCTCCAATGTGACAGAGAAACAGACACCACTCTAGCCAGCCCAATGAGTCAGGTGTATGAGATGGCCTCAGCCTCTGCTCTGGCCATGCCCTCTGGCCCATTTCACCCTTTCCACCATGATCAATCCTTCCAGTGTGTGCAGAAGCTGAGGCCTTCTCACTCAGACACGGCTCTAACCAGCCCAAGGCCTTCTCAAACATCTGACGCAGACACTGGAAGGATTGATCATGGTGGGAAGGGTGAAATGGGTCAGAAGGCATGGCTGGAGCAGCAGCTGAGGCAATCTCATACACCTGACTCATTGGGCTGGTTAGAGCCGTGTCTGTTTCTCTGCCTGCTCATTGCCCGTTTTAACCCTCTAAATGCCAAACTACCATGCCACAACTGTGTGTCAGTGTGGTCGTATTCACATGTTGGGCAGGCAGAAGTGCCCACCAAGCATGACAGAGGGTAGAAGTCCTGCCTAGGCTGAGAAGCAAGGCGTTGCAGCACATGTACACCCCCCATCTAAAGGGAGAGCAGTTGAGGGGGTGGTAAAAGTGTGACTGGATCAGAGTTTTATCAACCACCCCTCCTCCCACCGCAAGTGTAAAACAAGCCCTTAGAGAAATTTATTAATTCTTTGGCTTCCATCCAACTCATTGGCCCATAATCCATCAGCTCAGAAAATCGGGGAGCATTATCTGCCTACGTGTAGAAACTCCCATGGACACCTAGGAAGCGGACAACTAATCCTGACCACAGCACTAAGGCTGGCCATACATTATACAATTTTCTTGAGATTTTTGGCTTAGATTTATCAAAAACCATATAATATGAGGTCAAACCCAAACAACACTTTCAGTTGTATCCAGTTAGGTAGGCCCTTGCACTACACAGTTTAAGGTAAATCTAAAGGAAAATTGGGCAGAAATTGTATATAGTGTATGGCCAGCCTAAGGGAGGAAGAGTACAGGACCTGAGCTCTATGGCTGAAGACCTCTGGATGAGAAGCACAGAGGTCATTGTAAACTCAAATCACCTAACCTCAGTCTTAAAATGTGTAGGTAGCCAAAAACGTAGCCGCCATCACATTCATCTGACTTTTTTCCCCAGAATCTCTGACCCAGAACAAGCAAGCAGCAAGGGATGTTCCAATCTACATACGTTTACTAAGCCAGTGATTCGAATTGTACCAATAAAAACAGAAAAATTGGAGGTGGAGAAGAGCAGACGAGTCTGCCGCCAAATGGCAGTTACACCTGTTTTGGGTGAAGGAACAGAAGAGCTCCGAGCTTCACCTGCCCTCAGCACATCCCAAAACAGGTCTGCACACGCGGCAGCAATCAGAATTTACCATTTTGTTCGCAGGGTCACTTTAAATGCAACATGTTCATGTTCGATGGGATTGTGCTTTCAACTCTGATGACCAGAGGCCATGGATGTCCAGGCTAAACTTAGTGTCAGTTCACTGGACTACAACCTCCTGTCACCTCCTGCAGGGCATTAATCCACAGATTGGGGGTGGGAACGGGTTAATCTGTCTTTAAAGCCAAGATTACTGGTGGCTCTATAACACTTCTCACAATGAGGTCGAAGGCTACATAAAAATCACAGCAAATCTTGGATGTGATAAATAAATAACAATGGGTTTAAGTGACACCGAGAATAAATGCTGATCTGCTACATATTTCTACCAGAACAGAGTCCAGTAGTGAAGGACTCTGCTCATCGCAGTATAAATCGGGTTACTCATCAACCATACAGATGTGACAACTGCAGGGTGAGCAGGTTCATCATACACAGTATGAACATCAGGAGGTTAGTCTGCCTGGCCGGCCAAAGGATATTTTTGCAATCACAATAAAGCTGCAGCACTGGAGTCCTGGGTTTGATTTCTTCTAAAAACCATTCTCTGCATGGAGTTTGTCTGCTCCTCATGTGTCTAGGGTTTTTTTTCTAGTGGCTCTGTACACCTCTAGGTAAAAGCCTATTTCCATTCAGAACATTTGCTTTTAGATTAGGTTAGAACTTGTCTGTGGTCACCAAGACAGGAAGTGGATGGAAATCTCCCAAAAAGAAAAAAAAAAAAAAAAAAAAAGGGGAGGTTCAAAAAATGTTCATCACAAGAATAGTATTGGTTGGAGTGTTAACCATTTCAGATACATATTTAAGCACAGCTATTGCCCAATTAAAGACGCCTGTATGTTCCCCACCTTTTGTCTTAGGGCTCATTTACACTGGCTTCAACCTCAACACTTATTAAAATGCCTACCGCTTCAAAATGCTTTTTGATGCTTCGGCGATGCTTTTTTGAAGCTTTAATGAAACTTAGCAAGTGCCCTGTGTGTGTTGATTTTATATTTGTTTAAAAAGGAGCCCAGTAGAACACCAGCTTAGTAGTACCCCTGTTCAGCAGATTGCAGTATTCGCAGCTCCCCCCCGCTCAGCAGTAACCCCCCCAGCTCTGCCGATCCCCCGGCTCAGCCAATCCCCCCCAGCTCAGCAGTAACCCCCAGCTCAGCCGATCCCCCCCCCCCGCTCAGCAGTAATCCCCAGCTCTGCCGATCCCCCCTGCTCAGCAGTAACCCCCAGCTCTGGTGATCTTTTGGTTTGCTGATCCTCCCCTCTGGTCCCCGCTCACCTCCCACACAACACACCACATATGACATTGCCAATTTCTTTTGCTCCGTGCCCCAGCTCTCTTTCCGGTTCCCACTCACCTTCTGCTATAGCATTCCCATGTTGCACACCATGTGCCATCTGCTAGTTGCTCCCCTCCAGTCCAGACCCCGCTCACCTTCCTGCTGCTCCTCACACCAGATGTGACGTCTGCACCAGACGCTCCCAGAATATATACACATGAACGGTGATCGCTTGTTGATTTCCCAGTGCATCCTGGGATCTCTCATACTTGAAGTAACTCCAAAACAAAGTGAAGCCAAAGCCGAATAAAAGCCTCTCAAAAGCTGCAGGTGCTACTAGCGAGCTTTGTCATAGACTTCTATGGAGGCTTTGGAGAAGCTTTAAAGCGCCAAGAAATCAACATGATCCCCTATTACCCGGGGGCCCCATGAGTTGACAGTCAGCTCCTGTTTCACAGTAAGCTGTGTGTGTGCGCTGCAGTGTGCACAAACTGACAGGGAGAACTATATTGTTTACATACAGTTCTCCTCCCCGGAGATGCTCGGCAATCACTGGCTGGGACCCGGTGATTGACAGCCGCGGTCGCAATTTGCAGCCCGGATCGAGCACGCGTGTGCCCCCTACCCAGCCACACAATCTGCTATGGGGAGGTCAGGAAGCGGTTAATAGCAAAAAATCATAAATATTGTTTTTTCCCCTCAAAATGATCAGTCTTTGTTTATAGCAAAAAAAAAAGAAAAACCGCACAGGTGCTCAAATTCGTGGGGGGAAAAAAAAAGACGTAAATTTAATTTGGGTGCAGCGTTGCATGACCGCGCAATTGTCAGTTTAATTAACCTAGCACCGTAATGCACAAAATGGCCTGATCGGGAAGGGGGGTAAATCCTCTGCGGGGCAAGTGGTTACGGATGCTTCGATAGTTACCTTTAGGGATGAACTTAATCGAGTTGCTGAATATTCAAAAGCGGGAAAGGCCCTTCTTTGGCCCATCATTTAAAAACTCGTGACCCAGTCCATTGCCACACTTCCCGCAGGAGACCTGGAGGAGCAAAGAACATGAATTAGTGTGCAGAAACCCCAAAGATGTTAATGAGACAGTGAGGAATATATTAAAAAAGAAAAAAAAAAAAATCCCATCCTGGCCCAGCTGAAGCTCCAGTGCTGAAGGCTACCATGGTTTTAACTCCCACAGCCTCCACCTCACTGTACGGAATGCTGTAGCTTTGACCCCATAGTGGCCTTCAGTCATATTCGGACAGGTTCCCATTAGGCATTGAATCTTGAGGAAGGTCTACAGTTCCTAACCCTGTTCACACAGGCTTCAGCTTGTTAATTCTATACAAGCATCTGTAAAGCTTTCAGCAAGCTTCACGCAGCTTTTTTTGAAGCCGTTAAGCAATCACAGCTAAAGACTTTAATGGGAGTCTTACCTATCCCCTTTAAATGAGCTGTTAGCAGTTTTTAGCAAACTTTTTAAGCTGCTAAGAGCTGGTTTATAGTAATAGGCAGCACTCACTTTCAGACCAGTGTTCACAACTCCCAGGCTGGAGTGGAGGGGGCTTTAAAATAAACCTGTAATGAGGGAAAATAGGCAGCTGCTATTGTAGACCCTGTCCTTTCTAAAATGCCATCTTCCTGCTTAGGGTTAGCAAGAAGTAAATTATCTTTAAAATACACCCCACTGACCTCTGTATCTGCAGGCACTGTGGAGCAAGTCATCCTTAAAGTTAAAGCAGAAGCAGTGGAGTCTTTGTAAGTCCCTCTATCGGTAGCTCCTGTTCTCAGAAGTAATAAAAGCAGCTAAAAGCTTCCCCTCCTCTTTCCTCCCAGCAGTGACTTGGCACCCCAGGTCCCTGTACTCGCCCCTACCGACTACTACTGACTCCGCAGCTAAGCTTCCCCTGTACCCATAATCAGCAGCTCAGCTCTCCTTTATCCACTCCCAGCCATGACTCAGCAGCCAAGCTCCCTGTTCGCCCCTCCAAGCACTGCAGCCCCCCACCCTGCTCTCCCTACCAACATTGCCTCAGCAGCTCAGCTCTCCTTTACCCCCATTCCCAGCACTGCCTCAGCAGCTCAGCTCTCCTTTACCCCCATTCCCAGCACTGCCTCAGCAGCTCAGCTCTCCTTTACCCCCATTCCCAGCACTGCCTCAGCAGCTCAGCTCTCCTTTACCCCCATTCCCAGCACTGCCTCAGCAGCTCAGCTCTCCTTTACCCCCATTCCCAGCACTGCCTCAGCAGCTCAGCTCTCCTTTATCCCCATTCCCAGCACTGCCTCAGCTCTCCTTTATCCTCATTCCCAGCACTGACTCAGCAGCTCAGCTCACCTCAACCTCCCTCCTCCTAGCAGCTCAGCTCCCTCTCCTAGCTACATATTCATAAAGGATTATAATACCACCTCTTTCCCATAAACCAGTGTGAGCCAGACATATTCTGCTATTACAGCATATCAAGTTTGCTAAAGTGACCACTTAAGCAACAATATTAAATTTAATTTGGAGGGCCACTTAGCACTCCTCCAGTACTATCACTGCTCGATCAGAAGGGACCTTTGCATCCCTATGGATTATAGTCATATGGGGCAGCACAGTGGCTCAATATTTACCACTTCCATCTGGCAGTACTTGGGTCGTTGGTTCGAATCCCGACCACAGCACCACCTGCCTGGAGTGTGCATATTCTCCCTGTGACTGCATGGGTTTCCTCCGGGTACTCCGGTTTCCTCCCACACTCCAAAGACATGCTGGTAGGTTAATTGGCTCCTGTCTAAATTGTCCCTAGTATGTGTATGTATGGATGTGAGTTAGGGACCTTAGATTGTACACCCCTTGAGGGTTAGGGACTGATGTGAATGTACAATATATATGTAAAGCGCTGCGTAAATTGACGCCACTATATAAGTACATTTACAATCTTTTGCAGACAATACCCTGTCACATTGTTTATGGAATCCACCTTATATTCTCACCTTAAGAGCATTGGGCCGTTCCACATGTTTGGAGACGCTGTCCTCATGGATGGTCTCTGTGAAGGCGGGCCACGGGGACGAGTGCTCAAACTTGGTGCGGCTGGAGAAGAGTTCGTAGCCACATTTGGCACACACATAAATTCCTGATCATAAAGAATGGAGACACAGAAAGTATTAGAAATCATTAATAGAGATCTCCATAATAAGTTTGTTTCACACAGTATAGCAAGCAGCCCTTGTATAGCCACTGCAGCTCCAGGCCATTTCTGTCACTTTTGTTTACAAGTGTAAATCATTTTTTACTAGAAAATTACCTAGAACCCCCAAACATTTTTTGGCAGAGATCCTAGAGAATAAAATAGTGATCGTTGCAACATTTCATGTCACATGGTATTTGCACAGCGGTTTTTCAAATGAAATTTTTTTTTGGGGGGGGGGGGGGGTTGTGGCGAACCACACACACCCCACAAAAGATAGCCCTTTTTTTGCAAAATATAGAAGATAAGCCAAATAAATTGATACCAAACATGTCACCCTTTACATTTGCGCACGCTCCTGGAATGGTGGCAAAACTATGATACTTAAAAATCTCCATAAGTGACACTTTAATAATTTTTACAGGTTACTGTTCAGAGTTACAAAGGAGGTCTAGCACTAGAATTATAGCTCTCGCTCTGATGTTCACTTTGATACCTCACGTGTGGTTGGAACGCCGTTTACATATGTGGGTGGGGCCTACTATGTATTCACTTCTATACGCGAGCACGGAGGGAAGGGGGGGGGGCTTTAACTTTTATTTATTTTTTTCACTGTCCCGGAAGCACCACATAGAAAAAAGAGAGAATAGAGTAGCACTGGCAGCTCAGCATCCACAGAGGTAAGTACCCCAGGACTAAGGGGGTGGGGAGGGTACTTTTTTCCTGATGAGGTGAACTAGCCCTTTAAGATGAAGGGCTAGGAAAGGATAGGCAATGAAGTGACCCTGCTGATTTGCACCATTCCATGTAGTCGGTATTGCATGAAGTCTGTAAACTTCCCTTTACAAATATCACCGGATACCGCCCTGCACAGGCCATGTTGTGACACCGATATTGCAAACTAACCAAAATCCCAGAACACCTTCCAGGAATTGACGTCTGTACTGCTTCTACTTAGTACATTGTTAATAGGTAACCACAGTTATTGGGGTCATTATTAATTTTTAGCCTGAGCAAGCATTAATGTACAATGATCAGGCGCACTTTTATTTTTTTAAATATCCTCAGCAGATTAAAAAATGTACAAGCCTTTTATGTGCAATTGATAGCCCCTGTGTGGGCATGATTTGTTGCTCCTGTGTTAAACTGTTACAAAAAATGTACAAGCCAATCAAGAAAGTCAACAAATCAAATGTTTCTCCCGTTTCCCCTTTCTACTGCTGTGAATATTAAAGGGTTACTAAACCCAGGACCCTGCATTCACTATATCCGGTCTCCCCGGACCCCCCGCATTCACTATATCCGGTCTCCCCGGACCCCCCACATTCACTATATCCGGTCTCCCCGGACCCCCCGCATTCACTATATCCGGTCTCCCCGGACCCCCCGCATTCACTATATCCGGACCCCCCGCATTCACTATATCCAGTCTCCCCACATTCACTATATCCAGTCTCCCCACATTCACTATATCCAGTCTCCCCACATTCACTATATCCAGTCTCCCCACATTCACTATATCCAGTCTCCCCAGACCCCCCGCATTCACTATATCCAGTCTCCCCACATTCACTATATCCAGTCTCCCCGGACCCCCCGCATTCACTATATCCAGTCTCCCCAGACCCCCCGCATTCACTATATCCAGTCTCCCCAGACCCCCCGCATTCACTATATCCGGTCTCCCCGCATTCACTATGTCCGGTCTCCCCGGACCCGCCACATTCACTATGTCCGGTCTCCCCGGACCCCCCACATTCACTATATCCGGTCTCCCCGGACCCCCCACATTCACTATATCCGGTCTCCCCGGACCCCCCACATTCACTATATCCGGTCTCCCCGGACCCCCCACATTCACTATATCCGGTCTCCCCGGACCCCCCACATTCACTATATCCGGTCTCCCCGGACCCCCCGCATTCACTATATCCAGTCTCCCCACATTCACTATATCCAGTCTCCCCAGACCCCCCGCATTCATTATATCTAGTCCCCCCCGGACCCCCCGCATTCACTATATCAGGTCTCCCACAGTACACAAAAATGCAATTATTGTAGTAAATATAAACTGCTAAATACATTTTCTCATCAGCAGTATATAGGAGTCTTGTGACTTCTATCAGTGTCCAGCAGAGCACTGATTAAAGCTTGTAGAGGCGTTCTCTAGGAGGATGCAGAACCCCTGACCTCTGTCTGGACAGTGCTGATCACATGCACCCTTCCCAAGCAAGAAAAACAAAAAACCTCTCTAGCAATACACACCAAATTGAGCATGTGCAGTGTGTCTCCACACTATATGCTTTATCAGGAGATAAGAGGGAGACACTGGAAGAAGGGGAGGATCAGAGAAGATCAAACCGTGTTTACACAAAGCAGAGCATTAACCCCTTAGGTTCCACAGTGAGTATAGTAAGCGTGCTTTGCTGCATATACAGACTGATTTTACCATTGTGGGTTTAGTAACACTTTATTGGTTCAAATTTCTTTCTACAAGCAGACAGAGTCATCTGCAGACCCGGGACTCAGAACACACAGAATTATATCACAGGATGCATTTCTTTAGATGTGAGGGCTCTATATACTAACAGGTATGGGCAAGAAGCTTCCAAGGCTGGACAACTTTCCAGTCTGTCCTCTAGGATCAGCACATTCCTTGTATACGTTTCCCGGCATGTGCCCCATGGAAATTAGGAATATATGGCTGCTAGTATTGAGTGAGTTAGGTAAGCTGAGCAACACGACTTTTTCTTACCCACAGCGGTGATCCTGCCAGCAATATGGTCACCAGGGTTCGGGACATGGGGTGGGCAGGAGGGGCAGCTGCCCTGGGCACAGCAGAACAAGGGGGCAGGGAATAGACAGGACAGTAAGCCCATCCTATGGCATGCATTAACAGTTCACATCCCTGCCCTGGGCAATAGATGAACCTGTCCCTGTACTGATGGTCACCCACATGACATGGCCCTCCTCCTGGAGGAAATCCTGCATGTATGGTGGGAACCCCTCATAACAGACACACCAGGGATCTGGATCTCACCAGCATAGCCCCTAAGAGACAGAAGAGACTGTCACGGGGAATAAACTGAAGTTTAATCTGCTTAGAATTTGCTTTCCCTGGTTCCTCCTCATCTTTCTCTGCAAACAAGTTAATTCATTTTTAAATAAAATCTGTTTTCATTACGCATCTCATTTTAGACCCAGCAATGTCAATATGGGCACTGTGCTTCTCTATGCAATGCATGAAGATCATGGCTGCTTAGAATGGGCAGCAGGGTGCTGTACATGGCTTCCTGAAAACAGGAAGCAGAGCTGTGGTAATGCCCACAAGTGATGTTGAATCTCCAGGACTAAAACAAGAAATCCAACGAATGAAAGAGGTGAGCCAGGCACAGTCAGGCTTTGCAGGAAAGGACTAGATGGTGCCGGGTGTCCTTCACTCAAGAAATGAGGTATTGGTGTCAATAGGGGGAATAGTGCCCCATCGTTGGTGCCAATGGGGGGGGGGGGGGGGAATAGTGCCCCATCGTTGGTGCCAATGGGGGGGGGGGGAAATGTTGCCCCATCGTTGGTGCCAATGGGGGGGGGGGGGGGGGAATAGTGCCCCATCGTTGGTGCCAATGGGGGGGGGGGGGGAATAGTGCCCCATCGTTGGTGCCAATGGGGGGGGGGGGGGGGGAATAGTGCCCCATCGTTGGTGCCAATGGGGGGGGGGGGGGGGGGAATAGTGCCCCATCGTTGGTGCCAATGGGGGGGGGGGGGGGGAATAGTGCCCCATCGTTGGTGCCAATGGGGGGGGGGGGGGGGAATAGTGCCCCATCGTTGGTGCCAATGGGGGGGGGGGGGGAATAGTGCCCCATCGTTGGTGCCAATTGGGGGGGGGGGGGGAATAGTGCCCCATCGTTGGTGCCAATTGGGGGGGGGGGGGAATAGTGCCCCATCGTTGGTGCCAATGGGGGGGGGGGGGAATAGTGCCCCATCGTTGGTGCCAATGGGGGGGGGGGGGGAATAGTGCCCCATCGTTGGTGCCAATGGGGGGGGGGGGGGGAATAGTGCCCCATCGTTGGTGCCAATGGGGGGGGGGGGGGGGAATAGTGCCCCATCGTTGGTGCCAATGGGGGGGGGGGGGGAATAGTGCCCCATCGTTGGTGCCAATGGGGGGGGGGGGGAATAGTGCCCCATCGTTGGTGCCAATGGGGGGGGGGGGGGGGAATAGTGCCCCATCGTTGGTGCCAATGGGGGGGGGGGGGGAATAGTGCCCCATCGTTGGTGCCAATGGGGGGGGGGGGAATAGTGCCCCATCGTTGGTGCCAATGGGGGGGGGGGGGGAATAGTGCCCCATCGTTGGTGCCAATGGGGGGGGGGGGGAATAGTGCCCCATCGTTGGTGCCAATGGGGGGGGGGGGGAATAGTGCCCCATCGTTGGTGCCAATGGGGGGGGGGGGGGAATAGTGCCCCATCGTTGGTGCCAATGGGGGGGGGGGGAATAGTGCCCCATCGTTGGTGCCAATGGGGGGGGGGGGAATAGTGCCCCATCGTTGGTGCCAATGGGGGGGGGGGGAATAGTGCCCCATCGTTGGTGCCAATGGGGGGGGGGGAATAGTGCCCCATCGTTGGTGCCAATGGGGGGGGGGGGAATAGTGCCCCATCGTTGGTGCCAATGGGGGGGGGGGGAATAGTGCCCCATCGTTGGTGCCAATGGGGGGGGGGGGAATAGTGCCCCATCGTTGGTGCCAATGGGGGGGGAATAGTGCCCCATCGTTGGTGCCAATGGGGGGGGGGGGGGGGGAATAATAGTGCCCCATCGTTGGTGTCAATTGGGGGGGGGGAAATAATAGTGCCCCATCGTTGGTGTCAATTGGGGGGGGGGGGAAATAATAGTGCCCCATCGTTGGTGTCAATTGGGGGGGGGGAAATAATAGTGCCCCATCGTTGGTGTCAATTGGGGGGGGGGAATAATAGTGCCCCATCGTTGGTGTCAATGGGGGAGGGGGAGGGAGAATAGTGCCCAATCGTTGGTGTCAATGGGGAGGGGGGGAATGGTCCGCCCCATCATTGGCGTCAATGGGGAGGGGGGGGGGGAATAGTGCCGCCCCATCATTGGTGTCAATGGGGAGGGGGGGGGGGGGAATAGTGCCCCATCGTTGGTGGTGTCAATGGGGAGGGGGGGAAATAGTGCCCCATCGTTGGTGGTGTCAATGGGGGGGGGGGGGGGGGGGGGGAATAGTGCCCCATCGTTGGTGGTGTCAATGGGGGGGGGGGGGGGAATAGTGCCCCATTGTTGGTGTCAATGGGGGGGGGGGGGGGAAATGGTGCCCCACGACTGGTGTCATTGAGAGGACTAGGACCTCATATCAGTGGGAGGAGTAGTGTCCCAGGGGCCAGATAAAGGCAAGCAAAGGGAAACATCTGGCCACCGGGCGGCAGTTTGGAGATTGTTGCATTAGGCTCTGTTCACAAAGGCATTTGGAATTGCAGGCGGAATCAAATCACACATCAGCTTGTTCAGGTTCCATTCATTTCAAAAGGCACATATAAATGCAGATCAATTCTGCCGCAAACAATTACCCGGCCATTTTAGGTTGCATTGAAACGAATGGCACCTGAACATGATGATGTGCGATTTGACATTTAACAGCGAGATTTAAAAATTGTGGGTGAAATCTCGATTTCGCGATTCAAAATGCCTAGATGTGAATGGGGCCTTACAATCCACCAGCGGGAGACATTCCCCTGGAGACAGACACTCCCCAACTGACACCACAGTGCGGTAACGTACGCAATGCAGGTTTTCCCCAAGTCATATTCCTGGCTGCACACACGGCATCAATCATTCCAGGAAAACCAGATCGGTAGGTTTTGATGTGTGCAGGAAAATATGGTCACGTTCACTGTGAATGGGACTCCAAAGCTCTGTCCGGTAGTATGACGCACATACCATGTGTTCTGGTGCGCCGCATTGTTAACCATTTGCCGACCCACGGCAGTACTTATACCGCGGACAGGCAGCTCATACAGGCGCAGTAACGTACCTGTACGCCGCGGCTTTCTTCCGGGTTCAGAGCGATCGTTGTGATTGAACTTAGTCAGCAGGTTACGTCCAATGATCCATGGCCAGGATCTGCTGATCAGCTATGTCCAATCACAGCCCAGAGCTCTCTGTGTTGACAAACAACACAGGGCTCTGTACAGAGGAAATAATCTCTTGGTTTCTTCTCCCTGCAAAGCAGGGAAAAGAAAAAGTGATTTTTAGTAAAAAGCTTGTTATGCGCACAAACTCACTTAACCCCGAGATGTTAACCCCTTCCCCGCCAGTGTCATTAGTACAGTGACAGTGTATAGTAGAACAACAATCTGTATTAGTTGCTGGAGATGTCAGTATCAGTCGTACCCCCCCCCCCCCCCAGAGTCAGTTAGTGTCAGATTGCCCGCCGCACTATAACAGACCCACTATAAGTTGCTGATCACCGCCGTTAACAGCATAAAAAAAAAAAAGTAAAAAAACCTCCAGTGTCTATACCAGCAATGGGCCATATAGGGCCCGGCGGACCTTTTGATCCGGCCCACGGAGCGTGATACATTGGCTGTCAGGATGTGTGTAGGCGGGGCAGCGTGACGAACGTGAGGGGAGCTAGGCTCCTCTCACAGTCCGCCCTGAAGACCGGAACGGCGTGGGAAAACACAGTGAGAGGAACGCGCGGAGCAAAGGTAAGTGTATTGACACAGGGGGGACTTGGCTTACTACTTGGGGGGGGAATAGTACTATGGGGAATGAATTACTATATGAGGGATGAATTACTACAGGGGGGATGAATTACTACAGGGGGGATGAATTACTATGCTTACTATGGGGGAATATTACTATACTTACTATGGATGACACATACACATCATTCATCTACTCTTGGTCCGGCCCCCGGGTCCAATATATGAACCCATTGCGGCCCACAAGTCAAAAAGTTTGCCCACCCCTGGTCTATACCATAGTGTGTTAGAATGTTCTCACAAACCAGTCGATAAACACTTATCTGATTTTTTTTCCAGAAGACATGCAGCAGAATACATTTTGATCTAAATTTATGAATTTTTTTTTTTTTATTGGAGGTTTTAGAGCAGAAAGTAAATATATTTTTCAAAATGCTTTTTTTCCCCCATTTATATAATAAAAAATATGAAATCCAGTGGTGATCAAATACAAAAAAAAAAAAAAAATAATGTCATTTGAGTTCATGACTGCGCAATGGCTATAGTAGTGCAGGGCCGAATAGCAAAAAAAAAAAAAAATGCTCTGGTGAGGAAGGAGGTAAAACCTTCCAGAGATGAAACGGCTATCATTTATTTCAGGTACTTATATATCACGGTCAATTTACGCAGCACTTTACATATATATTGTACATTCACATCAGTCCCTAACCCTCAAGGGGTGTACAATCTAAGGTCCCTAACTCACATTCATACACATACTAGGGACAATTTAGACAGGAGCCAATTAACCTACCAGCATGTCTTTGGAGTGTGGGAGGAAACTGGAGTACCCGGAGGAAACCCACACAGGCACAGGGAGAACATGCAAACTCCAGGCATGAGGTGCCGTGGCTGGGATTTGAACCAACAACCCCAGTACTGCCAGGTGGAGATGCTGACCATTTAGCCACTGTGGTTTTATTGCTGAGGTGCATTGGAAGCCCAATCACAATGAGCCGGCTGTCCTAACGCATCACGCACTGAAGCGGTTGTAAAGGCTCAAGGTTTTATTTACCGTCATGAATTCTACGCATGAATGTAAAACACCTTCTGTGTGCGGCAGTGCCCCCCCCAAACACTTACCAGTACCCCAGCCTGATCCAGCGATGTCCATAAGAGCCTCGGCTCTCCAGGGACTCTCATGCCTGATTGGCTCCCGCCACTGTCAATCACAGCCAGTGATTGAATCAGGAGAGAGAGAGGGGGGGGAGGCCGAGACACAACTCTGTGTGTTAATGGACGCGCAGAGCTGCGGCATTAGTGAGTGTGCCTGCTTGATTGCCCCCATAGCATAGAGGTCAGGGGACTATAGTGGAGAAGCCTGGACACCCCAATATTTTGTGAATGGGGGCACTCCTCCCCTGCAAATGCCCCAAAAACACAAAGAAAGGAGAAAAAAAAAAACTTAAAAAAATGCTGACATGTGAATGGGAACTAAGGCCTGGTTCACACCTATGCAGTTCGTTTGACCCGTTTCTGCAGTGCATTTTTGCTGCATTTTTTTCTTGTTACTAGGCAGATTTAAAACATATCAAAAATGCACGACATGCTTTTCTGCAGTTTCTTCATTGAAGTCTATAGAACCAAAAACTCAACTTTTTCTGTTCAAAAAAGTCCCTGACCTTTTCCAGAAATCGCACCAGGTGACGATGTAGAGATGTGGACGTGTCCCATAGGAGATCGTGTTAAATGGACTGCTGTGCACTTCTGGAAAACGCTTCCGTGTGAACAGAGCTGTACAGAGGGCGGCCAGACCCCAGCATGGAACATTGCCCTATCACAGGGCAGGGATCTGGCTACAATGTAACAGCTGACAAATGATGCAACGTTCTGATTGGCTGTCTGTACACACCGAGCTCCCCCTACAGCCAGCACACACACGGCCCCCTCTATTACCGTTCTCGAAGTGATCTTTGTACTTCTCTCCGCCGAAGAACGAACAGAACGACATGGCGAATCCACCCCAGAAAACCTTGACCCTCTCCGGCCACCGTCTCCCGCACACTGCCAGGAGTCAACAGCAGCACGTTATCTAATGGACTCCTACTAGCGTGGGCGGGGTCCACTTCACCACATGGGCGTGACTTACTGGAGGCAGCACGTTGTGTAATAGAAATCTATGCTTGTGGGCGGGACGTGCCTCAGCGGAAAGGCGTGACTTACTGGGAACAGCACGTTGTGCCATAGACACCTACAGGCGTGGGTGGGGTCCACTTCACATGGGCGTGACTTACTGGGAGCAGCACGTTTTGCAATAGACACCTACAGGCGTGGGCGAGGTCCACTTCACCACATGGGCGTGACTTACTGGGAGCTGCACTTTTTGCAATAGACACCTACAGGCGTGGGCGAGGTCCACTTCACCACATGGGCGTGACTTACTGGGAGCAGCAGCTTTTTAATACACTTCTATGGTTGTGGGCGGGACGTGCCTCAGGGAAAAGGCGTTACTTACTGGGAGCAGCACTTTGTGAAATAAACTCCTACAGGCGGGGGCATGGGCGTGGCTTACTGGGGGCAAGACGATGTGTATTAGTATTCAATGCTTGTGGGCGGGACGTGCCGCAGCAGATGGGCGTGACCTACTGGGAGCAGCATGCTGTGTAATAGACTCCTACGTGGGCGGGGTCCACTTCACCACATGGGTGAGACTTGCAGCACGCTTTTTAATACCTTCTATGGTTGTGGGCGGGGCGTGCTTAGCAGAAGGGCGTGACTTACTAGGAGCCGCACACAGTGTAATAGAATTCTATGGTTGTGGGCGGGACGTGCCTCACCGGAAAGGCGTGACTTGCTGGGAGCAGCACATTGGGTGGTAGACGTCTTGTGGGAGAGACCTACTTCACCACGTGGGCGTGACCTCATGGCGGTAATAAACTTTTAGAGGAGTGGCCGGGACCTGCTTCAGCATAGGGGCGTAACTATTTACTGGGAGCAACACGTTGTGTTTCTACGGAATGGGTGGCGCTGAATCATAACAAAGGCGTGACTCAATGGTACGCCTAAAGTGGGCGGGGCCCGATGTCACGGCCTTGGTCGTCACTTGGTGTGTTCAGGGAACTGGGCTCGCCATCTTGATTGAGGGCAAAGCCTTTCACTGGATGATAAATACTACATGAATCATTTGTGGTCATAGATGGTGAAGGGGAAGAGCTGAGACCTCACACACGGGCAGAGGGAGACCCGTCCTGCTATGTACAGGAATAATATATTGCTATGAAATATGTTTTATATAGAATATTATTATATACTTATATATGAATACTATATAAATATTTCTAGAAGATACTATGAGAGTTCCATCATTAGGATCCCAGAGCTCAGAGCATCAGTCCATTTAACATGATTTCCTATCACATCTCCGCGTTGTCACCCGGTGTGTTTTTCGGAAAGGTTCAGGGACTTTTTTGAACGCAAAAAGTTGCGTTTTTTGGTTCTATAGACTTCAATGGAAATGCTGCAGAAAAGCATGTATTGCGTTTTTGATGCGTTTTGCGTTTTAAATCTGCCTAGCAACAAAAAATAGAAAAAAAGCTCAAAATGCATCAAAAACGTGGCAAAAAACGCAATGCATAGACAGCTCAAACGCAACCTGCATAGGTGTGACCCTAATTCCTGAGGGAGAATCTGGGAGAAGAAAACCTTTGGTGTCATAAGCCGTACCATACTCCAAAAATACACAGGGAGGAGTCCTATGGGGTCTATTTATAAAACATTTGTATATTCATGCGGGCTGCGCACATTCTGCCCATAATTTCCATAATACATTGCATGCACAATTATTAGGCAAGTGCAGGGGTGGACTGACCATTTGGAAACTCGAGCACTGCCCGAGGGCCCGGGGTCAGTAGGGGGCCCCATGAGATGCCCCTGGTACCTTTTTCATAGGCTTTTTTTGAGTATGGGCAAGGACACAGGGGCCCCATGATCCCCTATTGCCCGGGGGCCCCATGAGTTGTCAGTCCACCCCTGGGCAAGTGAGTATTATGACCAAATCATAATTTTTCTGCATATTGTCCAACTCCAAGCTGTATAAACTTGAATGCTTATTGGATTCAGGGCCAGTTCACACTCCATGCGTTTCAGTTGCTTTTTTTCTGCATCCAAAACACACAGAAAGTAGGTGATATGGTGGTCAATGTCATAGTTCACATCAGTGCTTGCAGTTCCAGTGCATTCCAGTTGCAGAAAAAAAAGAACAGGCAGCATTTTTCCAGCACAGAACTGTACTAGAACGCGGTTAAAACGCATCAAAACCGCACTGGAACGCACATGTCCCTATTTAAATAGAAGAAAAAAAGAGGGGAATAAATTAAGTAGAACACATCTGGACTATGTTTCTATGGTGTGAACAGGGGCGGACTGACCATTTCAACACTTTCAATTGTATCCAATTAGGCAGGCTCTTGCACTACATAGTTGAAGGTAAATCTAAAGTAAATTGGACAGAAAATTGTATAGTGTATGGCCAGCCGAAATCTCTTTTTTGGACCATTTTGACTGAGAAAAAGACGCTGCCTAATAATTATGCACACCTTGATATTGGGTGTTGATCTCCTTAGGCCACACCCTCCCTCATTACACAAATACACATCACCTGATGGGCTTAAAGGTTGGTTCACACCCAGGGGCGGACTGACAACTCATGGGGCCCCCGAGCAATAGGGGATCATGGGGTCCCTGTGTCCTTGCCCAAACTCAAAAAAGCCTATGAAAAAGGTACCAGGGGCATCTCATGGGGCCCCCTACTGACCCTGGCAGTGCCCAAGTTGCCAAATGGTCAGTCTGCCCCTGGTGCTGGGTATCCCTTAATTGCTTCCCAATGCTCTTATCCTCCTTGCCACTATCCCTGCAGGGATCTTTCACTCCTTCTCCTGCTCTTTATCTCCCCCTTAGATGTTCCTCAGTAAGAAAAAAATGGACATAGTGCCTTATCCTTTAAGGACTAAAATACTTTATTGTGTGCCCAACTGCACTCACATTTAATAAGATAAAAAAAGCTTTGTTTAAAATTAGATGCAGATTACAGTGTGCGCATAGTATACTCGCCGTCCACGGGTGTGTAGTGATGCCGTAGCCCCTCCCCTACATGTTACACGGCTTCATCAGGGGGTCGTGATTTAATTACTTTATATAGTGCTGTCAATTTACACAACGCTTTACATAAATATTCTACATTCACATCAGTCCCTAACCCTCAAGGTGTGTACAATCTACGGTCCCTAACTCACATACATACTAGGGCCAATTTAGACAGGAGCCAATTCACCTACCAGCATGTCTTTAGAGTGTGGGAGGAAACCAGAGTACCCAGAGGAAACCCACACAGGCACAACATGCAAACTCCAGGCAGGTGATGCCATGGTTGGGATTTGAACCAATGACCTAAGAACTGCCAGGTGGAAGTGCTAACCATTTAGCCACTGTGCTGCCCATAATAATTCTGTACACCAATGGTTGCCCAATAATTGTACACACACAGATATTCTAAGAAAGCCCAAACCTCACTTTTACTTTCTTAAATATGCAGGTTTGAAGTTTATTAACATTTTGGACTGACTGCGGGCAACTGGAGTTGTTCAATAATGACATGAATCCTCAAATATACAGCCTAATAGGTGTGCACAAGGTGTAGATTAATTTCTGTGATTGTCAGCTCCATCTAGTGGACAAAATGAGGTATAATTTTCTATAATATCTCAGAGAGATAATATACTGTATTTTAGCCACTAGATGGCGCTGATAATCATTGAAATTAAAGCGGAGTTCCAACCAAAAGTGTAAGCTCTGCTTTTCTGCCTCCACGCCCCCTCCACTGCCACATTTGGTACCTTTTTTTTGGGGGGGGGGCAGGTACCTGGTTTTGACATTATATAACAGGTGTGGCGGTGATCAGAGACACTGACTGGTGACAGTGCAAAAAAAATATATATTTTTTTTCTTTTTTATTACATTTTTTTTTTAATAATTTATTTTATAACACACTGTAACCAGAGCAATTTAATGTTACCATAGTAAATGAATGGGAAATAAATAGGAATTTATCAGGATTTTTTTTTCACACATTATGATTGTTTATAGTGGTGAATGGGCAGCATAGTGGCTAAATGGTTAGCACTTCCACCTGGCAGTACTAGAGTTGCTGGTTCAAATCCCAACCACGGCACCACCTGCCTGGAGTTTGCATGTTCTCCCTTTGCCTGCCTGGGTTTCCTTTGGGTACTCTGGTTTCCTCCCACACTCCAAAGACATGCTGGTAGGTGAATTGGCTCCTGTCTAAATTGGCCCTAATATGTGTATGAATGTGAGTTAGGGACCTTAGATTGTACACCCCTTGAGGGTTAGGGACTGATGTGAATGTACAATATATATATCTATATATATATATACATAGCGCTGCGTAAATTGACGGCGCTATATAAGTACCTGAAATAAATACATTTTACTGAATAACATTCATTCAGTTTGTTTTGTAGTGATTAGCTGTGAATGGCGTTTCTGTACAGAATGTTTTGATTCATTACACTGCACATTGGATTAATATTTTTATATGTTGTTCTTTATATCACTGATTTTCTGTATATTTATATTCAGGCTATACGCTCCTGGCGAGTGTTTATTATCAGGTGCGGACTGACCATTCAAGCACTCGGGCCCTGTCCGAGGGCCTTTGTTATAGGATTTTTTGGGTGTGCTTTAAGTGTGGGCAAGGACACAGGGGCCCCATGATCCCCTATTGCCCAGGGGCCCCATGAGTTGTCAGTCCGCCCCTGTTTATTATCAAACATATTTGGTATGATTCATTGCACTGCACATTGGGTTTTATATCTCTTGTTGTGGGTTTCGTTTTTTATTATCTAGACTGAGTGTTATGAGGGGGTTATCACCTCTGTAGAGTGTTTATTGTCATTTTAGTTAGGGAGTAGCACAGCATCACCAGTTTTTGCCATCCTCCAGCAGGGCCGGGGATAAGGTAGTACCAGTACCATCAGTCCCACTGTATGGGGCCCAGGCCAGCGGGTGAATAGGATGTGGGCAGGGAGGGTGATCGGCACAGCAGGGACAGGCAATTACTGTAACCGTTTCTTTGTATGGCTCTAGCTAAAAGCTAGCTTCTTCTCCTCTCCCTCCTCCCCTCTCAGCTGCTGCAAAGAGCCATACAGGAATCGCTTACAGTAATTGCCCCCCACACCCATCACCCTCCCTGTGCACCATACGATCGCCCCTGCTGCACAGGCCCCCCTGTGTACTCACCCCTGCAGTGCTGCTGCTTACCCCCTCTCCTTTCCACCAGCAGCTGAAAGCACACAGTAGGGTTCTTCAGGATAGAGAGTGGGAGAAGGGTCTGGTAAATGTCACATTTACCATCCCCTTTCTTTCCTGAATGAACACAATTAGTAATCGCTACCAGTCACTCACTGTGTTCATTCATAACTGAAGCATAATAAACTGAGTGGTGTGGGGGGGTTTTGGGAGGAGGGGGGGGCTGTCAGGTTGGCTGTATGGGGCCCTGTGGTTTCTAACAGCAGCCCTGTCCTCCAGTAATGTTACAGTGTTCTGAACTGTCCTGTTCTACAGTGTGTCAACCATTTCATTCAGAGTTTCTCAGCCAGGGTTCCATAGAGTCCTAGGGTTCCTCCAGAGGTTGCTAGGGGTTCCTTGAGCAATTTCTGCCTCTCAGATGAGTCCACACTGACACCATTGATCTTTTTAGCTATCTATAAGCGGGTAATTTTTCCCAATGACCACAAGTGTAAGGAGCATATTTCCCACTGACCATCACACTAATGAACCACGAGCTGTAGATATAGTCATAAATCTGGGGTTTCCTGAGAACGGGAAGTTCTTTCAAGGTTTCCTCTGTGTTGAAAGGATTGAGAAAGTCTGATGTAATTATTGTGACTGTTGCAACGTTTTGAACAACAATCATGAAGTCTGCACTTTGCTGAGGTCTGAGTGTGTGATCTAGACAAGTGCGATTCATTTCATTTCATTACGATTCGTTTCTCAGACGGAAATTTAATTTTTGGAGATTCAGATGTATACGAATCTGATGAAAGGTACAGTGGGGCAAAAAAGTATTTAGTCAGCCACCAATTGTGCAAGTTCTCCCACTTAAAAAGATGAGACAGGCCTGTAATTAGCATCATAGATAGACCTCAACTATGAGATACAAAATGAGAAAAAAAATCCAGACAATCGCATTGGCTGATTTGGAAAGAATTTTTTTTGCAAATTATGGTGGAAAATAAGTATTTGGTCAATATCAAAAGTTCATCTCAATACTTTGTTATATATCCTTTGTTGGCAATGACAGAGGTCAAACGTTTCCTGTAAGTCTTCACAAGGTTGGCACACACTGTTGCTGGTATGTTGGCCCATCCTCCATGCAGATCTCCTCTAGAGCAGTGATGTTTTGGGGCTGTCGCTGGGCAACACGGACTTTCAACTCCCTCCAAAGGTTTTCTATGTAGTTGAGATCTGGAGACTGGCTAGGCCACTCCAGGACCTTGAAATGCTTCTTACGAAGCCACTCATTTGTTACCCGGGTGGTATGTTTGGGATCATTGTCATGTTGGAAGACCCAGACACGTTTCATCTTCAATGCCCTTGCTGATGGAAGGAGGTTTGCACTCAAAATCTCACGATACATGGCCCCATTCATTCTGTCCTGTACATGAATCAGTCATCCTGGTCCCTTTGCGGAGAAACAGCCCCAAAGCATGATGTTGCCACCCCCATGCTTCACAGTAGGTATGGTGTTCTTTGGATGCAACTCAGCATTCTCTCTCCTCCAAACACGATGAGTTGTGTTTCTACCAAACAGTTCTATTTTGGTTTCATCTGACCATATGACATTCTCCCAATCCTCTTCTGGATCATCCAAATGCTCTCTAGCAAACTTCAGACGGGCCCGGACATGTACTGGCTTAAGCAGGGGGACACGTCTGACACTGCAGGATCTGAGTCCCTGGCGGCGTAGTGTGTTACTGATGGTAGCCTTTGTTACGTTGGTCCCAGCTCTCTGCAGGTCATTCACTAGGTCCCCCCGTGTGGTCCTGGGATTTTTGCTCACCGTTCTTGTGATCATTTTGACCCCACGGGGTGAGATCTTGCGTGGAGCCCCAGATCGAGGGAGATTATCCGTGGTCTTGTATGTCTTCCATTTTCTAATTATTATTAATTAGAATATTTAATTAGCAATAATTATTGCTCCCACAGTTGATTTGTTCACACCAAGCTGCTTGCCTATTGCAGATTCAGTCTTCCCACCCTGGTGCAGGTCTACAATTTTGTTTCTGGTGTCCTTCGACAGCTCTTTGGTCTTCACCATAGTGGAGTTTGGAGTGTGACTGTTTGTTGTTGTTTACAGGTGTCTTTTATACTGATAACAAGTTCAAACAGGTGCCATTGATACAGGTAATGAGTGCAGGACAGAGGAGCCTCTTAAAGAAGAAGGTACAGGTCTGTGAGAGCCAGAAATCTTGCTTGTTTGCAGGTGACCAAATACTTATTTTCCACCATAATTTGCAAATAAATTCTTTCCAAATCAGCCAATGTGATTGTCTGGATTTTTTTTCTCATTTTGTCTCTCATAGTTGAGGTCTACCTATGATGCCAATTACAGGCCTCTCTCATCTTTTTAAGTGGGAGAACTTGCACAATTGGTGGCTGACTAAATACTTTTTTGCCCCACTGTATAATGACATTAAAGTGTTACTAAACCCAGGACCAGGCCCAGATCTAAGGGGGTGGGCTATGCACCCCCAGATTTTAGTTGTGCCCCCCAGATCTCTTGAGAGTGCATCCAACTGATCCATGAGACCTGATGGGAACAATTGATGTAAGGGAGAACTCTGATAGGAATAGTTGATGTAAGGGGGAACTCTGATTGGGACATTTGATGTAAGGGGGATCTCTGATTGGGACAGTTGATGTAAGGGAGAACTCTGATAGGAATAGTTGATGTAAGGGGGAACTCTGATCGGGACATTTGATGTAAGGGGGAACTCTGATTGGGACAGTTGATGTAAGGGGGAACTCTGATAGGAATAGTTGATGTAAGGGGGAACTCTGATTGGGACATTTGATGTAAGGGGGATCTCTGATTGGGACAGTTGATGTAAGGGGGAACTCTGATAGGAATAGTTGATGTAAGGGGGAACTCTGATAGGAATAGTTGATGTAAGGGGGAACTCTGATTGGGACAGTTGATGTAAGGGGGAACTCTGATTGGGACAGTTGATGTAAGGGGAAACTCTGATTGGTACAGTTGATGTAAGGAAGCACTCCGTTGAAGCAATTGATGTAAGGAGCAGTCTGAGAGGGTCAATTAATGTAAGTGGAATCTCTGATAGGGATAGCTGATGTAAGGGGACACTCTGGACAGTTGATGTAAGGGGGAACTCTGTTGAAGCGATTGATGTAAGGAGCACTCTGATGAGGACACCTAATGTAAGGGGGGACTCTTATAGGTACCTTGATGTAAAGAGGAAACTTTGAGGAGGATTCCTGATGTAAGGAGGGACTCTGATAGGGACACCTGATATAAGGGGCACAGGTTCAGTTTAATCATCTTAATACATACTAGTGCTCTCTATTCACCCTCTTTCCGCCTCTGAACTGTCTGTCAGATGTTACTTTCGGGTTGTGACTCCATGGTACAGAAGTGTGCTGAGTGAACAGGGAATAAGGGTTCTATGCATCTCTGTCACACTATTGACATTATGGCTCCTGACTTTTTTTTACTGCACCCCCAGATCAGATAGGCTAGATCCAGCCCTGCCCTGGACCCTGCATTCACTATATCTGGTCTCCCACAGTACACACAACATGGAAATGCAACTATGTTAGTAAATATAAACTGTTAAGTACCTTTTCTCATCAGCAGTATATAGCAGTCTTTTGACTTCTATCAGTGTCCAGCTGAACACTGGTTAAAGCTTGTAGGAGGAGTTTTCATTCTCCCCTGATTGTCCTATGAGGCTGCATAACCCGTGACCCTCTGTCTGGACAGTACTGATTGGCTCTGTGCTGATAACATGCACTCTCCAAGAAAAAAAAAACCTCTCTAGCAATACACACCAAACTAGGCATGTGCAGCTTGCTCCAAGGCTCCGTTTTATCAGCAGAGAGATTGGGGACAGTAGAAGAAGGGGAGGATCAGAGAAGGCAGGATCAAATATCCTTTTTTCACAAAGCAGAGAAACCCTTAGGTTCCACAGTGAGTATAACAAGCATGCTTTACTTCATATACAGATTTTACTGTTGTGGGTTTATTAACACTTTAACAATTGCATTTGATTCATTTGGATGATGTCACATGATGTGATAGTAGTTCAGGCCCATGGGGAAATAAATTACATTTTCAACACTCATTCGATAATTCAGATTCCGATAAAAAAATGGATCCAAATTTTATTCCATTTGTTAATTCGGATGCACATGACGGCAGTCGATAATATCCAATCAGCTCATACCAATCCTCTTGGTAGGTTGGACTAGCATTCGAGAATATTGAATCCTTCCAATTCAAAGCCGTCTAATTTGATTATTTATTGCAATCTTCCAGAAAAACTGCAACATTTTTCAAATCCACCCGGACCAACAAGTGTATAAACAAATGCCAAAGATACGAAAGGAAATCGGGTCAACATAACAAATGTGATGAAACAAAATTCTTCAATGAACGGATGCTTTCGAAACAAACATTTCCGGCGTGCACATGTCTAGTGTAATCCCTCCCAAGCAGATACAGGAAATAAGTATTTGATCCCCTGCTGATTTTGAATGTTTGCCCACTCACAAAGAAATGATCGGTCTAAAAATCGAATGTTCGGTGTATTGTAACACAGAGACAGAATAGCAACCAAAAATTCAAAAGAAATGCATGTCTAACAAATGATGCACTGATTTGCATGTTCATGAGGGAAATAAGTATTTGATCCCCTATCATTCAGCAGGATTTCTGGCTACCAGGTGTCTTTCATACAGGTAACAAGCTGAGATTAGAAGCAGTCTCTTAAACGGAGTGCTGCTAATCTCATTTTGTTACCTGTATTAAAGACACCTGTCCACAGGAGCAATCAAACAATCCGATTCCAAACTCTCCACCATGGCAAAGACCAAAGAGCTGTCCAAGGATGTCAGGGACAAGATTGTAGACCTACACAAGGCTGGACTGAGCTACCAAACTATGGCCAAGCAGCTTGGTGAGAAGGTGACAACAGTTGGTGAAATAATTTGCAAATGGAAGAAACACAAAACAACTGTCAGTCTCCCTAGGTCTGGTGCACCATGCAAGATCTCACCTCGTGGAGTGTCAATGAACATGAGAACAGTGAGGAATCATCCCAGAACTACACGTGAGGATCATGTCAATGATCTCCAGGCAGCTGGGACCACAGTCACCAAGAGAACAATTAGTTACACTCTATGTTGACAAGGATTGAAATCCTGCAGTGCCCACAAGGTCCCTCTGCTCAAGAAAACAAAACAACTGTCAGTCTCCCTAGGTCTGGTGCACCATATTTCCTTCACTGTACCTTGATGGAGGCACCACCTACAACTAGTCCACGGTCCATCTCAGAAGCAAGCAAGAGAGGTTGGCTACGTTCCTACATACAGTGGGACCTACCCCGCCCCCTGTTAACTTGCCGACCTCCTCCACTCTTCCTACCACTCCATCCCCCACAGCTATCTCCTCCTGTACCACCATCCCCTCCCTCCTAGATTGTAAGCTTGAAAGAGCAGGGCCCTCGATCCCCTCATGTTTTGCATTGTATTGGTATTGTTCTGTCACATGTTCTGTCCCCCTTTGTAATGTACAGCGCTGAGCGAACTATTGGCGCTTTATAAATACTGTATAATAATAATAATAATAATAATAATAATAGAGAATGAACATAGCCACCACCTAATAGAACGTCGGATCACAGCAGCAAAAAAGAAAGGAATTTGGGGATTTGGAGGAGGGTGAGAGCAATGGAAGGAATACATACTAGCAGGGGCGGACTGACCATTTGGAAACTCAGGCACTGCCTGAGTGCCCGGGGTCAGTAGGGGGCCCCATGAGATGCCCCTGGTACCTTTTTCATAGGCTTTTTTGAGTTTGGGCAAGGACACAGGGGCCCCATGATCCCCTATTGCCCAGGGGCCCCATGAGTTGTCAGTCCGCCCCTGCATACTAGAATGCAATTTTTGTAGCTTTACTGTAGTGCTCACGTGTGAATAGGTCCTCAGATTTTCTGTAGGCACACCTGGCAGAGGCAGCCTACGTACAGAGGTGTGATGAAGAACACAAGTATTTAGCAAGCGGTAGAGATGTTGTAAAGCAGGGGTCTCCAAACTATGGCCCTCCAGGTGTTGAGGAACTGCAAGTCCCATCAGGCCTTGCAAGACTCTTGACAGCCATAGCCAAGACTCCCAGAGGCATGATGGGACTTGTAGTACTGGAGGGTCATAGTTTGGAGACCCCTGTTGTACAGGAATGCAGAGATGATACAACGTTCTGTTCTTCTCTTCCCCCCATTAGTATATTCGTGGCGGTGTAGATGAAGGGAAGGTATTACTGTACGTCTCTGTAATCCATCGTATGAGCCTCTGACATTCTGCTGACTTCTGCTCTCCAACTGGTCAGATGTCACCAATAATCTCCCTGGCAGTTCAGAGCGCCTTTAAATTCCTCTGATCAGCAGTTAAGAGGAGTTAATGCATTAAAGGATGTATGACTTAATGAATTTAGCCGCTCAATCCCCTTTTAGTCAGTAAAGCAGGCTTATGGAGGCCAGCGTGGTGATTTCGAGGATCTGGAGGTTGTGGTGATGCTTTCTGTGGCTACACTTCTGCCGTGACAACAGGCAAACTGTGAACATCGTCTCTTGGGTGTGGTGGTTACTTCAAGAGCCTGCACAAGATAAGGCGAGTGATATGATGTTTTTGTAAAGCCGAGCATCGGACTGTGCTATAGATTTCTAAGGACAATGAGTGAAGAGCAATCCCAGCCAGACAGCTCAGATTGTTGAAGGCTTGGTTCAGGTTATTGCAGGTGCAGGTAAGGCAGCCCATTTATTTTAATGGACTTCCCTATCCGCCAAAAACACAGAGAAAGAAGTCCTTAACCACTTCAAGTCCGGACACTTTCACCCCCTTCCTGCCCAGGCCAATTTTCAGCATTCGGTGCTATCACACTTTGAATGACAATTGTGCGGTCATGCAACACTGTACCCATATGAATTTTTTAGCTTTTTTGAGACAGATAAAGCTTTATTTTGGTGGTATTTATTCACCGCTGGGATTTTAATTTTTTTGCTATATAAATGAAAAAGTCCAAAAATTTTGAAAAAAAGTGTTTTTCTTTTAAAAGTTTGCAAATAAATAATATTTCATCATAAATCTTGCCCAAAATGTATTCAGTTATCTTTTTAGTAAAAAAAAAAATAACCCAAATTAGTTTATAACCAAAAATTATAATTTTTAAAATTTTTTTTTACATTTTTATATTATTTTTTTATATTATTATTTATGGGGTTTTTTTTCTACATACTGTCACCCTATCAGTACAGTGTCACCATGGTGACACTGTACTGCTTGTGGGGGGTGATGAAGATTTTTTTTTTTTTTTTTAACCCATAAAGGCTGTAAAAATCATTTCTCCTCTCTGGCTGCATTCCTGCAGCCATTGAGAACTACTGTGTGAGCTGTGATTGGTCACAGCTTGTCACATGGTACAAGGCTGTTGTGAATAGCCTTGTACCATGTGACCTCTGTGATCATTCACAGATTTCACTAGTAGTAAGCAATGATGTCAGAAGTGACATCTTGCTTACTACTCTGCATGTGATCACTGATTGGCCAATCAGTGATCACATGATCAGGACCTCACACAGAGGTCCCGTATGACGATCGGTGTTCCACTGTGTCCGGAGGTCCCAGGGAGAGCGCACAGTCCAAAATGGCAGGTGCTGTTTATGAATGGCAACCCGCCCCTGGAGTGCCACCAGAGTTTGGCCCTGGAGTTTATATACAGCGGCCGGATGGCAAGTGGTTAATCCACTTGTAAAATCGTGTTGCATCAAACCACATGGTTGGGCTTGATGTTCGACTTTAAAAAACATTGGCCGTTCATGTGTTTGTCGAACACACGAACGGGAAGGGCCTTCACCAGGCTGTTCACCCGCTGCACCCCTCAATGCACTGCGCCCTGACAATGCATTGTGCCAAAGCAATGCACCTCACCATGATGACATCACAGAGCATGATGACATCACAAGGGGGCAGGTTTACCCGGTGACTTTGCCCCCATGTGATGTGATCACAGTATTTAAGAACTGTCAGGCCGGTGTAGCTGTCAGATGGCAGGGAGCCAGCATCAAGAGCGGAGTGAGGTTTTTTTTTTTAATTTTTTGGGTCGGCGGCCATCATGACTGATGTTGGATTCTATTTCGGGGACATTTTTTATATTTTTGTTTTTAATAAAGGACTTGTCAAAGACTGTCTTCTGTCATTTTTTACACAACACTTTTGTTTTTTGTGAATGGGTAGCCAGGGGCAGACTGACAACTCATGGGGCCCCCGGGCAATAGGGGATCATGGGGCCCCTGTGTCCTTGCCCAAACTCAAAAAAGCTTATGAAAAAGGTACCAGGGGCATCTCAATGGGCCCCCTACTGACCCCAGGCCCTCGGGCAGTGCCTGAGTTTCCAAATGGTCAGTGTGCCCCTGTGGGTAGCAGTATCATGTACCCCATACTCATACACTTAGGGGACGGGCCTGGATCTGGATCCTTCGGATACAGCGATCACAGATCACGTCTGATGCATACTCCACGGGCGCACAAGGGGTGTGGTTCTTGGAGGATGTCCATCTTTTGGCTATAGCGTGGTCGATAAGGGGTTAAAACAATTACAGTCAGAGGGGACAGGACATACTTGTGCCATAATGTCATTCACATTAGCGGCTGGGGAAAGGGCGAGGGCGGTAAAACCCCGCAGTTTATTTTGTTTTTTTGGGTCGGCGGTGGCGGCGGGCATCATGACTGACGTTGGATCTATTACGAGGGACATTATTTATATTTTTGTTTTTAATAAAGGACTTGTCAAAGACTGTCTTCTGTCATTTCTTACATGACACTTTTGTTTTTTGTGAGTGGGTAGCAGTATCATGTACCCCATAGTCATACACATAGGGAGGGGATCTGGATCCTTCGGATACAGCGATCACAGATCACGTCTGATGCATGCTCCACTGGCGCACAAGGGGTGTGGTTCTGGGAGGACGTCCGTTTTTTGGCTATAGCGTGGTCGACAAGGGGTTAAAACAATGACAGTCAGAGGGGACAGTACATACTTGTGCCATAGTGTCATTCACATTAGCGGTCGGGGAAAGGGGGGGCAGAAAACCAGTTGAACCACATTTTAACACCCCCCCCCCATCTTCTCCCCCCTTTAGCTGCAGAGGCAGTAGCCAGGAGTGTAAATGCGAAGAACATTTGAACTCTGATCGCTCTTCAGAGAGCAAAGCTCATGTAAACAAGCCCTTCGGGTATTTCACGATCTCTAGGCTTTGTCACAATCTCCCACCTCCATTGAATTCAGTTGGTTTAGGTGAATTTTTGAAGAGTTCAGGATGCAGTTTTAAAGCATTTACATCATTTTTCTGAAACCTGGAAAGCAGAGGTAGCGTTTGGGCAGCATTTATTAACGCATTGTGTTTTGAATGTATAACTGACTATACCCGCGTTTGTCAAGAGGCCGTACTGCCAAAAAGAGAAGAACAAACAGAAAGAATACAAATATTTCAGTGAAGCTGAATTGTGTTCATCTCTAATATTGAGTATATAACAGTTCGGATGCCATTATTAAAATGACTGCCCTGGACTTCATAACAATTTCCTGACAACAGGCAGTCAGTTTTACAGAAGGATCTGCTGTTTCCGAATTGTGGGCCTATAAAGGGCCGGCACTCTAGTGGGCACACTGTAATGTGTTTATGAGCTAAATACTCTTTTATAGCCTCTTATTCTCTCTTTTATAGCTCTGTTCATAGTTGATGCTTAGTAATTATCCCTAAATCACCAAGGAGCAAAGGTATAATCATATCACACATTATATTAATGTGGTTATCCACTTCTTATTAATAAACCGGGCAGATTTCAGATTAAGGACCAGGAGACAAGGACCACATGGCTTAAAGTAGAACTAAAGGCAAAACTTTTTCTTTCATTTTGGATAGAATAAAGAAGGATTGTAACCCCTGTCTGATTTTTGCCATCTGTATCCCACTGGGGAGATTTTCTTTCATTTCCTGTCCCATAGCCACACAAGGAAGTGAGAGGAAATCTCTCCAAAGTGAGGGAATCCTGGGGTGTCACCAAAACTAACATCTCCTTTGGAAGATTCCCCCTCTATTACTGTTCTGATGTGATAGAGAGGGTAAATCTCCCTAATGTGGGCACAGGGGATCTCCACTAGGTCCAAAACTAAAGTTTTGGGAAGGGTCAGAACCCCTGTCTGTTTAGATTGATGTCTTTGTCCCCATCGGTGAGGATCCACCTTCTCACCTGACCACTGAAATGGAGAAAGAGGGGAGGGTCGGTAAAATCCCAGTTTCCAAAGTTTACAAATGTCCCCACAAGAGGAAAAACTGTAAATCTTCTAATCTGTTCCAGTGACAAATGTCAAAGTGGTGAGGACTTGTCTTCACTTTGGGGCATTAAAACATATCTAAAACCAAATGTTTTACTTTTTTTTCTGGAGTAGGGAAGTGTTTAAACCTCATTATGTTGTTATCGTTGTGTGTATTCTTACTGGGTAGGTTCACAGTCAGAAATAAATGACATAAATTTGTCATTGTCACAGGATAGAAAACAACGGGTACTGATTCGGGTCGCCAGATAAGAGTGCAAGCATACGCAGCTTCACCTAAGCCCCAGTCTCTGTGATAGGCACTGTGCTAGCTAAAGTGCCTATCAGGGGGGTAAGGGGGTGTTGATACCATTGTACCATTTCCAGTTTGACCACTAGGTGATGCCCTCTACATAGATAAATAGTGGGTTATCTCAGAGAGTGGAAGGTGTTCGGGTAGACGCAGGGGTGTCCAACTGGAGGCCCTCCAGCTGTTGGGAAACTACAAGTCCCATCATGCCTCTGTCTTTGGGAGTCATGCTTGTAACTGTCAATCTTGAAATGCCTCATGGGCTGTCAGTTTGACACCCGTGGGGTAGAGAGTCGAGAGGACAGGAGTGAGACTCCATAGCTGGCCCTCGCGGTCCAGATGTATTGCTCCGAGTGATTGGTATTACCCTATTGGGGAATACTTGGAGAGGTCCTGGGGTCCATGGATAGGAGGAAGTTGGGGACAGGGCATAGAGTTCCCAACCTGGGAAAGTGCCGATGACCGCTATCATAATTGGTTGGTTATTGCTAGGAAGTTGTATGCCCTGAGGTTGTCTATGTTACAGGATTACCAGTGATCTTAGTGCAAGGTATGACAAAGATGCAGTCTGCAGTATCTGTATCAAGAGGAGAACAGAAAACATGTGCTCACTTGCTCATTCTGAGTTTAATGTGAGCTTGTTGGTTGTTAGTTTCCTGAGGTCACAATACAAATCATTAGTGTTCCCTCTAGCTGTAGCCTAGTAATAGCATTACTGGGAGGGTTATTCATTTACTTGCTACATTTACCCTAAAATTGTGTGCCCTAAAGTTGTCTAAGGTTTTGAAAACAAAGCTTTGAAAATGTATTGGACTCACCTTTTCTGGCTACTAATGGCCTATCCTTGAAATTAGTACCTAACTCAGCTGTGAAGAATGCAGGATAAAGTGTCAGGCGTGGTAATATACATTGCTGGGAAATGTACGCTATTTTGCTCCCTCTGGAAGCAGGGACATGAACTAATGTGAATTAGGGCTAGATGGCTGTTGGTGGTACCCGGGAATGATACATAGTGCTCACATTCTTGCATTGCATTACTTGGATTTCCAGTAGGGTCATCCTGTAGGTTCAGCTGACTCCTTGTACATCCACCCCTGGACATCCAGACCAGAGACACCTTCTGCCTTCCTTCTGTGGAGCCTTTCTGGAGAACCTTGGGGTTGTCCACATTGGCTGCCAGCTACGGCCAGCCTCCTTGCGAAGGAGGTGTTACCTCCAAGGAACTACAAATAACTTTGCTTGCACTGGATTGAACTGTATTGTGTTGTTTATTACTATTTTCTTTATTATATTTAATGTATTATTTTTCTTTATTTAAATACTCTATTATCATAGATACTGTTTTTCTGTTTTTTGCTGCCATCTAAGGGCCTTTGTGGGAACTACCCCTAGACTGCCCTGTACTGTACTATGCTTGTTATTAGAGATGAGCGAATCGAAGTAGCCGAAGTGGAATTCGAGTCGAATATCGGAAAAATTTCGATTTCGAATCCGAAAAATAGCCTAATTCGGACGCGCGAATCGAAATTTTTCCGAAAATGGCGGCTGACATGTGCGGCGACGGAGCGGGGATGTCTGGGAAGGCGCGCAGACAAGGCGCGCTGACCCATAATGCATTCCTCAACGACATGTGATCGCATCAGCCAATCAGCAGCCAGCCAGCTAGCACTGTGTAATGGTCGAGCTATAAATAGCCGCCATTTTGGAATTCTTCATTTGCCTGCAGTCATTGAACAGAGGCAGACCGCTCTGTATTAGGGACAGGGACAGAGTTAGGGCCACAGAAACGATACTTGGGGACAGAGAAACGATACTTAGGGACAGAGAACTATTACTCAGGGACATAGATTTGTTAATTAGGGCCACAGAATCGTTACTTAGGGACAAAGAAACGCTAGTTAGGGACACAGAATTCATAATCAGGGACAGACAGAATTGTTACTGAGTGCCAGAGAATTGTTACTTAGGGCCACAGAAACGTTATTAGGGCCACAGAATTGTTACTCAGGGACAGACAGAATTGTTACTGAGTGCCAGATAATTGTTACTTAGGGCCACAGAAACGTTATTAGGGCCACAGAATTGTTACTCAGGGACAGACAGAATTGTTACTGAGTGCCAGAGAATTGTTACTTAGGGCCACAGAAACTTTAGTTAGGGCCACAGAATTGTTACTCAGGGACAGACACAGAATTGTTACTGAGGGCCACAGAACTGTTACTTAGGGCCACAGAATTGTTACTCGCACAGACACAGAATTGTTACTCGCACAGACACAGAATTGTTACTGAGGGCCACAGAACTGTTACTTAGGGCCACAGAATTGTTACTCGCACAGACACAGAATTGTTACACAGGGACACAGAACTGTTACTGAGGGCCACAGAACCGTTACTTAGGGCCACAGAATTGTTACTCGCACAGACACAGAATTGTTACTCGCACAGACACAGAATTGTTACTGAGGGCCACAGAACTGTTAGTTAGGGCCACAGAATTGTTACTCGCACAGACACAGAATTGTTACTCGCACAGACACAGAATTGTTACTGAGGGCCACAGAACTGTTACTTGGGGCCACAGAAACGTTAATCAGGGACACAGAATTGTTACTGAGGGCCACAGAACTGTTACTTAGGGCCACAGAATTGTTACTCGCACAGACACAGAATTGTTACACAGTCACACAGAACTGTTACTGAGGGCCACAGAACCGTTACTTAGGGCCACAGAATTGTTACTCGCACAGACACAGAATTGTTACTCGCACAGACACAGAATTGTTAATCGCACAGACACAGAATTGTTACTCGCACAGACACAGAATTGTTACTCAGGGACACAGAACTGTTACTGAGGGCCACAGAACTGTTACTTAGGGCCACAGAATTGTTACTCGCACAGACACAGAATTCTTACTCGCACAGACACAGAATTGTTACTCAGGGACACAGAACTGTTACTTAGGGCCACAGAACTGTTAGTTAGGGCCACAGAATTGTTACTCGCACAGACACAGAATTGTTACTGAGGGCCACAGAACTGTTACTTAGGGCCACAGAATTGTTACTCGCACAGACACAGAATTGTTACACAGGGACACAGAACTGTTACTGAGGGCCACAGAACCGTTACTTAGGGCCACAGAATTGTTACTCGCACAGACACAGAATTGTTACACAGGGACACAGAACTGTTACTGAGGGCCACAGAACCGTTACTTAGGGCCACAGAATTGTTACTCGCACAGACACAGAATTGTTACTCGCACAGACACAGAATTGTTACTGAGGGCCACAGAACTGTTAGTTAGGGCCACAGAATTGTTACTCGCACAGACACAGAATTGTTACTCGCACAGACACAGAATTGTTACTGAGGGCCACAGAACTGTTACTTGGGGCCACAGAAACGTTAATCAGGGACACAGAATTGTTACTGAGGGCCACAGAACTGTTACTTAGGGCCACAGAATTGTTACTCGCACAGACACAGAATTGTTACTCAGGGACACAGAACTGTTACTGAGGGCCACAGAACTGTTACTGAGGGCCACAGAACTGTTACTTAGGGCCACAGAATTGTTACTCGCACAGACACAGAATTCTTACTCGCACAGACACAGAATTGTTACTCAGGGACACAGAACTGTTACTGAGGGCCACAGAACTGTTACTTAGGGCCACAGAATTGTTACTCGCACAGACACAGAATTGTTACTCGCACAGACACAGAATTGTTACTGAGGGCCACAGAACTGTTACTTGGGGCCACAGAAACGTTAATCAGGGACACAGAATTGTTACTGAGGGCCACAGAACTGTTACTTAGGGCCACAGAATTGTTACTCGCACAGACACAGAATTGTTACTCGCACAGACACAGACTTGTTACTGAGGGCCACAGAACTGTTACTTGGGGCCACAGAAACGTTAATCAGGGACACAGAATTGTTACTGAGGGCCACAGAACTGTTAGGGCCACAGAATTGTTACTCGCACAGACACAGAATTGTTACTCGCACAGACACAGAATTGTTACTGAGGGCCACAGAACTGTTACTTGGGGCCACAGAAACGTTAATCAGGGACACAGAATTGTTACTGAGGGCCACAGAACTGTTACTTAGGGCCACAGAATTGTTACTCGCACAGACACAGAATTGTTACTCAGGGACACAGAACTGTTACTGAGGGCCACAGAACTGTTACTTAGGGCCACAGAATTGTTACTCGCACAGACACAGAATTGTTACTCGCACAGACACAGAATTGTTACTCAGGGACACAGAACTGTTACTGAGGGCCACAGAACTATTACTTAGGGCCACAGAATTGTTACTCGCACAGACACAGAATTGTTACTCGCACAGACACAGAATTGTTACTCAGGGACACAGAACTGTTACTGAGGGCCACAGAACTGTTACTTAGGGCCACAGAATTGTTACTCGCACAGACACAGAATTGTTACTCGCACAGACACAGAATTGTTACTCAGGGACACAGAACTGTTACTGAGGGCCACAGAACTGTTACTTAGGGCCACAGAATTGTTACTCGCACAGACACAGAATTGTTACTCGCACAGACACAGAATTGTTACTGAGGGCCACAGAACTGTTACTTGGGGCCACAGAAACGTTAATCAGGGACACAGAATTGTTACTGAGGGCCACAGAACTGTTACTTAGGGCCACAGAATTGTTACTCGCACAGACACAGAATTGTTACTGAGGGCCACAGAACTGTTACTTAGGGCCACAGAATTGTTACTCGCACAGACACAGAATTGTTACTCAGGGACACAGAATTGTTACTCAGGGACACATAATCGTTTAATTAAAGAGTATGTCAGACAACATGCAGAGGAGTGGCAGAGGAGGCAATGTTTAGGAGCGAGCAGACGTGGCAGCAGAGGAAGGGGTCGAGGCAGCACTATTCGCAGCCAGAGGCCAGTGCTCCCGGTGTCATCCAGCGGTCGTGTCTCCACCGACAACCCTGCCGTCATCGATTGGTTGGCTCGGTCGTCTTCCTCTTCCCAGGTCACCTCTGACACCTACAGCCAACGGTCGGTGGGTACGTCAGACACAACCGTTAGTTGGCATGGCCCGGGACCAAGCCCACTGAAATCACGTGTCCTCTACCTGCCCCTGTCCTTTGGTGTTCCCTCACCAAGCGAAGTATCGCATGCTGTGGGCTCAGCCCCACTGTACAGTGAGGAAGAGCTAACAGAGGGCGGTCAGGAACGGGGGGAGACATCCGCCTTTTCAGCAGCCAGGCGAAGAAGTAGTGGCGAGGAGAGTGGCCCGGTAGCCGGTCTAGAGACAGGTCTGTCTCCTGACCCAGACGCAGCCGAGGGGGCTAGTAGTGAGGCGGAGACCCTACTTGATGATGAGGAGGTTGATCGCACTTGGCAGCCTCGTCGTCATCAGGCAATTTCTTCCGCATCATCAGGAGAAGAGGGTGGCAGCTTGGCAGTGAGCGAAACAGTTGGTGGGTTGCCCAGGAGACAGCAGCAGGGTCACAGCAGTGTCAGTGGAAACAGTGTCAGTGGAGCCAAACGGCCACGGAGTAGAGCACCAGCTCCACTGCAGCCTACCACCACGGCCAGTAGTGGTGCCGGTGTGCACGGAGGAAGCAGCAGTCAGCCAGTGAGGAGTATCGGGGGCAAAGTTTCCTACTCGGCGGTGTGGCAATTTTTCGTCAAGCCGCCCGAGGAAGTAAACGTAGCCGTATGTCGACTATGTGGCCAGAAAGTCAAGCGTGGCCAGGGGGATCATGTTGGGACTACAGCGTATTCATGCCATGTGCCACTTTCAGGTCTCCTCACACTGCTGGTGTGTTGAATTTTTTGACATAGGGTGCTGGCAGATTATGGGCCTCCTATAGCTGCTGCCAGGCCCCTAATCTGCCATAGGCCCCTATATACCGCCTCCTCATGCTGCTGCCAGGTCCAGAGTCTCTCATGGGTCCCTGTACGGCCTCCCATTGCTGCTGTCTCCATCGCCACACTCTGCCATGTGCCACTTTCAGGTCTCCTCACACACTGCTGGTGTGTAGAATTTTTTGACATAGGGTGCTGGCAGATTACGGGCCTCCCATAGCTGCTGCCAGGCCCCTAATCTGCCATAGGCCCCTATATACCGCCTCCTCATGCTGCTGCCAGGTCCAGAGTCTCTCATGGGTCCCTGTACGGCCTCCCATTGCTGCTGTCTCCATCGCCACACTCTGCCATGTGCCACTTTCAGGTCTCCTCACACACTGCTGGTGTGTAGAATTTTTTGACATAGGGTGCTGGCAGATTACGGGCCTCCCATAGCTGCTGCCAGGCCCCTAATCTGCCATAGGCCCCTATATACCGCCTCCTCATGCTGCTGCCAGGTCCAGAGTCTCTCATGGGTCCCTGTACGGCCTCCCATTGCTGCTGTCTCCATTGCCACACTCTGCCATGTGCCACTTTCAGGTCTCCTCACACACTGCTGGTGTGTAGAATTTTTTGACATAGGGTGCTGGCAGATTACGGGCCTCCCATAGCTGCTGCCAGGCCCCTAATCTGCCATAGGCCCCTACATACCGCCTCCTCATGCTGCTGCCAAGTCCAGAGTCTCTCATGGGTCCCTGTACGGCCTCCCATTGCTGCTGTCTCCATCGCCACACTCTGCCATGTGCCACTTTCAGGTCTCCTCACACACTGCTGGTGTGTAGAATTTTTTGACATAGGGTGCTGGCAGATTACGGGCCTCCCATAGCTGCTGCCAGGCCCCTAATCTGCCATAGGCCCCTATATACCGCCTCCTCATGCTGCTGCCAGGTCCAGAGTCTCTCATGGGTCCCTGTACGGCCTCCCATTGCTGCTGTCTCCATCGCCACACTCTGCCATGTGCCACTTTCAGGTCTCCTCACACACTGCTGGTGTGTAGAATTTTTTGACATAGGGTGCTGGCAGATTACGGGCCTCCCATTGCTGCTGCCAGGCCCCTAATCTGCCATGGGCCCCTATACCGCCTCCTCATGCTGCTGCCAGGTCCAGAGTCTCTCATGGGTCCCTGTACGGCCTCCCATTGCTGCTGTCTCCATCGCCACACTCTGCCATGTGCCACTTTCAGGTCTCCTCACACACTGCTGGTGTGTAGAATTTTTTGACATAGGGTGCTGGCAGATTACGGGCCTCCCATTGCTGCTGCCAGGCCCCTAATCTGCCATGGGCCCCTATACCACCTCCTCATGCTGCTGCCAAGTCCAGAGTCTCTCATGGGTCCCTGTACGGCCTCCCATTGCTGCTGTCTCCATCGCCACACTCTGCCATGTGCCACTTTCAGGTCTCCTCACACTGCTGGTGTGTAGAATTTTTTGACATAGGGTGCTGGCAGATTACGGGCCTCCTATAGCTGCTGCCAGGCCCCTAATCTGCCATAGGCCCCTATATACCGCCTCCTCATGCTGCTGCCAGGTCCAGAGTCTCTCATGGGTCCCTGTACGGCCTCCCATTGCTGCTGTCTCCATCGCCACACTCTGCCATGTGCCACTTTCAGGTCTCCTCACACTGCTGGTGTGTTGAATTTTTTGACATAGGGTGCTGGCAGATTACGGGCCTCCCATAGATGCTGCCAGGCCCCTAATCTACCATGGGCCCCTATATACCGCCTCCTCATGCTGCTGCCAGGTCCACAGTGTCTCATGCCATGTGCCACTTTCAGGTCTCCTCACACTGCTGGTGTGTTGAATTTTTTGACATAGGGTGCTGGCAGATTATGGGCCTCCTATTGCTGTTGCCAGGCCCCTAATCTGCCATGGGCCCCTATACCACCTCCTCATGCTGCTGCCAGGTCCAGGCGAACGTAGTCACACAGGGGAGGAACTTCTCAGTGTAATGAACAGAGAAATCGACAGATGGCTGTCTCCGCGCAAACTGAAAATGGGAACCATGTTGACCGACAACGGAAAGAACATGGTGTCTGCTCTGCGTCAAGTAAGGTTGTGCCATGCGCCATGCATGGCTCACGTGTTCAATCTGGTTGTCAAGCGGTTCCTAAAATCCACCATCCCACTGCAAGACATCCTTAAAATGTCACGTAAACTTTGCATGCATTTCAGCCATTCCTACACCGCAAAGCACACCCTCCTTGAGCTGCAGCGGCAGAACGGAATTCCACAGCATCGCCTGATCTGCGACGTTGCAACAAGGTGGAATTCAACCCTACACATGGTAGACCGCCTTTACGAACAGCGAAAGGCCATCACCGATTTCCTGATGTTACAAGCGGATAAAGGTACTCCCCTGTGTAACTTCGATGTCAGCCATTGGCAGCTCATGCGTGACACCTGCCGCTTGCTCAGGCCCTTTGAGGAGGCCACGCTATTCGTGAGTCGGCAGGACTATGGGATGAACAACATCATTCCTCTGTTGCACGTCCTGGAACAAATGCTGTTAACAATGGCTGGTCAGGGTGCGGTAGACGTGGCGCACCGATCTCAACGCCACATGACCCCTGTGGGGGCAGGACAGGAAGAAGAGGAGGAGGTAGAGGAGGACATTGGTGCTCAGGAATTATTGAGTGAAATGGGTGGTTTTTCCACTCAGCGGACAGGAGTGGAGGAGCAGGAGCATCTGGTAGAGGAGGAGCAGGAGGAGACAGAGGACCCAGACGCACCGTGGCAGTATGCTGTGGAGATGGAGGCAGGGAGTCCCTCGCATTCCTTGGCACAAATGGCCCATAGCATGCTCGCTTGCTTGTGTAGCGACAGCCGAATAATAACCATCAGACAGAGGGATGACTTTTGGCTGTCCACCTTGTTGGACCCTCGCTACCGTTCAAAAATGGTGGCCTTTTTCACACCTGCTGAGAGGGAGGCCAAAATAACGTACTATAAAAACCACCTATGTAGTCAGCTGGTCTCTGCCTTTCTGCGCCAACGTCCATCCTCAGACACTGTGGGCCCTGTGCGCTCACGTTCCGCTGCCATGGCAGCAGGGGAGGGGTGGGGTGGTAGGAGCAGTGGCAGCTCCACCAGCAGCGGCTGCCTCAGTCTGCAGTCGATGATGAGTAGCTTTCTTCACCAGCGCAGTGAGGAAACTACTAACCAGCCGCAGCAGCAGCAGCAGCAGCAGCAGCATCAGGTGGACCTGGAGCAGGACCTCAAACAACAGGCTTGGGCCTACTTGGACAGCACCCTGCCAACCGAGGTAGACAATCCCCTTGACTACTGGTCAACGAAACTTGACCTTTGGCCCCAACTAGCTGAATTTGCCCTTGAAAGGCTGTCATGCCCGGCCAGTAGCGTGGCATCGGAGCGCGTGTTTAGTGCGGCAGGATGTATTGTAACTCCGCGGAGGACACGACTGTCCACCCAAAGTGTGGAGAGACTCACGTTTGTGAAAATGAATCAGGCGTGGATTAGTCTGGATTTCAAACCACCAGTTCCTGACACAACTGACTAAATCCGCCATGAATCATGCCTCAAACATGTGCCACTTTGAGGTCTCCTCACACACTGCTGGTGTGTTGAATTTTTTGACATAGGGTGCTGGCAGATTACGGGCCTCCCATTGCTGCTGCCAGGCCCCTAATCTGCCATAGGCCCCTATATACCGCCTCCTCATGCTGCTGCCAGGTCCAGAGTCTCTCATGGGTCCCTGTACGGCCTCCCATTGCTGCTGTCTCCATCGCCACACTCTGCCATGTGCCACTTTCAGGTCTCCTCACACACTGCTGGTGTGTAGATTTTTTTGACATAGGGTGCTGGCAGATTACGGGCCTCCCATAGCTGCTGCCAGGCCCCTAATCTGCCATAGGCCCCTATATACCGCCTCCTCATGCTGCTGCCAGGTCCAGAGTCTCTCATGGGTCCCTGTACGGCCTCCCATTGCTGCTGTCTCCATCGCCACACTCTGCCATGTGCCACTTTCAGGTCTCCTCACACACTGCTGGTGTGTAGAATTTTTTGACATAGGGTGCTGGCAGATTACGGGCCTCCCATAGCTGCTGCCAGGCCCCTAATCTGCCATAGGCCCCTATATACCGCCTCCTCATGCTGCTGCCAGGTCCAGAGTCTCTCATGGGTCCCTGTACGGCCTCCTATTGCTGCTGTCTCCATCGCCACACTCTGCCATGTGCCACTTTCAGGTCTCCTCACACACTGCTGGTGTGTAGATTTTTTTGACATAGGGTGCTGGCAGATTACGGGCCTCCCATTGCTGCTGCCAGGCCCCTAATCTGCCATAGGCCCCTATATACCGCCTCCTCATGCTGCTGCCAGGTCCAGAGTCTCTCATGGGTCCCTGTACGGCCTCCCATTGCTGCTGTCTCCATCGCCACACTCTGCCATGTGCCACTTTCAGGTCTCCTCACACACTGCTGGTGTGTAGATTTTTTTGACATAGGGTGCTGGCAGATTACGGGCCTCCCATAGCTGCTGCCAGGCCCCTAATCTGCCATAGGCCCCTATATACCGCCTCCTCATGCTGCTGCCAGGTCCAGAGTCTCTCATGGGTCCCTGTACGGCTTCCCATTGCTGCTGTCTCCATCGCCACACTCTGCCATGTGCCACTTTCAGGTCTCCTCACACACTGCTGGTGTGTAGAATTTTTTGACATAGGGTGCTGGCAGATTACGGGCCTCCCATAGCTGCTGCCAGGCCCCTAATCTGCCATAGGCCCCTATATACCGCCTCCTCATGCTGCTGCCAGGTCCAGAGTCTCTCATGGGTCCCTGTACGGCCTCCTATTGCTGCTGTCTCCATCGCCACACTCTGCCATGTGCCACTTTCAGGTCTCCTCACACACTGCTGGTGTGTAGAATTTTTTGACATAGGGTGCTGGCAGATTACGGGCCTCCCATAGCTGCTGCCAGGCCCCTAATCTGCCATAGGCCCCTATATACCGCCTCCTCATGCTGCTGCCAGGTCCAGAGTCTCTCATGGGTCCCTGTACGGCCTCCCATTGCTGCTGTCTCCATCGCCACACTCTGCCATGTGCCACTTTCAGGTCTCCTCACACACTGCTGGTGTGTAGAATTTTTTGACATAGGGTGCTGGCAGATTACGGGCCTCCCATTGCTGCTGCCAGGCCCCTAATCTGCCATAGGCCCCTATATACCGCCTCCTCATGCTGCTGCCAGGTCCAGAGTCTCTCATGGGTCCCTGTACGGCCTCCCATTGCTGCTGTCTCCATCGCCACACTCTGCCATGTGCCACTTTCAGGTCTCCTCACACACTGCTGGTGTGTAGAATTTTTTGACATAGGGTGCTGGCAGATTACGGGCCTCCCATTGCTGCTGCCAGGCCCCTAATCTGCCATAGGCCCCTATATACCGCCTCCTCATGCTGCTGCCAGGTCCAGAGTCTCTCATGGGTCCCTGTACGGCCTCCTATTGCTGCTGTCTCCATCGCCACACTCTGCCATGTGCCACTTTCAGGTCTCCTCACACACTGCTGGTGTGTAGAATTTTTTGACATAGGGTGCTGGCAGATTACGGGCCTCCTATAGCTGCTGCCAGGCCCCTAATCTGCCATAGGCCCCTATATACCGCCTCCTCATGCTGCTGCCAGGTCCAGAGTCTCTCATGGGTCCCTGTACGGCCTCCCATTGCTGCTGCCAGGCCCGTAATCTGCCATGGGCCCCCGTACCGACTCCTCATGCTGCTGCCAGGTCCAGAGTGTGTCATGGGTCCCTGTACGGCCTCCCATTGCTGCTGTCTCTATCGCCACACTCTGCCATGTGCCACTTTCAGGTCTCCTCACACTGCTGGTGGTTTCCATTTTTGTCATAGGGTGCTGTATGGCCTCCCATTGCTGCTGCCTCCACCGCCACACTGTGGCTCCACACTCTGGTTTTGGCCCCGTGACTGCCCAAATGAGTGAAGTGTGCGGTGATTCTAAGATCGACGGCACTCATCTGCATGTCATACTGACTGACAGTATTATTTCTCTTCCCCAGCAGACTCCAAGGGCATTTAAATTAAAGGTACAGTGTTCAGCACTAATATTAAGTCTCTCTGAAGCCTAGAAACACCCTTTTTTAAGTTAAATTCACAGCGAATATATTCGACTCGAATCGAAATTTTTCCACGAATTCGCCGAATCAGTCGAATCGAATTTTTGAATACTTCGCTCATCTCTACTTGTTATATTCCCCTTTACCATTTTATTGGAAATGTTAATTTATCTCGCATTTATATAGTAAACTTCGTGTTCCACATTACTGTCTGATACCTCTACATAGCAGTGCTCTAGGCAACCACCTGGTTCCTGTACACTTAGAAACAGTCTTGGTGGCAACACACAGAGGAATACAGTCAAGCTCAGGGGCGGACTGATCATTTGGAAATTCGGGCACTGCCCAAGGGCCCAGGGTCAGTAGAGGGCCCCATGAGATGCCCCTGGTACCTTTCATAGGCTTTTTTGGGTGTGGTTTCAGTGTGGGCGAGGACACAGGGGCCCCATGATTCCCTATTGCCCAGGGGCCCCATGAGTTGTCAGTCCACCCCTGGTCAAGCTCTTCCAAGTTTTATGATAGTCACAGATTAGTATACAGAGAGCGTACAGGGACGAGAAGGCTCATTGATGTGCAAGCTTTTGCAAACTCCAAGTGGGCTTCCATGTATTTTGACTGAGCACCAGTCTTCCATCTAGCCACTCTGCCATAAAGCCCAGATCTGTGGAAGGCTGCAGTGATGGTTGTCCTTCTGAAACTTTGTCCCATCGCCACACAGGATCTCTGGAGCTCAGTCAGAGTGACCATCTGGTTCTTGGTCACCTCTCTTACTAAGGTCCTTCTGCCCCGATTGCTCAGTTTGGTGGGGCGACCAGCTCTTGGAAGAGTCCTGGTTGTGCCAAACTTCCTCCATTTGAGAACTATGGAGGCCACTGTGCTCTTGGAAACCTTCAGTGCAGCAGAAGTTTTTTGTAGCCTTCCCCAGATCTGTGCCTTGCAATAATCCTGTCTCTGAGCTCTGCTTGCAGTTCCTTTGACCTAATGGCTTTTGCTCTGATACAGTATGCATTGGTATCTGTGAGGCCTTTTATAGAGAGGTGTGTGCATTTTCAAATCATGTCCAATCAATTTAATTGACCACAGTTGGCCTCCAATCAAGGTGTAGAATAATCTCAGCAACAATCAAGAGAAATTCGGGGCACCTGAGCTAAGTTTTGAGTGCTGTTGCATAGGGGTCTGAATTCTTATGCCAATGTGATATTTCAGTTTTGCTTTTTCATACATTAGCAAACATTTCGAAAAGTCTCTTTTCACTTTGTAGTTTTGGGGTACTGAGTGTAGATTAATGGGAAAAAAATGAATTTAAACAACTGAAGTATCTCAGGCTGCAACATAACAACATTGGAACAAGTGAAAGCTGTGTGTGTGTATTGGAGTTGCTTTTCAAGATATTACCACCGAAATCAGAAGGGATGCCTAGTTCTTGGTGCAGGTCATTTCTTTGTCTTTGAATTCCTGCATCTTGTACGGTGGACATAGATCATTTACAAGTCTAATAAAAGCTTTGAGCTCTAAATCTTGCCAATCTTTGGATTTTACACTCAAGCAAGGCATGTTCTTACAGTGCATGAAATATTCATGAGTAAATACAGCTTGTGATCAGGGCCCAGCCTCTGCTGACAATCGCAAAAGCTTCTTCAGTGTCCGGAAAGTTGAACCTTGTGAAACCAAATCACCAAATCTTAGTTGTCTCAAGTCAACAGAGCAAAGTTGTTCAGGAGGACACTGTCTGCATCTGGATCCTAGGAAATGTGAATGAAATGTGGCATGATTCCTTCAAGATGGGGGGGGGGGGTGGAAACATACATTGATAGTCCTCAACCAACAAGTACAAATTTCACTTTTTGTGGAAGCGTTTCTTGGACCTGCGACAGGTTGTCTCTTGACAGCTATTAGGGTAATGCAAAGTAGTATTAATCTCTGCTCTTTGAATGACATTAAGTTTTTCCTGTCCATCTAGCAAACTCATACTACGTTTTAAAAAAATATGTCACTGACTGATTAATTCAGTAAAGAACTTTTACATGTAGCACCCTCTAGGTAGATAGGAGTTTTTTTTCATTAGAGGCTTGCTAGAAGCCTGGGATGAGACAACCTGGGAGTGAGATAGTGAGGTTACTTCAGGGCCGGCTGACAGGCTCTACAGGTAAGGGCTTCTGGAGCCCTCCCACCCTTCTCGAAACTGGAGGAACTTTCTAGAAGAGGGGCAGAGAAGGGGAGGAGGCCTAGATTTGTATGTTCAACCCCTTCCCGCCGACGTCACACAAATATGCGGCCTCACAGAACTGGGCTTTTTTCCATGGGGCCGCATATTTGCGTACTTGTCTTTGTGCTGGGAGAGCAGCGTACAGCGCACTCCCAACACAAAGAGCGGGGTGTCACCAAAAGCCCAGAGTCCCGTTCTAACAATCGGGACCCAGGACTCCCGATTCCGGGTCACATGATCGCTGTGATAACCTCTGATTGGCTGTTCATTCAGTCCTGACATTTACACAGCGCTGGCACACTGCATAGTCCTGTCTAGCAGGGCAGGGGTACCTGATCTTCCTCTGCAGCCTGTGAATGCACAGTGAAAGAAGAAGAAGCGGACTGATGAGTTCTTTGTTTGTTCTTTGTTAGCACATGAGCAACTGTTCATCCAGTCCTGACATTTACACAGAGCTACATACATATATATGAAACCATTCATATACCTGAATTTAAATTGATTGATGCCACCATAGCAAGGCGGGGTGACCTTATATAGAGTTCTCAGACTCACCAAAAATAAGGTGTGGATGTAAACCTAAGAACAGTATAAAGAAACAAAAAGCAGCTGCAAAGAGCAGACTACCAAAGTAGGTAATAACTCACCCAATCAGAGTAGCTTCTCTGCTTGGGTGAGTTATTACCATATGAAATACCTTACCTGCCGAAAGATTTTGTAATTCGGTCTATCCAGTCCTGACATTTACACAGCACTGCCACACTGCATAGTTCTGTCTGGCATGGCAGGGGAACTAATCTTTCTCTATAGTCTGTGAATGAACAGTGAAAGGAGAAGCAGAAGACTGATGAGTTCATCTCTCTGCTCTCTCCTGGTGTCTGTATGTCCTTTGTTAGCCAATGAGCAACTCTTTATCGCGTCCTGAGATTTAAACAGCTCTGCCATGCAGGACAGGGGACCTGATCTTTCTCTGCAGCCTGTGACTGAACAGTGAAAAGAGAAGCAGTGGACTGATGGACACTGACAGGTGGCACTGCTGGGGCTACACAGATCATCAGGGCACACTGATCATCAGTGCTCTGATGATCAGTGTACATGTCCCCTCCAAGGAATGCCGATTACCGGCTCTCCTCTCCTCTCGAGCTGTCAGCGTGACAGCTCTTGAGGAGAGAAATGCCGATAACCGGCATTTCCCTGTTTACATGTGATCAGCTGTGATTGGACACAGCTGATCACATGACCGAGCTGACATCTTCGGCTCTTTCCGTTGATCGGTGATCCGCTGTGTCCGAGGGACACAGCGCACCGCCGATCGCCGTGCTGCGTGCTCCTGGAGCCACCCATGCGCGGTTAGAATGGGAGAACTTCTTTTTCTTTCTTTCTTTCTTTTTCTTTCTTTCTTTCTTTCTTTCTTTCTTTCTTTCTTTCTTTCTTTTTCTCTCTCTCTCTCTCTTTTTTTCTTTCTTTCTCCCTGGTTTATTATTTGTTATAAACTGACCACAAACTCTATCACCATACAAGTGTTTGGGAAGTATGTTCTATGAGTACTTTTGAACTTTTTTTATTGTTTCTATTATTGCTATGGCAGTTGATGGTGATACCCCTTGAGGTTTGTTGTTTGTTACTTTTTTGCTTTGCTTTTGTGACACATGGAAAATGGCAACTTCTTGAGATGCTTGAATAAACATGTATTTAAAAAAGTGAATTATCTAATGTTTACCTGTTCATATATGTTGGATAAGTCAACAATTTTCATGAGGTGTACTTACTTTTTTAACATGTCTGTATGTTTTGGATACTGCAACGGTGAGATCTCATTGCCAATTCCCAAATCGGTTCCTGTCTACCTGGGAGTTTGGGGTGTTGCTACTCACCTTTGTGTGTCCCAGCTTCTAATGTTAACTTCTTCAAAAATTTCAGTAAATAAAAGTCCCCCAGGGAGGGTGGGAACCCCTCAAAATAAGCACCGCAGGTCTGCAGACCCTAGTACCCAGTACAAAGACCTCACTAATGGTATCAGGTGGTTTAACTCCCCAACATTGAGCATACACTAAAATATATGTTTTGGATTGGATAACTTGGGAAAGTAGAACTACAGGCAAAACTTTTTTTTTTATCATTTTGGATAGAGTAATGCAGGCCATAGACGGGCTGTTTATTGGCCGAATTGTCGGCCCATAAACGAAAAATCGGTCGATGCCGATGCTACCAGCAATGCTCATGAAAGAATGGGACAAGAAACCAGTTTGACAGAGAAAGGGGAGCACACCATACAATGTGACAGCAATACAAATACATTATGTTTTTATTTGGATACAAATGGATACTTTTGTTGCAACCGCAAGACTTTTTCATATAAAATATAATAGCAGAAGAACGGAGCCGCCGTTCAGTGACACCTGTGCATTCCATACATCATTCTACCTGTACATTCTTCTTCTCCTTCTTCTTCTCCTTCTCCTCCTTCTTCTTCCTCTTCTTTTTCTTCTTCTTCTGCTGGCTGGCAACCTTGTAGGTCATGGCTCATGCGCAGATTTTTTTATCGGTAAAACGATTGGCCGATTTGCCCATCCTTGCCGGGAAAATCGGCTGATCGGCCGCAAATTTTCCAACATGGCCGATAAAAAAACTGCAAAAAACCCGAAAAACAGCCAGCCAATTAACCCACTAACAGTGCAAAAATCGGCCGATTTTCGACCCATCTATGGCCGGCATAAGAGAAAGGTTATAACTCCTGTCAATTTATTTTTGGCCATCTGTGTCCCATTGGGGAGATTCACCTTCACTTACTGTCCCATAACCAAAACAGGAAGTGAAAGAGGACCTGGCAGATCCCTGCGGTGTGCATTCACATGTACCACACCCCATGCGCATGTGACACACACCGTGGGCTCTGCCATGAAACTGGCAGAGACCCCATACTGTTTCTGTGCAAGATCCCGCAAGCTGCCCCCTAGGATGATTGATGTAGAAATCCCAGGAGGCAGTTCGCAGGACCACGCTCATGTGCCCTTACGGATCTTGAAGTGACCTGTTGCTTTCCTGCACGTGCACGAGGTCTGGGTATATCATCCTTTCCTAGATTAGAATTATTGATCTGAACTTTAATTAAAAAAATGAAGTATATAAAAAAAAAATTTTTCTTTGGAATAGTGTTAAAAAAAGGGTGGGATTCACTTTAAAGTGATTCTATAACTATACGATCAAAACAAAACTAAAGGCAGCCTATAGAAAAAAAAATATTTCGGGCACTTCAGAGTGTGTCAAATATCTGCTCCCCCAGGTGGTTCCTCTCAGCAGCTCCTACTGCAGTAGAGGACATAAAGGCCCATGGGGGGAACCACAGAACGTAGCAGGGGAGCAGGTATTGGACACACCCAGAAGGGTACGTCTATAATATTTTGTCTCTAGGCTGTCTTTAGTTTTAGTGGCAGGGTGACTTTAATAACCAGAATGCAAGATCTGTCAAACCACTCATGAAGGTGTCAGAAGCAGTTCACATCCGTCATCCCAGGAGACGAAGGCCATCATCCACCTCCAGGCATGGCAGACCCTTCTCTTCATCGGACAGCTTTCTCCTGGATTTTCTAATTGCTGGACCAACTGTGATTTATGTCCCGTGCAGTGCAATGCAGCATTAATCAGGGGGACACACTACTGGTAATCCCTTGGCTTAGCTCCAAGCATGTCACAAACTGTGCTGACACAGGAGAGAGACTTTACCGTGAAGGAAGGAGCACCAGTATAAAGCACACATGTCTAGGAATTAAATACAAATGATACAATCTCTTGTAACAGTTTGCTATCATTCACAATTCCTTATTGATCCATGCTGGCCTGGTGAATCATCAATGAATTTGGGAACATTCACTGCTACAAGTACATCAGATGGGAGCCAAACACCTAGAAATAAATGTATGAAAAATGCCACATTAGTTGTGTGCCGACCTTTGCTAATCTCTCATACATTATGAAATGTGCTAAGCTGAACGGGCGGCATTGGGAAACCCAGGCTTTACGTTACTGGATGATGCAGTAATGACTTTACGGAGAGAGGTATGTTGGCTGGTAGGATGAGCAGGCCATGATGATCTGCCGTAGCATTATGATGTCTCGCCAACTATTGAGTTGGTCCCCCATTTCCTGCCAAAAGCCCTGACCTGTCGAGGCATTGATGCCACCAGACCTCTGAAGATGTGTTGTGGTCTCTGGCACCAAACCATCAGTAGCAGTCCTGTAAGTTGTGAGGTGGGCCTCCATGGATCAGACTTGTTTTTCCAACACATCCCACAGATCCTCGGTTGGATTCAGATCTGGAGAAGTTGGGGGCTAATTTAACATCTCAGATTCATTGTTGTGTTCCTCAAACCATTTTTGCAGTGTAGTAGGGTACATAATCCTGCTGAAAGAGGGCATTGTCAGCATGGAATACTGTTTCCATAAAGGCGTGTACTTGATCAGCAACAATGTTCAGGTAGGTGGTACATGTCAAAGTAACATCCAGAAGAATGGAAGGACTCAAGGTTTCCCAATACCCAAACCATCACACTGCCTCTGCCAGCTTGCTTCTTCTCATAGTGCTGGGACCATCTCTTTCCCAGGTAAGGAGGTAAGCGGTCATCAACATGATGTAAAAGTAAATATGATTCATTAGACCAAACCACCTTCTGACATTGCTCCGTGGTCCAGTTCTGATGTTCACATGCCCATTGTAGGCATTTATGGCTGTGGACACGGGTCAGCATGGGCAACCTGCAAGTACGCAGCCCAATAGACAACAGACTGTTGCTGTCTAATATATCCCACTGACTTTCAGATGCCCTTGTAACAAGATAATCAAAGTTACTGCTGTGCTGATCAGTGTGTATATACACTATATTGCCAAAAGTATTGGTCAGCCTGCCTTTACAGGCACATGAAATTTAATGGCATCCCAGTCTTAGTCCGTAGGGTTCAATATTGAGTTGGCCCCGCCCTTTGCAGCTATAACAGCTTCAACTCTTCTGGGAAGGCCGTCCACAAGGTTTAGGAGGGTGTCTATGGGAAGGTTGGACCATTCTTCCAGAAGCACATTTGTCAGGTCAGGCAGTAATGTCGGATGAGAAGGCCTGGCTAGCAGTCTCCTAATTCATCCCAAAGGTGTTCTATCAGGTTGAGGTCAGGACTCAGGACTTGTCAGGCCAGTCAAATTCCTCCATGTGCAAACAAAGGCACGCAGACAGAAGGAGAGAGCAGAATATACAGAGAGATGATGTCAACAGTCTGCTGCATCTCCTTTCACTGTCCAGTCACAGGCTGGGGAATACACAAGGGCTGTAAGTGTCATTTACCTGCAGTAGAGAAAGATCAGGTCCCCTGCCCTGCCAGACATGACTGCCCTGCATGGCAGAACTGTGTAAATCTCAGAACTGCATGAATAGTTGTTCATGTGCTATCAAAGAACATACAAACAGGAGAGAGCAAAGAGATGAACACATTAGTCTGCTACTTTTCACTGTTCATTCACAGACTGCAGAGAAAGACCCGGTCCCTTGCTCTGCATGGCAGAGCTGTTTAAATCTCAGGACTGGATAAAGAGTTGCTCATTTGCTAATAAAGAACATACAGACAGGAGGAGAGAGCAGAGAGATGAACTCATTTTGCTGCTTCTCTGTTCACTGTTCATTTACAGGCTATATATAAACATCATGTCCCCAGCCCTGCCAGATAGAACTATGCAGCATGGCAGCGCTGTGTAAATATCAGGACCGGATGGACCGAAATACAAATCATTTGGCAGCTAAGATATGTTTCATACATGTATTTCATCTTTCTATTTTGTTGTTTGCCTGGAGTTCACCTTTATCCAACCAATAGAGTCAGGACCTGGTCCCATCCTATCTCAGCAGGGAGCTCTCTGTCAAGTAAACTCATTGCACCGTTCTCCTATATTCTCCTTCCTGCAACCCCTAAAAGAATGAAAAGATCAGTTCTCCAGTCCTGCCAGACAGGGCTATGCAGTGTGCCAGTGCTGTGTAAATGTCAGGACTGAATGAACAGTTGCTCATCTGCTAACAAAGGGCATACAGACAGAAGGAGAGAGCAGAGAGATGAACTTATCAGTCCACTGCTTCTCTTTTCACTGTTCAGTCAGAGGCTGCAGAGAAAGATCAGGTCCCCTGTCCTGCATGGCAGAGCTGTTTAAATCTCAGGACTCGGTGAAGAGTTGCTCATTGGCTAACAAAGGACATACAGACACCAGGAGAGAGCAGAGAGATGAACTCGTCAGTCTTCTGCGTCTCCTTTCACTGTTCATTCACAGACTATAGAGAAAGATTAGTTCCCCTGCCGTGCCAGAAGGACTATGCAGTGTGGCAGCGCTGTGTAACTGTCAGGACTGGATAGACCAAATTACAAAATCTTTCGGCAGGTAAGGTATTTCATATGGTAATAACTCACCCAAGCAGAGAAGCTACTCTGATTATGTGAGTTATTACCTGCTTTGGTAGTCTGCTCTTTGCTTCTTCAAGCTGTTCTTAGGTTTACACCCACACCTTATTTTTGGTGAGTCTGAGAGCTCGATATAAGGTCACCCCCCTTGCTATGGTGGCACCAGTCAATTTATATTCTGGTATTTCATATATATATACAGTCATGGCCGAAATTGTTGGCACCCTTGATATTTTTCCTGAAAATCAAGTATTTCACACAAAAAAGGTATTGCATTAACACATGTTTTGCTATACACATGTTTATTCCCTTTGTATGTATTGGAACAAATATAAAACAGAGGCAGAAAAGCAAATATGACATAATGTCACACAAAACCCCAAAAATGGGCTGGACAAAAGTATTGGCACCCTTAACTTAATATTTGGTTGCACACCCTTTGGAAAACATAACTGAAATCAGTCGCTTCCTATAACCATCAATAAGCTTCTGACACCTCTCACCCGGAATTTTGGACCACTCTTCCTTTGCAAACAGCTCCAGGTCTCTCTTATTGGAAGGACACCTTTTCCCAACAGCAATTTTAAGATCTCTCCACAGGTGTTCAATGGGATTTAGATCTGGGCTCATTGCTGGCCACTTCAGAACTCTCCAGCGCTTCTTTGCCATCCATTTCTGAGTGCTTTTTGACGTATGTTTGGGGTCATTGTCCTGCTGGAAGACCCAGGATCTTGGACGCAAACCCAGCTTTCTGACACTGGGCCCTACAGTGCGACCCAAAATCCTTTGGTAATCCTCAGATTTCATGATGCCTTGCACACAGTCAAGGCACCCAGTGCCAGAGGCAGCAAAACAACCCCAAAACATCATTGAACCTCCACCATATTTTACCGTAGGTACTGTGTTTTGTTCTTTGTAGGCCTCATTCCGTTTTCGGTAAACAGTAGAATGATGTGCTTTACCGAAAAGCTCTATCTTGGTCTCATCTGTCCACAAGACGTTTTCCCAGAAGGCTTTTGGCTTACTCAAGTACATTTTGGCAAACTGTAGTCTTGCTTTTTTATGTCTCTGTGTCAGCAGTGGGGTCCTCCTTGGTCTCCTGCCATAGCGTTTCATTTCATTTAAATGTCGACGGATAGTTCGCGCTGACACTGATGCTCCCTGAGCCTGCAGGACAGCTTGAATGTCTTTGGAACATGTTTGGGGCTGCTTATCCACCATCCGGACTATTCTGCGTTGCAATCTTTCATCAATTTTCCTCATCCGTCCACGACCAGGGAGATTAGCTACAGTGCCATGGGTTGCAAACTTCTTGATAATGTTGCGCACTGTGGACAAAGGCAAATCTAGTTCTCTGGAGATGGACTTGTAACCTTGAGATTGTTGATATTTTGCCACAATTTTGGTTCTCAGGTCCTCAGACAGTTCTCGTCTCCTCTTTCTGTTGTCCATGCTTAGTGTGGCACAGACAGACACACAATGCAAAGGTTAAGTGAACGTCTCTCCTTTTTATCTGCTTTCAGGTGTGATTTCTATATTGCCCACACCTGTTACTTGCCCCAGGTGAGTTTACAGGAGCATCACATGCTTGTAACATTCTTATTTATCCGCAGTTGTGAAAGGGTGCCAATACTTTTGTCCAGCCCATTTTTGGAGGTTTGTGTGACATTATGTCGAATTTGCTTTCTTTCCTCCCTTTTTTTGTTTTGTCCCAATACACACAAAGGGAATAAACATGTGTATAGCAAAACATGTGTTAATGCAATACGTTTCGTGAGAAATACATGATTTCCTGGAGAAATATCAAGGGTGCCAACAATTTCGGCCATGACTGTATATAGCGCTGTGTAAGTGTCAGGACTGGATGAACAGTTGCTCATGTGCTAACAAAGGACACACAGACAGGAGGAAAGAGCAGAGAGATGAACTCATCAGTCCGCCTCTTCTTCTTTCACTGTGCATTCACAGGCTGCAGAGGAAGATCAGGTACCCCTGCCCTGCCAGACAGGACTATGCAGTGTGCCAGCGCTGTTTAAATCTCAGGACTCAATGAAGAGTTGCTCATTGGCTAAGAAAGGACATACAGACACCAGGAGAGAGCAGAGAGATGAACTCGTCAGTCTTCTGCTTCTCCTTTCACTGTTCATTCACAGACTATAGAGAAAGATTAGTTCCCCTGCCATGCCAGAATTACAAATCCTTTGACAGGTAAGGTATTTCATATGCTAATAACTCACCCAAGCACAGAAGCTACTCTGATTGGGTGAGTTATTACCTACTTTGGTAGTCTGCTCTTTGCTTCTTCATGCTGTTCTTAGGTTTACACCCACACCTTATTTTTAGTGAGTCTGAGAGCTCGATATAAGGTCACCCCGCCTTGCTATGGTGGCACCAGTCAATTTATATTCAGGTATTTCATATATATATGTATAGTGCTGTGTAAATGTCAGGACTGGATGAACAGTTGCACATGTACTAACAAAGGACACACAGACAGGAGGAAAGAGCAGAGAGATGAACTCATCAGTCCGCTTCTTCTTTTTTCACTGTGCATTCACAGGCTGCAGAGAAAGATCAGGTACCCCTGCCCTGCCAGACAGGGCTATGCAGTGTGCCAGAGCTGTTTAAATCTCAGGACTCAATGAAGAGTTGTTCATTGGCTAACAAAGGACATAGAGACACCAGGAGAGAGCAGAGAGATGAACTTGTCAGTCTTCTGCTTCTCCTTTCACTGTTCATTCACAGACTATAGAGAAAGATTAGTTCCCCTGCCATGCCAGGCAGAACTATACAGTGTGGCAGAGCTGTGTAAATCCCAAGACTGGATGAACGGAAATCCAAATCCTTCGGCAGGTAAGGTATCTCTTGTGCATTTCATCTGTCTACTTAGCTGTTTGCCTGGAGTTCAGCTTCCAACCAACCGAGACAGTCTGGTCCTGGCCCGTCCTTTCCCAGCAGGGAGCTCTCTGTCCAGTAAACTCATTGCACCGGTTCTCCTGTATTCCTGCAATACTTAAGGAATGAAAACATCAGCTTTGAGGTCCATGCAGAAATCCTGTGCAAGCTGCCGATACATTATGCAGGTTTTTTTTTTTTAAATGGGAACCCCCCCCCCCCCCCATCCCTTTCATTTTGGAGTGCGGAATCCCTTGAATACAGAGGACAGATGCGGGGATCCCAGAGCAGCCAGTGCACAAGATAGATCTGCAGAGTAATTAGTGAGTGTTTTGTATCCTCCCTCCCATCCAATGGGATTGAGATCCCGTCTTTCTCTCCCCCGGCAGCTTTTCACCCCTGAAGGAGTTGGATGCGTTTTGTTGGAGTCAGTAGACGCGCAGCCCCCTCTGTGTGTCAGATGAGAGCTGCTTGCTGCTCCAGTAAGTGCAGCTTCACACACACACACACACGCACACACACACACACACGCGCAGGCACGCAGCGGATGCCTGCAGTGACAGCACTTGACTCAGGCTGCCCGTCTGCTGGACGAGCGACGCAGAGATGCAAAGCTTATCCTGACCCGTCAGCGCTCGCCTCACCTGAGCGGACCCAGGGACCGTGCAAGACACAGAACAGGGGACCTTGCCTGCAGGTACGTCAGCACACATATATTTTTTTAAACGTGGTTATAAATCTATTAATATCTCTGCAGCAGCAGCAGCAGTAGTAGCACCGCATTCCAATGCAGGCGTAGTTAAAGGATCATTCCACCCAAAAATTATGTTTCAGTTGTGGGTGAGGGCAGGCGGGCTGAATCTATCACTTGGAGAGATGTTCTCCCAACACCCAAGCCATGGAGTCTTACTCCTCCTGCTGCATCCAGTTCTGTTGCTGCAGGGGTTATGGCTGTCGGAGGAGATTCACCCTCTCTATGTGTCCCGGTGACCAATTCTCTTGCTGCATTTTCTGTAAGGAAAAGTGCAGCAGAGGGAGTGAGACCCTTTTCTAGCGGCAGGGAAAGGAAAAGCAAGCGGGTGATTTAACCCAACCACTCAGAGTGGAAATATTAGTTTAGGGTGGATTAACTTTGTAATGCTAGCGTGGAAAGGGATATTATACCAATTAAAACAAACAAAAGTTGACCTCTGATTGGTTAGTGTGGGCCGCTGTTCTCTATTCAAATGGCCCGTCGCCTAATCCAGTTGGTGGGATAGATATACTTTTTTTCAAGAATCATCAGCCTTCAGGTCGTGTTAGTTTTCTCGGTCAAGCAAATGACGATCGTTCGAAGACTTGACATCGTTTGGCCTGTCCTGGGTTCAATTCATTTTCTAAGTCTTGTACCAGCCGGCATTAACTACTATCTATATCCACTGGAACCGGTCTGTGCATTGCAGCCTGGCAAGAGAGCAGGTGCCCACATTGACATGCATTTCACTGCAGCTGCTACCTGCTCTGCCCCCAGGTCTGGGCACTGACTGGCACAATCACAATCTCCGCTCTGGTGCCCTCCTCTGTCTGCATTGCAAAAGGTGACTGTTACGGCAGAAAGTCGATTGGATGCTATTGTAAAGCAGATAGAAAGGAACTGACTACAGAGGAGAGAGAGGGAGGCTACAGATCCCAGCAGGGACATGGGATGGACTACAGTATATATATATTGAAAGCGAGAGAGAGAACTACAAGTCTCAGCAAGGGATTGACTACAGTACGCATGTATATGGAGAAAAAGGAACTACATGTTCCAGCAGTAACAAGAGATTGACTACAGTAGATATGTATATGGAGAAATAAGAACTACATATTCCAGCAGTAACAAGATATTGACTAGAGTAGATATGTATATGGAGAAATAAGAACTACATATTCCAGCAGTAACAAGATATTGACTAGAGTAGATATGTATATAGAGAAATAAGAACTACATGTTCCAGCAGTAACAAGAGATTGACTAGAGTAGATATGTATATAGAGAAATAAGAACTACATATTCCAGCAGTAACAAGAGATTGACTATAATAGGTATGTATATGGAGAAATAAGAACTACATATTCCAGCAGTAACAAGAGATTGACTAGAGTAGATATGTATATAGAGAAATAAGAACTACATGTTCCAGCAGTAACAAGATATTGACTAGAGTAGATATGTATATAGAGAAATAAGAACTACATGTTCCAGCAGTAACAAGAGATTGACTAGAGTAGATATGTATATAGAGAAATAAGAACTACATATTCCAGCAGTAACAAGAGATTGACTAGAGTAGATATGTATATAGAGAACTACATGTTCCAGCAGTAACAAGAGATTGACTAGAGTAGACATGTATATAGAGAAATAAGAACTACATATTCCAGCACAGGGGCAGACTGACCATTTGGAAACTCGGGCACTGCCCAAGGGCCCGGGGTCAGTAGGGGGCCCCATGAGATGCCCCTGGTACCTTTTTCATAGGCTTTTTTGAGTTTGGGCAAGGACACAGGGGCCCCATGATCCCCTATTGCCCGGGGGCCCCATGAGTTGTCAGTCTGCCCCTGTTCCAGCAGTAACAAGAGAATGACTAGAGTAGATATGTATATGGAGAAAAAGGTACTACAAATCCCAGCAAGTACAGGTTATTGACTACAGCAGGTATGTATATGGAGAAGAATGAAGTACATATTCCTGCAGTAACAAGAAACTGATTAAAGTAGGTATGTATATGGAGAAAAGGGTACTACAAATCTTAGCAAGTACAAGGGATTGACTACAGCAGGTAAAAGGAAGTACATGTTCCAGCAAGTACAAGGGATTGATTACAGTAGACAGGGCTTTCTTTTTCTCAGAGAATAGGTGCAGGAACTCCCCCCTTCTGAGTCACCCCTTGTTTCTGCCCTCTTACCCACCTCCGAGCACCATCCCTTGGTTCCTACGTCTACCCACCTCCCCGCACTGCTACAGAGCCAAGTATCATTTTATATAGAATTTAATGATTACAAGAAAAGCAGTAAAATAGATTCCATGCAGCCAGCAACAATAGCCCCGCTCCAGCAACAGCAGATTCCCCCAGCAACAATGGACCCCCGCAGCAAAATACCACCCCAGCAGCAACAACACATCTTCCCTCAACCGTAGATCCTTTTCGGCAACAACTGACCTTCCAGTAACAATAGACCACCATGCAAAAATAGATCCCCTCCAGTGACAACAGATCCCCCCAGAAGCCATCATCAATAGACCCGCCAGCACACCCCAGCATCCCTTGCCATTACTTACATTCAGTGCTGGAGGTGCAGGAACTGCGTTCCCCCACGTTTCTGCTGAAAAAAGCCCTGACAGTAGGTATGTATATGGAGAAAAAGGAACTACAAATCCCGGCAAGTACAAGAGATTGATTACAGTAGGTATGTATATGGAGAATAAGGAACTACAAATCCCAGCAAGTACAAGAGATTGATTACAGTAGGTGATGGCTGTTGAAGGTATGACGCGTCGGGGAGATTGACTTCAGTAGGTATGTATACGGAGAAGAAGGAACTACATACTCCAGCATTACAAAGTGACTGACTACAGCAGATATGTATATGGAGAAAAAGGTACTACAAATCCCAGCAAGTACAGGTTATTGACTACAGCAGGTATGTATATGGAGAAGAATGAAGTACATATTCCTGCAGTAACAAGAAACTGATTAAAGTAGGTATGTATATGGAGAAAAGGGTACTACAAATCCCAGCTAGGAAAAGGGATTGACTACAGCAGGTATGTATATGGAGAAGAATGAAGTACATATTCCTGAAGTAACAAGAAACTGATTAAAGTAGGTATGTATATGGAGAAAAGGGTACTACAAATCCCAGCAAGTACAAGGGATTGACGACAGCAGGTATGTATATAGAGACAAAGAAACTACAAATACCAGCAAGTACAGGTTATTGACTACAGTAGGTATGTATATGGAGAAGGAACAACATATTCCAGCAGTAACAAGTGACTGACTACAGTAGATATGTATATGGAGAAAAAGGTACTACAAATCCCAGCAAGTACAGGTTATTGACTAAAGTAGGTATGTATAAGGAGAAGGAGCTATATATTCCAGCAGTAACAAGTCACTGACTACAGTAGATATGTATATGGAGAAAATGGAACTACAAATCCCAGCAAGTACAAGAGATTGATTACAGTAGGTATGTATATGGAGAAAATGGAACTACAAATCCCAGCAAGTAAAAGTGACCGACTACAACAGATATGTATGAGAGGAAGGAACTACATATTCCAGCAGTAATAAGGCACTGGCTACAGAAGGTATGTATATGGAGAAAAGGGTACTACAAATCCCAGCAAGTACAAGGGATTGACTACAGTAGGTATGTATATGGAGAAAAAGGAACTACAAATCCCAGCAAGTACAAGAGATTGATTACAGTAGGTGATGGCTGTTGAAGGTATGACGCGTCGGGGAGATTGACTTCAGTAGGTATGTATACGGAGAAGAAGGAACTACATACTCCAGCATTACAAAGTGACTGACTACAGCAGATATGTATATGGAGAAAAAGGTACTACAAATCCCAGCAAGTACAGGTTATTGACTACAGCAGGTATGTATATGGAGAAGAATGAAGTACATATTCCTGCAGTAACAAGAAACTGATTAAAGTAGGTATGTATATGGAGAAAAGGGTACTACAAATCCCAGCTAGGAAAAGGGATTGACTACAGCAGGTATGTATATGGAGAAGAATGAAGTACATATTCCTGAAGTAACAAGAAACTGATTAAAGTAGGTATGTATATGGAGAAAAGGGTACTACAAATCCCAGCAAGTACAAGGGATTGACGACAGCAGGTATGTATATAGAGACAAAGAAACTACAAATACCAGCAAGTACAGGTTATTGACTACAGTAGGTATGTATATGGAGAAGGAACAACATATTCCAGCAGTAACAAGTGACTGACTACAGTAGATATGTATATGGAGAAAAAGGTACTACAAATCCCAGCAAGTACAGGTTATTGACTAAAGTAGGTATGTATAAGGAGAAGGAGCTATATATTCCAGCAGTAACAAGTCACTGACTACAGTAGATATGTATATGGAGAAAATGGAACTACAAATCCCAGCAAGTACAAGAGATTGATTACAGTAGGTATGTATATGGAGAAAATGGAACTACAAATCCCAGCAAGTAAAAGTGACCGACTACAACAGATATGTATGAGAGGAAGGAACTACATATTCCAGCAGTAATAAGGCACTGGCTACAGAAGGTATGTATATGGAGAAAAGGGTACTACAAATCCCAGCAAGTACAAGGGATTGACTACAGTAGGTATGTATATGGAGAAAAAGGAACTACAAATCCCAGCAAGTACAGGTTATTGACTACAGCAGGTATGTATATGGAGAAGAAGGAACAACATATTCCAGCAGTAATAAGAGATTGACTACAGTAGGTACGTTTATGGAGCAAAATAAACTACATATTCCAACAGTAGCAAGAGATTAAATACAGTAAAGGAACTACAGATATCAGCAGGCCAAAACAGGCAGAGTAATGCAGGCAAACCACAATGAAGCTATGACTGAAGCCATTTAGTATGTAAATCATCCTAGGTGTCTAAATGCCTGGGATTATTTAATGAGTCGAATACATGCAGTAATATTTGCATAATAGCATAGAGAAGCCTGATGGGACTCTATACAAAAGCAAATTTTGTTCAGTAGAGCCGAAGACTCTCAGAAGTTTCAATATATGTATTTTCAGCTGTTCAGGTAATATTACCTCATTGGCCCTAAAAACGATTTTTTTAGCTGGAGCTGAGATGAATCGCTAGATCCATTTAGACCCATTGTTAGCATGCTGTGTATACAGATATTGGTGCAACAGCCATTCTTATGTATTATATTGTGATTACTAGTTCTGCCACTAGGTGGTGGTGTTGTGTTTGATGCTTGCTAGGTTTTTCCTAGTGAAACTATATGGTTATGATGTCATTTCCTGTTTCTGGAGTCCTGTTGGTTCTAATAAAACTAGCTAGGGTTCAGCCATGTGTTTACAACTGTGCCCTCCCATCATATAGTGCCTCAAGCCAGTTGGCAATCCATAGCCCTACCATGTGGATCCAGTGAAAGGCTCATTGCTGGTCTGATTATGCTACATCAGGGTTATGCCCCGATGTGGATGGTCCAAGGCCTACTTCTACAATTCTTTCACATGTAGACATGCTGAGCTTGGTTTTCCCCAGGACAACATCCACAGTCTATTGAGTGTTCCTCTCGGATCCTCTGTACACAGAGACTTCACACTGCCATCATTCCAGGGCAGGAGCAGAACACTCAGTACTCCAGAATGGCCGTGGGATGGGCACTGATTACTCCAACCCTTGCTGCACAGACTCCATAAGGGTGCCAAGCACCTTCTCTACTTGACCATCCCACTCTCACTGACCTAGGAAGCCTCTCGACTATAGTCATTTGCCTATAATGAGACAAAGTAAATCATGGTGCCAATTCTAACAGGAGCCATCTCTGGGAAATACTAACTCCGCCCAATGACTCTGCCTAAGACTTCCCACTGACCCTTAAAGTGTTACTAAACCCGCAACAGTAAAATCAGTCTGTATATGCAGTATAAGCATGCTTGGTATATTCACTGTGGAACCTCAAGGGGGTTAATCCTCTGCATTGTGTAAAGAGGCAGTTTGATCCTGTCTTCTCTGCTCCTCCTCTTGTTCAAATGTCCACATCTTATCTCCTGTAAAGACAGTCTAAACCGTAGCTATTCTGCACATGCTCAGTTTTGTGTGTATTGCTAGAGAGGTTTTTTTTTTTCTTTGGAGAGTGCATGTGATCAGCACAGGGCCAATTAGACAGAGGTCATGCGTTTTGCATCCTCCTAGAGCAGAAAGAAAACATCTCCTACAAACTTTAACCAGTACTCTGCTGGACACTAATAGAAGTCACAAGACTGCTTTAACTGCTGATGAGAAAAGGTATTTAGCAGTTTATATTTACTAAAATAATTGCATTTCCATGTTCTGTGTACTGTGGGAGATCAGATATAGTGAATGCAGGGTCCGGGGAGAGCGGATATAGTGAATGCAGGGTCCGGGGAGACCAGATATAGTGAATGCAGGGTCCGGGGAGACCAGATATAGTCAATGCAGGGTCCAGGGAGACCAGATATAGTGAATGCAGGGTCCGGGGAGACCAGATATAGTGAATGCAGGGTCCGGGGAGACCGGATATAGTGAATGCAGGGTCCGGGGAGACCAGATATAGTGAATGCAGGGTCCGGGGAGACCAGATATAGTCAATGCAGGGTCCAGGGAGACCAGATATAGTGAATGCAGGGTCCGGGGAGACCAGATATAGTGAATGCAGGGTCCGGGGAGACCGGATATAGTGAATGCAGGGTCCGGGGAGACCAGATATAGTGAATGCAGGGTCCGGGGAGACCAGATATAGTGAATGCAGGGTCTTGGGTTTAGTAACTCTTGAAATACTTTAAAGCCCTTGAAAACTAACTGACAGTCTCATTTTTACTTATTTATTTCAGGTACTTATATATTGCTGTCAATTTACGCAGCGCTTTACATATATTGTACATTCACATCAGTCCCTAACCCTCAAGGGGTGTACAATCTAAGATCCCTAACTCACATTCATACATACACATACTAGGGACAATTTAGACAGGAGCCAATTAACCTACCAGCATGTCTTTGGTGTGTGCAAGGAAACCGGAGTACCCAGAGGAAGCCCACTCAGGCACAGGGAGAACATGCAAACTCCAGGCAGTAACATTGTACTACTTTGGGGAAGTGATCAGAATTTTCTTTTTTTTACACAATTTGATTGCTTATAGCAAAGAATTTCTTTGCTATAAGCAAGCATTTAACTGAATGAAATCGATTCATTCAGGGTTTTTTTGTTGTGATTAGCTGTGATTGGCCACGGCTAATCAAATCACACAGGTAGGCTGTGATTGGCCCAGCATGTGCATGTGATCGCTATGACCATTCACAGTTAGACACATTTGTATACAATGGATGGCATGAAAGGAAGCCATCCATTGTATACAACTGTCATGTGACCTTTTGTGATTGGTCACAGCAGTTCACATAGTACTGGCAACGGGCCGGTACACAGATCTCTACACGGCCAGAGACAGATCTAGCCGCAGCATGGCCCTACGGGCACACACAAAGCGTGATCTGGGAAGGACGTCATATGACTCCCTCCCGGAGAGACGAAGTGTTCGCCCAGCCGTCATTTGACCATAGGACAGGCGGCAAGTGGTTAAAGGCACAGGAGCGCACTGGACACCCAGGATATAGCACAATGGCATCTAAGGTGTCCAATGCACCTCTTACCAGTATATCAACAGTACAAAAAAAGTTGGGAATTTTTCTCTTTGATGTTTGACATGCATCACCCTTCCATGTGCTCCTTACTGTGAAGGCCAGTTATAGATTGAGGTAGCTGCCATTTTTTTGTGCTGCTGGTTCATAAATATCATTCAGAGTTTTGTGGATTTATGAAAAGGCCAAGCCACTAGTGACTCTTCCAAATTTCTCTATTGTGCAGCAACAGTTACCCGGGTTAGGACCAACATTAACAGTGCCAAGGGGGCTTGAGCAGTTGTAGCAATAGTTAAAAAAGAAACCAAAAAATGGTAATAAAAGCTGTGTTAGGACCCCCAAAGATGTTATAATTTGTCCCAACTTTTGTCACGGTCACGATTGGACAGCTTGGTCTGCATCTACACAGGGAGAAAAATTATACAGAAAAATAAGTAAAATGTAAAAAAGGGAATTCATACTCTGAATAATTATGTGACCAAAAGAAGTCTGATGACCCCAGAATGTGTAGGTAGAATGGGGACGGTTGTATTGCACACATTTCTCCAAAATTCACAAGTCAATGACAAAAAGGGTCAAATTTAAATTTCATGTCTGTGGTGGGCCTCCAGAAAAGGTTATACATTAGACACGGCCAGGGGCAGACTGACAACTCATGGGGCCCTCGAGCAATAGGGGATCATGGGGCCCCTGTGTCCTTGCCCACACTCAAACCACACCCAAAAAAGCCTATGAAAGGTACCAAGGGGTATCTCATGGGACCCTCTACTGACCCCGGGCCCTCGGGCAGTGCCTGAGTTCCCAAATGGTCAGTCCACCCCTGGACACGGCACAGCCCAGTTTAAGACACAACTGACACAAAGCAGAGTAAGTTAGATGGAATGGAGGTCAAAAAACCTCCAAAAAGTCTTCAAAAGACTCCTAAGGAAGTGATGTTGTACAGCTTGTCACGAAGTGAGAAATACACATCAATGAGCAGACAGCCAAGATCCCTGAAAGAAGGTGTGGCTATACAGCATAAGGAATCAGCTCCGAGGAAGAGGAGATCTCCCCTCGAAACGCATCAGTCATTTGGAGGTTCTTCTCACGATTGGAACTTCTTTCAGGGATCCTGTCTATGATATTGTGGATACTGGTAGGCTTGACAGTTTATGACATTGGTGGGTACGCATCTGTTTTATTCATTCAATAAATGTTATCTTTCCTTGTTTTTCAGTACATTCCTGCCTGGACAGGGCAGCGAGTGATACACACAATTCTTTTTAAAGGCCAGAACTGCAAGAGCAAATGATATGAATTGGGCATGTTTCTATTAAAACGTATTGTGGCAGCTACAATGTGGTGTGTAAAGGGTTATCCTGCCCCAGTGACGATCATTCCCAGGAAAATCTCTGCACGGGGGGCCGGGGGGGGGGGAGTTGGGGGGATCATCACAAATATTATTGCAGGTACTAGTCCCACATACCTTACACTTATCAGAATACAATATTTTCATAATTTGTGTCCTTTAATGAGAAATAATACTAAGAAATATTATTAATCTTTTTACAAACTAGAGTGTCTCCTGACTTGTTTTTACAAAATTACCTGAATAGCTAATAAAGATGCAATTATGTTTCTGTTTGTCAGACCTCAATATAAAACCAGCCCCAGTTTCTGCTATTAGAATGGGCAGATCTGTGTGTAAATCCTGCTGGCAGATGGTCACCTGTCAGGAAGACTGGACATCCAGCTACGCAGCAATGTGACTCGGGATACTGGTTGTAGATGTCACGCATGCAGAATTGTAGCATCCTGACAATCACCGAGACACAACATGAGGAATTGTACCATCCTGACAATCACTGAGACACAACATGCAGAATTGTACCATCCTGACAATCACCGAGACACAACATGCAGAATTGTAGCATCCTGACAATCACCGAGACACAACATGCAGAATTGTAGCATCCTGACAATCACCGAGACACAACATGCAGAATTGTACCATCCTGACAATCACCGAGACACAACATGCAGAATTGTACCATCCTGACAATCACTGAGACACAACATGCAGAATTGTACCATCCTGACAATCACTGAGACACAACATGCAGAATTGTACCATCCTGACAATCACTGAGACACAACATGCAGAATTGTAGCATCCTGACAATCACTGAGACACAACATGCAGAATTGTAGCATCCTGACAATCACCGAGACACAACATGCAGAATTGTACCATCCTGACAATCACCGAGACACAACATGCAGAATTGTACCATCCTGACAATCACCGAGACACAACATGCAGAATTGTACCATCCTGACAATCACCGAGACACAACATGCAGAATTGTACCATCCTGACAATCACCGAGACACAACGTGTAGAATTGTACCATCCTGACAATCACCGAGACACAACATGCAGAATTGTATCATCCTGACAATCACCGAGACACAACATGCAGAATTGTATCATCCTGACAATCACCGAGACACAACATGCAGAATTGTACCATCCTGACAATCACTGAGACACAACATGCAGAATTGTACCATCCTGACAATCACCGAGACACAACATGCGGAATTGTATCATCCTGACAATCACCGAGACACAGCATGCAGAATTGTACCATCCTGACAATCACCGAGACACAACATGCAGAATTGTGCCATCCTGACAATCACCGAGACACAACATGCAGAATTGTACCATCCTGACAATCACCGAGACACAGCATGCAGAATTGTACCATCCTGACAATCACCGAGACACAGCATGCAGAATTGTACCATCCTGACAATCACCGAGACACAGCATGCAGAATTGTACCATCCTGACAATCACCGAGACACAACATGCAGAATTGTACCATCCTGACAATCACCGAGACACAACATGCAGAATTGTACCATCCTGACAATCACTGAGACACAACATGCAGAATTGTACCATCCTGACAATCACTGAGACACAACATGCTCATCCTGACAATCACCGAGACACAACATGCAGAATTGTATCATCCTGACAATCACTGAGACACAACATGCAGAATTGTATCATCCTGACAATCACCGAGACACAACATGCAGAATTGTATCATCCTGACAATCACCGAGACACAACATGCAGAATTGTATCATCCTGACAATCACCGAGACACAACATGCAGAATTGTATCATCCTGACAATCACTGAGACACAACATGCAGAATTGTGCCATCCTGACAATCACTAAGACACAACAAATCTAACCGCATTATTATCTCTCCCGTCTGCTGGCACATTGTAGCATATGTGACCTGGTCTGTATGATCCAATCCAGAGCCAAATATTGTAGCAGCACAGTGCTGGCACTCCATGGACGGGGTAACGGTCATGCTGATCCAAACAGGACAGAAGGGACAGAAGAAAGTGAGGAAAGGGAGACAAAAGAGAGAGAGAGAAAAGGAGGTGGAGAGAGTGAAAGAAGGGGAGAGGACAGAGAGAATAATAGACGAGAAAAGGGCAGGGAAGGGGGGGAAATGAGAGAAAGGAGAGAGAGAAAATGGCAGGGAAGAGGGGAGAGTGAGAAAAAGGGAAAGGAGAGAGAGAAAAGGGCATGGAAGGGGGAGAGTGAGAGACAGGGAAAGGAGAGAGAGAAAGTGGAAGGGAGGAGAGGAGAGTGAGAGAAAGGGAAAGGAGAGAGAGAAAGGGCATGGAAGAGAGGAGGGTGAGAGAAAGGGAAAGGAGAGAGAGAAAAGGGAAGGGAGGAGAGTGAGAGAAAGGGAAAGGAGAGAGAGAAAGGGCATGGAAGAGAGGAGAGTGAGAGAAAGGGAAAGGAGAGAGAGAAAAGGGAAGGGGGGGAGTGAGAGAAAGGGAAAGGAGGGAGAGAAAAGGTCAGGGAAGGGGGGAGAGTGAGAGAAAGGAAAAGGAGAGAGAGAAAAGGGTAGGGAAGGGGGGAGAGTGAGAGAAAGGGAAAAGAAGAGAGAAAAGGGCAGGGAAGAGAGGAGAGTGAGAGAAAGGGAAATGAGAGAGAGAAAGGGGTAGGGAAGGGGGAGAGAGAAAGGGAAAGGAGAGAGAGAGAGAGAGAGAGAGAGAGAGGGGGCAGGTAAGAGGGAAGAATGAGAGAAAGGGAAAGGAGAGAGAGAGAGAAAAGGGCAGTTAAGAGGGGAGAGTGAGAGAAAGGGAAAGGAGAGAGATAAAAGAGCAGAGGAGGGGGGAAAGTGAGGGATAGGAGAGAGAGAAAGGGGCAGGGAAGGGGGGAAAGTGAGGGAAAGGAGCGAGAGAAAAGGGCAGGGAAGGGGGGAAAGTGAGGGAAAGGAGAAAGAGAAAAGGGCAGGGAAGGGGGAAAGTGAGGGAAAGGAGAGAGAGAAAGGGGCAGGGAAGAGGGGAGAGTGAGAGAAAGAGAAAGCAGAGAGAGAAAATAGCAGGGAAGGGGGAGAGTGAGAGAAAGGGAAAGGAGAGAGAGAAAAGGGCAGGGAAGGGAGGGAAAGTGAGGGAAAGGATAGAGAGAGAAAAGGGCAGGGAAGAAAGGAGAGTGAGAGAAAGGGAAATGAGAGAGAAAAGGGCAGGGAAGAGGAAAGAGTGAGAGAAAGGAAAAGGAGAGAGAGAAAATGACAGGGAAGAGGGGAGAGTGAGGGAAAGGAGAGAGAGAGAAAAGGGCAGGGAAGAAAAGAGAGTGAGAGAAAGGGAAATGAGAGAGAGAAAAGGGCAGGGAAGAGGAAAGAGTGAGAGAAAGGAAAAGGAGAGAGAGAAAAGGACAGGGAAGAGGGGAGAGTAAGGGAAAGGAGAGAGAGAAAAGGACAGGGAAGAGGGGAGAGTGAGGGAAAGGAGAGAGAGAGAAAAGGGCAGGGAAGAAAGGAGAGTGAGAGAAAGGGAAATGAGAGAGAGAAAAGGGCAGGGAAGAGGAAAGAGTGAGAGAAAGGAAAAGGAGAGAGAGAAAAGGACAGGGAAGAGGGGAGAGTAAGGGAAAGGAGAGAGAGAAAAGGACAGGGAAGAGGGGAGAGTGAGGGAAAGGAGCGAGAGAAAAGGGGAAGAGGGAGAGAATAAAAACAGCAGAGAGAATAAGTGAACAGAAAAGAGAGAAAAAAAGGGTCAGGGAAAAAAGAGTAAGAGAAAGGAAGAGTAGAGAGAGAAAAGGGGGAGAGAGAGTGAAAAGGGAAGACAAAGACAAAAGGGCAGGGAGAAGAGAGTGAAAAAAAGGGGAAAGAAAGAAAATGAAAAGTGAGGAGGGGGGAGGGGGAAGGGCACAGGAGATAAAGGGAGTGAAAGGTGAGAAAGGAGGATGGTGGGGGTAGAAAGGGGTAGGAGAGAGAAAGTGAAAGGGGGAAGAGAGTGGGAAAGAGACAGGAGGGAGAAAGAGAAAGGAAGAGGAGGAGAGAAAAGGGGAATGAGAGAGAGAAATGGATAAGAGACAGAGAAAAGGAAAGGACAGAGAAAAGGAGAGTAGACTAGAAAGTAGCATGGAAGAGAGAGCAAGGTAAGAGTGAGAGAGGGACAAGAGAGTGAAAGAAGGAAGAGAGACAGTCATAGGGATATGAGCGTGAAAGGGGGAGAAGAGAGAGAGTGAAAGGGAGAGAAAAAAGCATGAGAGAGAGGGACATACATACATAGATGGATACCTAGGGGTTAATTTAGTAAAATTAGAGAGTTCACAATCTGGTGCAGCTCTTCATAGAAACCAATCAGCTTCCAGGTTTTAAGTTTAATGCATAATTGAACAAGCTGTAGTTAGAAGCTGATTGGCTGCCATGTACTGTACAACTGCCCCAGATTTTGCACTTTCTGGTTTTAGTAACCTTCTGACCATTACCCAGTGTACTTTGGCCCGGCTTCTGCCCTTCATGGGATTATTCAGGCCCCATGCGTGTTGCCCCTAGAGTAATAGAGAAAAGAGGTGTAAAGTGCCAGCAAACAGCATCAACATTGGCATCTCAATACAGAATGTCAGTGTAATCAATGGGGCAAGATTTGTTTCCTACAGACATTCACATAGGGCTGTCTGCGGCTGTCCTGAATTGGATGGGCAAAAGTGGTCAAATTAAGAGACAGCCATCTATCCTGTTTCTTGGCTGTTGGGTTTGGTTCCATGTCAAGGAAGATGTCTACATGGAATTTGTACATTGACATCTTTTTTGTGTGAGTTGCCCTTGTAGATAGATAATAGATAGATAGATAGATGATAGATAATAGATAGATAGATAGATAGATAGATAGATAGATAGATAGATAGATAGATAATAGATAGATAGATAGATAGATAGATAATAGATAGATAGATAATAGATAGATAGATAGATAGATAGATAGATAGATAGATAGATAGATAGATAGATAGATAATAGATAGATAGATAATAGATAGATAGATAGATAGATAGATAGATAGATAGATAGATAGATAATAGATAGATAGATAGATAGATAGATAGATAGATAGATAGATAGATAGATAATAGATAGATAGATAGATAGATAGATAGATAGATAGATAATAGATAGATAGATAGATAGATAGATAGATAGATAGATAGATAATAGATAGATAGATAGATAGATAGATAGATAGATAGATAATAGATAGATAGATAGATAGATAGATAGATAGATAGATAATAGATAGATAGATAGATAGATAGATAGATAATAGATAGATAGATAGATAGATAGATAATAGATAGATAGATAGATAGATAATAGATAGATAGATAGATAGATAGATAGATAGATAGATAATAGATAGATAGATAGATAGATAGATAGATAGATAGATAATAGATAGATAGATAGATAGATAGATAATAGATATGTAGATAGATAGATAGATAGATAGATAGATAGATAGATAATAGATAGATAGATAGATAGATAGATAGATAATAGATAGATAGATAGATAGATAATAGATAGATAGATAGATAGATAGATAGATAAATAGATAGATAGATAATAGATAGATAGATAGATAGATAGATAATAGATAGATAGATAGATAGATAGATAGATAGATAGATAATAGATAAATGGATAGATAGATAGATAGATAGATAATAGATAGATGATAGATAGATAGATATGGTCACTTTGAAGGGCTGGGTAAGTCATGGGCCAGATGTGTCTCCAGCCATGACCCAAGTCTACTGCTGTGCCGACACCCCCTGGCTGGATGATGATGGGATCGCTCCTGCTCCCCTGTATCCAGTCACTGTAAATTAGGTCACTCATATATCTGCATATCCGCACAGCACAGGAGCGGGCAGGAAGAATTCACACACAGGCATTTCTGATCTAGAAATATTTATTTAGAACACAAAAATAGATGCAGCAGGCTGTCCTCAGACCACGAACTATACATACACAATCCAGTCAATGAACTCAGTCCGACCCATTCAAGGAAATGAAAGATCAGCAGTGGTGTGCATAGCAACTAGACAGCAACTGCCATTCTACCAACATCAACTGCCATTCTACCGATGCGCATTTGAAATAAGAAAAGAATCTGGTTTCTATATGATACTACTTTTTGTTAGAGTTAAAGAATACAATAGTGTCACCTCCCCACCTACAGCCCGCTGATTGGACAATGAGGGAGCAGCAACACTACTACAACCCTGCTCTCTCCCCATCAGCATGTTATCTGTCAGTACACGTACTGTACATGCCGCTCCTAATACTGCATCTCCTTTTTCTAATTTGAGTGCTTGTGGAGGGAGCTAACTGCACCCATGTGGAGACCTGGAAAAAGTACATGCTAGTGCCCCCCAAGGCAGGCTAAGGCTGCCCTTTATGCAAGGCTGGCGTTGAGGCAGCACACCAACTTAAAAGTGATGCTTCTCCAAAAGAACATATTTAACTCCTTGTACTCTGTGGCCCAACATCTGTACCAGGGGCGGACTGACCATTTGGAAACTCAGGCACTGCCCCAGGGCCCGGGGTCAGTAGGGGGCCCCATGAGATGCCCCTGGTACCTTTTTCATAGGCTTTTTTGAGTTTGGGCAAGAACACAGGGGCCCCATGATCCCCTATTGCCCAGGGGCCCCATGAGTTGTCAGTCCGTACTTTTTACATTGATAACTATGAGGCATAATTCTTCTGTGACTTGTAGGCTGGGTCCCCAGGATGCCCCATGCCAGAAATCGAACCCAGTATTGGGGTTCTGGTCACTTGAGAGGGAGCCTATGCACACAAGTTCTCTCATTACCAGGGTCCTCCGCCACCTCTGCCAAGTCACACCGCTTCCTGACTGGCTGGCTGCTTAGGCACTCAACACTGGTACTGTAGTCATCAGCAACAGCAATATAGCTTTCTCTGCATTGCTTCACTGCACTTTGGTATTGCATCTCCTATAAGTTGAACTTGTCCCCTAATTAAGCATTGCTCTTGTGATATGCCATACATGCTTCACACCCTTTTAAGATTTTCCTCAAGTAACTTCAGACCAAGCCAAGTTGACAGTAAGCGTTCTTTACTGAAGTTGTTTAAATGTAACAAATGAACATTTTACAATCCTGTACACAATCTTCTAAGTGTCCCTTAGTTAGTGCACTGGTGCCCCTGATTGCCCCAGGAGGTAGTTATACCTTAATTAGGGGAGAAAGTCCTTAGAGTCCTTTGGTCAAGCAAAGTCCATGCCCCTGGAACCCCGACTGGGTTCCCGCAGGGGGGTGGTTAAGAACAAAGTAACAGATCACATCCTTAGCAGCATCCTGTTCCTTGAATGGGGAGAGCTGGAACCGTACATCCAGCCATCTTATTAATCACGAACCCCCCCCTCCAATCCCTTAAGCTCCATGAACACTAGGTTAAAAAAAGCTCCTAGCAGCAAGCAGCTTTTGAGCATTTTTTTCTGCCTCTAGAAGCAAATATCCTGTCATCCTATGCGTCCACGCACACTATTTTAGTCTAGAGGCATTTTTTTTAAAGCTTCAGTGTTTAGGAACAGAAAAAAATTATTTTGTGTCCATTTTTGGGAGCAATTTGCCAGCAGCAAAAAACACTGTACCAGTTTTCTGCATTTTGTTTTCTTAGTGGGCGGCTGCCAGTGTCCTTAACAACCAGTGATGCTTTTGTTGGTGAATGAGTAGGGGTACAATGTACCACATACTCATTTACATTGGGGGGGGCAGGATCTGGGGACACACTTGTTAAAGGAGGCGTCCAAATTCCAATAGGCCCACAGACCCCCACAACCACCACCCAGGAAGAGGTCCTTGTCCCCATCAACATGGGGACAGGGTGCTTTGGGGAGGGAGCCCCCCTGCCTCAAAGCACCCCCATGTTAAGGGCATGTGGCCTGGTATGGTTCAGGATGGGGGGTGCTTGCTTGTCCCCCCCCTTTTCTGGCCTGCCGAGCTGCTTGCTTAGACAAGAGCCTGGTATGGATTTTGGGGTGGACTCCACTTTTTTTTTTTTTTTTTAATTTTGGCGTAGGATTCTTCTCAAAATCCATAGCAGACCTAAGCGCCTGAAGGCACCCAAAGGGCCTGTTATTAATTGGGAAGGGGACTCCCATGCATTTTTAAAAAAACATTTTTTAATGTCGGCATTCCCCACTGACATTCAGTTGTCAGTGGGGAATCCCACTGACAGCTGATGAGTAATCAGTTGCTAAGGATGCAGGCGGCAGGCCACACATTAACAACCACTGGGCAGCACAGTGACTAAATGGTTAGCACTTCCGCATGGCAGTACTAGGGTTGTTGGTTCGAATCCCAGCCACAGCACCACCTGCCTGGAGTTTGCATGTTCTTCCTGTGTCTGCGTGGGTTTCCTCCAGGTACTCTGTTTTCCTCCCACACTCCAAAGACATGCTGGTAATTGGCTCCTGTATAAATTGTCCCTAGTATGTGTATGTATGAATGTAAGCTAGGGACCTTAGATTGTACACCCCTTGAGGGTTAGGGAATGATGTGAATGTATAATATATATGTAAAGTGCTGCGTAAATTGACATCGCTATATAAGTACCTGAAATAAATAAATAAAATAAAACGGAAAACTGCCAGCACAAAAATGGGAAAATGCTAGCAAAAATCTAATATTGAACACTTTTAAACCACAGTTTTTCTGTTGTTTTTTTTCAGCTACTAGTGTGCATGGAGTCTTATTGTCCCTGTGGGGAATTTCCTTTTATTCGTATTCCTTTTATTTCCTTTATATTCTGTATAGTAATGGTGATTCAGCTGTTGGCATTGGGTCAACCAGGTATCTGATACACCTTATCAGTTAATTTTTTTTTTTTTGCACAAATTTGCAAAGTTTCAGCAGCCTTGATAATTTGAGGGGATGGATCTGATACGATCAAAGTGTGAAAGGGTTACAAAAAAGCTTTTGTTCACTAATGAAAACATTAACCTCTGAAGTAGCGTAGTCAGACCTAATGCCGACATAACAATCGAAATTCAGAATGGGGAACGAAAGGCACTACTCTGACTCTGAAGATCAGAGGACAACAACTTAAAAGTGAATTTGGAATGCAGTCAGGCAGTAGCAGAAGTCAGCATGATTGAGAGTTGCATAAGATGCTTCACGGGCAGAAAAAAAATCTCAGGTTGCAGAGTTTAATTTAAAGTGTGTCTGATGGCTAGAAACAAAGGACACCCAAATTCTACTCTGAATTAGGGAAAGGCAGCTGTCAGATCAAAGGGTGGTTGTAATGTGAGCCCAGGTATAGTCATGGGTTGAAGAATTTGCAGAATTTTAGCGGATGGGGGTGGGAGAGTAGAGATGAACGGGCCCTGAGGTTTTTTTATTTTGTATTTTTTTCACTTTATGAGATTTACCCCTACTTTAATGCTCTGGGGCTTGGCTTAACAGTGTTGAGGCATCAAGAAGTAAAAATATATAAAGTATCTAAAGCAAAAAGTTTTATTTGTAGTTTTGGATAGAGTAAGGGTTGGAATTCTGGTCAGGAGACACATAAGGAAGTCAAAGAATATTCCTGCAAAGTAAGGGGAAATCCCCTCTTATTTGTCAATGGAGAAGGTATCCTCACTGAATGAATCCTCCTGTTCAGGTGACTTTGCAAATTTTTGTTTCCCCATTTAGTGGCAAAAACACAGGTATTAATTTGTATTTTATTTTATATCCTAGAGTGAAAAAAAACATGCTGTGAAGAATGTCTAACTCAGGCAAACTTAGTACTGCATCCACTGGATCCCCCCATTCCTTTCAAGGTCCAAACCAAGGGCAGGGTTTACCACAGCCCCGTCAAGGCATTACTATCCAGCTGACCAAAGTGCACAGTGAAGACAACTGGGAGGAATTAGAGGAGAGTGATCTCATCTTTACCCTGGATCAAGATGAAGAGGAGGCCTTGCTGGCAAATCCAGTACCCAACAAAGCCAGAGGTCCTGTGTATGGGCAGCCAGTGGGGAAAGAAGGAACTGTGGTCGATGAGCTAGCTCTCGCTGCATATGAATGTGCAGGTGATGTTCTCCTGTCCAGTGAAATCCAGAAATGTAGTTCTCCATTGATGCCAAGCTCACCCTCTTCTAAACCTCTCATCAACCTGGTCAAGTCTGTCTCTACTGAAATTGATGCCAAGGATCCTTCTCCTCACAAACCCCATCCATTTGTCAACCTAGTCAAGTCTATCTCCACTGAAATTTCCCGACTTGAACCAGAGGTATCGCAGTCCAAGTCAGACTCTAAGCTGAACGTTCATCTGTGGAAACAGATAACCCAGCCCAAGAGCAAAAATGGAGACTCTAGGACAGCTCCATCCTCACCTAGCTTGTCACCTTCTGAAAGCAAAGGTATGTTTTTCAATGTACAGGAAGTAGAAGCCAAACTGGAGGACACCAAGAGGAGGTTGTCAGAAGCCATGCAAGAACCTTTAAGCATGCTTAGCAAAATTATCGGTGAGGAGCCAACACCGAGCCCCAAATATAGAACTATGCCCCCAATGTTTTCTAGCCAGGAGTCCCCAACAAATCAACAGAGGGACCAAGGTTTTTTTGATACAAAGAACAGTTTTCCAAGTTATGGAAAGTTAGAAGAAAGTGAAAACCTGGAGTTTATGGAGAATTCCAGAAGTGTTCATCGAGAGGCACCTAAAAACTACTGCAAATATAAGATCTGCTCCTATGGGGACATGATCCAAGTTGTAGAACTAGCCAACGATGTAGAATCAGAAGATCATAATTTATTGGAGCCTGCAACCTCTTGCCAAACGACCCATCATAACAATGATGTGCCATGCAGTGCCCTGGTCTGTGTAGCAATCCTAGCTTACAACTTCTTCATTTGGCCCCTGCCAGCCTATATATCTGGACTCCTCATGGGTATTACTAGTGGGTTTCTCCTGGGACTTTTTATGGTGCTTTTGTTGGTCCCAAAGCCTTCCTACTCCTCCAGACACAAGAGATGCCTGCGGGAAAGTTCAAAATTCCAGTTGGCAGCTCCAAAAGTCCAGGAACCCTGTGTCTTTCAGGTATGCTATGTTCACCCAAAAGAATAAAACACAACAATGGCACAATGCACAAATGTAGTGCAGGCTAGTTCACACCACTGCATAATGCGCAGTAAAACATGTTTTATCACACGACACATAATTTTGTGGTCCTTAAGGATGAAATAAAATTAAAGTTTACTACAGACTACTTATATCTATTTTTAAATGAAATGTCAGGTCATTTTCACACCCTTCCCCTGTGCAAGAAATTCCATGGCAAAAGCTGTTACACTAGACTGCAACTGAAACCTTTTATAGCCAATCAAGTTATGGTGAATGTGCTTGGTGTCAGTAAATGGACTCTTCAAACTGTATTATTGAAAATATATGGACATATACCAGTCAATATTGTTTTAGGTACCAACTAAAATACTAATTTCCAATCAATATATACTTAGGGATTTTTAAAGTACTAAAAAATACTAGTACACACACTAATTAAAAAATATAATTTTATTATACAAAGATGCATGTTAAAATCAAGCATGGACTAAAAGTACCTATGTACCAATACTCCAGGAAGAATTTACCCCCTTCATGACCAGGCCATTTTTTGCAATGCGGCGCTGCGCTAATTTAACTGGCTATTGAGCAGTCATGAAATGCTGTACCCACATGAAATTTATATCATTTTTTTTCCTTTGGTGGTATTTGAGCACCACAGGGATTTTATAAATAAACACATATCGGAAATTAAAAAAAAATATTTTTCTACTTTCTGCTATAAAATATATTCAATAATAATAAAAAAATGTAATTTCTTCCAAATTTAGGTCAAAATGTATTCTGCTACATGTCTTTGGTAAAAAAAAAAATTCCAATAAGTATATATTGATTGGTTTGTGTGAAAGTTAAAGCATCTATAAACAATGGTATATATAGTGAAATTTTTTTTTTATATACAGTATATACAAGTAATGGCAGCAATCAGCGACTTATATTGGGAGTGTCATAGGGCGATGGGTAATCTGACACTAACTGCCTCTGGGTGGGAACTGACTAAATGACACTGACATCTCTAGTGACACTTACACAGTGTCTGGTAAAAACAAATCCCAATAAGTGTATATTGATTTGTTCGTGTGAAAGTTAAAGCAGCTATAAACAATGATATATATACTGAAATATTTTTTTTGTATATATGCAAAGAATGGCGATGATCAGCAACTTATATTGGGACTGTAATAGTGCGGTGGGTAATCTGACACTAACTGACTCTGGGTGGGAACTGACTAAATGACACTGACATCTCTAGTGACACTAATACAGTCTTTGGTTCAAAAAATCCCAATAAGTGTATATTGATTGGTTTGTGTGAAAGTTAAAGCGTCTATAAATGATGGTAAATATAGGGAATTTTTTTAATATATATATATATACAAGTAACGGCAGTGATCAGCTACTTATATTGGGACTGTAATAGTCTGGTGGGAAATCTGACACTAACTGACCCTGGGTGGGAACTGACTAAATGACACTGACATCTCTAGTGACACTAATACAGTGTCTTTGGTAAAAAATAAATCCCAATAAGTGTATATTGATTGGTTTGTGTGAAAGTTAAAGCATCTATAAACAATGATATATATACTGAATTTTATATATATATATATATATATATATATACATATATATACACAAGTAATGGCGGAGATCAGGGACTTATATTGGGCCTGTAATAGTGTGGTGGAAAATCTGACACTAACTGACTCTGGGTGGGAACTGACTAAATGACACTGACATTTCTAGTGACACTATACTGTGTCTTTGGTAAAAAAAAATCCCAATAAGTGTATATTGTTATAATAATAATATTGATAGGTTTGTGTGAAAGTTAAAGCGTCTATAAACAATGGTATATATACTAAATTTTGTTTTTTTTATATATATATACAAGTAATGGCGGTGATCAGCAACTTATATTGGGTCTGTAATAGTGCGGTGGGTAATTTGACACTAACTGACTGAGTATACACTGTCACTGTACTAACGGGAAGGGGTTGACATCTTGAGGCAATCAAAGAGTTAACTTTGAGCCTAACAATGTTTGCTGTGTGCAAAGTGTGTTGTTTTTACTAAGCAATGTGTTTGGTCTTTCCTGTGCTGTCTGTATGCACAGTAAGGACAAGAGGGGGGCAGGAGGGGCAGGCGCCCTGGGCGCAGCACTGTCACACTTGGGGAGCACCACAAGCCAAGTTCCCCTGACTGCACACACGCTCCAGATCAGTGGCTGGCAACTGGCAGCTTGGAGCTTCATGTCATCCACTGCTGACACAAATAACATACCGCCTATGTGCAGCCACTTCCTGGGTGTTGGAGAGTAAGGATCTGGCCACCCATGCACAGTGCACGACAGGGGCGGACTGACCAATTAGGCACTCTGGCATTGCCGAGGGCCCAGGGTCAGTAGGGGGCCCCATGAGATGCCCCTGGTACCTTTCATAGGCTTTTTTCGGTGTGGTTTGAGTGTGAGAGAGGACACAGAGGCCCCATGATTTCCTATTGCCCGGGGGCCCCATGAGTTGTCAGTCCGCCCCTAGTGCACGATCCAAGCCAACCATGGGCAGCCACTGCAAGGGGAAGGAAAAATCTGTTTCCTTTCTGTCACCTACTGCACGGGGTGACACCAGACCTGCTCCACCAAAAGGTAAGTTGTAAAGCAAGCTGATGATCCCCACAGGTTGGATCGGATCTGCGGATTGAGCATAATGGATCGGACTCCGGGGATCGTCGGCTTGCTTTACAACTTACCTTTTCAACTTACCTTTTCATGGAGCGGGTCCGGTGTCACCCCGTATAGGTTGCATGCCAACGATCCCCGCAGGATGGATGGGATCTGCGGATTGGGGAAGATAATGGATCAGACTCTGATCCATTATGCTCAATCCACAGATCTGATCCATCCTGCGGGGATCGTCGGCATGCAACCTATTCGGGGTGACACCGGACCCGCTCCATGAAAAGGTAAGTTGTAAAGCAAGCTGAGGATCCCCGCAGGATGGATGGGATCTGCGGATTGGGGAAGATAATGGATCGGACTCTGATCCATTATGCTCAATCCGCAGATCTGATCCATCCTGCGGGGATCGTCGGCATACAACCTGTACAGGGTGACACCGGACCCGCTGCATGAAAAGGTAAGTTGTAAAGCAAGCTGACGATCCCCGCAGGATGGATGGGATCTGCGGATGGGAAAGATATTGGATCGGACTCTGATCCATTATGCTCAATCCACAGTTCTGATCCATCCTGCGGGGATCATCGGCATGTAACCTATACAGGGTGACACCGGACCCGCTGCATGAAAAGGTAAGTTGTAAAGCAAGCTGACAATCCCCGCAGGATGGATCGGGTCTGCGAATTGAGCATAATAGATCGGAGTCTGATCCATTATGCTCAATCCGCAGATCTGATCCATTCTGCAGGGATCGTCGGAGGGGGTGTCACCAAGTGTTACAGCACCGGGTGACACCAACCCTAGGGACGCCTCTGGTTGTATTATAGATGCACAAAGCAGTTCATCCTGTGGAACATGAAATATAGTTTGGTGGGTAGTCATTCCGAGGATGACTGCACACTTTCAATCACTTCACCGCCTCTTCTGTGAAATGCAATTTAACAATTGTTGGGAACAGCTGCAGAGGTGGGTGGGTGACGCGGATGTTGGCACTGCAGATAGGGGCGACATTGTTATCAGGGTACACTGTGTGCTGCCAACATATATTAGCAGATTTTACCTCGTCGCCAGCCGCATTAACACAGGACAGCAGAAGGCAATTCCAGATGTAAAATGTATGCAGTACAATAGGAATTCGTTTCTGTGTATGCTGGGGTTATATCCTCAGACTTCACTAATCATGGAAGAATCTCATCATCAGCAGAACAATTGTGTTTATGAAAGAATTGGCGATTTCAGAAATCAAGTGAATCAGACCAGATTATCTTCTTGTGACTTACTAAAAGATTATTTTCAAGCGAAAGAACATTGAAATGATTGAATTATTGATGGATTGTTTATTGGTGCATGTATGGCTAGCAATGCGGCTCAGACAATGGCGGAGTAATAAGCTTGATGGACATACTTCACACTTAAAGCTGAACCCAGAAATATAGCGAAGTACAGAGATAAAATACACGGCTCAAAAAATGACAGGAACACATTTTAATCAGAGTACAGCATCAAGTCAATGAAACTCCTGGGATATTGATCTGGTGAGGGGGTTGTTAATCACTTTCAGCTGCTTTGGTGTTAATGAAATTAACAACAGGTGCACTAGATGGGCAACAATGAGGCAACCCCCAAAACGGGAATGGTTTTACAGGTGGAGGCCACTGATATTTTTTCCCTACTCATCTTTTCTGACTGTTTTTCACTAGTATTGCATTTGGCTAGGGTCAGTGTCACTACTGGTAGCATGAGGCCATACCTGGACCCTACAGAGGTTGTACAGCCTGTCCAACTCCTCCAGGGTACCACATCAATACGTACCATTGCCAGAAGGTTTGCTGTGTCTCCCAGCACAGTCTCAAGAGCATAAAAGAGATTCCAGGAGACAGGTAGTTACTCTAGGAGAGCTGGACAGGGCCGTAGAAGGTCCTTAACCCATCAGCAGGACCGATATCTGCTCCTTTGTGCAAGGAGGAACAGGATGAGCACTGCCAGAGCCCTACAAAATGACCTCCAGCAGGCCACTGGTGTGAATGTCTCTGACCAAACAATCAGAAACAGACTTCATGAGGGTGGCCTGAGGGCCCGACATCCTCTAGTGGGCCCTGTGCTCACTGCCCAGCACCATAGAGCTTGATTGGCATTTGCCATTGAACACCAGAATTGGCAGGTCCACCACTGGCGCCCTGTGCTTTTTATAGACGAGAGCAGGTTCCCCCTGAGCACATGTGACAGACGTGAAAGGGTCTGGAGAAGCCGTGGAGAACGTTATGCTGCCTGTAACATCGTTCAGCATGACCGTTTTGGTGGTGGGTCAGTGATGGTCTGGGGAGGCATATCCATGGAGGGACGCACAGACCTCTACAGGCTAGACAATGGCACCCTGACTGCCATTAGGTATTGGGATGAAATCCTTGGACCCATTGTCAGATCCTACGCTGGTGCAGTGGGTCCTGGGTTCCTCCTGGTGCACGACAATGCCCGGCCTCATGTGGTGAGAGCATGCAGGCAGTTCCTGGAGGATGAAGGAATTGATACCATTGAATTGCCTTCATGCTCGCCTGACCTAAATCCACCTCTGGAATATCATGTTTCGGTCCATCCGACGCCGCCAGGTTGTACCTCAGACTGTCCAGGAGCTCAGTGATGACCTGGTCCAGATCTGGGAGGAAATACCCCAGGACACCATCTGTGGTCTCATTAGGAGCATGCCCCGACGTTGTCAGGCATGCATACACACACATGAGGGCCAATTTTTCTAAAGAAAATTATTTAGGAATTCGACCCATGTATGGCCTGCATAAGACATGAAGGGTTGGTTGCAGTAGATGCCCACTGTGAGATAGGTCCACACTTTCTTTTCTTCCATCGCGTGACGTCACAAGCAGGGGCGGACTGACCATTTGGAAACTCGTGCACTACCTGAGGGCCCGGGGTCAGTAGGGGGCCCCATGAGATGCCCCTGGTACCTTTTTCATAGGCTATTTTGAGTTTGGGCAAGGACACAGGGGCCCCATGATCCCTTATTGCCCAGGGGCCCCATGAGTTGTCAGTCCGCCCCTGGTCACAAGCTGGATCTTTTGGTAAACACCAATTAGGCAACATCTGTATTTGTAGCTGGGAAGGTTAGGCTGGCCATACGTGGTCGATTTTCAAACGATTTTTCGTTCGAAAATCGGACCTAAGAATAATCGGCCGATTTTCGCTGTTAGTGGGGCAATGGCACCGGACGACTTTCGTGGTTACTCCCCATTTCATTTATCGGGCATGCTGGAAAATTTGTGAAAAATGACCGATTTTCTAAATCATTGGTGGCACCATCGGATTACAGAACGAATGATGTTTTAAATTTTCGATCGAAAAATCGCTCAGAATTCGTTCCATGTATGGCCTGCTTTACTTTGGCATCTCAGCAATGTAATAAATGAGCTGATTGGTGTTAACATCAATTAAATCAACAGCGTGCATAGTGAGTACAGAAATTTTGACAAGTTTTGAATAATTTCGTATTGGTCTCAATGATGTTGGCCTTGTGACGGTTGGCATTAATGTGATTTGTTTTCCGTTTTCCTGTCCGTGACCAGATAGTATATATAATACAATGTCAGATGAATCAATGTATATGTTACTGTGACAATACCAGGGATGGACTGACAACTCATGGGGCCCCCGGGCAATAGGGGATCATGGGGCCCCTGTGCCCTTGCCCAAATTTAAAAAAGCCTATGAAAAAGGTACCAGGGGCATCTCATGGGGCCCCCTAATGACCTCGGGCCCTCGGGCAGTGCCCGAGTTTCCAAATGATTAGACAATACTAAACAAAAACATAAAAGACAGATGTCAAGAAACAGCAATGCTATTGAGTCTCCTTTCTAACGTGTCTATAGATCTATTTTTATTCCAAGCATGTTTAAATCGACTTGATTGTCCTCTGCTGGAAGTCTGTTCCAATCATTCCTACTCTTTAAAAGTGATTGTAAACCCTCACCTTGTAAAACAACCCCTTCAGTTTAAAATAGAAATGAAAAGAGAGACATTTGTGTACAGATATATAAAAACAAACATTATAAATACCGGTACCTTTTTTTTCCTCCTTTTTTGTATGTGATTACATACACTCTGTTCTCAGCTGCTTAGAGCTGGGGGAGGAGAAAGCGCAGCACACTGATCTTCCCAGTGAATGGCTGTGCAGTGGGGGTGTTTAAGGACAAGTATGATCATTGGAGGAGAGCAGACTCTTCCCAGCATATCTAGAGAACTGATCATGTTGTTCTTTCATGTCTAGTGTGGTCAGTTTTTAATGGAAAGAAGAGGGACTGGCAAGAGCATCAGCGATTTCACAGGAAGGAAGCAATACAAAGAGAACAGGATACTTTTTCATACAGGGGTGGACTGACCATTTGGAAACTCGGGTACTGCCCGAGGGCCCTGGGTCAGTAGGGGGCCCCCGTGAGATGCCCCTGGTACCTTTTTCATAGGCTTTTTTGAGTTTGGGCAAGGACACAGGGGCCCCATGATCCCCTATTGCCCGGGGGCCCCACGAGTTGTCAGTCCGCCCCTGTGATCTTGCCCCCCAGCAATCCCCCCCCCCCCCCCAGAATTCACCCTCTCTTTTCTGCCTCGTGACCTCTGCCAACTATAAAGAGATGGGAAATCCAAACTATTACATCTGCATTACATCTGAACAGGAGGAGAGGTGAAATGTTCCAGTGGGGGGCACTTGCGTCTTTGACAAGCTAGGTTCACACCTCTGCATGATGCAATTGATGCATTTGCGGTGCATTTTGCATTTATGAACTTGCATTTTTGTATGTGTTTTGCTGTTTGTTTGGTTTTGTTTGCCAATAGGAAAGTATTGACTTTGATGCCCCTTTGCTGAGAGTTTGACGTGACTTTGGATGGGTGCGATTTTCATGCAGCTTTGGTGCAAATTTGGATGGGTGGGACTTGGATGTGACTTTGGATGGGTGGGACTTGGATGTGACTTTGGATGGGTGGGACTTGGATGTGACTTTGGATGGGTGGGACTTGGATGCGACTTTGGATGGGTGGGACTTGGATGCGACTTTGGATGGGTGGGACTTGGATGCGACTTTGGATGGGTGTGATTTTCATGCAGCTTTGGATGGGTGGGACTTGGATGCGACTTTGGATGGGTGGGACTTGGATGCGAATTTGGATGGGTGGGACTTGGTGCGACTTTGGATGGGTGCGATTTTCATGCAGCTTTGGTGCAAATTTGGATGGGTGGGACTTGGATGTGACTTTGGATGGGTGGGACTTGGATGTGACTTTGGATGGGTGGGACTTGGATGCGACTTTGGATGGGTGGGACTTGGATGCGACTTTGGATGGGTGAGACTTGGATGCGACTTTGGATGGGTGTGATTTTCATGCAGCTTTGGATGGGTGGGACTTGGATGCGACTTTGGATGGGTGGGACTTGGATGCGAATTTGGATGGGTGGGACTTGGATGCGAATTTGGATGGGTGGGACTTGGATGCGACTTTGGATGGGTGCGATTTTCATGCAGCTTTGGTGCAACTTTGGATGGGTAGGACTTGGATGTGACTTTGAATGGGTGGGACTTGGATGCGACTTTGGATGGGTGGGACTTGAATGCGACTTTGGATGGGTGGGACTTGGATGCGACTTTGGATGGGTGTGATTTTCATGCAGCTTTGGATGGGTGGGACTTGGATGCGACTTTGGATGGGTGTGATTTTCATGCAGCTTTGGATGGGTGGGACTTGGATGCGACTTTGGATGGGTGGGACTTGGATGTGACTTTGGATGGGTGGGACTTGGATGCGACTTTGGATGGGTGTGATTTTCATGCAGCTTTGGATGGGTGGGACTTGGATGCGACTTTGGATGGGTGCGACTTTGATGCTACTTGAGTGCCAGAAAGCGTGAAGTCACATCAAAGACGCACTGCATGAACATCCCACCCATCCAAAGTCACATCATTAAAGTCAATACTTTCCTGTTAGCAAAAAAAATACCAAACCACATAAAATAATGCACTACATGTGTTTCTGCTGCGTGTCCATTGAAGTCTATTGACCCTAAAAACGGCGGCTGAAAAACGCATAGATGTGAACGTGTCACATAGGAAACCATGTTAAACGGACTGTAGTGCGTTTCTGAGAAATGCATAGGTGTGAACCAGGCCTAGGGGGTTGTTTTTCTGTAGCAGTTGGCGGGCAGTAAAACTACAAGATTGAGCCAGCCCTCAACTGCTGCTCCTTACGCTGGGGTGTACATATGCCACGGCCAAAGCAGGCATTATACCCCGTCATGTTTGGTGAGCCTTACCACCCAACCCATTCAAATGACGCAAATCGCTTTTCAGAGAGCAACACCAATGGAAGTGAGGCCTAGGAGGTGATTTTTCTAATTTTATAGATTTTTCCTGTGTAGTAGTAACCCCATTGCAGCTGCTGGAAATGCTTCATTTCTCTGACCTTCCCCAGTGATGACCAGTGATGACTTCCCCAGTGATGACCAGTGATGACTTCCCCAGTGATGACCAGTGATGACCAGTGATGACCCGCCCTGTAACTGGACCCACAGTACACCGACACCACAATAGCAGATGAATGGGCTTTACCAGAACAATATGGCAGTCAGTCCTGCAGAGAATTGTTGGTTAAACAGACTGAACATCAGTAAAGAACATTAACTGTTAACATCTCTATTATTCAGCAATACAATGAAATGAGTCGTGGCGTTCATTCTCTTTAATCGCCTGTGAAGGCCACTGCCAGACTGCAGCAAGTGAATGAGAGAGAAATGATTCTACCGACAGTCACAATGGTGGAAGTCACTGAATGCTAACAATCGTTTTCTGTGCTTTAGGCCCTATCTAACCACTGGCCAGGGGAATAATGTACACTATATTGTCAGCAGTATTGGTCGGCCTGCCTTTACACACACATGAACTTTATTGGCATCCCAGTCTTAGTCCGTAGGGTTCAATGTTGGGTTGGCCCCGACCTTTGCAGCTATAACAGCTTCAACTCTTCTGGGAAGGCCGTCCACAAGGTTTAGGAGGGTGTCTATGGGAAGGTTGGACCATTCTTCCAGAAGCACATTTGTGAGGTCAGGCACTGATGTCGGGGGAGGAGGCCTGGCTCGCAGTGTCCGTTCTAATTCATCCCAACGGTGTTCTATGGGGTTGAGGTCAGGACAATCAAGTTCCTCAACCCCAAACTGGCTCATTTATCTCTTTATGGACCTTGCTTTGTGCATTGGAGCGCAGTCATGTTGGAACAGGAAGGGGCCATCCCCAAACTCTTCCCACAAAGTTGGGAGCATGAAATTGTCCAAAATGTCTTGGTATGCTGACACCTTAAGAGTTCCCTTCACTGGAACTAGGGGGCCAAGCCCAACCCCTGAAAAACAACCCCACACCATAATCCCCCCTCCACCAAACTTTACACTTGGCACAATGCAGTCAGGGAAGTACTGTTCTCCTGGCAACTGCCAAACTCAGATACATCCATCAGATTGCCAGACATAGAAGCGTGATTGGTCACTCCAGAGAACACGTCTCCACTGCTCTAGAGTCCAGTGGCGGCGTGCTTTACACCACTGCATCCGACACTTTGCATTGCCCTTGGTGATGTAAGGCTTGGATGCAGCTGGAAACCCATTCCATGAAGCTCTCTACAGACTGTTGTTGTGCTAATCTGAAGGCCACACCAAGTTTGGAGGTCTTTAGCTATTGACTCTGCAGACAGTTGGCGACTTCTGCGCACTGTGCGCTTCAACATGCGCTGACCCCGCTCTGTCATGTGACGTGGCCTACCACTTGGTGGCTGAGTTGCTGTTGTTCCCAGTTGCTTCTTCTTTGTTATAATCCCACTAACAGTTGGTCGTGGAATATTTAGTAACAAGGAAATATCACGGATGGACTTATTGCACAGGTGACAACCTATCACGGGACCACGCTTGGAGTCACTGAGCTCCTGAGAGCGACCCATTCTTTCACCAATGTTTGTAGAAGCAGTCTGCATGCCGAGGTGATGATTTTATACACCTGTGTCCATGGAGGTGATTGGAACACCTGAATCCAATGAATAAGGTACTTGGAAAAAGGAAGGAAGAAGAATAAGGCTGGCCATACATTATACAATTATCTGCAGATTTTTGGTTTAGATTTACCAAAAACCATATAATAGGAGGACAAACCTAAACAACACTTTCAGTTGTATCCAATTAGGCAGACCCTTGCACTACATAGTTGAAGGTAAATCTAAAGGAAATTGGGCAGAAAATCTGCAGATAATTGTATAATGTATGGCCAGCCTTACACTCACAAAGTATCCAACCATGACCAATGCAGGCCATAGAAGGTTCATTTAAACGAAAAATCGGTCGTTCTGTTGCCACCAATGCTTACGAAAATCTGCCATTTTTCGTAAATTTTCCAGCATGACTGATTAAAAGAAATGAGGAGGAACCGCAAAAATTGGCCGACGACATTGCCCCACCAACGGTGCGAATATCGGCCAGTTATTCTTTCGGACAAAGATTCGGCCGATAAATGAACCGTCTATGGCCTGCATAAGCCCTGGTTCACACTGATGCAGTGCAGAATTCGCAGTGTTTTCTGTGCAAAGTCCTCACTGCATCAGAATTGCACCCCGTTCATGCGAACTGCTGCGTGTGTGTATGTTAACAACACCCCGAAATTGGTCCGCAAAACGTGGTGCGATGTGCAGAATTGGATCACATAGTTGTGAATACCCATGCGATCCGATTCTAATGTGGACCAAAAAAAGGGTCCTGCACCTTTTTGGTGCGGGTGCGGTGCGATCAGAGCCATACAAAATGTACGGCTCCAATTGCACCGTACACAAATCGCATGTGATTGGCAGAGGAATACGGTGTGGTTCCTGTGCGAATCACATGCGATATGCCGCACCGCATATATGTGAACCCGGGCTGAAGATGGAGGGATGAGGAGGACCCCTTAGGCCTCTTGCACACGGTACTGATGTTTGAACATCTGCTTTTTTAAACATAATTTCAGGCACTTGTTTTGCACGAATTTGAGCGTAATTATGTGCATATTTGTGCGCATATGTGCGTTCACGTATTTGCGCGCACAATATATTCTTAGGGAAAATTAATTAATATTTATGCTCATTTGCGTACATACATACACATTTGCACACACATGGCATAAATTACTTACCAAAAATGCAGACTTTCCTATTTCTTTTCCGGAGGAATATGCGTTTATTTACGCGCCTGTGTGCAAATTCACATTGAAAATAGTCGGCTACATTTAAAAAAAAACACTGTACTGAGCTTTTTCAAGCTGCAGTGTGCAAGAGGCCTAAAAAAGAGAGTTCCAATGGAGGCAGCAATGACCCACAGTAATAAAGGGGTTCAGTCCCACAAGGGTGGCCAAGGACCTCTCCCTACATAGATGTCCTCCTGACAGCAGTCTGTAGTCTAATAAGTGCCTCTGCAGACCGGATGGAGATGGATGTCAAACAGGCCATGAGATCCTCAGACTGGGCAATGATGGCTGCAGAACAGGTCACTCTGTCCCTAGAAGCCTCTGCACCGCTGGCATTTCTTCCAAGGCCAAGCAAAAGAAAGCACGTCCAGGGGGCCAATCACAATCCTCCAGCTCTGCTCCCACCCACCATCTTGTTCCTGACCAACAGGAAAAGAGGGATCAACCCTGGTGTAGCTGGAATGCCTGGGCTGCACAGCTTATGCAGGCCATAGATGGGTCGAAAATCGGCCGATTTTTCTTTTAAAAAAACGAACAATTGGTCGTTCAAGTGGCCGACGTTACCACCAATGGTAAAAAAAATCGGCCGATTTTCATCCCGTCTACAGCCGGCAAAAAGTGTCCCTGCAGAGAGCTCCGCTATTTCTGTCAGTTCTCTGACAGTTCCTTCACATTTACAGCGGTTGAAACATTGTATCTATTTGTTTCCATTTAGGATACAGATGTTTTTATTCGGAAACAAATAGATACAATGTTTCAACCGCTGTAAATGTGAAGGAACTGTCAGAGAACTGTCAGAAATAGCGGAGCTCTCTGCAGAGACACTTTTTGCTGGACTGGAATTCTTCTTATTTTCATCCTACTTCTTCTTCTTCTTCTTCTTCATCCTCATCCTCTTCTTCTTCTTCTTCATCCTCATCCTCTTCTTCTTCTTCATCCTCATCCTCTTCTTCCTCATCCTCTTCTTCTTCTTCTTCATCCTCATCCTCTTCTTCTTCTTCTTCTTCATCCTCATCCTCTTCTTCTTCTTCTTCTTCATCCTCATCCTCTTCTTCATCCTCTTCTTTTTCTTCTTCTTCTTCTTCATCCTCATCCTCTTCTTCTTCTTCTTCTTCATCTTCTTCTTCTTCTTCTTCTTCATCCTCATCCTCTTCTTCTTCATCTTCTTCTTCTTCTTCTTCTTCATCCTCATCCTCATCCTCTTCTTCTTCTTCTTCATCTTCTTCTTCATCTTCTTCTTCATCTTCTTCTTCTTCCTCATCCTCTTCTTCTTCTTCTTCCTCATCCTCATCCTCTTCTTCTTCCTCATCCTCTTCTTCATCCTTATCCTCATCTTCTTCTTCTTCCTCATCCTCTTCTTCTTCTTCTTCTTCTTCTTCTTCATCCTCATCCTCTTCTTCATCATCCTCATCCTCTTCTTCTTCATCCTCATCCTCTTCTTCTTCATCCTCATCTTCTTCATCCTCATCCTCTTCTTCTTCTTCCTCATCCTCTTCCTCATCCTCATCTTCTTCTTCCTCTTCTTCATCCTCTTCTTCATCCTCTTCCTCTTCTTCTTTTTCTTCTTTTTGTCTTCCTCTTGCAGGTCACTGCTCATGCGCAGATTTTTTATCGGTAAAAAATCGGCCGATTGGCCCATTAATGCCGCGAAAATCGGCCGATCGGCCGATTTCTTTCCAACTTTACCAAAAAAAAAACGGCCAAAATCCCGAAAAACAGCTGACCAAATCGCCCACTAACGATCCGAAAATCGGCCGATTTTATTTTCGGCCGACAAATCGGCCGATTTTCGACCCATCTATGGCCTGCATTAGAAGGGACACCAGCCAGGACTACACCTCTTGGGTTGCTTTCACACTGATCCATTTTTCTTCCGCTTTTTGCGTTTGCGGAAGAAAAATGTGACTGTGTATTCGTATGAAACTCTTCACACTGATCCATTGTGGGCTTGCTGCTTTTTTAAAAATCCTACTTGCGGAATTTTCGGGGCAGGTTTGGTATGGTAAAAAAACCACACCTTCCCATTGAAATGAATGCATAACACGGCAAAAATGCACCCGCGTCGCGTTTTTGGTGCAGTTTTTCAGTCACATGTCCTGTAAAAAACGCACCGCAAATGCGGTAAAAATGCGGCAAACAGGCATATGCGATTTTGCTGTGGATCAGAGTGAAAGTAGCCCTGGTGAAGGTCGCAGCTGTAAAGGGACAGATTTCAGTCCTAACTCTTCAGCCGGCTAGCATTAGGGCCCAATTGTACCATTTTTTCTGCAGCCTCCAGGAAAGAAAGTGAAGGGAAAGTGCTCCAGTGGAAGTCTGGGGGGGGGGGGGGGGGATTCTAACCATTCACTTTTATATCTAAAACAAAAAAGGTTTTGACTTTGGATACACTTTGTTCATTAGAAGGAAGTATAATTATTCAATTGTTGGTGCGTTGCGGCATTGCTGCCTGTGCCAGTCGTTGAATAGAACTTTGCTTGTGTAGCACTAGCTGCTTGGTAACCCCTCTAACACAACCAGTGGTGTATTTAGGTTTTGTGTTGCCCTAGGCCAGTGGTGGGCAACTGTGGCCCTCCAGCTGTTGGTGAACTACAAGTCCCATCATGCCTCTGCCTTTGGGAGTCATGCTTGTAACTGCAAGTTTTGCAATGTCTCATGGGACTTGTAGTTCTACAACATATGGAGGGCCACAGTTGCCCACCCCTGCCCTAGGCAACACAAAAATTGGACGCACCCCCCCCCCCCCCTTTCCGGAGAGAGCCTAACACCAACCAATAACACCTCCCCACAGACAGAAAGCCTGACATTGACCAACAACACCCCTGTCTCCCACCCAAGAGAGCCTTCCAATATCATCCCCCCCTATCAGCAAGAGAGAGATCTTCACAGCTCCAGATATCCCCAGGAACGAGAGTCATGCTCTATATACACCATCAAGCAGCCTGCAGCTTCTCTAGGATCCCACCTGGTCCCCATGACACGTGTCCCTTTTTCTGCCCCTTCTTCCGTGGGTCAGTGCTGCCCCCCTGAAAAATGCCGCCTTAGGCAAATGCCCTGTTTGCCTTGTGGTAAATACACCCCGGAACACACCTGGTTAAGTGACAGTATATGAACGTGAGTATAGTTCCCTATCAGTCATCTGTGAATTAGCACCAGGAAATAGACACAAGACAGTTTAGTGGTAAATCAGTGCAATATATTAGTACAAGTTGGAATAAATGGCAGTTTGAGCATAAATGAACACACAGAAAGTGACACAGTCGGCTATACAGCATGATCACTATGCCAAGATAACTTAGAATAGAGTTCTGTACCACTAGACTGGGATTAACATCAGCAAAGTCAGCAATAAACAGTTCATATAAACATTAACCGCAATGTGAATAATAATAATACTATAACTAGTCTAGGGTGCACTCCAAGAAAGTGGCTAAAATATGCTGCAATGTCCCCTGAGATGTACCTCTTAGTATAAGGAACAGTTGAAGGTCGCAGCTGTAAAGGGACAGTTTTTAGTCCTAACTCTTCAGCCGGCTAGCGTTAGGGCCCAATTGTACTGTTTGAGAATAGTCCTAGTCAAGCCTGCAGGCACCCATAAGGCTCCTAAATGGCTGTATGCAGGGCTGCTGTTAAAAACCATACAGCCAACCTGACAGCCCCCCCCCCCCCACAAAACGTTTACTATGCTTTGCTATGACTGAACTTAGTGTGTGATCTGTACTGAGCACTCATTGTGTTCATTCAGGAAAGGAACGGGCTGGTAAAATGTGACATATTCACTGAACCTTTCCCCCACTCTCCATCCTGAAGGATCCTATTGTGTGCTTGCAGCTGCTGGTAGGAAGGAAAAGAGGGAAGCCGGCAGCACTGCGGGGGTGGGGGCACAGAGGGGGGAAGCATGGGGAAATGTATGGTGCACAGGGATCGTGATAAGGTGCTATGGGGGGGAAATTACTGGAACCGATCCCCTGTATGGCTTTCTCTGCAGCAGCTACGGGGCCCAGGCCAGCAGGGGGGCCCAGAAAGCTGGATGAATCGGATGTGAGCAGGGAGAGTGATTGGCATGGAGGGGGTGCATTTGCTGGAACCGATCCCCTGTATGGCTCTTTCTGTAGCAGCTGAAAGCTGGCTGCTTCTTCTACTCTCCCTCCCACTGGCTTTCAGCTGCTACAGAGAGAGGCATACAGGGGATTGGTTCCAGCAATTGCACCCACTCCATTTTACGTGGCCTACCACTTGGTGGCTGAGTTGCTGTTGTTCCCAGTTGCTTCCACTTTGTAATAATCCCACTAACAGTTGACCGTGGAATATTTAGTAGCCAGGAAATGTCACGGATGGACTTATTGCACAGGCAGCAACCTATCACGGTACCACGCTTGGAGTCACTGAGCTCCTGAGAGCGACCCATTCTTTCACCAATGTCTGTAGAAGCAGTCTGCATGCCTAGGGGCTTCATTATATACACCTGTGGCCATGGAGGTGATTGGAACACCTGAATCCAATGATTAACGTACTTGGAAAAAGGAACGAAGAAGAATAACACTCACAAAGTATCCAACCATGACTAATCCCTGGTTCACACTGATGCAGTGCGGAATTCGCAGCGTTTTCTGTGCAAATTCCTCACCACATAAGAATCGATGCGGGTGTGTATGTTAAGTTAACAACACCCCGAAAACGGTCCGCAAATTGTGGTGCGTTGTGCAGAATCGGATCGCATAGGTGTGAATACCCGTGCGATCCAGTTCTAGTGCAGACCAAAAAAAGGGTCCTGCACCTACTTTGACTGGCTCCCACTGCTGGCGGGAGGCATACACTGAGATGGTTCAGCATATCAGTTCAGTGATAGAGTAACGAACTGTCATAACTTGTTCATGGTAGCTAAGTATGTGGCTACACTTGTTATCTCTGTAGCCATTGTTGTCTCCGTAGCCATCCAGTAGAGCAGTGATATGTCAGCCACAACAGGACGTGTATTGCTTTATAAACCATTAAACAAGTGAAAGTTCTTCCTTTCAGCGTATTTGGCTGATTGTGTGGATTGGTAAAATGATAATTTATTCATTGGAAAGCATAGTAAATCTTCTGTTACAGGTTCATCAGCCCGTATTGGTTGGGCTGCATTGGCGCTACTTCACCAATTAGCTAATGAAATATCATGGTAGGAAATAATCATGTTTCTTTTGCACCAGGGCTGGATGAATGAGATATTTCTCTACGATCCTGAGACGTATCACCCAGCGCTCACACACTCCGTGTTTGTAACCTTGGAAGGGACAACCCTAAAACGTAGCTATCCAAAGAGCAATCTGCCTCGAAGATCAACCTTTGGAGAAGAGATTCCAGAAGCCACATTCGTCAGTCATGAGATCAGTGAGCTGACCGGTGCTCAGGTAAGACGTGAACCATCATCTAGTTCAGTGGTTCTCAACCTTCCTAATGCTGCGACCCTTTAATACAGTACCTCATGTTGTGGTGACCCCCAACCATAAAATTATTTACCCAGTAATTATAATTCATGAAGTGTTGTTTTACCTCCAATACTGCTGCTTTTAACAGAGTAGCTGCTTTCTACACAGTAGCTGCTTTCAACACAGTAGCTGCTTTCTACACAGTAGCTGCTCTTTACACATCGGAAATATGTGTTTTGCCGATGGTCTTAGGCAACCCCTGTGAAAGGGTCATTCGACCCCCAAAGGGGTCGCGACCCACAGGCTGAGAACCACTGATCTAGTTGTATGCGTATCAATGGTGGTGTCGCTATACGTACATATACGTTGGGGTTTTCAAGTGGTTTACCGGGGTTGTGGCTGAAGATATCAGCCATACTGCTGGTATCTTTCTTTTCACCCGGCGGACGGTATACTAGTGAAAGTGGTCCAAGCGGATAATTAGCTACTGGACCGCTTTCAGTAGCAGTGGGAGGGGATGCCCCCCCTTCCGCCCCTCGCCTGTGTTTCTCGGTCTTACCATTAAAACCGACGCAACTAAGAAATGGTCCAACAGTGCGTGCGGCTGCTGCTAGAGGCGTTGAGAGACTCTATGGTTTCTGATCGCCTCTATGGCATTGGAGGACCGGAGCAACGTCATGACGTCACATCCAGTCTGGGGCGGATGCAAACAGCAAGCACTGGAAAAATACTAAAATAATGTAAATTCAAGATCAAAAAATAGCTGCTAGCACTCATTTATAGTGCTGCTCTACATCGCTGACATTTTTTTTTCTTATTTTTGACTCCAGATCTCTCCTTAAAGTGGAATTCCACCCATTTTTAATACTTTACCTTATTATGTAGTCCCTGTGAAATAAAGCACAAGTTGGATATTTTTTTTTTTTTAATTATTATTATACATATCTTTTATTCCTCTGCAAGCCTGAAGTTCTGGTCCCGACCGACTAGGCGATGACGTCGTAAGGCGATTTGCAAGATCTCTTGGGATGTTGTTTCCTGTATCCCAGGAGTCCTTTGGTTTCCTGTAATCGCGTGACTTGGAAACCGGAAATGACACAAATGGGAAGTGTTTTGCGCCATTATACGGAGTCCATGATATATTCCCTTCCTTGCAGTACAGTGCTGTACAGGTTGCCTGACAGGGGTGGGAACTTCATCCGTCCCCACCATTGTTATGGCAACCTGTACTGCACACGTCGCTCCGAGCAGTGTCTGTACTGCGCATGCGCGAGAACAAGTGTTGCATGTTGGGATAGCCAGTAGCACGATTCCAGGAAATAAATACCTGCGGGCTTCAGATGCCCACAGCCAACATGGCACCTACCTGCTTCCGAGATCCTGGTACATGTTTACGATTTTCTAAGTAATTACAATGCTTTTAATATTTAATTGTTCCAATTGTTAATGCTATTTGTAAGGTCATCGTGGATCTGCTTTTAACAAAATATTTTTAGGGGGACTGGAGCTCCGCTTTAACCCTAGGTTCACACCTATGTAGGTTGCGTTTGAGCCCTTTCTACATTGCGTTTTGCGTTTTTGCACTTGCAGTTTTGATGCGTTTTTGATGCTTTTTGCATTTTGCGGTTTTATTTTTTCAATTTTTTTTCTTATTGCTAGGTCATTACAAAAGCAGGGGAATAAAACATTTCTAAAAATGTAGCTTCATATATCAGATTGTCTGTAATGTTTCACAGCAACTACTCATATTCAAGTTTTTATCTTCTGCAAGCCTAGTTGTTTGCAGTGTTTCACACTTTAATAAGACCCAAGAAAATTACGAAATGATACATTGTTTGGATCAGTAGAGAACAATTGTGGAGTAGGGCTTGTGCCCCGTTTTCCTAACTGGTATAGGTTTGGAGATATAGCATGTCATTATTATAATTTCTACAGGTGTTTTTGTTTCCATATGGGCTGGCCAAGAAGAGACTATGGAACAAGAAATACCCAATATGCATCCAGCTGTGTAATGCTGAAGATCTCCATAGCCAAGAACAAGGGGATGATGAAGAGACTCCAAGGCAGGAAAGAGAAGACTCAGAGAAGATTGCAGGAGAATGCAAGGCTGGGACTTTATATTTGTTTGGGAGGACAGGGAGAAGCAAGGAAGAGTGGTGCCAACATCTACTCCGAGCCACCCAAGGGTCTATGGCTGGAAGACAAGATGGCACTAGAAGCGACAGCAGAACAGGTGTTTTTATGCTCATTCTGGGGTTTTCCATCATTTCCCTTTTATGTCTAGTAGAAATATGATCTTGAATAAATGGGCTTTGTAATGAACGTTTTTCAATTGATCATCCTTTAGCAACCATTCTTGTTTTTTTGCCAAGACACAGACAACAATAAAACCTATTGGGGCTTGTATGCTTGCTATACTTTACTAAGAAAATAAGTGTTTTTGTTTCTGCCTTTTGGAAATTTAGAGGTTTTGTTTACTTAGTGAGAGAAAATCTTTCTAATGAAGTCCCAAACAGTATTATAAATCAAACATGGGGTTTTAATCCTTTCCCACGCTATGCAAAACAGAAAAAAAGTTTTGTCTGGAACAACATTTTTTTTATCCTAACTTCTTTTTTTCCTTCTTCTTCAGGGTCTGGGCCTCATCCATTGTCCAGCTCGGGCAGCTTGGGGGGAACCAGCAACAGTAGCACAGAGAGTACAGAGGACATTCCTTATCTGCTGAAACCCAGAGAATTGTCAGGGAATGTCAGGCAGAAAATCCTCCTGGACTACAACAGTTACATTGCCTGCTTCATTCCACCAGAGATCATAAGTCCCATTCCCAGCCCTCATCAGAGTGCAACCAGCAGCCCCACCCCTCGGAGAAAGGTGGTCTTGTGTTTTTTTTTATTTAGCTAGTGATATATTTATTTTTAGGGTCATCCATCCCCTATCTGGTTTACTTTTTCCACTAAAACACTGAATGTATTGGATGGGCATTGGTGATTTGAATCATTTAACCCCCTTCTTATACCTCTTAGAAACGCCAATGTCAACATTCAACTCCAGTAGTTTGTGTCTTCTTCTCTCCCTCAAGGTCACAGTATAGGTTTCATCCCATCATAGCCAAGCACTCTATTTTCTTTTCTATGTTATAAAGAATCTTTTGGGTAAAGTGTCACCAGCATTTGGCTTCATAGGCTGGGTAGAAATAGGAACTCTGATAGTTTTTTTTTCTTTATTTGAGACCATGGGAGAGATAGGGAGCTAGCATGTGATTTAGCTGGCCATGAACCATGCAAAACTCACGTATTAGTTGATGGAGTTAGTGTATATTGACAATAAAAAAACCAAAACAGTGCAGAATGTGACTGCTCAATAGTTAAAATTGAAATGAGTGGTTTCCTATAGCGCACCCTGTGTTCTTCAAATCCCGTTTGTTCTGCTAATTACATTTTGAGTAGTCCTGGTTGACAGCCTCATCACAATATTCCCAGCGTAAATGTTCCTGGAAATGGCTGTTAGATGTTAGAGGGTGCTGCAGCGACCACCGACCACCGAAACCGTCAATATCCGAAGTAGAAAATATGTCACCCGCACACCAAGGGTCCAAAGCTTTATTTAGTGGTCACATCATATTTACAGAGGCAATGTTTCAAAGCCGTGCAGGGCCCCTTCATCTGGTGTTCTGGTGACATCTTTTCTACTGGTTGAGAACCTGACCCCATCAACTTCGGTATTGGTTGGTGAGGCTGTAGATCATTGCAATGGGTCAATAGTGAGCTATTGTAAATGAAGGGGTTGGATCCATGTTCTGAAACCTAGTCTATGTTTCCATAGCACAGCAAGAACCAAAGCATTAACATGACAGCTAGGCAACAAAACATTGGAAGCCTTCATAGACACTCCATCTTAAAGCAGACCTAGCTTAAAAATACAAGGCCCACTTTACTGACAGCCCAGCTAAATAAAAGTGCTTTAAAAAAGCTGCCAAAAATAAAGTTTTTAGAATTTTTTTTTAAATTCTTACCTTGAACTTGGCTCCTTTCCAGTTCCTAGAGGAGCCAATTGTGTTGCTGTGCTTCACTGCTACTTCCAAAGAAAGCTAGGCACTTGGAATTTCACGAGAAGGCACTCCAGCACATTGCGCTTTACTGAAAAGTTCACTTATAATTAAAATGTGAAGAATCAAAAAAGTCAACGTTTTCTGGTTGCTGTACATTCTTACACTTTGTACATATCCTATTACTCTTTAAAATAACCCAGCAGCCTATGGAGGCATAAAGAAACAAGCTAGGCAATATATTTACAAACATAGTTTTTGCTGGTGGTCATGGCTCTAAATTTGCACTGGGGTTATCTTATGTATTTAAATGTTATTAAGAGGAGTTTGACAACTCTGTAGCTTTGTGGTGATATCTTGCTGGATCAGTGAGTGAGTATAAGGCTTGCAAGGGTAGCTGGGGGCAAGTCAAGATAAAAATGTAGATGTTACTGCACCAAACATGTTATTACATCTTACGTCATTGACCGGACACCGGTGAGCACAACTCTTGCTATCTCCATGACCTAATTGAACGTCTTTGCTCATCCACACAGCAATTCGTAGAACGTTCTCTCTCCAGCAGCGTTAATGTGTGCTGGGTAAACGCCTTCATCGGACGCATCTTCTGGGATTTCCTCAGAGAACAATACTGGGAGGACATTGTGGCCAATAAAATCCAGAAAAAACTAACAAAGATCAAGGTGGGATTTTCAGTACACAATATAACCAATAATTCAATGTAGCCCTAGTTGACTGTTGCTTAGGATGTGTATTTCGTTGGTTAGACAATTATTTATGAGGCTGCTGTCTGACTGTAGAAAGAAAAGTGTGTCTGACAGATTGTCTACTTTTGTTGTCTCCCAGCTGCCAAACTTTATGAATGACCTGACCCTAACAGAACTGGATATGGGGACATCGCTTCCTCAAATACTGTCTACCTCCAACCCCAGTGTGAATGAGAGAGGTAAGCTTCTCAGATAGATAGCAAGAAAGAAAGAGAGAAGGTTACTTGGAAACTCTTATTTTAGGGTCAATAATTCTTTGGGAACTAAATTTTATGGAGAAAAAAAAAATTTTGCAAAATTTTGTTGCTTTAGAACAGAGGTCTCCAAACGTTCTAAGCAAAGAGCCAGTTTACCGCCCTTCAGGATTTAGGGGGCTGGACTGTGGCCAGTGGGAGTAGAAAATTCCCCAGCATCAGTGACAGATCATTGGTTTTAACCTCCCTGGCGGTATTCCCAAGTGTAGCTCGGGGTTAACTTTCAGTACCAAAAGCAGTAACCCCGAGCTACACTTGGAAATACCCTGCAGCATTGCTCTGGGATCCCTCTTGCACTTACCTTGTCCTTCGCTCCTGTGATGTCCCCCCTGCAGCGTCCCCGGCAATCTCCTCTGGCCGATGCCGGCATCCGTCTTCCTGGTTCCGGTCCCTGCGAGCGTCAGGACGTACGGGGGACGGAACCGGCGGGAAATTTAAAAATGTTAAAAAAATTACATTCACTAAATACACTAAAATCTGATAGTAGAACATTACTGTATCAAACCATTTCACATACATTTTGTCCCGAGTGCTTTGTCCTGCGCCCTGCCTGCATTTTTACTGTTCTTTCTGCCTGGAAACTGAGAAACGTCCATGGCGTCCAAAAAGCGTCCCTTTAGGTCAAAAGCGGTTTTAGACCGACTAGAGAACAGCGATAGTAAATCAGAACCACTTGCAGAATTGAGTGATAATGATTCGTGGGGGAAATTCGTCATCAGACACCGAAAACGATTTTGCGACTTTGCTCAGTGATGTGCGAACTTGGCGCTCTATTTCAAATTTCAGTGTTTTTGGTTTGATTATAATATTGAATGAAATTTATTATTATTATATTAATTTTTTTAAGATTATTTATTAAATTATAATTCATGATTTTGTGTTTCAAATTTTATCCTACCCGGGATGTTTACTAAACTCTTGTTTGGACAGATTTCAGTGAGTTATTCCTAAAAATTACAGGCCTACAATAAAAAAACAACATATTTCCATGCAAAAAATGTACCGCTTTGAGCACAGAAATATTGACATAATCAGACCGCTAGGGAGGTTAATGGAAGGAATAGCACCTCATTATTATTATTATTATACAGTATTTATATAGCGCCAATAGTTCGCTCAGTGCTGTACATTACAAAGGGGGACAGAACATGTGACAGAACAATAACAATACAATGCAAAACATGAGGGGATCGAGGGCCCTGCTCTTTGGAGCTTACAATCTAGGAGGGAGGGGATGGTGGCACAGGAGGAGATAGCTGTGGGGGATGGGGTGGTAGGAAGAGTGGAGGAGGTTGGCAAGTTAGCAGGGGGTGGGGTAGGCTTCCCTGAAGAGGTGGGTTTTCAGGGTGCTATCAATTAGAAGAATAGTGCCCAGGGGTGGCCTGACAACTCATGGGGCCCCTGGGCAATAGGGGATCATGGGGCCCCTGTGTCCTTGCCCAAACTCAAAAAAGCCTATGAAAAAGGTACCAGGGGCATCTCATGGGGCCCCCTACTGACCCCGGGCCCTCAATAGGGGATCACGGGACCCCTGTGTCCTTGCCCAAACTCAAAAAAGCCTATGAAAAAGGTACCAGGGGCATCTCATGGGGCCCCCTACTGACCCCGGGCTCTCGGGCAATGCCTGAGTTTCCAAATGGTCAGTCCGCCCCTGATAGTGCCCAATTGTGGGAATGGCGCTCCATCATTGGTGTCAGTTGGTGGAATAGTGCCCCAAGGGCCAGAGAAAGGCAAGCAAAAGGGCCACATCCAGCCCCCCGGCCGCAGTTTGGAGACCACTGCTTTAGAATTGTCATTCTGTTAGGGTTTCGATCTACTTAAGAAGTAAGGCTGCACAGCTTTATACCGCTTAGTTAAAAAGGCCCCATTTCCCTTTAATGCAGGATGGGAATGGGAGAATCTGGGAGTCTATTTATGGTCTATCAGAATGAGTGCTTTACGTTCTCATTAGAGTGGAATGGCTTTTGTGGAGGCTGGCAGTGCAGAACAATAGGAGAAGAACACACCATTATCTCCTTCATTTAGCCTTAAGTTGGCTCTGAATGTAAATAGTTGGGTTGCTCTCAGCCGGGAGCCTGAAAAGGCACAACCGTTGAAAGGAAAATAGAGGGTGTTTTCAGCCATTTTCATGTTTTGAATTATAATGATAACTTTTCACTTGAAAATAATTCAATCCTCTTGCTGGTCTCTCTCTTGATTATTGAATCTTGAGTACTGTATTTAAAGATGAACGCCGGGCAGCTTCTAAAACTGCTTTTTCAGTAGCTCTTACTTCTATAGCGAGACCATAAACAGTTCGAATTTCGGGTGATTCCCGTTAATTGACCAAAGTTTGAGCTTTGAGTGGCGCTACCAAAACCGCTTGGCTCAACAACTTTGATTGAGAAATTGAAAAATACTTCTACCCTGCCGGACAACCTTTTTGACAAAGCCACCCCCTTGCTGACACAATCGGGTACACTGCACAACCAGTGGCTATTCACTGCCCACCAGGACATTGAGGGCCTGCCCACATCGGGGAGAGTACGAGCTGCTGAAGAAGTATGGAATGAGGCATGTTTTCCTGTTAGAGATCCCTAATATTCATTTTTAAATCTTTTTTTTAAAAAATCACCTCGTAATCCATCCCTGAAGGTCCCTATTATGGCACATCCTGTTATAGGCTGACAACTGTCTGTACCTGCCTCTCAAATGTACTCCTGTGTTGTCCCCAGTGGTGTATTTAGGTTTTGTGCTGCCCTAGGCAACACAAAATTCGCTTCTCACCCCGGAGAGAGCCTGACATTGACCAACAACACCCCTGCCCCCCCACCCGAGAGAACCTTCCACCCCCATACACCAGTCACTCGCCTCTCAGTGAGAGAAAGACACTCACCTTCACAGCTCTGGACATCCCCAGGAACGAGAGTCAAACAGCCTGCAGCCTCTCTCAGATCCCATCTGGTGCCCTAGCCACATGTGTCCCTTCTTGCAGGGGGGGTGGTTCTGCCCCCCTTAAAATGCCGCCATAGGCAAATGCCTTGTGGTAAATACACCCCTGGTTGTCACCCTGTCACATGGGTTTCCAATGGGGACTATAAATGGGAGTTTCAACACATATTACACAGGCAAGGCCTACTGTTGTCATCAGGAATGTGGTAATGAACTAAACAGAGAATCTCGTTTTTTTCTTTCTTTTGCTGTAATAACACATCTAAAGTGAACCACTACTTGCAGAGTGAAACAACAAGGAGGGAATGGGGGGGTACGCCATTTGTGCCACTGTGCACCGACACAAGGGCCCTCTGGGACTTAGCGGCCCTCGGGCAGCGCCCGAGTTTCCGAATGGTCAGTCCGCCCGTGTCAGTGGCAGTAATTATGGCCAATTGTTGGTGTCAGTGGGTGGAATAATTCCCCATGTAAGTGGGAGAAATAGTGCCCCAAGGGCTGGACAAAAGCAAGCAAAGGGCCACATTTGGCCCCTGGCCCACAGTTTGGAGACCACTGACTTAGACTGCAGGGAGACAGCGTCTGCGTAACTTTTTGATCAGGTAAAATCAGCTCACATGCCTGCTTCTACTGCTTGTGACAGAACCTTTGTAGGGGCAAGAGATGAGGTTAGTTATTACTGTAGATCAAAATATGCGTCATGTAGAATCCACAGCAGCCAGCCAAAAATCAGTCCAAGATGCTAAAAGCTGAATTCTGATTATTGATTGCACTCATTATGTGAGTAAATAAGAGCCTTAGATGTAAGCTGTGAAAGGTTTTTTTGGTTGGGGGGGGGTTACACTATTTTAAGTGCACAATATATATTTTAATATTGATACAGTTTTCAGGTTTACATGTAAATTCTGTATTGTACAAGTAAATTAATCATACAGGTGAAATGCTACCCCCTCCCTTTAGGACCCGCTGGATTTATATGGGTCCTGCTACAATGCCAACAAGAAAATAAAAGGAAGTATCAACAATTTTGATGACGTTATGACACTTAACCATTCTTTTATATATATATATATAATATACACTATATTTATCGTGAATGCCAAATATAAAAGCAAAACATAAGCAAATATAGCAAAAAAACATTGTCCACATCAGACAGCAACCCTTAATAATTGCTTTAGCCCGGGTTCACATATATGCGGTACATCGCATGTGATTCGCACAGGAACCGTACCGCATTCCTCTGCCAATCACATGCGATTTGTATGCGGTGCGATCGGAGCCGTACATTTTGTATGGCTCTAATTGCACCGCACCCGCACCAAAAACGCAAAGGACCCTTTTTTGGGTCTGCACTAGAATTGGATCACATGGGTATTCACACCTATGTGATCCGATTCTGCACATCGCACCGCGTTTTGCAGACTGCTTTCGGGGTGTTGTTAACTTAACATACACACCCGCAGCGGTTCGCATGAACGGGGTACGATTCTGATGCCATGTGGAATTTCACTGAAAATGCTGCGAATTCGCATCAGTGTGAACCAGGGCTTACTAACATAAATAAATAAATAAGCCCCAATATACATTTTTACTATGAATTGAGTTTAACCCCTTCCCGCCGGCGCCTCCCGGCCCTTTCAGAAGCCGGGAGGTGGGACGGGCGGGGTTAAGGAATCATGTGACCGCCGTGACGCGTCGTCACAGTGGTCACATGATTGGGAAATGTCCCGATCGAAAGAGCAGACCGGGACCTTTCCGTGAGTACCAGACATGTGTGCTGGGAGCATGCAGGGTGCACGCTCTCAGCACATATGTTTTTTGTTAAGTGCGCGCAAATGTGCGTCCGCTCGGCGTCTAGGCCCAGACGCCGGAAGGCCGCACATTTGTGTGCGGCTGGCGTGAAGAGGTTAAAATTACCCAAAGTGCTCTCTGTAACAGCAATATCAGCAAGAGGATGGAACAGCTGAGCAGAAAGGGTTCAATAGACTGAGTCAGGCAGCACTGCACTGTGGGAACTGTAGTCCAGAAGAGAGAGAGACTGTACTGTAATCAAGAGCTTTTGAAGGGCATTTCCCAGAAGGAGATTGCCAGGAGATGGGGAAAGAGCTGCATTTTCTCAGACTGTACAGGACACAGCTTCCTCTTGCTGTGAGGGAGACTGGAGAGAGCACATTTCTGTCCAGTATCCACGATCACTGCATCTGAGCAGTATTGGGAGCACCGAGTTCCAGGTTGCCAACATCCAGAGTCACATGTGTGCAGAGCAGAGAGTGGACTAATCTGTTAGAGAAGACACTAATAGCTTGTGATGAGGCAGAACTTGGTTTACTTGTGTGGCTTAAGTTGCAAACATACATAACATTTCAGCAAACTGTAACAGCAGACATCTTGGTTTTGAAGAGAGAGAGAAGAGAGAGAGAACCAACAAGTTTTACAGATATGCACAACTGGTAACCTTAGTGTACAGTGCCATCTACTGGTCAAGTGATATTAACACACAATACTGTATATAGTACATGCTGTTGCATCCCCAACATAATCGCTGTGTGTGAGCAGATGTTGAGCTCCCACGGGTGGGGATTTACTATCTGCTGCTAGACAGACTGAGCCCTTTGGGAACTGACCATACCATGATCTAGGAGCCTTATTGCTGCTTGCAAGCTTAACTGGGACTGTACTCATATGCACCAATGGTAAAACTGGGCCCCAACGCTAGCTGGCTGAAGAATTAGGATTAAAGACTGTCACTTTACAGCTGCTACACAGAGACTTTCACCTATTGCTTATGCTACGAGGTACCTCTCAGAGGACAAGGCACCATATCCTGGCCATTCTCCTAGAGTGCACTGTAGACTAGTTACAGCATTACTATTCACATTGCAGGTAATGTTTATATGAACTGTTTATTGCTGACTTTGCTGATTGATGAGTTAATCCCAGTCTATGGGCTCATGTACACTGCAGCTGATAAACTCACGTTTAGGAGCTGTTCAGCATTTTTTTCAGCAGTCCCTGAATTCTCTCTAATGTTTTCCTATGTGTCCATGTACACATCTTCCTTTACAGTTGTTTACAGGCAGTTGAGTTTACAGTTGTTTTTTTGAACGCAACAAACTTGCGTTCAGACGTCGATGTTATCAGCGTTTCAAATGCAAAATGCTTGTAAACGCGGCTAAACGTTTATAAGTGTTTGCATATGAATTTTTTTTTAACTCTTCCAGTTCCCAATGCTGTCCAGAGCCTTTTGCTTCTACTCTCTGTATTTCTCTGAAACAGTCTGAAATCGTTAATAATTTACCACTTTTCAGTGCATTCTGGGCATTTGGGAGGTTCTCCTGTGCTTATCTTTAAAAAAACTCTTCTAAACGCAAACCTGCATAAACGCGTTATGCAAACGCAGATAAACAGACGTTTTTCAACATTTTCTAGCAGTCAGTTTCCATCGTTCAGAAACATCCCGTATACATGGGGCCTAATGGTACAGAACTCTATTTTAAGTTACCTTGGCAAAGTGATCAAACTGTCTAGTGGATTCTTTCTGAACCTACCTTCTGTGTGTTCATTTATAACCCATCTAGAGTATAACCCATCAATTGTCTCCACCTCTTAAAATCACAGTAGTTCCAACAGTGAGCTGATCTCTAGAGAGTGATGGGGAGCACAGGGAAGAGAGAAGGAAAGAAGGAAGGATGGGTTGCTTCTCTGAGCTGATGAACTTTGTAAATAAGTGTTGTTATTTTTTGCAAAGCAATTTGAACTAGCCCCTCATTTACTCATGCAGGCAGGGCCGGTGCTTCCACTAGGCAAACTAAGCAGCCGCCTAGGGCACGTTGCTACCTAGGGTGCCTGGGCACAGCACTCTCTCTGTGTGGGACGCCACCATGTCATGAATGATCCTTCAGCTGAGAGGAGGGGCAGCAGAGGAGAGGAAGAAAGGACAGAGAAAGCTGCCGGGTGTCTAGGGCCAGTGCAGCAGCTGAGCTGCCGATCCTTCCAGTGTTCCTCTCAGATGCAGTCCCTTACTGCAAGCCAGCTGGCAGCTGCTGATCACTGTGGAGTTCCAGCTCTTCTCTTTCCGTTCGTGAATGGAGGTGGAAATGCGCCTACAGAGGTAATGTCTGACTCTGATGTATCATGTCTGTGTGAGTGTGATCCAGCCGGCCAGCCATCCATCACATGTGCAATGTGTCAGTGAGTGATGACATCATCACGGTCCCACAGCTTGCTCTTCTAGTGCCTGCTGGGCCTGCTGATCTGTGTCAGTGTTGGTGGTGGTGTGTTGTGTTGGATCTGTCAATGTGTGGGATCGCTCAGTTCAGGTGTCCTCTCTGTGTGTGTGGGGGCTGGGCTGCCTGCTGTCACAGCGTTTTACCCCCCCCCCCCCATTGCCTGCGGAATTCCAGCCTGGGATCTGTCAGAGTGTGGATCCATCATCCTCCACTCACTGCAAGTGTCAGGGCAAATGAACAAGTTTGCTATATAGCAGACCCCTACAGCTGCTACAATCTCTGTGGACAGTCTGGAATGGAGTTAGGGCCTATACTATGCCAAGGACCTACCCTGCCCTCACAATACAGTGCTTTTTGCTGCTTGGACATCAAACATTGCATTATGGGAGATAGAGGTGAGAGCAGTGGCATCCCTAGGTATGTGCGGGGGGTACACGCCGCACCATGTGACACCTATCGCACAGGGTGACACCAGACCCGCTCCACAAAAAAGGTAAGTATTAAAGCAAGCTGACGATCCCCACAGGATGGATCGAATCTGCGGATTGAGCATAATGGATTGGAGTCCGGTTCATTATGCTCCCCAATCCACAGATCCGATCCATCCTGCGGGGATCATCGGCTTGATTTAAAACTTACCTTTTCGTGGTGCGATCAGTTAATCCCGTATAGGTTGCAAGCCGACAATCCCCGCAGAATGGATTGGCTCTGCGGATTGGGGAGCATAATGGATCGGACTCCAGTCCATTATGCTCAATCCGCAGATCCGATCCATCCTGCGGGGATCGTCGTAGGGGTGACACCAAGTGTTACTGCATCGGGTGACACCAAGTGTTACCGCACCGGGTGACACCAACCCTAGGGACACCCCTGGGTGAGAGTCAGTCATAAATTCCCCTATACCCAGAAGAACCTTATTTTTGTTAGGAGGAAAGGAACATCGAAATATGAAAATCAGAATTATTCAAGTGATGAATTTCAGATTTTTTTTTTCATTCCTGAACGTATTAAATTCAGTACGATTATACAAAAGGCGTTCCCTTTAATCTACAACTTGATGTCAGCAGCACAAAATCGTTCTCGCTCCAGGGTGATATTCAGTGTCTCTGCTGACTTAAGTACCTCTATATATGATGCGGCATTAGCACCGATTCCAGGACAGTGGTGTTATCTCGGGGCTTAGTCAGGAGCAGCTGCTGCTGGCAGCGGGGAGCACCATGTGCTCCATGTTAACAGCAACAAAACCATTACCAGAAAAGAAGTTATTGTACAGGCCAAACCACAAATTACATTCAAGGCCTTAATCCACGGATTATACCCCATCCCTCTTAACTCCTAGCAAGCATGTTGTAACATATCTACCCTTCAATAATGAAAACCAACAATGTATATCTGGGCAACAATAAGTACATGCAACACTGGCCCGTATTGTATCCCTTCACAAATAATGCGAGCACAGAAAAATACTTGGTGATTCTACCAATAATCCTGCAAGGTCCTGACATCCTGTTTGAGCTGACAACACGGGGGGGTTATTTACTAAAACCGGAGAGTGCAGAATCTGGTGCAGCTCTGCACAGTAACCAATCAGATTCCAGGTTTTATTGCTAAACGTTAACTGACAAGCTGAAGTCAGAAGCTGATTGGCGACCATGCAGAGCTGCACCAGATTCTGAGTGCTCCAGTTTAAGGCCCCTTTCACACGGGCGTTCCGTTTTTTTCATCAGTTCAGTCATGTTTTTTTCAAGCAAAAACAGATCAGTTTACATCTGTTTTTCATCAGTTTACATCCATTTTTTCATTAGTTTACATTCATTTTTTCATCAGTTTACATCTGTTTTTCATCAGTTTACATCTGTTTTTTTCATACGTTTACATTAGTTTTTAGATCATTGTACATCAATTTTTTATACGTTTTTCATCCGTTTACATACGTTTTTCATCAGTTTACATACGTTTTTTTCATCCGTTTTTCATCCGTTTACATTCGTTTTTCATCAGTTTGCATCAGTTTTTTCCATACGTTTTTCATACGTTTACATTTGTTTTTCATCAGTTTACATCCATTTTTCATCAGTTTACATCCTTTTTTTATACATTTTTTGTCCCTTTACATTCGTTTGTCATCAGTTTACATCAGTTTTTTCATCCGTTTATATTCATTTTTCATCAGTTTACATCCATTTTTCATCAGTTTACATCCGTTTTTTTATACGTTTTTCATCCCTTTACATTCTTTTTTATCAGTTGACATCAGTTTTTTTCATACGTTTTTCATCCGTTTACATTAGTTTTTTATCATTCTACATCAGTTTTTTTCATACGTTTTTCATATGTTTACATCCGTTTTTCATCAGTTTACATACGTTTTTCATCAGTTTACATACGTTTTTTTCATCCGTTTACATTCGTTTTTCATCAGTTTGCATCAGTTTTTTCCATACGTTTTTCATACATTAACATTTGTTTTTCATCAGTTTACATCCATTTTTCATCAGTTTACATCCTTTTTTTATACATTTTTCATCCCTTTACATTCGTTTGTCATCAGTTTACATCAGTTTTTATATCTGTTTACATTCGTTTTTCATCAGTTTACATCCATTTTTCATCAGTTTACATCCATTTTTTATATGTTTTTCATCCCTTTACATTCTTTTTTTATCAGTTTACATCAGTTTTTTTCATACGTTTTTCATACGTTTACATTAGTTTTTTATCATTTTACATCAGTTTTTTTCATACGTTTTTCATACGTTTAAATCCATTTTTCATTAGTTTACATACGTTTTTATCAGTTTACATAAGCTTTTTTCATACGTTTTTCATACGTTTACATTTGTTTTTCATCAGTTTACATCTGTTTTTTTTATACATTTTTCATCCGTTTGCATTTGTTTTTCATCAGTTTACATCCATTTTTTATATGTTTTTCATCCCTTTACATTCTTTTTTTATCAGTTTACATCAGTTTTTTTCATACGTTTTTCATACGTTTACATTAGTTTTTTATCATTTTACATCAGTTTTTTTCATACGTTTTTCATACGTTTAAATCCATTTTTCATTAGTTTACATACGTTTTTCATCAGTTTACATAAGCTTTTTTCATACGTTTTTCATACGTTTACATTTGTTTTTCATCAGTTTACATCTGGTTTTTTTTATACATTTTTCATCCATTTACATTTGTTTTTCATCAATTTACATCCGTTTTCATCCGTTATGTTATGCTTTAAAATTGCACACACCTGTGCAAACGGCAACACATAGCGTACATTTTACTACCTGTAAATAAAAAAGCCTTTACATGTTACCACTTTAGATTTACACAGGAGATCTGGTGCTAGAATCACTGCCCACAATCTGACGTTCGTTTTGATACCTCACATGTGCGGGGCGATCGCTGTTTGCGCACGTGTGGGACCAACGTGTGCATTCACAGAGTGGATGGTGGCACAAAAATCTTTTCAATTATTTCTTTCCTTTTACAATGTCGCTTTAATTTTTTTTTTCACTTTTATTGTTATCACAGGGAATATAAATATCTCCTGTGATAGCATTAGGCAGTGACAGGTACTCTTTATTTATTGTATTTTTTATTTTATTTCAGGTACTTATATAGCACCATCAATTTACACAGCACTTTACATATATTATTATACAGGATTTATATAGCGCCAACAGTTTGCTCAGCACTTTACAATATAACGGGAGACAATACAGCAACAATACAGTTCAATACAAGAGGGTTAGGAGGGCCCTGATCCTGGGAGCTTACAATCTACATTGTACATTCACTTCAGTCCCTAACCCTCAAGGGGTGTACAATCTTTATAGAGAGATCTGGGGTCCATTAGACTGCAGATGTCTCCTTTGCCCTTAAAAGTATTTGATCACCTTTATGATCGGTGTGATGAAATGTTTTCCCTATTTAAAACGTTGCTAATTACATCCGGGAAAACCGGAAGTGATGTACAAAGTGGTATTAAAACGTTTTGAGTTTTAACACACCAGCAGATGGCAGCACAAGGCTGCACACACAGTCACAGGGAGCACCAACCTTCATAAATCAGTGTGCAAAAAGACATCGTCCTGTGTACATCAGGAGCTGTGCAACTGGTGCTATTCTGACCACGTGCGTTACCACGTGTGCTATTTCGTCATGGACAGCATGTTAGAACAAAGAGCAAATGTGAAATTCTGCGTGAAACTGGGAACATCTTCCACAGAGACATTTAACATTTTCATTGCTTATTTAGGTTTCCTCTGGGTGTTCTGGTTTCCTCCCACACTTCAATGACATGCTGGCAGGTTAATTAGCTCCTATCTAAATTGGCCCTATTATATATATGTATGCATGGGAGACAGGAACTTTAGATTGCTAGCGGCTAGAGGAAAGGGACTGATATGAATGTACAGTGTGTAAAGTGCTGCGTACATTGCCAAGGCTACTTAAATACCTGCAATAAATAATAAATAAATACAGACATGCCAGCAATGGCAGTGCGGCATTTCTCAGAATGAGTTCTCTGTTGGTGAATACCATCCTTATCTAGTGTGTGCTGAAATGGTCACTTGTAGTCTCCATTGGAAGCCCATATGACAATGCAGGAGTACATTAGGCAAAACAGACAGCGAGTTGTCACCCTATAACAGGAAGTGCCTGAACAAGTGATGACCAGGGATTATTTTAACCCCCCTGGCGGTATTCCCAAGTGTAGCTCGGGGTAAAGTTTCAGTACCAAAAGCGGTAACCCTGAGCTACACTCGGGGTTACCATGCGGCGTTGCTCAGGGATCCCCTGCAGCACCTACCTTGTCCTTCGCTCCCACGATGTGTCCCCTGCAGCGTCCCCTGCCATCTCGTCCAGCTGATGCCAGCATCCGTCTTCCGTGTTCCGGTCCCTGTAATGTCGGGCCGTACGGGGGCCGTAACCGGTGGCAAATTTGATATTTTTTAAAAATTTAATTTTTTTAAAAACGATTATTACATAGTAAAACATCGCTGTTTCAAACCATTTCACATACATTTTGTCCCGAGTGCTTTGTCCTGTGCCCTGCCTGCATTTTTACTGTTCTTTTTGCCTGGAAATTTAGAAAAGTCCATGGCGTCCAAAAAGTGTCCCTTTAGGTCAAAATCGGTTTTAGACCGGCTAGAGAACAGCGATAGTAAATCAGAACTACTTGCAGAATTGAGTGATAATGATTCGTGGGGGAAATTCGTCATCAGACACTGAAAACGATTCTGCAACTTTGCTCAGTGATGTGCGAACTTGGCGCTCTATTTCACATTTCAGTGTTTTTGGTTTGATTATATTATTGAATTAAATTTATTATTATTATATTATTTTTTATGATTATTTATTAAATTATAATTTATGATTTTGTGTTTCAAATTTTATCCTACCCGGGATGTTTACTAGACTCTTGTTCGGACAGATTTCAGTGAGTTATTCCTAAAAATTACAGGCCTACAAAAAAAACCCGACATATTTCCATGCAAAAAAATGTACCGCTTTCAGCACCAAAAATCTGAAATAATCAGACCGCCAGGGAGGTTAATGAAAATAAGAAATTAGATAAATATTACTATATAAAGCTTCTATGAGATTTGAGTGCATGAGTTTATATTTTCTCTAAAGTACCCAAAATGATCCCCAATTTATCTCCTGTACATTCGCCTGGTCCTGCGATGGGAGCTGCCATACCCATGGTACTTCTGATAATGAAGAATCCCACCATTTCGGAATGTAGCCATGTGTAATTCATGAATGGTAAGATTCTCAGCAGATTGGACAAATCTCATACATATATTCAGGAGAATGGAATGAAAGCCACGCTATGCAGATTTGCTGAGTCTCTTAGCTTTCAATTCTCTCCTTGCTATTCATTACCGTACCCATTGTCTCTATGCCAATGTGTCCTCAGGTTTGTGGATGGATATGGAAGTTTCCTACAGTGGATCTTTACAAGTGACATTAGAAACCAAGATGAATTTATCCAAGCTGGGGAAAGACTCGGTGATGGAGGAAGGTGGACTGCCCGCGAGCCGTAGAGAGGGGTAAATGATTCTTTTTCAATAAACGATACCCTTCTTCGTTCTTCCTTTTCCTTCTTATCAACATGTCGATTATATTTTTAAAAGAAGCCTTTCCATTTTTCAATACATACCATATTTTAAACCCTATGACATCACTTGATCTCTTTGCTTCTCTATACAATGGAGGTAGATCGTGGCTGGTGGGAGGGGCCAGCAGGGCACTCTACATAGTTGAAAATATCACAGCACCTTGCCTTTGTATTCCTGTCAAGATCCCTCAGCCATGATGCAAGCAGTGGGCTGGCTCTTGGGAGGAATTATGCAAATTATGCAAATATCAAAAGCCTTGATGGGTGGGTGCCAGTCTGTAGGACATGCAGATGACCCTAGGTAACAGGGATCCTGCGAGACTCCGAAACGTTGCCTTGCTGTAACTATGTAAACCTTCATTAAAGCTTTTTCGGACCCACATTGGAGATCCTTGGTGTGCCGGTGACATTTCTCTCCATTGGCGTCAGGTAATACTCACATGTGATGCTGAGCTTCATGATTGAAATATCTGAAAATAGAACTCCATGTCCTCTGACACTTCAAAGAGGAGCTTCATCCAAAAAGGGGAAGTTCTGCATTAAGTCCTCTTCCCTCCAACTCTACCACAGTTGGCATCAGGGGCGGACTGACCATTCAACCACTCGGGCACTGCCCGAGGGCCCGGGGTCAGTAGGGGGCCCTATGAGATGCCCCTGGTACCTTTCATTTGCTTTTTCATAGGCTTTTTTGGGTGTGGGTGATGACACAGGGCCCCATGATCCCCTATTGCCCGGGGGCCCCATGAGTTGTCAGTCCGCCCCTGGTTGGCATATCATATTTTTAGGAGTTCCAAGTGGAAGTTCACCCCCGTCTCTTCACCAGCAGCTTTCTGGGACACGTCTGGGTCCCAGAAGGCTGCTGGACCATTCACAAAGCACAACGCGGCTTGCTCATGTACAGTAGCCACAAGCTGTCACAGTCAGCTTCCTACACTACAGACTGGCGAAGAACTGGGCCAGATGAGGATGGCGCTGGATCCCTGGACAGGTGAGTGTCTATTTATTAAAAGTCAGCAGCTACAGTATCTCTAGCTGCTGACTTTTAGTTTTTTTTTCACCTAGAGTGAAAAACCGCTTTAAATAGTTTGTTTGGCCCACCTTGGACTCATTTTTATACAGGAAATAATGGGATGCTGCTTAGTCTATAATATAATGTATTGATTTGTGCTACGCACATTAAGCTGAGTTCCAGCAGCAGTACCCAAGGCTTCCCTTCTACTGCCGGATATAAATATAGCCAGTTGCCCTACATATCCTCCAGTTTTTGTAGCTGCTGACTTTTTTTTTGAGCTGGAACTCCGCTTTAAAGAGTTTCTAAAGCCAAAAACAAAAATGTAATATAGTGCAACTTACCAGTTCTTAGGTTTTGGTGGCGGGGGGGGGAGCGGGTACCCGAATTTGACAGGTACCAAGTCCCACTTCCGGTCCGATCGCCTAAGCGATACGAAACGGAAGGTGGCCTCCCTCTCTCCCTCCCTGTAGTCTTTTGGGACACGTGACAGGTCCAGGAAGACTACAGGACCATTCATGAAGTGCAGCGCTACTCACGCATGTGCAGTGGTTGCTGTGAAGCCGGGTGCCCACACTAAAGATGCCGGCGCCTGGAGCACAGGACGGCCAGTGAAACGGGCTGCGGGGAGGACACACCGCGGGACCGAGGGACAGGTAAGTGGGTGTTTTTTAAAAGTCAACAGCTACAGTTTTTGTAGCTGCTGACTTTTATTTTTTTACAGGGTGAGTGGAACTCCGCTTTAAGCTCAATCTCTCTTTGTCGTAGTCATGCATTCCTTTACAGCACAATTTCATAAGACCTTGCAGTGCATTTTTAGATCTCGCAGACACATTAAACACTGGATTGTAGGAGATTTAATTTTCTGGAATTAATTAGATGGTGCTAGTAGGCTTAATTAGACCTTCTGCTCCGTATCATTTTAATTAGAACATGTGGCGAGCACAGATGTGGAGATCCAAGCAGAGTTAAAGTAACGCTGTCACGAAAATAATCAAACTACATGATTATATTCTGGATTTAAAAAATATGTTTCTAGATACATTACGCAGCTCTTACTACATGCGCTCACTCCGGCCTGATCTGCACATCGGTGCTCTAGACCTAATAGTGGACCATGCTTGTGTCATGTGTGCTGCCGTTCATATTCTCAGATATAACTACAGTTGTGCTCAAAGCTTTGCGTACCCTGGGAGAAATGGTGACATTCTGGCATCAATATTGATAATATGACTGATTACTTTTATTTATCCCCTTCACGCCTAAGGGTAAAACAAATCCAATTGGGCAGCAGAGTGGCTAAATGGTTAGCACTTCCGCCTGGCAGTACTAGGGTCGTTGGTTCGAACCCCAACCACGGCACCACCTGCCTGGAGTTTGCATGTTCTCTCTGTGCCTGCATGGGTTTCCTTTGGGTACTCCAGTTTCCTCCCACACTCCAAAGACATGCTAGTAGGTGAATTGATTCCTGTCCAAATTGTCCCTAGTATGTGTATGTATGAATGTGAGTTAGGGACCTTAGGTTGTACACCCCTTGAGGGTTAGGGACTGATGTGAATGTACAATATATATGTAAATATATATAAATGGATGGTGCTATATAAATACACGTAATAAATAAATAATTAAAGGGGAACTTCACTCTCTCAATCAACATGGACTATTTTTAACCCTTACGCTGCTAGCATTAGTAAATAGATAGGAAAGTAGATCATATTTACTCGTTTTAAACATTTTTCTTTCTTCAGTTACTTGCTGGTTTTCATGCCTAGGCAAATAATGTCATACTTCCCAGCAGTTTTTAAGAAGGGAGGGTTCTCAGCTCAGCCTATGCCTGAGCTAAGGGCAGATGGATTCCAAGAAATAAATGATACATGAATCACTTGCCCTTACTTAAGATGGCCTCTTCCAGAAATGCCAGGGGTTGTTTTTCAAGATGATTTCTCAGCAAAATAAAGCATGGAGACATGGATGGATGGCTGAGTTTGCTTTCAATATTAGAAATGAATTAAATAGCATTTTTGGTTTGTGATGCCCAGATGCAGTGCAGTTCCACTTTAAGAAGTGGAAAGCTTGGGGATCTCATGATACCAAGCCAAGGTCAGGTAGACTAAGAAAGATTGCAGCCGCAACAGCCAGAAGAATTGTTCGGGCAACAAAGAAACCCCACAGGTAACCTCAGGAGAAATACAGGCTGCTCTGGAAAAAAGATGGTGTGGTTGTTTTAAAGGAGCACAATATGACGATACTAAGCTGCATGGCCGAGTTGCCAGAAAGAAGCTTTTACTGCTCCAAAAAAAGCCCAGTGAGGCATGTCAAGGTGTTGTTAACCGGGCTTTTTTGTGGCAATGGTGCAGTATCTGAACAAGGACTCCACGGCAGGATTGCAAGATTTTTAAAAGATTATTTAAAAGTTTCAGGTTTATAAAGATTGAAATGTACTTTTACTATGACAATACCATTTAAAGCTTTTACGTGATATTACTGATTTGGATAAGATTTACTTTACCTGTTATTGTTGGGTTAATTTTGTGCACGCAATATTCAGGAATCATCTAGTGGAGCTTTGCTGTTGCAGAGGGTGGGAGTGTCAGCTGCTCGGTCTTCTCTCTATCAGCTGCTGAAGTGATATAGAAATAGAGGAGATTCTGTGAACAGGCTGGCAGCAAGCTGACGGGAAACAATGCACAGAGTAAAACAATGCCTGCATCATCTGCAAAGGGATAATTAGTGCTGGATGGAGGCGTACCTCCCACGGCACAGAGCGAGAGGGGTGGAGGACGTACCTGTCACATCAGACTGCTTAATATTGCAACATGCATTGCAATGGTTTGGATAACCATGGTAAAAATAGAAGGGAAAACAAGCTTGCTAAGATCATGAGGGCACAGAGGAAGGTCTAAATTAGATGTCAACTATCCCCCCGCCTGACCTGTGCTGTGATTTGGTACAGCACAAGTTGGTCAGCAGCTTCCAAACAATGATTTATGGCTGGGACCTGCTGATTGGCTTAGCAAATCACAGCACAAAGCCCTGTGTTTACTAACAACACAGGGCTGTGGACACAGAGCAGGAATATAGCTGTTTTTTCTCCCTGCAAAGCAGGGAGAAAAAACAGCCACATCTGTTAGTAAAAGCAGCACATTTTACACACATTGCACGTTGTTAGGCACACATTTAAAGTGTTACTAAACCCTTGACCCTGCATTCACTATATCTGGTCTCCCCGGACCCTGCATTCACTATATCTGGTCTCCCCAGACCCTGCATTCACTATATCTGGTCTCCCCGGACCCTGCATTCACTATATCTGGTCCCCCCGGACCCTGCATTCACTATATCCGGTCTCCCCGGACCCTGCATTCACTATATCCGGTCTCCCCGGACCCTGCATTCACTATATCTGGTCTCCCCGGACCCTGCATTCACTATATCTGCTCTCCCCGGACCCCGCATTCACTATATCTGGTCTCCCCGGACCCTGCATTCACTATATCCGGTCTCCCCGGACCCTGCATTCACTATATCCGGTCTCCCCGGACCCTGCATTCACTATATCCGGTCTCCCCGGATCCTGCATTCACTATATCTGCTCTCCCCGGACCCTGCATTCACTATATCCGGTCTCCCTGGACCCTGCATTCGCTACATCCGGTCTCCCCGGACCCTGCATTCACTATATCTGGTCTCCCACAGTACACACAACATGGAAATGCAATTTTTTTAGTAAATATAAACTGCTAAATACCTTTTCTCATCAGCAGTTACCCTAGGTTCACATCTGTGTGGAAATGCAGACCCGCGGGCAAGTGCCATTAGTTCTAATGGCACGCCGCCCGCACTGGAAAACGTAACCATCCTGGGAACCGAGGTTCCTGTGCGGGCTGCATTTTCCAAAGAAGTGCAGGGACTTCTTTCCTGCACGTCACGGGGCATGGGAGTCCATTCAAATGAATGGGCTCTCGTGCCCATGCAAAACACGGCCCGCACGGCCGCATAGATATGAACCGGGGGTAAGAACAGTCTTGTGACTTCTATCTGTGTCCAGCTGAGCACTAGTTAAAGCTTGTAGGAGGAGTTTTCATTCTCCTCTCACTGTCCTATGAGGCTGCATAACCCCTGACCCTCTGTCTGGACAGTGCTGATTGGCCCTGTGCTGATCACATGACCCCCTCCCCCCCCCCAAAAAAAAAGAAAAACACTAAACTGACCATGTGCAGAGTGACTCCTAGGGCTCTGTACTATCAGCAGATAGATTGGAGACAGTAGAAGAATGGGAGGATCAGAGAAGACAGAATCAAACAGCCTTTTTACACAATGCAGAGGATTAACCCCTTAGGTTCCACAGTGAGTATAACAAGCATGCTTTACTGCATATACAGACTGATTGTACTGTTGTGGGTTTAGTAACACTTTAACCTTTTCATTGCCCCTAGATGTTAACCCCTTCCCAGACAGTGTCATTAGTACAGTGACATATCTCTGTATTAGTGTCACTATTGATGTCAGTGTCAATTAATCAGCTAATGTCCCTCCCAGCTAGTGTCAACTAGCGCCAGATTGCCCTCCACTCTATCACCGTCCCTCTACCATTACCAGTATAGCGTCATAAATACCAATATATATACCAAAGTTTGTAGACGCTATAACTTTCGCACAAACCAATTAACATACAGTTTGGGATTTTTTTTAAACCAAAGACATGTAGCAGAATACACTTATTTATGAAGAAATTAGATTTTTATAAATTTTTTTGTTGGATATATTTTACAACAAAGAGTAGAAAATTTCATTTTTTTATTTCAAAATGTTCGGTCTTTTTTCATTTATATAATAAAAAATAGGAAACAAAGCTGTGATCAAACACCACCAAAAGAAAGCTTGTTTGAAAAAAATGATATAAATTTCATTTGCTTACAGTGTTGCATGATCGCTCAATTGCCAGTTAAAGGGGGTGAAACTTTCCGGGGCTTAAGTGATTAAAGTTACTTACCTGTTTGTTTGCTTTTGTACAATGAGCTGTGCGTGCAGCTCGGCAAGGGAAAATCTGCTCGAACTCCAGCGCATGCGCGGCAGTAATGTCATCCTCACCCGGATTGAGACCCAGAACTATGTCAGCTGCTGGGAGGGGAGCTCCAGGACACCGCATCTCTGGAGTGGAGGTGAGTATAGTTCCGCTTTAATATATTAGCAGCTCATAGTACATTGTTGTGGTGGTCAATGGGAAGAATGCCTTTTGCATTAGTGGTCAGTGTGAAGATGTTCCCTACACCGGTGGTCAGTGGGAAGAATACCCCTCTGATAGATAGCTAAAAAGATCATTGGTGTCAATGGGTACTTACCTGAGAGGCAGAAATTGCTCATTGCTGAAAGAACCCCTAGCAACCTTTGGAGTTGGGTTGAGAAAGACTGTTATAGACTGTAGAAGGTCCTTATGTTGTTATATATAGAGATGGTAAAATGAACAGAGTACTGCAGTCTTCCTTCCATCCTAGTCATATGACCAGAACCCAGGGCACTGGCCATGAGATTTTTTTTGTGGAGGATCGGAGGATTGCATGGCTCTGTCTGAACCCCAGTCCTGTGAGCTTCTTTAACAGAAATCACATGACCTCTGATGCAGGATTTGGACATGTGACCAGGGGCGGACTGACCATTCGAGCACTCGAGCATTGCCCCAGGGCCTGGGGTCAGTAGAGGGCCCCATGAAATGCCCCTGGTACCTTTTATAGGCTTTTTTGGGTGTGCTTTGAGTGTGGGCAAGGACACAGGGGCCCCATGATCCCCTATTGCCCGGGGGCCCCATGAGTTGTCAGTTCGCCCCTGCATGTGACCCACAGCTAACAGAGCCAGAAGTATGAAATAAACTTTTTATAAATAAACAGTTAAACATAAATCTTTATTCTCAGGGCAATGATGCCAAGAGCCAGGATTTTCACTGATAGTGACGAAGAGTCCTCAAGCGCTGGCTCATCAGAAGACGAAGAGATCCCAGCAGTGGAAACACAGGGAACTCCGGGAGATAGAGCTAACCCAAATAATACTGACAGGTACAGTAAATCACAATATGGCCTTTCTTTATGAGGGAATAGTTTTTATTTCAGTTCAATTGGCCCTATTCTCCAGACGATTCATTATCATACATCCCACCAGGATAATCGGTCCTAACTGAAATGGTTATGGTTGTGTGAATTATATTCAGGGTGGACCATGTTTTCGGTAAACTAGGGTTGTGGCCTTTGCATTGGCTCACTTTACCAAACAGAAAGGAATGGCAACTGGATTCCAAAAAGCAAGAAGGCACAAGAAGATGTATGAAGCAGTGGTCATACTACCTACACAGTGATAGATTCTTTTAACATTCCATGAAAACAAACTGCAGCTCCAGACATGGGTGAGAAGTAGAAGTGGATGGAGAAAGTTCTCCAGGAAACATTATTATTATTATTATACAGGATTTATATAGTGGCAACAGTTTGCTCAGCGCTTTACAATATAACGGGAGAGGGTCCTGCTCCTTGGAGCTTACAATCTAAGAGGAAGGTACAAAAGGTAGTAACTGTGGGGGATGGACTGGTAGGAGGAGTAGAAGATTCCATTATTAGCTGAGGGCAGGATAGGCTTCCCTGAAGAGAGAGGTTTTCAGAGATCGCCTAAAAGTGAGCAGAGTAGGCGATAGTCAGATAGATTGGGGTAGAGAGTTCCAGAGGATGGGGGAAGCTCTGGAGAAGTCCTGGAGAGGAGCATGGGAGGAGGAGATAAGGGAGCTAGAGAGCAGGAGGTCGAGTGAGGAGCAGAGAGGACAGTTTGGGTGATATTTGGAGACAAGATTGGTGATGTAATTTTGGGCAGAGTTATAAATGGCTTTATATGTTATTGTTAATGTTTTGAATTTTATTCGTTGGGCAATGGGAAGCCAGTGGAGGGATTGGAAGAGAGGGGTGGAGGACACTGAGTGGAGGCCAGTGGAGGGATTGGCAGAGAGGGATGGAGGACACTGAGTGGAGGCCAGTGGAGGGATTGGCAGAGAGGGATGGAGGACACTGAGTGGAGGCCAGTGGAGGGATTGGCAGAGAGGGATGGAGGACACTGAATGGAGACCAGTGGAGGGATTGGCAGAGAGGGGTGGCAGATACAGAATGGTTAGTAAGGTGGATGAGTCTGGCAGCAGCATTCATGATAGACTGAAGAGGGGATAGCCTGCAATGAGGTCGGCCAATGAGGAGGGAGTTACAATAGTCAAGGCGTGATATAACCAGGGAGGGAAGAAGTTGCTTAGTGGTTTCAGTGGATAAGAACGGGTGTATCTTGGAGATGTTGTGGAGGTGAAGTCTACAAGATTTGGTCAGTGATTGGATTTGGGGCTGAAAGGACAGATGGGAGTCTAGGATTACACCTAGTACCCCGGCATGAGGGGAGGAACTGATGGTTGTGTTATTGAAACATGACTACTAATCTCAGAGGTCCCTTCAATTTTCCTTCTGAGCTTTATAACTTCCACTGCAAAGTATTCACTATGCTTCCAGGTGGGAATGCATCATCATGTCATGTTGCCCTTTGCTGTGAATCATTGCTCCTATGTTCTGGTGAATGTAGGCAAGGTCGCAATGGGATCACAAAGAGGACACTGCTTTGACCAGAGAAAACAGCCTATTTTTTTCCCAAGCTCAGACTTAGGGTCCTTCAAAAAAAATCCTCACTATAGAGGACATTGGCAGCTATAGGAACCTATCTGGCATGGCAACCAAGTTCAGAAGATGTTTAATTTAGGTTTTAAATTGGTTTCTCTTCATAGCTGACTTTCCTTTTGCAGCTTCCCAGGTGGGAACAGTACCAGCCGCAAGATTCTTCGCTTTGTAGATAAGATCGCTAAGTCTCGATACTTCCAAAGGGCAACAGAAAATGAGTACATTAAAAGGAAGATGGAGGAAATGTCCAATACTCCTCTGCTGCTGACTGTGGAGCTCCAGGAACTGGAAGGAACCCTGGCCATCAATATCCCCCCTCCCCCCACTGACCGCATATGGTAAGGGCTCAATGTGTAACTTTGCTATTGGTCAGTTGTGACAAGTTTTCAACATTATCAAAGTTCTAGAGATGAGCATTCTAGATTATGTCAGATACAGAATTGCCTGTGATTTATTTATCGTGAGGGCCTTTTTTATAGTGGGAACATAGCAAAAAGCAGTTCCAGCACCTTCAGCACTGAATGTATGTAATGGCAAAGTGTGCTGAAAGGTCTATTGATGCTGGCTGCTGGGGGATTTGTTGTCTTTAGAGGGGATCTTTTTTTACATGGTGGTCTATTGTTGCTGTTGGGGGTCCAATAGTTGCTTGAAGGGAACTAATGTTGAGGGAGAAGTCTATTGTTGCTGGCTGCTGGAGAGTCTATTGATGCTGGCTGCTGTGAGATCTTATGTTGCTGTTGGGGGTCTATTGTTGCTGGAGGGTGTTGTGTTGCGGAGGTCCATTGTTGCTGGGGGAATCTATTGTTTCTGGCTGCAGGGGATTTCATTTATTTTCTTGTTATTATTAACAAATTCCAAACATATTACTTAGCACCCCAAAATGATACCTGGCTGTGTATTCTCTATAAGGAGCAGTACTGGGAGGTGGGTATGGGGAACAGTGCTCAGAGATGGGCAGGGGAAGGAGACAAGAAGTAAATCAGAAGGGGGGAGTTCTTTCATCTATTCTATGAGAAAAAAGCCCTGGTTATCGTGGTTGGGAACCCCAAAGCTTCAACCCATAGAAACTGTGCACTGGTGAGTCCAGTAGGCCTGGATAAGTTACATTGTATACAAGGGCAGTATCCATGATGTTGCTAGTGAAAGTTTTGTTCATAATTTGCTGAATCTCTGACTATTATGCTGATCCTCCAGTTCCATTTTTTAGTGAATCATTGATAAATGACAAGTATGTTGAATGGAGCTTTTCTGCTGGCTGCCTCTCTCCAGTTTCTCTCATGTTTAAGAAAAAAAACACAATGGGGGAGAAATGGAGGACAGAGATACAAGTTATGTAGGCAAGTCGTTTCTAGCGTAATTTGGGCTATGTGTTACATTTTGGAACAGATTTGATATGTGGTCAGATAGACATTTTGCTAGGAATCTCTATTTTCATGGTCTTAAAGTGTTACTAAGCCCACAACAGAAAAATCGGTCTGTATATGCAGTAAAGCACGCTTGTTATACTTGCTGTGGAACCTAAGGGGTTAATCCTCTGCATAGTGTAAAAAGACTGTTTTATCCTGACTTCTCTGATCCTCCCCTTCTCAGTGGTGCCCCCCTCTTATCTCCTGATAAGACATATCATATGAAGACACTCTGCACATGCTCAGTTTGGTGTGTATTGCTAGAGAGGGTTTTTTTTTCTTGAGAAAGTGTATGTGACCAACACAGGGCCAATCAGCACTGCCCAGACAGAGGTCAGGGGTTCTGCATCCTACTAGATTAGAAAGAAAACTCCTTCAACAAGCTTTAACTAGTGCTTTACTAAACACTGATAGAAGTCACAAGACTGCTCTAACTGCTGATGAGAAAAAGTATTTAGTAGTTTATATATTACTAAAATAATTGCATTTTCATGTTATGTGTACTGTGGAAGACATGATAGCGTGAATGCAGGGTCCGGAGAGATCAGATATAGTGAATGTAGGGTCTGGGGAGACCAGATATAGTAAATGCAGGGTCTGGGGAGACCAGATATAGTGAATGCAGGGTCCTGGGAGACCAGATATAGTGAATGCAGGGTCTGGGGAGACCAGATATAGTGAATGTAGGGTCTGGGGAGACCGGATATAGTGAATGCAGGGTCCGGGGAGACCGGATGTAGTAAATGCAGGATCCAGGGAGACCAGATATAGTGAATGCAAGGTCCGGGGAGACCAGATATAGTGAATACAGGGTCCGGGGAGACCAGATATAGTGAATGCAGGGTCCGGGGAGACCTGATATAGTAAATGCAGGGTCCGGGGAGACAAGATATAGTGAATGCAGGGTCCGGGGAGACCTGATATAGTAAATGCAGGGTCCGGGGAGACCAGATATAGTGAATGCAGGGTCCGGGGAGACCAGATATAGTGAATGCAGGGTCCAGGGAGACCTGATATAGTGAATTCAGGGTCCGGGGAGACCAGATATAGTGAACACAGGGTCCTGGGAGACCAGATATAGTGAATGCAGGGTCCTGGGAGACTGGATATAGTGAATGCAGGGTCTGGGGAGACCAGATATAGTGAATGCGGGGTCCGGGGAGAGCAGATATAGTGAATGCAGGGTCCTGGGAGACTGGATATAGTGAATGCAGGGTCTGGGGAGACCAGATATAGTGAATGCAGGGTCCAGGGATTCCAGATATAGTGAATGCAGGGTCCAGGGATTCCAGATATAGTGAATGTAGGGTCCTGGGAGACCTCATATAGTGAATGCAGGGTCCAGGGTTTAGTAACCCTTTAAGTTCTTGGTTGCAATATTTAGGCACTTGTATTGCAGTTACAATACTGTGGAGGAGGAAGTGGGGCATCCACCCACCGGGGAATCTACAGCAATCAGTCAGATTGCAGATCTCATATTTATTCCGGCTGGGTTGAATTCTGAGCAAATTTTCTTTAGAAAATCAGAACTCTTGTGCATTTTAGTTAGACCTAGTGCACTCAGTAGTCAGCACTCAGTAACAGACTTGGTCAGACACCCCCCTGCTCTTTCTCTGTAATATAATTCTGTGTGTGGACACATGATGATGGCCATTGCTTTTACCCTGCTCAGAACAATATAGTGTATCAATAGGAAGCTGCATTTTATTTAACATAAAAGGTATTGCCAAAATATAAGGCATTGCCAAGCAGATTGAACTATTTGAAAAGCCTTCAACCGGCTGAATTTAGTCAGACTTGACTTTCTATCCATGTTTTCCTGCTGTGTTGATGAAAGTAGAAAGATTTGAAGTAACAATTGTCAGCATATGTTGTAGGTACAGCTTCCGATCACCGCCACAAGTGGAGATGAAGGTTGTCCCAAAGCTTGGAGAGAGAGAAGTCACATTTATACATGTCACTGAGTGGATAGAGAAGAAACTGCAAGATGAGTTCCAGGTACCTGACTTCAAAAATAGTATGTCTGCCAACATTTCATGCACACTTACTTTGTGGTGAAATGCACACATTACTTCGTGGCAATGCTGTAGGTAAAAGGCACATACAAAAAAATGGCTGCAACATTGTGAACACTAAAGTTACATTTAAAAAGGGCTTTGGCTGGAGCTTCAGTCAGACGGCTATCAGTCTAAGCCAGCTCATCACGTTCCAGATGCATCGAAACAAAAGGTGCCCAAAGTATAACAGTTTGTTTTCTTTAAAAAGTAGCCACAGCCAGAGTACAAATGTCTGTCCCCTGCCAGAATTGTGTAGTGAGGGATCCTTGTTCTCTGTGTAGAAGCAGTGGACTCTCTGTATCTGACACACCTCTTGCAGAGAGCATGAACTTTGCTAATTGAAGAGCTCTGACTCAGCAAAGGTGTGTTGGACCCCTGAACTCCTTCCACACAGAAAGCAAGGGTCCTTCTTCTTAGCAGCTTGCTGGCAGAGGACAGGCTTTTCTGCTCAGGCTGTAGCTACTTTCCAAAGGAAACCGACTGTACTTTTGCTTTTACGCATAGAATGTACTTAGCCGATTTAAATGAAAAGTTTAGTTGACCTCTACGATTGAGCCCGTGGGGAGGGTGAAACGTGTTAGAGGGGCATGGCAGTGGCCGAACTACTAGGGTCACAAAGGTTGCACTTGCGACCAGCCCTAGTGTTACGCCTCTGTGGTTGGCCCCAAGCAGTGTTGCCAGTACAAAAGGGCACTTTTCTGCTGTCCATAAACAGCAGAAAAGTGCCTGTTAAAACTACACTTGTTCACAAACTTCCTCGCCCTGCTTCCCCCTCCTTGTGCAGCTGACCAGCGGATCGCCCGAGCCGAGCTCTATTTAGCCGGCTCTGTAAAATATGCATGCACAGTTCCAGAGCCAGCCGATTAGTAATTGGCTGAGCTCAGCTTGGGTAGGGGGTGGTCTGCTGGTCAGGTTTGCAAGGAGGGGGCGTGGGGAGGGGGGAGAGGAAGCTCGGGAACAAGTGTGGTTTTAACGGGAACTTTTCTGATATAAAGGTCCCATCTTATACAGTGGGGCAAAACAGTATTTAGTCTTGCCTATTGCAGATTCAGTCTTCCCAGCCTGGTGCAGGTCTACAATTTTGTTTCTGGTGTCCTTCGACAGCTCTTTGGTCTTCACCATAGTGGAGTTTGGAGTGTGACTGTTTGAGGTTGTGGACAGGTGTCTTTTATACTGATAACAAGTTCAAACAGGTACCATTGATACAGGTAATGAGTGCAGGACAGAGGAGCCTCTTAAAGAAGAAGGTACAGGTCTGTGAGAGCCAGAAATCTTGCTTGTTTGTAGGTGACCAAATACTTATTTTCCACCATAATTTGCAAATAAATTCTTTCCAAATCAGCCAATGTGATTGTCTGGATTTTTTTTCTCATTTTGCCTCTCATAGTTGAGGTCTACCTATGATGCCAATTACAGGCCTTTCTCATCTTTTTAAGTGGGAGAACTTGCACAATTGGTGGCTGACTAAATACTTTTTTGCCCCACTGTATCAGTGTCCTCACTCCTCTCTTACATCAGTGAACCCTTTTACCTTAGTGTGTTCTCTCTGCAAATTCTGGTGTAAAGGGGAACTGTGAAGTAAGAGCCCCCCTTACACCAGAGTTTGCAGCATTTTCCCTTATAGCAGAGTCAGCAAACTTTGCAGACTCTGAGGTAAGGAGGAACTCTGCAAACTCTGATGTAAGGGGGGTGTCTGGTGACCAGAAAACCTTTTACATCAGAGTTCCCCTTTACACAGTGCGCAACATTCCTCCTTAGATCAGAGTCCACAGAGTTCCCCTTTACATTGTGGTCTGCAGAGTTCCCCTTTACATCAGGGGTTCCTGATTACGTTATTGTCCACAGAGTTCCACCTTGCGCTGTAGGGCTAAACCTGCGGACTCTGATGTACTGTAAAGGGGATCTCTGATGTAAAGGGGGCTCTGGGAATGCTGGGAACTCTTTTGTAAGAGAGGATTCTAATGTAAAGGCAGGAAGAGGGCCCACTGAAAAAACATGTGAAAGGGTCCCTCTGTGGGACCATAATAAAGGGCCCCACAATTGGAGTCAAAGGCCCTGGGCTTAAAGGGAAGGCCCCGGACTTGGGTCAGGGGGCCCTTCATGGTTTTTTGCACCAGGGCCTGGAAGGTTCTAGCTACGCCCCTGGGCATGACACGGAAGGAGACTAGCTGAAGACGATCTTTACATTACGATACTGGGCTGACTGACAGTGAGCTTCAGTCTTTATCGTTCAGTTGAGTTTTATCGGCCTTATTACATTCTCTTAAAACAAAACAAAATTCCTTATAGCTTGCTCTGGCAAAGATAGCAATTTTCTCTATAGTTCAATGACATTTGCCCAACTAAAAATGTCTTAAAAAGTTTGCCATATTCTATTACAGTGAAAATTTCAAAGCTAGGCAGTTTTTTGAGCAATTTTGAACCCTCATTAATATTATAATAGCTTTGGATTATTGATGTGTTGCATTGTATTTCTGAAAAGTAATATACATGGTTTTTCAGCTGTCTTTTTTTTTCCAATGGCAGAAAATCTTAGTGATGCCAAACATGGATGACTTATACTTTCCCATAATGCAGTCTGCAGTGGATAATACCGGGCCAACACAAAGTGACCCCTCCAAGCCAGGACCTCTATGAACTTTTAACAGGAGCTACGTGGTCCAGCAAACGCACAGGACTGAGATGCACAGAGAACTCTGGGGTGTCTAAGAGTCATTTAGAAGGACAAATGACGTTTAATGCACTAGGACATGGATCCATTGATGAAGAGAGTTCCCTTCAGATCACAACATTGACTACAAACCATTATAGAAGGACCATAATCCAGAGCAGGCTACGACAACGTGGCACTAGGAACCTGGGGACATATCTTGTATGGTTTTCACAATGGGATAGTTATGTAACAATATGTAAAAAAAAGAGAGACGTAGACAGGGGCGGACTGACCATTTGGAAACTCGGGCGCTGCCCGAGGGCCCGGGGTCAGTAGGGGGCCCCATGAGATGCCCCTGGTACCTTTTTCATAGGCTTTTTTGAGTTTAGGCAAGGACACAGGGGCCCCATGATCCCCTATTCCCCGGGGGCCCCATGAGTTCTCAGTCTGCCCCTGGACGTAGATGTGTTACTCATGGAATCAATCAGATTCTCATTTCTAGAGCAAGACAAGAGCAAAGTATTTTATCAGCCACTAGGAGAGACCCAGACATCTTTTCCTCTAGATTTTAGACAGGTCCAGTGATAACAGACATTTAGTCTCTATTAGTGTTATCTCCACCATGGTAGCTGGGGGGATACAGAAAGTATGAAAATGGCTCTATGTATCTCTCCTTTATAAACCTAGCAGCTCAGTTTTTTTTTACTACATAATAAAGGTAGACACTTATGTGTAAAGAACAGAGATGATGGTAGCCAATCAGTGTTTAGCTTTCAGTAGGATAAAGTGGCACAGCTAAAGAAAGCTGCCATCTGATTGGTCAATATCAGTTGATGCACAGGACCACTCTACATACTGTTGTGCTTATTCAATAAAGAGGTTATAGGTAGGATAACCCAGAGCAATCAATCAGATCTCAGTTTACCGTAGTCCAATCATTAAGGTAAGGTTACTGCAGATCAGCTTTATACGTTGCTCTATCATGTTGACTTTGCCTGTATAGTTTTTGTTTATAGGGGTAAGGCTGCCTCAAGCTCAGTGTGGCCTGTAGCAACTCACTGAATCCTTTCTCTCTCATTCTTATACTACTTTGGAAGAAAATGAAAGAGGGAGTCAGATTCATTGTTCTAAGTCTAGGCAAAACTGTCTTAGATAGTCTTTACGGCACAATGGTACATTATTTATAATGTTATAATAGGAATCCCTTTAATAAATAGGAAGATTGTGCCTCCTGGGCAAGTACTAATAAAACATGTTGAGCTGGTGGCTCTCAAATCGGATTTGGATCTGCAGTCTATGCTCTACAGGTACAGTTGCAAGAAAAAGTATGTGAACCCCTTGGGATTACGTGGACTTTTGCATGAATTGGGCATAAAATGTGCTCTGAACGTCATCTAAGTCACAACAATAGAAGAACACAGTCTGCTGAACATAATACTACACAAACATTAGATGTTGCCATGGTTTAATTGCACATAACATGTAAACATTCACAGTGCAGGGAGGAAAAAGTATGTGAACCTTTGGACTTAATAACTGGTTGACCCTCCTTTGGCAGCAATAACCTCAACCAAACGTTTCCTGTAGTTGCATATCAGACCTGCACAACGATCTGGAGTAATTTTGGACCACTCCTCTTCACAAAACTGTTTCAGTGTAGCAATATTCTTGGGATGTCTGGTGTGAATCGCTCTCTTAAGGTCATGCCACAGCATTTCCATCGGGTTGAGGTCAGGACTCTGCCTGGGCCACTCCAGAAGGCGTATTCTGTGCTGTTGCAGCCATTGTTTTGTTGAATTAATTGTATGCTTTGGGTCATTGTCCTGTTGCATCACCCATCCTCTGTGGAGCTTCAGTTGGCGGACAGATGGTCATATGTTTTCCTGCAAAATGTCTTGATAAACTCTGAAATTCATTTTCCCATCAATGACAACAATGCGTCCAGGCCCTGAGGCAGCAAAGCAGCCCCAAACCATGATGCTCCCTCTGCCATGTTTTACAGTGGGGATGAGGTTTTGATGTTGGTGTGCTGTGCCTTTTTTTTTCTACACATAGTGTTGTGTGTTCTTCCCAAACAACTCAATCTTGGTTTCATCTGTCCACAGTATATTTTGCCAGGAGTGCTGTGGAACATCCAGGTGCTCTTTTGCAAACTTCAAACGTGCTGCAATATTGTTTTTGGACAGCAATGGCTTCCTCCGTGGTGTCCTCCCATGTACTCCATTCTTGTTTAATGTTTTCCTTATTGTAGATGTGTCAACAAAAATGTTAGCATGTGCCAGAGATTTCTGTAGGTCTTTAGCTGACACTCTGGGATTCTTCTTTACCTCATGCAGCATTCTGCGCTGTGCTCTTGCAGTCATTTTTACAGGACGACCACACCTAGGGAGAGTAGCAACAGTGCTAAACTTTCTCCATTTGTAGACAGTCTGTCTTACCATGGACACATGAACATCAAGGCTTTTGGAGATACTTTTGTAACCCTTTCCAGCTTCATGCAAGTCAACAATTCTTGATCGTAGGTCTTCTGAGAGCTCTCTTCTGCGAGGCATGGTTCACATCAAACAGTGCTTCTTGAAACCAGTAAACCCAAAACAGGTGTGTGTTTTTTAAGGGCAGGAAAGCTGTCAGCAACACATCCAATATCATCACACTGATTGGAGTCAAGGTTGGCTCACTCCTGGCTCCAATTAGCTCTGGGAGAAGTCATTAAGCTAGGGCCTCACATACTTTTTCCTCCCTGCACTGTGAATGTTTACATGTTATGTGCAATAAAACCATGGCAACATCTAATGTTTGTGTAGTATTATGTTCTGCAGACTATGTTCTTCTATTGTTGTGACTTAGATGACGTTCAGAGCACATTTTATGCCCAATTCATGCAAAAGTCCACGTAATCCCAAGGGGTTCACATACTTTTTCTTGCAACTGTATGTTCAGACCTGGGACCACAGCATGTGGTGGAGGGAAGTCTTTCAGCACCATCTTCCCCTTCAAATCTGAGATATCCTGTGACCGAACACAGAAAGTCACAAAGTAAGCTGATACTGAAAGATGTGACGCAATTACTCATGTTCTTTCAAAACACCCACTTTCAGTATACTTCCTTCTGTTCTTCAGTGCCCATGGGCCTTCCACCCCATGCCCTTATTATTTCAATTAAAGAAGGTAATCTTGTAAAGTCTACGGGGATAGGGACTTTTTTTTTGTCTGGAGTTGGGTCTTAGGTCAATGCTGCCCTTCACTAGATCTGTTCCTGAAAAATGAAGGGCAACCCCGCAGTTATTTTGCTGTCTTCATTTTTATGGCCCCTACACTCTGGTCTCTGTTCGGTAGTCAGATATTTCCCTCCTCCCAGACCTCAGAACCCCATAAAAACCTACCTGAATCCACTGTCGTGTGATCTTTGAAATGACCAGTGGTCTAAAGCTGCTCTCTATTCTCTTCAATGGTCTGGCTGCCCACTTACAGCCCTACTGAAGCCAAGGGGCAGTGCCCACGTCACCAGATGCACAGTGGGCACTGCAGACCAGATCCTCCTACACTATGGAGCAGAAGACAGAAGACCTATGAGCCAGAGTGTCATGTGACTGAACCTTTAGTTAAGGAATTTAATTTTTTTTTTTTTTTAAATAAAAATATTGAATAGGTTGGGAGTGTGTGGCAAGGACTTTTCTTTGCATTTCTCTGAAGATGAGCTTTAAAGAATTAAAGTCTCACAATAGAACGCCTAGTTTAGAAAGAGCATTGCATAAACTGGAGTATTGGAAATTGTCTCTACTACTGGATGGTAAAAAAGTGCTTCCCAATGTTTGCCCAAAAACTACTGATCTGCTGCTGAAAGTGTCTGCAAAAGTGTCCAGCATCCATGGCTGTAGCCACCTTCTACAGGACAAACTTACTTGTGATACAATTCGTCCTGAGTTGTATTTTAAGTCATAACCCCCCCCCCCCCCTCCTAAGTGCAGCTCACCTGATCCGGAGGTACTTACCTCTGTCCCCATATAAGCAATCTTCAATATGTAGCCTTATCTGGAGCTATACAGCCTTTCTTCCAAAAGCATTCTCTCCATGTTGCGCATTTGTGCCGGGGCCCCATTCATTCCTATGGGGAGAGCCGTACTTTGCCGGACTAGTGGAGGTCATGATGGGTATGACTCCTCATAGGAATAAATGGAGCCGTGAAATACAGGTGCAGGATGAAGAAAGCCTGCTAGGGGTGCACAGTGAAGATCACATTAATGGGGACCTAGGTAAGTATGGGATCATTGAGGGGGGGCATGCCTTCAATGACAACTTTTACCAAAAGTTACTTTAGAGACAGCAAGATTGGCCTGGAAGGACATGTACATGAGCTGTGCAAAGCCAGGCAAGAGCTGGAAAAATTCAAGCCCAGAAGGATCCCCTGTACAGTATGTTGTAGACTTGATACATCATAACCCTTCCCTTTTCTATCCAAAGCTACAAAAAATGGCTATACAACTAATTTAAGTGGATAGCAGTTAGAGACCCTTATCCTGTGTTATAGACCAGTGGTCCCCAAACTGTAGCCCGCAGACTGGATGCAGGGACCTTTCTTTGCTTTTATACAGCCCTTGGGGCAATATTTCATCCTCTGACACCAACAAAGGGGCATAATTCTCTCTACAGACACCAACAGTGGGGTACAATTCCCTCCAATGACACCAACAATGGGGCACAGTTCCTACTAGTGACGTCAACGATGGGGCACAGTTCCTGTAAGTGACACCAACAATGGGGCATGATTCTTCCCACTTAATGACACCAATGACGGGGCACAATTCCTCTCACTGATACAAAGGCTGGCCCCTTGAAGGACAGTAAACTGGCTCTTTGTTTAGAAAGTTTGGAGACCCATGTTCTAGACAAAAATACATAAGTGACAGTGATGGGTGACACGCACAAGGCTATAGTGAGTATGGGCACTAAGGCACCAAGTCTGCCACTCCTATAACTATCCACCAGTAAAGCCCTTTACAGTGATACTGCCAATGAACAATCTTTCACATAAAAGAGCATAGCTAAGTCATTGCTCTTCAGAATGGTAAAACATTTGTCATGCAGGTTAAAAAAATTCAGGCAAAATATTATTACAATAAAGACATAATTCTAGTGAGCATTTTTCATTTTATTGCCATATGTCAAATCATAAACAGATGAGTAGCCACAATATCTAAAGATCTTCGACAACCTCCGGTTTGCCTTTTATGAGATGTTTCTTCTGAGGTCCCTGTAAGAAAGGAATATATTATATGTTTCTCCAAAAACCTCATGGCATAGTAACCCCAGAACAACCCAGATAGTCATTATATCAGGGGATGTCTTTGTTGTCCACTAGTCTCACAGGTCCATATTAGAGGAAGGTGTCTGCATTGGGCGCTACGTGTTGAAGAACATTTGTATATCAGGGCTGAAGTCCAAAAGCTTTGTGTAAAATCAAGGACATAAACACATCTAAAAATGTTATAGAAGGGGTAGACAAGATGTGAGAAAGCTTAGATAATGAAATGTTTTAAAGAAAACCCCTTTTTGGCAAATAAAGCAAATTCAACACTTGAATCCACTCTCTTCATCATGAATAAGGTTTTTATTAAGTGACAGATCTGCCCTAAAAGGGACCAGTCAGGAATGGGCATTTTTAGGAAACTGAATCCCCTTAAAGTGTACATAGCAATAAACTTTGTAAAGTGTATAAATCTCTCTAGCATTTATGAATCAATAGCCAAAACTATTTTTTAGTTTTGGATAGGGTATGGTTAAAGCGCCTGACTGGTTATTGTTTGCTGCCTGTGTACCATTTCCCTTGACTTCTTGTCCCAGAGATACAAGAGGAAGTTAGTATAAATCTTCCAAAATGGGGAGAATGTCCCTCATAGACAGTTGTCCCTAGAAAAAGTGTTTAAAAAAAAATTCTTCTTAAATTTTGTTCTGGGGGCAACTCTAAGATTTTGGATTCCCCTCAATGACAGTGGTCTTTGGGACAAATACAGGGGTCAGTCTCCCCAGTAGGGAATAAGACAGCAATAAAAACTTGACATGGTATCTAACCCTTCTCCAATCTATCCAAAACTTTTAATACAAAGGTTTCTCGTTCAGATACACTTTAAATTCCTCACACAATCTGTACAGTTTACTTTAGGTCTACCAACAGTTATGTAGGGCAAGGGCCTGCCTGATTGAACAGTTTAACTAGCTTCTCTTATTACATAGTTTTGGTAAATCTAAAGTTGACTGGAAAAAGATTGTACGGCTATGAAAATCACGAGGGAAAGAAGTCCCAATCCTTTTTTAAATTGTGTCGTATGGATTGGCATGGTGCTGCGGCACCATGTGGTTTGGCACGCTTACAATCGTGCACTAGAAGCAATACAGGGAGGAGCTATACCTGCACATCTGACAAAGATAAGTGCAATTTTGGATGAGTTGGGAAAGCTCATGATTTTGTTCCTGTTGCCGATTTCCACTAATGTGAACCTGGCCGTATAGTTTGATGTTTATCATCAATATTTTACAAATAAACATTTATGACAAGGGGCCTTTATAATACTTTTAGGAGCAAGCTAGGTTTTCTAATTAGAAGCTCACCACCACATGTAGACCTGCTAACTGCATTTGCAACATGAAAATGAAGGCACCCCATCTGTGCTCAGGGGTCTACGATAGATCTCAGGATTTGGAAAAATTCATAGACCCTTGGGACTGCTGTTTATATATCTGTTACAACAGCATTTAACATACCATGAAAGCTCTCTTCTCCTGGTCTGTCTGGAAACATCCATGGCCAAACTTCGATGTAGTGTCAATGAATTTCAGCTCAATAGGCTCCAGGGCACGACGACTGGTGTGAACCAACAGAGACTATCCCCAAGAAAGAGAGAGTTAGATATGAAGAACCCAAGAAAGCTAGTTATAGACAAAAAGAACCAAAAAAAAGAGAGAGAGTTATAGACATGAAGAATCCAAAGAAAGAACGCGAGAGTTATAGACATGAAGAACCCAAAGATAGAAAGAGAGAGTTATAGACATGAAGAACCCAAAGATAGAAAGAGAGAGTTATAGACATGATGAACCCAAAGAAAGAGAGAGAGTTATAGACATGAAGAACCCAAAGAAAGAAAGAAAGAGTTATAGACATGAAGAACCCAAAGAAAGAGAGAGTTATAGACATGAAGAACCCAAAGATAGAAAGAGAGAGTTATAGACATGAAGAACCCAAAGAAAGAAAGAAAGAGTTATAGACATGAAGAACCCAAAGAAAGAGAGAGAGTTATAGACATGAAGAACCCAAAGAAAGAAAGAGAGAGTTATAGACATGAAGAACCCAAAGAAAGAGAGAGTTATAGACATGAAGGTTTCTATGAATTCCTAATTGTGAACAAAAAGTACTTTCCTTTAGCTTTCCTTAAATTCATTAAAATTCCAATGATAAGGACACATGCAAAACATTACCAAACCAAATTATTATTTTAAGTAAACACGTACATCTGTATTCCCACAGATAAACATACAATGCTCCCAAGCTACCTCATGTAAGCCAAGGCAACTAAATTGCTTGGTCTCTGGCTACCAGGAGCATTTTGGGTTCCTTCCATCACAGACTGAAGAGTGGCTATTATTCTCAGTCTGAAACCCAACCTAGGAGAATTGCAGTACAATAAAAAGATCAGCCAGGCACCATCGGGAGGCAGAGCCATCAATGGCAATGAGAATATATGACTACCTCCATGTACATATATATCTGCAACTAAACTGAAATAAGGTTTGGGAAACATCAATACACATTCATATGAAAAAGGTATGCACCATATCGTTTAAAATGTGTGGATACCTGTCTATCACGCCTATATGAGTGCCTTGGACTTCCTATTCCAAAGCCATGACCATTTGTCTTCCTCAATGCAGCTATAACAGATCCCACTTTTCTGGCAAGGCTTTCTACTAGGTTTTGCAGTGTGTCTGTGTGAATTTTTGCCCATTCAGCCAAAAAAAACATTTGTGAGGTTAGGTAGTGATGTTGGATGAGAAGAACTGGTTTGCAATAGCCGTTCCAACTCATCCCAAAGGTGTTCAGTAGGGTTGAGGTCAGGCTTTTGTGCAGGACACTCATATTCCTCCAGATCAAACTCATTAAACCCTGTCTTTATGGAGCAGGCTTTAGTAACGGCACAGTCATGTTGGAACAGAAAACTCTTACCATAAGGCTGGAAGTGCACAATTGTCTAATGTTTCCTTATATGCTGTAGAATTAACAATGTCCTTCACTGGAAGCATGATCTTAAAGTGTTACTAAACCCACAACAGTAAAATCAGTCTGTATATGCAGTAAAGAATGCTTGTTATACTCACTGTGGAACCTAAGGGGTTAATCTTCTGCATTGTGTAAAACAGGCTGTTTGATCCTGACTTCTCTGATCCCCCCCCCTCTTCTACTGTCTCCAATCTATCTGCTAGAGCCCTAGGAGTTACTCTGCACATGCTCAGTTTGGTGTGTATTGCTAGAGTGTTTTTTTTTTCTTTGGGAGGGTACATGTGATCAGCACAAGGCCAATCACTGCTGTCTGAACAGAGGATCAGGGGTCATGCACCCTCAAAGGACAGTCAGAGGAGAATGAAAACTCCTCCTGCAAGATTAACCAGTGCTTGGCCGGACACTACTAGAAGCTGCAAGACTGCTATATACCGCTGATGAGAAAAGGTATTTAGCAGTTTATATTTACTATAATAATTGCATTTCCATGTTCTGTGTACTGTGGGAGACCAGATATAGTGAATGCAGGGTCCTGGGTTTAGTACACTTTAATCATTTGAAGAGGTGACTGCATGCTTTCGGCCATGTTTTTAAAGTGATCTTTTTTCATGCATACAGCATATCTTAAATATATACATAGAGAGTATAGATAGATAGATAGATAGATAGATAGATAGATAGATGATAGATAGATAGATAGATAGATAGATAGATAGACACACCATATATATATATATATATATATATATATATATATATATACGAAGCACAGTCACAGAAGATCAACTCACCTTCCTAAGTGTGAGCACTCTCTTCTTGCTTCCCACCACACAACCTTTAAGCATGATAAAGTCATTATTGACTTGGCCGTAATGTGGGAAACCTCCCTGGGGAAAAAAGTGAGACATGTTACAAGCACCTATATTACCCACATAAAGTGTAGGCAGCCATTTTATCCTATGGGTTCACTCTGAATGTGTGATAATGCAGTTTAAAAACCACAAAGAGCTTTTAAAACAAAGTTTTAATACGCAAATTACATTTTAAAGGCCATCAAAATGGACAAGCCAAGTGCTAAATGCACACAAGTGGATTATTCATGTTTTCTTAAACTGTTTTAAAAGGAACCCAACAGCTGCTGTTGCTGACTTGTTTACAAAGGTGCGCGGTTCAGGGCAATCATCCTCATCCTGATTTTACCATTTGGTAAGTCAATGGCCCTGTTCTGGTCACCGCAGGACAAGAAATAAAGGGAGCAGTAGTCACTGTGACAGGACCAAGAATAGAAAAAATAACTAAGTTCATGTCTTCTCCAGCCCTTAGGCTCCATGCGTTTTAATAATGCTGGAAATGTTCGCTGTGTAAAGTCACGTTAAAAATGTGAGTTTTTCAGCTTTCTTTAGTGTCTTTGCATTAGCGTTTAGTGGCATTTTGCCGCGTTTAGCTGCATTTTTCCATGTTTGTGTTTTTAAATGTGTTTTTTTCTGCAAAAAAAATTTTTGTCAAAAAAAGTCCAAACACGCCGGTTTGCAGCGTTTTACCGTGTTTTTCAGTGTTAAGAGTGTTTTTACAACTAAAAAAATGCTCTAGAAACCCACTAGTTCTGGGGGTTTTTTCAGCCAAAAAACGCTGATTACAGTCTGTGTGCATGGACACATAGGATAACATGCTGGGGGGTTTACTAGCTGTAGAAAAAAAACATCAAAAGCCAAAAACAGCCGCTGAAAAAATGGCCCATGTGCATGACGATTATCATCAGTGTTTTTGTATCTCTGCATATGTCTTACTTACAACATGTACAAAATGCCACCACAGTATCGTCAAAAAATGTAATACAGGCAAATATGCCATTTGTTAGGTTGTATTTTCTGTAATACTGTGAGGGCATCTGAAAATATGAGAAGGAAATATGCAGAGATGCAAAAAAAAATGTGCTATTATTGTCCAAAAAAGCTTTTAAATGGTACGTACCATTTTAATATTTTTACTGAATCAATACAAATGGAAACATTTTATATTCATACACATAGGCATCTTTAATGTGCATGTACAAGCAAAAAGTAGAGACGGGTCAAATTTCCTTTTCAGTTGGTTTTTGCCACCTGTGTGCCATTGGGGAAATTTACCTTGATTTCCTGTCCCAGAGACACAAGCAGGAGGAGGAGTTTGCCTTTTAGACAGTTGTCCTTGGAACTGGTGTTCCAATTGGACGATTTCTCTCTACCACTTGTTCTAGGGAGAACTCCAAATTTCTGGACTTCCATTCCTGGTCACCAGTACAAGTAGATGGGTGAATCTCCCCAATGGGGAGATAGACAGCAATAAGAATTTGACACAGGCTCTAATCCTTCCCGACCAGGGGCGGACTGACCATTTGGAAACTTGGGCACTGCCCGAGGGCCCGGGGTCAGTAGGGGGCCCCATGAGATGCCCCTGGTACCTTTTTCATAGGCTTTTTTGAGTTTGTACAAAGACACAGGGGCCCCATGATCCTTTATTGCCCGGGGGCCCCATGAGTTGTCAGTCCGCCCCTGTTCCCGACTCTATCCGAACTAAAAAAAGATACACTTTAAAGAAATTTTATTTTTGTTCTTTAACCACTTGCTGCCTGCCCACAGTAAATTTACTGCTGGTGGGTAGCAGCTCCAAGCTAAGCGATGTACTGGTACCTTGCTCAGCCCATGTGCATTGGCGCAGCGGCGGACACAATGGATCACAGTGCTTGGTACCCGGCTGTTGGGGCCGGCTTCCACTTGTGACAGCTTGCTTACTGTGGTGATGCTGTGATTGACCACAGCTATAACATGATGCCTGGCACCTTGTACCATGTGATTATCAGTGGCCAATCATAGCATCACAAAAGTATGCAAGCTGTCATAAATGAAAGCTATTCATAGCAATTAAAACTATTGCTTATAACAGTGATCATCAATACGGGCTCATGTACACTGCAGCTGATAAACTCACGTTCAGGAGCTTTTCTGCATTTTTTTCAGCAGCCCCTGAACTCTCCCTAATGTTTTCCTATGTGTCCATGTACACATCATCGTTTACAGTCATTTACATTTTTTTTTAACGCACCAAACTTGCGTTCAGGAGTAGATTTTATCAGTGTTTCAAACGCCAAACGCTTGTAAAAGCGTGTAAACACAGCTAACTGCGTTTATAAGCGTTTGTGTTTAGAAGCGTTTTTTAACTGTTCCATATCCAGATGCTGTCCAGAGCCCTTTTTCATCATCAGAAATGCATGCAAAATGTTTTCCATGTACTCAAATGGACTTGGTACACCAGCGTAGTCAGTTTCAGGTTTTGCGTGAAGGAAAAAAATGTTAGAACGTGCCGCATTATGCTCATGATGGGATCCATAGTGAATACAACCAGAAAAGACAGGTCATCTCAACACATACTACTCTCTCTGCTTCTGCTCTCTCTATTTCTCTCAAAATGTCTGAAATAGTTAATTTTTGCTATTTTCAGTGCTTTCTGGGCATTTTGGAAGGTCTCCTGAGGTTATCATTAAAAAAACACTTCTAAACGCAAACGCACATAAACGCGGTATGCAAACGCGGCTTTAACCTACGTTTTCCAGCAGTCAGTTTCAATCATTCAGAAGAGTTTTCCAAACGTCCCGTATACATGGAGCCTAACAGTGTACAAAAAAATCCCTGATCACCCACCCAAACAAACTGTGGTAACACTGAACTACTATGATGACAGTATGCAAAAAAAATGTATCAGAGAAAAAAGAATGTTAAAAAAATATAGTTAAAAAATTTAATAAAAAATCATTTAAAATCACACCCATTTGGGCTAAACCGTATCCTGTTGGAGAACTGAGATTCCCCTGGCTAAATAGAGAGAGATGAAAGTTCTGCATATTTAAAACAGCATTTAAATAATCAAGTGCAAGAAAAGCTAAAAGGAACAGATGAGTCCCGGCTTGTCATGTGACCACTTGGCTGGGGTGTACAGTTCATACCAATGGTGTAATGGACTTGTCTGTGAGGTCATACTGCGTTGCTGCATTGTTCTTCACGACTTTTCCATCCTGCAGATGTATTCCCCGGCCAATGCGATAAATCTATGGGAAGAAGAGGGAGCATTGTTACAATGGATGGGCACTGCTTGTAGTATCTGCGCTGATCTCCAGAGAGCTGAGACTGCCCTCTAGTGACTGTGTGAGGTACCCAGCATGCATTATTGCAATGTGATACTCATCACAGTACCTCAGTATCAGTGATAATGCCTATATAAAGACGCTGCCCAATGTGATGTCATCTTATATCAGAAAGATCATTTGGCACATTTGTTAGGTAATCTTTTCTGATAGTTTTTCATTTCTACTTGCCATTGTACAGATACATTATATAAAGTCAACTCTAGCCATTCGACTTTTCAGTGAAAGGATTTAGATGATTTATGAGCTTTCGTGTCAGTTCAACATGAAATAAAGAAAAAAAAAAAGGAAAAAAAGAACTGTTAAAAGAAGAAATGAAATGAGACTGTGAAGAGGAGAAGAGAAAGGTGAAGAGGATAGGAGTTGCAGAGGAGAGGACAGGAGGAGAGGAGAGGAGGAGTGGAGAGGGGAAGACAGGAGGAGTGGAGAGGAGAGGACAGGAGGAGTGGAGAGGAGAGGACAGGAGGAGTGGAGAGGAGAGGACAGGAGGAGTGAAGTGGAGAGGACAGGAGGAGTGGAGAGGAGAGATGAAGACAGGAGGAGTGGAGAGAAGAGGAGAGGACAGGAGGAGAGGAGAGGAGAGGAAAGGAGAGGACAGGAGAGGAGAGGACAGGAGGAGTGGAGAGGAGAGATGAAGACAGGAGGAGTGGAGAGAAGAGGAGAGGACAGGAGGAGAGGAGAGGAAAGGAGAGGACAGGAGAGGAGAGGTGAAGACAGGAGGAGTGGACAGGAAAGGAGAAGAGAGGACATGAGGAGAGGAGAGGAGAGGAAAGGAGAGGACAGGAGAGGAGAGGACAGGAGGAGTGGAGAGGAGAGGATGGGAGGAGTTGAGAGAAGAGAAGGGGGTAGAGAGATGAGAAGAAAAGAGAGAGAGTGAAATAGGAGAAGATATAAAAAGAGAGGAAGAAAATTGTAAAAGGGAGAAAGGATAGGTGAGAAGAAAAATGTGAAGAGTAGAGAAGAAAGGACGATAGGACAGGATAAGATAGGAGTAGTGAGCTGAGAAGAAAAAAAGAGAATAGGAAGGGATAGGAAAATGTAGAATAGATGGGAGAACGTGAAAGGAAATGAAAAAGGAGAGGAGATGAGGTAAGAGAAAAGGGAAGGAAAGGAGAACAGACTTGAGAGAAGAAAAGTATAGCATGGAGAGGAGAAAGAAGAGAAGTTAAAGAAGAGAAGAGAATGCGGGAAGAGAAGAGAATGCGGGAAGAGAAGTGAAGAGAATGCGGGAAGAGAGAAGAGAAGAGAATGTGGGAAGAGAAGAGTAGAGAATGCGGGAAGAGAAGAGAATGTGGGAAGAGAAGAGTAGAGAATGCGGGAAGAGAAGAGAATGTGGGAAGAGAAGGAATGAGAAGAGAATGCAGGAAGAGAAGAGAATGCAGGAAGAGAAGAGAATGCAGGAAGAGAAGAAATGAGAAGAGAAGAGAATGTGGGAAGAGAAGAGAATGTGGGAAGAGAAGAGAATGCGAGAAGAGAAGAGGAGAGGAGAGAAGAGAAGGGAAGAGGAGAGGTGAGAAGAGAATGTGGGAAGAGAAGAGAATGCGGGAAGAGAAGAGAATGCGAGAAGAGAAGAGGAAAGGAGAGAAGAGAAGGGAAGAGGAGAGGTGAGAAGAAAAGAGAGAGAGGAGAGGAAAGATGAGAGAAGAAGTTGGAAGAGGAGAGGAGAGGAGAAAGAATAGTAAGTACAATACAAAAAATGAGAGCATAGGAGAAGGGAGGACATGAAAAGAGATAAGAGGGAAGGAGATTGGAGGCAAAAGAAAACTTAAAAGAAAGCACAGGTAAGAAGTAAATATAAGAGCGGAAGACAGTGATGGAAGTAGTCAGAGGAAGAGCAATAGATAGAGAGATAGATAAAAAGGGTGTGACTAGAAGGTGAGGAATAGAGAGAGAAGACAGAGATCTCAGGTACCTTCTTGTTGATCTCTGTGCGGTGGTGATATCCCTTTTGCCCAGCTCGGGCTATAGTATATGCCACTCTAGCGGGATGCCAGGCTCCAATACAAGCCACCTTGCGAAGCCCCTTGTGCGTTTTACGGGGTAACTTCTTAGTGTGCCAGCGTGATGTTACACCTGTCACAAGATGAATATAGAAAGTCTTTACTGCCTGTCCTCTGAAAGAATGTTGCCAATTATGTCTGAATTAGACTCCTCAAGTCCTCTAAATGATTAATCAGGTTCTTCCTGCCCATCGCCTCCCCTCTATCAGGTTTCTAGAAACCCTTCATTTCCAAATAAAGCAATCATTCTAAAGGTACAGTACAGTGAGTTCCCCTGAGTCTGGCATTGTACTGTCACCTTTCATTCCTTTTCCCTTGGTGACTCCGATAACATCAATCATTTCATCCTGAGAGAAGACCGTGTTCACTGGGATATGTTTCTCCAGCTTCTCATGTGCCCAGTCCACCTTCTCCGCCACAGTGCCACCATTAAGTTGGATCTCCATCACATGGGCCTTTTTTTGTCGCATGGGGAGGAGCTTCATCTGCATGGAGGGGACAGAGAGATCATTGACTAGACAGAATTACAAAGCATTTGTAGGCAACACTTCAAACCAATTAAAGAACAGCTTTTACTAGCCAGGAAACTCCGCAGCTATGCTAAAGTCATACAATCCAGTTCCTTTATCCTCCAAGTTTACAGAACCCATTGCAGCCAGATCCAGGAAACTCTTCCACGGGCAGGGACGGACTGACCATTTGGAAACTCAGACACTGCCCCAGGGCCCAGGGTCAGTAGGGGGCCCCATGAGATGCCCCTGGTACCTTTTTCATAGGCTTTTTTGAGTTTGGGCAAGGACACAGGGGCCCCATGATCCCCTATTGCCCGGGGGCCCCATTAGTTGTCAATCTGCCCCTGCCCACGGGCTTCTAGGAAGAACTGAAACCAGCTTGTTTAGGATTCTGTACTGTACTTCATCCTCCCCTCCCTAAAATGTAAACAATCAGCCTACAATGGGCTGAATTGGGGATGCTTGGGCTAAACAGTAACAGCTTTTGGTACTGGTGTCAATGAGTGGGCAGCCAGACCAGAGAGTCTAATAGCATGTAGATTCGAAAAAAAAAGCCATGTGGGAACCCATATGGAAAAAGATATATTTGAAATATATTTTAAAAATATTCTTCCCAAATACATTGACATATATTTGAAATGCTACAATTTTGGCCATATTCAATATATTTCAAAATCCCTGCTCAGGGATTCACCCAGATCACCTGGATTAGGAGAATCTAGGGTCTTTGGTGGTACAACTAGAGACACTGCCTAGCTCTACAAGAAGAGGATATTGCTGTAAAAACTTGTATATAGTTCCAGGAAGTTGTCCTCGGTTTCACAGTTCCATTGGGCATCCCATACACCCCTTACCCTATCCCAGTTCAAATCCCCTAATAAAACTTCAAACAAAGCCCAAGGACTGGTTACTGTCTCCTGGATTCAAGTTAATGTGGAAATGTGTGTTGCCTGGCTGTGCAGGACCATAGGGGTCCCAAAACGTCAGCAACTCCTAAGGGAGTAGTGCTACATATTCATTGGATCCGGTGGATTAGAAAAATGTTGCAGTTTTTTCGGAAGATTGCTATATATACGATATATTATTGAATCAGACAGATTTGACTCAGAAAGATTCAATATTTTCAGATACTAGTCCAACCCACCAAGAGAAATGACACGAGCTGATTGGACAATATTGACTGGCGTCATGTGCAATTAATGAATGGAACGAAATTCAGACCATTTGTTATCCGAAATTCAAACTATTGAACAAATTTGAACATTGAATTCATTTCCCCATGGGCCTGAACTACTATCGCATCTGTGATGTGATGTCATCCAAATTAAATGAATGAAACAAATGAAATTGTTAATTTTGTTATAAATTTGTTTTCGGATTCGTTGATATTAATTTTTGTGTCCATTCAGAGGCTCGGATACATCCCAATCTCCAAAAAATAACATTGTCCCCAAAAAAAACAAATCAAAACAAAATGAACGGCACAGGTCTACTCATTAGGGGGCACCCTGTTTGTCAGGAACTGACCTGAGTTTAGTTAGTGGCTTGGACAAGCAGTTATTTTGTTAGTTGGATGCCATCCCATATGGAAGAAAAATATATGTGAAATATATTTTTTAATTATTCTTCCCAAATTCGTCACATATTTCAAATACTACAATTTTGGCCATATTCAATATATTTCAAAATATATTTAAATATATATATATATATATATATATATATATATATATATATATATATATATATATTTAAATATATATATACTGCATGTTGAAAATGGTTTTTACTACAAAATATATGAAAAATATTTTTAAAAATACATTTCAAATATACTGTATGTCTTTAAAAATACAAATCTACATTTTTGGAATACAAATATATGTAAAAATGTATGTTAAAATTACTTTTTTTCATGTTAAAAAAATCTGAAAAATACATTTAAAAATATTTATTTTTAAAAAATCTATTTTTTTTAAATATATTTTTCAGATTTTTTTAACATATAAAAAAGTAATATTAACATATATATTTACATATATTTGTAAATGCATTCCAAAAATGTAGATTTGTATTTTGCAGTATATTTCAAATGTATTTTTAAAAATAATTTTCATATATTTTGTAATAAAAACTTCAAAAATTTCAACATGCAGTATGTGTATATATATATATATATATATATAGAGAGAGAGAGAGAGAGAGAGATTTTTAAATATATTGAATATGGCCAAAATTGTAGTATTTGAAATATATGGCAATATATTTGGGAAGAAAATTTTAAAATATATTTCCAATAATGAGTAGACTTGTTCCGTTCATTTTGTTTTGATTCGGGTTTTTTTGGATGAAAATGTTATTTTTTTGGACGTTGGAATGTGTCCGAACTTCTGAATGGACACAAAAATGAATGTCAATGAATCCGAAAAAAAGTTATAAAGAAATTAACAATTGCATTTGTTTAATCAATTTCATTTGGATGGCATCACATCACAGATGTGATAGTAGTTCAGGCCCATGGGGAAATGAATTCAATTTTCAAATTCGTTCAATAGTTTGAATTTCGGATAACAAATGGATCTGAATTTCGTTCCATTCATTAATACATACAGTATATTTGGAACGTATTTTTAAAATTACTTTTCATATATTTTGTAATAAAAAGACATTTCAACAAGCAAAATATATATATTTATATATATATATTTTTTTTTTTTTTTATTGAAATATATTTTGAAATATATTGAATATGGCCAAAATTGTAGCATTTCAAATATATGTCAATATATTTGGGAAGAATATTTTTAAAATATATTTCAAATATATTTTTCTTCCATATGGGTATTAAAGTTACTTACCTGTCCGTTTGCTTTTGTACAATGAGCTGTACGCGCAGCTCAGTAATGCCAAATCTGACTGAACTCCAGCGCATGCGCGGGAGTAATGTCATCTTCGCCTGGATCGAGACCAAGAACGATGTCAGCTGCTGGGAGGGGAGCTCCAGGACACCGCATCTCTGGAGTCGAGGGGAGTATAGTATTTATTGAAATATATTTTGAAATATATTGAATATGGCTAGAATTGTAGCATTTCAAATATATGTCAATAGATTTGTTAAGAATATTTTTAAAATATATTCTTCTTCTATGTGGGAAGCCTCTTCCTGATTGCTATCCAAGCACTGCCGCTCCAGCGAGGTAGTCCCACCCCATCCTTGGGCCTGGGATCCCTCCAGCCATTCACCTGTGTTACCAGAGCTGCCCTGGACTTCACTGAAATGGGTTCTATTATGAGGATAAGTGCAAGTAGCTGTATTCTGTACTGTTTTATGGAGGTTCTGATCTCCTGTCTTCCGTGTTCCCTCACCTGGGTGTGAACGATGACTCGGATAACCTTGCAATATTTCTTCATGGCTGCAAAGTCTTTTTCCAGCTGCTTTTTGCCTCCCTCATCCTGCCATTTCTTGCAGTACTTGGTAAAAGCCTTCTTTTTACTTTTATACCTGCAGGAGAAAGACGGCTCAATGTGGATATCTGCAAAGCAAGCCAGCAGCGTAATGACTATCTACATCAGAAAAAGAAGCATCTATATCCCTGACTTTCACTGTCCCGTAATAGGTTGGGTCTGGGTTCAGGATGAGCTGGGCTCAGAGGAAGTGGGTTGAAGGATGCTGGTTTAGCAGCAGAAAAAAATACTGAAGGAAAAATATCCAGATCAACAGTGAATACTGTGGCAAAAACTGGTTCTGTATTTTATCTTTTAACCACCTCCCGTCTGGCCACTGTATATAAACGGCCGGTGGCAGTGCAGGGGCAGGTTGCCGTTCAAAAAACGGTGCTCGCCATTTTGGATTGTACTTGCTCCCTGGGCACTGATCACTGTACAGGACTTCTGTATGAGGTCCCAATCATGTGATCACTGATTGGCCAATCAGTGATCACATGAATAGGTGTAAGCAAGATGTCACTTCTGACATCATTGCTTACTACGTGTGAAATCTGTGAATGATCTCAGAGATCACATGGTACAGGGCTATTCACAACAGCCTTGTACCATGTGACAAGCTGTGACCAATCACAGCTCTCACAGTATTTCTCAATGGCTGCAAGAATGCAGCCAGACAGAAGAAGAAATTATTGCTTTTACAGCCTTTTTGGGTGTAAAAGCAATCAGTGTAAAAAAAAAAAAAAAAAAAATCTTCATCACACCCCACAAGCAGTACAGGGTCACTATAGTGACACTGTGCTGCTAGGGTGACAGTATGTTTAAAAACAAAATTATAAATAATAATATAAAAAAATAAAATAAAAGTGTAAAAGAAAATTTTTGGAAAAATTATAATTTTTGGTTATAAACTAATTTTTTTTTTTTCTAAAAAGATAAGTGAATATATTTTGGCCAAGATTTATGAAGACAGATTATTTATTTGCAAAGTTTTATAAGAAAAACACTTTTTTTTTCAAAATGTTTGGACTTTTTCTGTCTCAAAAAAGCTAAAATATTCATATGGGTACAGTGTTGCATGACCACGCAATTGTCATACAAAATGTGATAGCGCTGAAAGCTGAAAATTGGCCTGGACAGGAAGGGGGTGAAAGTGTCCGGACTGGAAGTGATTAATAGGCTATTATTTTTATCTGGAGTTCTGCTTTAACCATTAGGAGTCCTTTTTCTTCATCTCTTTCAGCAGTGACCAATGCCCAGATGAAGGGGGCATTAAAAAGGTCCAAAAATGTATTAGATGTTATCATATGAGGAAATAAACATCTTTGGACTCTTAACAAATAGGAGGTTTTGGATCCTTGGGGGGTTTCTGCTTTGTTTGATTACCATTTCTGTTATTCTGTTTATTATGGGATCTGTTTATCCACGTTCAGGGTCGGACTGACCATTTGGAAACTCTGGCACCGCCCGAGGGCCCGGGGTCAGTAGGGGGCCCTATGAGATGCCTCTGGTACCTTTTTCATAGGCTTTTTTGAGTTTGGGCAAGGACACAGGGGCCCCATGATCCCCTATTGCCCGGGGGCCCCATGAGTTGTCAGTCCGCCCCTGTCCACGTTGTTCCATTTACGTGTAATCCTGCTGTTGCAGTAATGTCATTGTGGATTCTGTAAGTACTGTTCCATTTTCTTTATTATCTTGACAATAAAAGTTGTTGGGATTTAAAAAAAAAATACAAATAGGAGTTTATTTATAAAATAAAAAAAAACAATTTGTTTGATCGTGACAGCATTTGCAAAGCTGTAGCAACTAATCCCCATAAAACATCAAATGTGTTTATTTCCTGTGATCATCAGCTCTATCTAGTGGTCATAATATGGTACTTTCCTGAAATACTTCAATCAGGAAAATACCCCATAACCGTTCTCATTTGTTGCTGCTGTGCAGTGTGGTAGCGTGTGAATCACAGTACTTGCCAAACAGAATAACAACCTTTGGCAGTAAAACAATAATAAACATATTCTACCCATAAAGGTCTCACCAGTTCCTATAGAAGCGTCTTTTGCATTCATCACTGATGTGCTCAGCAAATATGGTCTTCAGACTTCGCAATCCTCGAGGAGTCTCCACGTATCCCACAATGCCAACCACAACCAGTGGGGGCGTCTCAACGATGGTAACCGCTTCCACTTCTTCCCGCTTGGAAATCTCTGATTGAAATATAAAAAGGGGACTTTTTTGTTTAGAGTATTCTTTTAGACAGATATTAATTCTGATGGGTCTAAAAGAAGGAAATTAATTCTCATCCTCCTGAAGCATATCTAAACACAACCTGACCCCTTTGAGCCCCATCCCCACCACGCTAAAAATTCCAGCTACATAACGCATGCGCAACATGAATGGGATTAGCTCACAGTCATTAAGCCCATGTAAAACAAATTATTCAGCGCGATGCATTATTTAAATATTTTTTATTATTTATTTTAAATATTTATGGAATTTACCGTATATAGCACTGACAATTTACGCAGCACTCTACATATTGTATATACCAACGGCCAGGGGCGGACTGACAACTCACGGGGCCCCCGGGCAATAGAGGATCATGGGGCCCCTGTGTCCTTGCTCAAACTCAAAAAAACCTACGAAAAAGGTACCAGGGGCATCTCATGGGGCCCCCTACTGACCCCGGGCCCTCGGGCAGTGCCTGAGTTTCCAAATGGTCAGTCCGCCCCTGCCAACAGTATATATTTATATTATAAGGGGGAACAGGTTCAACTGGCATTAGCAACAGTAAACCGCGTACAAGACAGGGACACCCCGGGACAGTCCAAGTAGGTTTGTCCTGCACTTTTATTCCACAAGGTAGTAAGCAGTTTTTAATGCAGGAGCGCTTTGCACAGCAAATCCATCCCATATGGAAGAAAAATATATTTGAAATGTATTTTAAAAATATTCTTCCCAAATATATTGACATATATTTGAAATACTACAATTTTGGCCATATTCAATATATTTCAAAATATACTTCAATAAATATATATATATACTGCATGTTGAAATGTGTTTTTATTACAAAATATATGAAAAATACATTTCAAATATACTGCATGTCTTTAAAAATACAAATCTAAATTTTTGGAATGCATTTACAAATATATGTAAAAATATATATTAAAATTACTATTTGTTAAAAAAAATCTGGAGTATATCTAACCACCTCCCGTCCTGCCGTTGTATATAAACGGCCGGACGGTGGCACTGCAGGGTCGGGTGGCTGTTTATAAACGGCCTCCCCGCTCCCTGCTTGTGCACGCTCCCTGGGAGTGCACAGCACCGCAATCCATTGTCCGCTGTGTCCTCCGGAAACAGTGGAACACTGATCGTTATACGGGACCTCTGTGTGAAGTCCCGATCATGTGATCACTGATTGGCCAATCAGTGATCACATGCAGAGTAGTAAGCAAGATGTCACTTCTGACATCATTGCTTACTATGTGTGACATCTGTGAATGATCACAGAGATCACATGGTACAAGGCTATTCACAACAGCCTTGTACCATGTGACAAGCTGTGACCAATCACAGCTCACACAGTTTTTCTTAATGGCTGCAAGAATGCAGCCAGAGAGAAGGAGAAATGATTGCTTCTTACAGCCTTTATGGGTGTAAAAGCAATCAGTGTAAAAGAAAAAAAAAAATCTTCATCACCCCCCATAATTAGTACAGTGTCACCATGGTTTGAATTGTTCAATAGTTTGAATTTTGGATAACAAATGGATCTGAATTTCGTTTCATTCTTTAATTGCACATGACGCCAGTCAATATTGTCCAATCAGCTTGTGTCATTTTTCTTGGTGGGTTGGACAAGTATCCAAAAATATTGAATCCTTCTGAGTCAAATCTGTCTGATTCAATAATATATTGAATATATAGCAATCTCCTGGAAAAACTGCAACATTTTTCTAATCCACCGGGTCCAATGAATATGTAGCACTACCCCCTTAGGAGTTGCTGACGTTTTGGGTCCCCCTATGGTCCTGCACAGCCAGGCAACACACATTTCCACATTAACTTGAATCCAGGAGACAGTAACCAGTCCTTGAGCTTTGTTTGAAGTTTTATTAGGGGATTTGAACTGGGATAGGGTAAGGGGTGTACGGGATGCCCAATGGAACTGTGAAACCGAGGACAACTTCCTGGAACTATATACAAGTTTTTACAGCAATATCCTCTTTTTGGAGAGCTAGGCAGTGTCTCTAGTTGTACCACCAAAGACCCTAGATTCTCCTAATCCAGGCGATCTGGGTGAATCCCTGAGCAGGGAATCCAGTGCCTGACACTTTAAAAGAAGACAGTCCCAGGTAGAAAGCTAATCTTGTTTCCACCAGTGCCCTTATCTGGCCCAGGGGGTGCAGGTCTACTCACTTAGTCCTTCTCCTGTGTTGCTGGTGGGTCAGTGGCTGCTACCAGGCATTCTAGCTGGGCCGCTCCTTCCCTGCGACACAGGTGGTCCTCTGTCTAAGGGCCAATGAAGTCCCAAGTCTTCCTCCTTCCAAACTTCTTGCCTGGAGGTGACTCCCTCTCTGTCTGGGCCCCCTCCCAGGCTCCTGCTCTCCAGCATCACTTTCTCATCTTCCACCCAAACTCTCCTCCTGCTGAACAGGATCAGTTACTTAAAGTCTGTCCTGGCCTCTTGCCAAGCTTCCTGTTGGGGATTGGCCAGGATCCTCTAAGAGTACAGACCATCCTCTCCTCACTTCCACTCACTGCTTCTAGATCTTTCCCCAAAGTTCTAGAGCAGGGGGAAATCCCAGAGAGTTGGTCTGCAGTGCCTCTCAGCTCTGACCCAAATTTGACCGTGCTAGCTATCCCACCCAGGCTGCTACTCACCCCTCTTGACTAACCATTAGACTTTAGCTCCCCCTAGCTAACTAGGAGGGTGCCACAAATACATGAAATGAAGGCTGAATATTTCTACGTATGAGTTCCTCAAAAAACAAATCAGCAACAACACGTATACCTTTTTAGTTCTTTTGACAGCAGTCAGGCTTTTCACCCAGCAGCAGGCTCTGAGAATAGAGCAAAAGAGCGCTGAGTATTAGTCAGCTCACATGTAGACTGCTTCTACAAACATTTGTGAAAGATGGGTCGCTCTCAGGAGCTCAATGAATTCAAGCGTGGTACCGCGATAGGTTGCCTCCTGTGGAATAAGTCCATCTGTGAATCTGTAAGATTTCCTACTACGGTCAACTGTTAGTGGTAATATAACAAAGTGAAAGCAACTGTGTACAACAGCAACTCAGCCACGAGGTGGTAGGCCACGTAAAATGACAGAGCGGGGTCAGCGCATGTTGTGGCGCACAGTGCGCAGAAGTTACCAACTGTCTGCAGAGTCAATAGCTAAAGACCTCCAAACTTGGTGTGGCCTTCAGATTAGCACAACAACAGTGTGTAGAGAGCTTCATGGACTGGGTTTCCATGGCCGAGCAGCTGCATCCAAGCCTTACATCACCAAGTGCAATGCGAAGTGTTGGAAGCAGGATGTAAAGCACGCCGCCACTGGACTCCGGAGCAGTGCAGACGTGTTCTCTGGAGTGACCAATCACGCTTCTCTGTCTGGCAATCTGATGGACGTGTCTGGGTTTGGCAGTTGCCAGGAGAACGGTACTTGCCTGACTGCAATGTGCCAAGTGTAAAGTTTAGTGGAGGGGGGATAATGGTTTGGGGTTGTTTTTCAGGGGTTGGGCTTGGCCCCTTAGTTCCAGTGAAGGGAACTCTTAAGGCGTCAGCATACCAAGACATTTTGGACAATTTCATGCTCCCAACATTGTGGGAAGTTTGGGGATGGCCCCTTCCTGTTCCAACATGACTGCGCACCAGTGCACAAAGCAAGGTCCATAAAGACATGGGTGAGCCAGTTTGGGGTGGAGGAACTTGACTGGCCTGACCTCAACCCGATAGAACACCTTTGGGATGAATTAGAGCGGAGGCTGATGGGCCAGGACTTCTCGGCCAACATCAGTGCCTGACCTCACAAATGTGCTTCTGGAAGAATGGTCAAACATTTCCATAGACACCCTCCTAAACCTTGTGGATGGCCTTCCCAGAAGAGTTGAAGCTGTTATAGCTGCAAAGGGTGGGCCAACTCAATATTGAACCCTACGGACTAAGACACTGGGATTCCATTAAAGTTCATGTGCGTGTAAAGGCAGGCTGACCAATACTTTTAACAATATAGTGTGCATATATATATACAGTATATATACAGTGTATATATATATATATATATATGTGTGTGTGTGTGGACAGCTGAGATTAAATTAAAATTAGGGCTAAAGCTCTTTTGGCCCTACTTCTCCTTCTTGATCATAGGAGTGCACTTAGTTCTGCACTCCTGTGACCCTTTTTCAGCCAGACTGTTGGCTGACGTCACTGAGGCAGTCCAGGTCTTGAAGAGATCCTAACTTTAAAGTCAAGGTCCACCCAGATACCTACACTGGCAGCTGGTTTTTCTTCTCAGTAAGCCGCTATTAGCTTGAGCCAGCTGCTCCCTCCCCTTCCACAGCCCAATGCTCAGGTGAGTACTGGAGGGGCAGAGCAGAGTGCAAGTGATGGCTGGTCATTGGCTTTCTGCTCACTGAAGACTGAGAACCAGGCAATCAGTGGTCTTTGATCTAACAGTTCTGGATCTCAGATGTAGGATCAGATCAATGCTGCATCCACCTAGGTGAGTATGACGGTTTGTTTTTTTGCATTCCTGAACTTCTCTTTTAGTAATGAGGTTTGGCTAACAGATAAGATGTGGACTTTGGAATAGAGGCTTTATCCCACTCAAACCTCTATAAAAGCCTCCAGGCTCCAGGACTCGGACCAGATTCTGAGAAAACAGAGAATTTTTTTCCACAACACCCATAACTTATGAAGCCCTTCACCATGTGTAGGGGAAAAAACTCAGTGACCCGTACATATACTGTATATTTACCTGTATATATATATATATATATATATATATATATATATATATATATATATATACAGAGAGAGAGAGAGAGGGGGGGATTGAGAGACAGAGAACGAAAGAGTATAAAGCCTAACAACAACCAATTTTTTTTAAAGAGCTAAAGTGATTTTGCCATTTTAGAAAATACATCCAGATGATCTTTTTTGCAATAGAAGAGATAGCATACTCACCTCTCCAGAAGCCATTGTCTCCTGCTTTCCCTCTGTTTCATCAGGGTCTTTGGCGTTCATTGTTTCAGGAGTGTCAGATACCTGTTTCCCCCACCCATAAGCAATTATTTTTTCCTCAGACCCCTACATCACACTAAGTTCTGTAGTGACATAGGAGTCATAGCAAGGACCTACAGTAGGTCAAGGAGGACATAGACAACCAACATTCCTGGAAGTGTCGAAGGAGGCTAAACAAAGGCAAGGTGGGAAGCACGGGCCATGAAAGAGGTGAGCATACTACTTTGTTTGTGTAAGAAAAATAATTTGGATATTTTGAGGGTTACTCTGTGAACCAATGTGGAGATTTTCTCCCACTTTCTCTCCCATTGACACCAAACAGGGAATGGGTAGACAGATTTCCCGTCACTACTTGTTGTGGAAGGAAGTGAAGGGAAATCTCCACAATGGGAACAAAAACAGCTGTAAAGTCCTAATAGAGGTTCCAAATCCTTCCCAATTTGTCCAAGACAAAATAAAATGAAATGGCATTTAAAAACATAAGGTTGCACAAAACCAGTACAGCTTACTTTAAGATTTCATAATGTTTTTCACTGTACTCATATTTCCTTTAAAAACTGCTTTTGACCAGCAAAGTAATGTCTTACACATTTGGGTTTATTTGTCTTTCAATTTCACTCACTCAGTCCTGTCCTGTGGACCTCGCGCAGCGTATGGGTCATTCCGGCCTTGTATCCCAGGAAAGCTGTCAGGTGAACTGGTTTAGTTGGGTCATCCTTGGGCCAGGTCTTCACTTTACCACGATGGCGCTTGCTGCGCTTGTGAGGAAGAAACCCCAGGTGGCCATGACGAGGGGCTGAGAACTTACGATGAGACTGCAAAGGGCAATTAACAGGTTGTCAGTGTTGTAATCCAGTAGCTTCTCTTCTATAAGTGTTCTGGCAGGGTGATAGGTCACTTGAGTAAGGATCAGGTGCGGACTGACCATTTGGAAACTTGGGCACTGCCCAAGGGCCCAGGGTCAGTAGGGGGCCCCATGAGATGCCCCTGGTACCTTTTTCATAGGCTTTTTGAGTTTGGGCAAGGACACAGGGGCCCTATGGTCCCCTATTGCCTGGGGGCCCCATGAGTTGTCAGTCCACCCCTGGTAAGGATCAATGCATATCAGAAGGAAGGGGATCTGTCTAATCTCCCAGGAGCCCTGTAATATAACTTCTGGTTATGGCACACCCACCTCCCTCATCCAGCTAGGCAGAACTTCCAATGGAACCATCTCCAAGCCCACCCACTGTCAAGTGTGATAGTGATCCTCCTAAAGTGTATATCCAGCCAATACGTTTTCTGATTTTTAGATAAAGTAGGAAGGGGTTAGAGCCCTGTTCTCCTCACTTCTTGTCTTGCAGACATTTTCCAACAGATGGGAAAAAAGATTTTAGAAGAACAAGGGAAGGCTAGAAGCTCTGCATTTCTGTCTGTATCCTTGTTGTTTTTCACTGTACTTATATTTCCTTTTAAAAACTGCTTTTGAACCACGTGACCAGCAAAATAATGTCTTACACATTCAGATTTTATTTGTTTTTCAATTTCACTAACTCAGTCCTGGCCTGTGGAACTTGCGCAGCGTATAGGTCGTGTATCCCTGCCCACTGCTTCCCTTTCAAGGGCATGGTCCCTTCCCCAGGATCCATTGTGGGTTAAGGGTCCCAGGGATGCAGGTTTTCAATTTATTCATTTATTTTTCTAGGGAGAGCAGAAGAAACCAACTGTTGCAAAGGCAGCCATACAGGGGATCAGTTCTAATAATTACCCCCCACACACGCGCTGTGCTGATCACCCTCCCTGCCCACATCTGATTCGCTCAGCTACCTAGGCCCCCCCAGCTGGCCTGGCCCTGTACAGGAGGACTGGTGGTACCCCCTTATCCACGGCCCTGATTCTGCCTGTCCAGTGCAGTGCAGCAGTAGCTGTTAGTGCACCACTCCCTTAAAAATGCACCACAGCGGACATATTGCTTTGTTACTTTAGAAAAGGTCATGTGCTTTTTCCATCCATTGTGTCGCATTGTGCTTGCGTGTGCGCTCATGCATCGCTTATGTGTAAATGGACCCTTATTCTAAATGATCTAAACTCCCAATATTGAACATATACAGTACGTGAAGTCCAATGATTAGGGGAAATAAAAGGTTCCTCTGTACGGGGTTTCTCTGAAGGCTTTGTTTGACGTTGAAGGCAACAGGTGGCTGGACAACTTTCACATAAATTGTCCATGTTCTCCAAGGCTTTCTAGTAATGACACTGAGCTCCGCATAGAGTACCAGTGAATGTGCAAACTGAACCACTTGCTTCCTTGAAGTCGCCGTCCTGCAGAAATACCATCTGATATTGCGGACACATGACCCACCAAGGACCACGTAAACACCGGGCCCCTCATAAACAATCTGTCATCTTACAATGTTTCCTCACCCGTTTCAAACCGATCATTCAAGCCAACAATTTTTTTATTGGTTTCAAGAAAGTGGTGTACAAAACATAGTCTCCGGGGCACTGCCCATGCTGCCATCTTTGGTGTGCTGTTATTTCCTACAAAATTTTTACCTGGTATTTCCTACAAACAACAGGAAGTGAGGAGAAGTCTCCCTCTAACAGGGAGTCAAAACCTTATCTAATCCTTCTCTACTCTATCCAAACCTAGAAAAATGTTGTTGGGAGGCTGCACTTATGCTGTCATTTGAAATTTTACATCTCAACTACCGAAAGGGCCAAGATAAACCAATGGGTTTTCAATACTTTTAAAGCAAAGCTTGATCCAAAAATAACACAATAAAATGAATAGCTCATTAAAAGCTAAAATAACAAAATCAGATTTTGCTCCAATGTTCACCTTCAATTCAGTGATTTCTTCACAGGCCTTTTTTTTAGCCACTAGATGTCCTCTGTCTGATTGTCAGTATCATTCAACTTATTTATGCTGAGCCCAGGTCACCCATGACCTGCCCCCACCTGTGGCTGGACAGTCAAAGACGAAGCATCACAGGGATGCTCTGTCAATCTGCTCTCTCCTCCTATCAGCATGCTTCTTGTAAGCACATTCATTGATTGGTGGCGTGTACTGCTTATTCATCTCCCAGCCTGAGCTCTGCTGTACAGGCCAAATGCAGGTACTAATACTGCTTGTATTTTAAGAATACATTTAAAGTAAATTTATGGTCACAGAATGCACTTTCATTTTATAACATCAGCATTGTAACAATACAAACAAAAGTCATTTTTTTGTCAATCCAATATAAGCTTACTTGAAAAATCTGCTTTCATTTTGTGAGTTCTGCCTGTCTTCAGGCTGTCTGCCCCCGCAACGTTCTGGATTCCCTGCATGCTTTGCAGCTTTTCCCTGCTGTCTACTTTCCATTTCTAAGGACTACATATCCCATGGTGCCTTGCTGCCTTCAAGCTGTGATCCCTGTACTGACCCCGCCTCCTGACACTCCTCCTCTCAGCACCTCTGTAGTTCAGAAGGCAGACTCTGTGAAATGTGTGACACAGCAGTGCCTATTCATAGGGCATAGAAGGGGCGGACTGACCATTTGGAAACTTGGGCACTGCCCGAGGGCCGGGGTCAGTAGGGGGCCCCATGAGATGCCCCTGGTACCTTTTCATAGGCTTTTTTGAGTTTGGGTAAGGACACAGGGGCCCCATGAGCTGTCACTCTGCCCCTGGGGCATAGTGAGTTTGTATCATAGAATTCAAGGAAGTAAATGTGTAGGGATCATCACTAAGAAAGTTTACAAACTTCAAGATTGTTGGGATTAACCGCTTAAGAACTGCCTTATAGTAGATATACTGCTAGAGGGCGGCACCCGTGCGTAAAATCACTTATATATACGTGATTTTGCATTTCCAGGTAGGGGATGCGCATGAGCTACCCACGCCGCCATTCGTGGCCATGGATCTCAATCACTGGGTCCGGTAAATACCCGTCGGCCCAGTGATTACCGAGCATCTCCGACGGGGAGGAAGATTGTTTACAAACAATCTTCCTCCCAGTCAGCTTGAGCACACTGCACAGCACAGCCATCCCGATCAGTGTGCTTACAGTGAAGAACACACACCCCCCCCTAGTAAAACACTCCCAGCGCACAGTTAACCCTTTGATCGCCCCTCACATTAACCCCTTCCTGCCCAGTGCCATTAGTACAGTGTCAGTGCTTTTTTTTTTAGCACTGATCACTGTATTGGTGTCACTGGAGATGTCAGTTACACCAAGTTAGTTCCCCCCAGTGTCAGAATGCCCACCGCAGTCCCGCTAAAAGTCACTGATTGCCGCCATTACTAGCGAGGGCCCTACTGACCCCGGGCCCCATGAAATGCCCCTGATACCTTTTTTTTAGGCTTTTTTGGGTGTGCTTTGAGTGTGGGCAAGGACATATGGGCCCCATGATCCCCTATTGCCCGGGGGCCCCATGAGTTGTCAGTCCGCCCCTGATCGGAAACCATGCGGTTTGGTGCAGCGCAATTTGCAAAAGTAGTGTTTGGGCTGTCAAAACATGAGCGCGTATACAAACACAGGAATTCCAGGGTGAACTGGCCTTCAATGATGACAGAGCTGCATTATTTGTATCACCATTTTTTTCTTGGTGTCAGGAAAACTTGTCAGAAGAGACTCATGCTGATGGCAGAGAAATGAGGCAGTAGAGAAAAATGACTTAAAGGGAGATTTACTAAAACTGGAGCACTCAGAATCTGGTGCAGCTGTGCATGGCAGCCAATCAGCTTCAGCTTGTTCAGTTGGGCTGCCCAAACATTATACAAGTTTCTTATACAATTTTCCTTTAGATTTAACAAAAATCATATAATATTAGGTCCAGGAGCGGACTGACAACTAATGGTGCCCACGGGCAATAGGAAATCATGGGGCCCCTGTGTCCTCGCCCACACTCAAACCACACCCAAAAAAGACTATGAAATGTAGCAGGGGAATCTCATGGGGCCCCCTACTGACCCCGGGCCCTCAGGTAGTGCCCGAATGCCTAAATGGTCAGTCCACCCCTGATGAGGTCAAACCTAAACAACACATTCAATTGTATCCAATTAGGCAGGCCCTTGAACTACATAGTTGAAGGTAAATCTAAAGTAAATTGGACAGAAAATTGTATGGCCAGCCTTAAGCGTCAGCAATAAAACCTGGAAGCTGATTGGTTTCTATGCAGAGCTGCACCAGATTTTACACTCTCCAGTTTTACTTAAAACAAAAAAAAAAATCTTAGTGCTCTGGACTGACAAGTACACACTACAGAGGGATGTGCTTTGTTCATATTCCATGGCTGAGATTTACAATCACTTTAAATAAATTCCAGGTATGTGAACCAGTAACCCATTCATATTTAGCCAATCACAAGAAAGAACCATGGGCTTCTACATTTCCCGACCTTGTATATGTATAATGCATGTGTTCCCAGTTTTTAATAGATAATAAAGAAACCCCACAGAATACAAAAAAGGAGAATTGGATGGACAAGTGTGTTCTTTTCAACATGACTAAATATGTAACAATGTAAAAATTCAGTTTCAATGCAGGAAATGAGGAATTCTATTGAGCTCCTGGTTGTTCTTAGAAAAACTTCACCTGAGTTTTCTCCGGGAAATCTCAGACAGTTGTCAGCGGCCGGTACAGAAGGTAAACCCCCTTTAAGCCCAGACTAAAAGCAACCACTTATAAAGCAAAAGACTTCATCTGGCACAAAGGTACAGCTACAAGAGGCAGGCTTGGACCCACTTATCCCCGCTATGTCCTATGCTTCAGATTAAAATGAATTTCCAGAGGCAGACATACAGACCATAGGACTTGTCCCGGAGCTGGCTGCTGCAGGAAAGAGGGTAGTGCCAAGTGCTGATCCAAACCTGATACTTAAGAATTCGGAGGCACAAATTTAGCCCTCCTATGCTTCTATATCCATGTCGGAGAAGGGAGGGGGTGCCGGGAAGGTGTGATATTAATCAGACCATCCTATGAAGGGGAGGAGGGGGGTCAGCTGTCAGACTTGATTTACACCCCAGGGAACGGTAACCCAGAAAAGGTGGCACCATTCACACAGAGGCGTCCATTGTACGGGATCAGTTGTCATCTTATCACCCAGTTCAATGGGGGAATCAACTGTCTTCTCAATGATCTTTTTATAGTTACATAGTTAGTCTGGCTGAAAAAAAAACAAAAGTCCATCCAGTTCAACCATTGAAAAAAAAATATATATAATCCTACACCCACAGTTGATCCAGAGGAAGGCAAAAAAAACCAAGCAAAGCATGATCCGATTTGCTCCTGCAGGGAAAAACATTCCTTCCTGATCCCCCGAGAGGCAATCGGATATTCCCTGGATCAACTTTACCTATAAATGTTAGTATCCAGTTATATTCTGTGTATCCAAGAAAGAATCCAGGACTTTCCTACAGCAATCCACTGAGCTGGCCAGAACCAACTCTTGAGGGAGTCTATTCCACATTTTCGCAGCTCTCACTGTGAAGAAACCTTTCCGTGTTTGGAGATTACATTTCTTTTCCTCCAGATGTAAAGAGTGCCCCCTTGTCCTCTGTGATGACCACAGGGTGAATAACTCTACACCGAGTTCACTATATGAACCACTGATGTATTATACATGGAGATCATATCCCCCCTTATGTATTATACATGGAGATCATATCCCCCTTATGTATTATACATGGTGATCATATCCCCCCTTATGTATTATACATGGTGATCATATCCCCCCTTATGTATTATACATGGAGATCATATCCCCCCTTATGTATTATGCATGGAGATCATATCCCCCCTTATGTATTATACATGGTGATCATATCCCCCCTTATGTATTATACATGGAGATCATATCCCCCTTATGTATTATACATGGGGATCATATCCCCCCTTATGTATTATACATGGAGATCATATCCCCCCTTATGTATTATACCTGGAGATCATATCCCCCTTATGTATTATACATGGAGATCATATTCTCCCTTATGTATTATACATGGAGATCAAATCCCCCCTTATGTATTATGCATGGAGATCATACCCCCCCTTATGTATTATACATGGTGATCATATCCCCCATTATTATTATACATGGAGATCATATCCCCCCTTATGTATTATACATGGAGATCATATCCCCCTTATGTATTATACATGGTGATCATATCCCCCCTTATGTATTATACATGGTGATCATATCCCCCCTTATGTATTATACATGGAGATCATATCCCCCCTTATGTATTATACATGGAGATCATATCCCCCCTTATGTATTACACATGGTGATCATATCCCTCCTTATGTAATATACATGGAGATCATATCCCCCCATATGTATTATACATGGAGATCATATCCCCCTTATGTATTATACATGGAGATCATATCCCCCCTTATGTATTATACATGGAGATCATATCCCCCCTTATGTATTATACATGGTGATCATATCCCCCTTATGTATTATACATGGAGATCATATCCCCCCTTATGTATTATACATGGAGATAATATCCCCCCTTATGTATTATACATGGTGATCATATCCCCCCTTATGTATTATACATGGTGATCATATCCCCCCTTATGTATTAGACATGGTGATCATATCCCCCTTATGTATTATACATGGAGATCATATCCCCCCTTATGTATTATACATGGTGATCATATCCCTCATGTATTATACATGGAGATCATATCCCCCCATATGTATTATACATGGAGATCATATCCCCCTTATGTATTATACATGGAGATCATATCCCCCCTTATGTATTATACATGGAGATCATATCCCCCCTTATGTATTATACATGGTGATCATATCCCCCCTTATGTATTATACATGGTGATCATATCCCCCCTTATGTATTATACATGGTGATCATATCCCCCCTTATGTATTATACATGGAGATCATATCCCCCCTTATGTATTATACATGGTGATCATATCCCCCCCTTATATATTATACATAGAGATCATATTCCCCCTTATGTATTATACATGGAGATCATATCCCCCCTTATGTATTATACATGGTGATCATATCCCCCCCTATATATTATACATGGAGATCATATTCCCCCTTATGTATTATACATGGAGATCATATCCCCCCTTATGTATTATACATGGAGATCATATCCCCCCTTATGTATTATACATGGAGATCATATCCCCCTTATGTATTATACATGGTGATCATATCCCCCTTATGTATTATATATGGAGATCATATCCCCCCTTATGTATTATACATGGAGATCATATCCCCTCTTATTTATTATACATGGTGATCATATCCCCCCTTATGTATTATACATGGAGATCATATCCCCCTTATGTATTATACATGGAGATCATATCCCCCCTTATGTATTATACATGGTGATCATATCCCCCCTTATGTATTAGACATGGTGATCATATCCCCCCTTATGTATTATACATGGTGATCATATCCCCCCTTATGTATTATACATGGTGATCATATCCCCCTTATGTATTATACATGGTGATCATATCCCCCCTTATGTATTATACATGGTGATCATATCCCCCCTTATGTATTATACATGGTGATCATATCCCCCCTTATGTATTATACATGGTGATCATATCCCCCTTATGTATTATACATGGAGATCATATCCCCCCTTATGTATTATACATGGAGATCATATCCCCCTTATTTATTATACATGGTGATCATATCCCCCCTTATGTATTATACATGGAGATCATATCCCCCCTTATGTATTATACATGGTGATCATATCCCCCCCTTATATATTATACATGGAGATCATATTCCCCCTTATGTATTATACATGGAGATCATATCCCCCCTTATGTATTATACATGGTGATCATATCCCCCCCTATATATTATACATGGAGATCATATTCCCCCTTATGTATTATACATGGAGATCATATCCCCCCTTATGTATTATACATGGAGATCATATCCCCCCTTATGTATTATACATGGATATCATATCCCCCTTATGTATTATACATGGTGATCATATCCCCCTTATGTATTATATATGGAGATCATATCCCCCCTTATGTATTATACATGGAGATCATATCCCCCCTTATTTATTATACATGGTGATCATATCCCCCCTTATGTATTATATATGAAGATCATATCCCCCCTTATGTATTATACATGGAGATCATATCCCCCTTATTTATTATACATGGTGATCATATCCCCCCTTATGTATTATATATGGAGATCATATCCCCCCTTATGTATTATACATGGAGATCATATCCCCCTTATTTATTATACATGGTGATCATATCCCCCCTTGTGTATTATACATGGAGATCATATCCCCCTTATGTATTATACATGGTGATCATATCCCCCCTTATGTATTATACATGGAGATCATATCCCCCCTTATGTATTATACATGGATATCATATCCCCCTTATGTATTATACATGGTGATCATATCCCCCTTATGTATTATATATGGAGATCATATCCCCCCTTATGTATTATACATGGAGATCATATCCCCCCTTATTTATTATACATGGTGATCATATCCCCCCTTATGTATTATATATGGAGATCATATCCCCCCTTATGTATTATACATGGAGATCATATCCCCCTTATTTATTATACATGGCGATCATATCCCCCCTTATGTATTATATATGGAGATCATATCCCCCCTTATGTATTATACATGGAGATCATATCCCCCTTATTTATTATACATGGTGATCATATCCCCCCTTGTGTATTATACATGGAGATCATATCCCCCTTATGTATTATACATGGTGATCATATCCCCCCTTATGTATTATACATGGAGATCATATCCCCCCTTATGTATTATACATGGTGATCATATCCCCCCCTTATATATTATACATGGAGATCATATTCCCCCTTATGTATTATACATGGAGATCATATCCCCCCTTATGTATTATACATGGTGATCATATCCCCCCTTATATATTATACATGGAGATCATATTCCCCCTTATGTATTATACATGGAGATCATATCCCCCCCCCCCCTTATGTGTTATACATGGAGATCATATCCCCCCTTATGTATTATACATGGTGATCATATCCCCCCTTATGTATTATACATGGAGATCATATCCCCCCTTATGTATTATACATGGATATCATATCCCCCTTATGTATTATACATGGTGATCATATCCCCCTTATGTATTATATATGGAGATCATATCCCCCCTTATGTATTATACATGGAAATCATATCCCCCCTTATTTATTATACATGGTGATCATATCCCCCCTTATGTATTATACATGGTGATCATATCCCCCCTTATGTATTATATATGGAGATCATATCCCCCCTTATGTATTATACATGTTGATCATATCCCCCCTTATGTATTATACATGGAGATCATATCCCCCCTTATGTATTATACATGGAGATCATATCCCCCTTATGTATTATACATGGAGATCATATCCCCCCTTATGTATTATACATGGAGATCATATCCCCCCTTATGTAATATACATGGAGATCATATCCCCCCTTATGTATTATACATGGAGATCATATCCCCCCTTATGTATTATACATGGAGATCATATCCCCCCTTATGTATTATACATGGAGATCATATCCCCCCTTATGTATTATACATGGAGATCATATCCCCCCTTATGTATTATACATGGAGATCATATCCCCCCTTATGTATTATACATGGAGATCATATCCCCCCTTAATCTCCTCTTCTCAAGAGAGAATAAATTCAGTTCCTCTAATCTGTCCTCATAGCTGATCTCCTCCATGCCTCTTATCAGTTTGGTTGCCCTTCTCTGTACTTTCTCCAGTTCCCCAATGTTCTTTTTGTGAATTGGTGCCCAAAACTGAACTGCATATTCCAGATGAGGTCTTACTAATGATTTGTATCGGGGGAAATGATATCTCTCTCTGGAGTCTATACCTCTTTTAATACAAGAGAGGATTTTGCTCGCTTTAGAAACCGCAGCTTGGCATTGCTGCCATTATTAAGCTTGTGATCTACCAGAACCCCCAGATCCTTCTCCACCATTGATTCCCCTAGTTGTACCCCCCCCCCCCCCGGTATGTATGATGTCCCAGTGCTGCAGGATTAAAGGGAAACTATCAATTATTTTCAGTAAGTGCATATCATGTTGAACATATGGCTAAATTGCATGATTAATGCGGCTATGATTATTTTCTTCTTACTGACTAGTTTATCTTTTACTGATCATAGTTTGTATGCACCTAAATGTAGTATTTATTAACAACAACAAAAAAGCAGAGCAATTTGCCCAGTGAAGGTACATGTACATTCATTCTGTGTAAAAAGGGCGAATAATTAATAAAATTAGGCTAGTTCCTGTGCTGGTTGAATGTTTTTTCATTGATTTAAAATGGGAAATACCACATCTGGGCACTAGATGGTGTTAACTATATTAGGAGTTTTCATATGATACTTAGCACCATCTAGTGGGAAAATGCAGAATTTCCATTTACATCAATGAAAAACATTTGAACTGCACAGGAAATAACTTTTCAAATTTACATGGACTTTCACTGGACGAATTGCTATGTAAATGTTTTACAAATACACCCTTTAAATTAATGCCCACTTCAGTGCCCAATTATATGTCAGGAAATATGATTAGCATATATCCCTCCACTGGCTTCCCATTGCACAATGGATAAAATTCAAAACATTAACAATAACATATAAAGCCATTTATAACTCTGCCCCAAATTACATCACCAATCTTGTCTCCAAATATCACCCAAACCATTCTCTCCGCTCCTCCCATGACATCCTGCTTTCCAGCTCCCTTGTCTCCTCCTCCCATGCTTGTCTCCAGGACTTCTCCAAAGCTTCCCCCATCCTCTGGAACTCTCTACCCCAATTTATCAGACTATCGCCTACTCTGCTTACTTTTAGGCGATCTCTGAAAACCTCTCTCTTCAGGGAAGCCTATCCTGCCCTCAGCTAATAACGGAATCTTCTATTCCTTCTACCAGTCCATCCCCCAAAGTTATTATCTTTTGTACCACCAGCCCCTCCCTCCTAGATTGTAAGCTCCCAGGATCAGGGCCCTCCTATCCCTCTTGTATTGAACTGTATTGTTGCTGTATTGTCTCCCGTTATATTGTAAAGCGCTGAGCAAACTGTTGGAGCTATATAAATCCTGTATAATAATAATAATAATATACTTTTGTAAATTAAAAAACAAATTAATTCAGTTCTGTCTTCATAAATACAGCATTAGATGTCTTTTTTTTTGTTAAATACAGGTATCTGAATTTGATTTCTTGCCGTCCCGGTACAACAGAGCTGAGACTGGGAGAGGGAAGGGCAGAAATTCATGTAGCTACAGCGCTCATATGCTGACATACTGATAAGTGCGGAGAGAGAACCTGTCACGACAAAATCATATCACATAGGGAATTTTGGTCCCCCATGTCATTAAAAAAAAAATGTTTAATGAAAAAAAAAATTGAGCCCCACCTTCACATACATGCACAGGAACATAAACACATGCATGGGGGGGGTGGGGGGGCACCTACATCTGAAAACGTTGATTGCACGACGCATGTTGCATATCGCTGCGCACATGAACGAAAGCAATAATTCTACGCCCATTATTCATGGTTGACTCTATATTGATGACAGGAGAGAAAGGAGACACTTCTAAGTGCAATAAGCGAGATACTTTATTGTCAGTCCCATAAGACGCCGCTTAGCCGCTTCCCACGGCCACAGGGCACTTCATGGTAGGGGGCGCGCGCACTTCGAATGTCTTGGGTATTAGGTCTGAGGAGGGAGCAACAGCGCATGCTCCGAAATGCGTTACCGCCCCCCTTGACATCACTAACAACAACTTACAAAGCCATCCACAACTCTGCCCCCAGCTACATCACCAACCTGGTCTCAAAATATGAACCAAACCTCTCTCTTCGATCCTCCCAAGATCTTCTGCTCTCTAGTTCCCGTGTCATCTCCTCCCATGCTCGCCTCCAGGACTTCTCCTGAGCTTCTCCTATCCTATGGAACTCCCTACCCCAAGCTATCTCCTAATCTACCACCTTTAAATGATCCCTGAAAATCTTTCTCTTTAAGGAAAGCCTATCCTGCTTCTACCTAGTAAACCGCCATTTATTTCCTCCATCAGCTCATCCCCCCCCACAGCTATTACCTTTTGTATCACTCAACGCTTCCTCCTAGATTGTAAGCTCTAACGAGCCGGGCCCTCTGTTTCCTCTTGTACCAAATTGTATTGTAACTGTAATGTCTACCTTCATGTATAAAGTGCTGCGCAAACTGTTGGTGCTATATAAATCACCTCCTCCCATGCTCACCTCCAGGACTTCTCCCGAGCTTCTCCCATCCTATGGAACTCCCTACCCCAATCTGTTTTGTAAAACGCTGCACAAACTGTTGGCGCGATATAAATCCTTTATAATAATAATAACTTCCGGTTGTGCTCCTGCTTTCAGAAAACATGAAATTTTGTGTGTATTAAGTAATGATCAGCCCTAAAACATAAGTGCAAAAAAAAAAAAATCACAAAAACTACTCTGGCAACGAAAGAGTTAAAGCCTATCTAAACCCAAATCCAATAATGTAATATTTTGCAGTTTACCAGGTCTTAGAAGTGGTGATCCTGCCAGTAACACACTCAAGGCCGCCATCGGGGGGGGGGGGGGGCAACCCATACACAGGTAGGGGGCCTGGGCATTTCGAGGGGCCCGGCTGCCAGGGTTATAACCTGTCTAGTTTAGACCTGGACAGTCCCAGTTTTGACGCCCATGTCTAGGCTTCAGTCCACCTGAAACCTGGACACATATCTCCAGTTCAACCATCATGTCCCAGTGCTGAAGCATGTGTCAGGTGCTCTGCTCCAGCGAGAAGTCCAATCCTGTGTTGGTCCACCACAGTAGTGCCTGTCTGTACCCCCCCCCCCCACATTGGGAGAAAGAGGACAGTGGAGCTACTCCAACTCTCAGCTCCACCCCAACCTCTGGCTCCCACACTTCCTGGGTTGCAGTGGCTCCCATCAGTAAGGAGAGTTAATTGGGGTCTTTAGGGGCAGGGAGCACCAATATGAGGGGACTCTGACCTAAATGCTTCTGTAAGGGGATCTAATAGATGTTTCTAAGGGGTGGGGGGTGCTAGGAACTCTGACATAATTGGTTCTGCAAGGGTGGGGGCTGATATAAGGTGACTCTGATCTAATGGGGGGGGGGGGGGTGTCTAAAGGGAGTGCTGACTGCTGCTCTAATGATTGGTGGCCAACCATTAGATCAGCAGTCAGCACCCCCCCCCCCCTTCCCAGAGACCCCCCATTAGATCAGCGTTCCTTTGTATTAGTACTCCCCCTTAGAACCCCACATTAGATTAGAGTGCCCTTTTATCAGCACCCCTCCCTGCACCTCCCCTAGAGACACCCGTATGGGGGGGTGCTGTAATAAGAGGATGCTGATCTAATGGGGGTCTCTATGGGGGCCCATTTATTTAAAGGGGGGAGAGTGACACTTAGTGTTCCCACCTGTCTGAGATTCACCCAGACAGTCCAGGTTTTAAGCAATGTGTCCAGGTTTCAGTCTGTCTGTCTCTTTTCTGGATTGGGCAGTCTCTTTGCTGAATTTATGGGGCTCTCTCTTTGCTGTATTGGGCTGTCTCTTTGCTGAATTTATGGGGCTCTCTCTTTGCTGTATTGGGCTGTCTCTTTGTTGAATATATGAGAATGTCTCTGCTGAATATATGGGGCTGCTGCTTTGCTGGATTGGGATGTATCTTTGCTGAATATATGGAAATGTCTTTGCTGAATATATGGGGCTGTCTCTTTACTGGATTAGGATGTCCCTTTGCTGAATATATGGAGATGTCTCTTTGCTGGATTGGGATGTCCCTTTGCTGAAAATATGGGGATGTCTCTTTCCTGGATTGGGATGCCTCTGCTGAATATATGGGGCTGTCTCTTTGCTGAATATATGGGGCTGTCTCTTTGCTGAATATAAGGGGATGTCTCTTTGTTGGATTGGGCTGTCTCTTTGCTGAATAAATGGATCTGTCTCTTTGCTGAATATATGGGGATGTCTCTTTGCTGGATCTATGGGTCTCTCTCTTTGCTGAATATATGGATCTGTCTCTTTGCTGCTCTTTGGCCAAAATATAATTCCTTACTGTTAAATCTTAAAAGCCCTGATGACTTAGAATTCACTTTTCATTTTCATATATTAAGTTGTTAAAGTGCTAAAATAAAAGTGGGTGCACTAAAGGACTCGGTAGGATGGCAAGTTGGCAGATTCGGTTGGATGGCCAGTAGGCAGGCCCTGAGGAATCTTGGATGTCAGGCCAGAGGGGGCCAGGCCTAAAGCTGTGTAAGGGGCTCAAAATTTCTGATGGCTGTCCTGACCACACTTCAATTCCTAGGGTGTCAACACTCACTAACTGCAGGGTATCAGAACCACAGAAACAGAATAGGGCTACAGAACTTCTCCCCTAATCAGCTTCTTCAAAACATAGAGGGGAGGGCTTTTGTAGTCTTCCCAGAGAACAGAGAACAATGCAAACTGATAACAGTCAACAGAGGCAGAGAGCACAGGATGTTATCAGCTGCTAAGATTTCTGGCAAGATCAACTGGAATTATTTTTTTTTGCACTTACAGAACAAATATATCAAAATGCTTTAAATGATAACAGACTATTAGCAAATACGAGGTTCGTTGTTAGGGTTTACATATACTTTAACCAATTCCCCTCTTTTCCCTGTATACCCCGAATGGATCAGAGCAAATGGTTAGCACTTCCGCATAGTAGTGCTAGGGTCGTTGGTTTGAATCCCAACCACGGTACTACCTGCCTGTTGCAAGTTTGCATGTTCTCCCTGTGCCTGTGTGGGTTTCCTCTGGGTACTCTGATTTCCTCCCACACGCCAAAGACATGCTGGTAGATTAATTGGCTCCTGTCTAAATTGTCCCTAGTATGTGTATGTATGAATGTGAGTTAGGAACCTTAGATTGTACGCCCCTTGAGGGTTAGGGACCTTAGATTGTACACCCCTTGAGGGTTAGGGACTGATATGAATGTACAATATATATGTAAAGTGCTGCGTAAATTGACAGCACTATATAAGTACCTGAAATAAATATTTCTTACAATTTGCTATGGACTGGTTAATTCGAAAATAACCTAAGTCAATATCTAAGATAGCAAAGATATATATATATTTTTTTTTTAAAGGACAAACAATAATTAATTTTCCTGATATTGTTTAGTAGATAAAAGTAAAATTTTATTGTATAATTTGTCCTGTTTAAAATGACACTGAAATAATTCTGGTACAAAGCATTGAAAAGTTATTTATAAATGAATTTAAAGTGTTACTAAACCCAGGACCCTGCATTCACTATATCTGGTCTCCCCGGACCCCGCATTCACTATATCTGGTCTCCCTGGACCCTGCATTCACTATATCTGGTCTCCCTGGACCCTGCATTCACTATATCTGGTCTCCCCGGACCCTGCATTCACTATATCCGGTCTCCCCGGACCCTGCATTCACTATATCTGGTCTCCCTGGACCCTGCCTTCACTATATCTGGTCTCCCCGGACCCTGCATTCACTATATCCGGTCTCCCCGGACCCTGCATTCACTATATCTGGTCTCCCTGGACCCTGCTTTCACTATATCTGGTCTCCCCGGACCCTGCATTCACTATATCCGGTGTCCCCGGACCCTGCATTCACTATATCCGGTGTCCCCGGACCCTGCATTCTCTATATCCGGTCTCCCCGGACCCTACATTCACTATATCTGGTCTCCCTGGATCCCGCATTCTCTATATCCGGTCTCCCCTGACCCTGCATTCACTATATCCGGTCTCCCCGGACCCTGCATTCACTATATCAGGACTCCCCGGACCCTGCATTCACTATATCTGGTCTCCCCGGACCCTGCATTCACTATATCAGGACTCCCAGGACCCTGCATTCACTATATCTGGTCTCCCCGAACCCTGCATTCACTATATCTGGTCTCCCCGGACCCTGCATTCACTATATCAGGACTCCCAGGACCCCGCATTCACTATATCTGGTCTCCCCGGACCCTGCATTCACTATATCTGGTCTCCCCGGACCCTGCATTCACTATATCAGGACTCCCAGGACCCTGTATTCACTATATCTGGTCTCCCCAGACCCTGCATTCACTATATCCGGTCTCCCCGGACCCTGCATTCACTATATCCGGTCTCCCCGGACCCTGCATTCACTATATCCGGTCTCCCCGGACCCTGCATTCACTATATTCGGTCTCCCCGGACCCTGCATTCACTATATCTGGTCTCCCACAGTACACACAGCACGGAAATGAAATTACTTTAGTAAATATAAATTGCTAAATACCTTTTCTCATCAGCAGTTAGAGCACTCTTGTGACTTCTGTTAGTGTCCAGCAGAGCGCTGGTTAAAGCTTGTAAGAGGTGTTTTCATTCTGCTCTAGGAGGATGCAGAACCCCTGACCCTTGTCTGGACAGTGCTGATTGGCTCTGTGCTGATCACATGCACTTTCCCAAGAACAAAAAAAAAAACCTCTATAGAAATACACACCAAACTGAGCATGTGCAGAGTGTCTCCACACCATATGCCTTATCAGGAGATAAGAGGGGGACACTGGAAGAGGGGGAGGATCAGAGAAGTCAGGATCAAAAAGCGTTTTTACACAATGTGGAGGATTAACCCCTTAGGTTCCACAGTGAGTATAACAAGCATTACTGCATATACAGACTGATGTTACTGTTGTGGGTTTAGTAACATGTTAAGTTTTTTGTTCAATTTTGCACTTTTTCAATGTGTCACTAAAAAAAGTTAACAAACAAAACAAATAAAAATGATAAAAAAAAACCCATATCAACCCCTTCCCGAGGAGGACCCCCCAGGGTGCTGTACACAGCTTCCTAAAAACATCCCAGCACCCAGCCTCAGAACTCCTCTTAAGCGCCCTCAGACCTGATCCAATCAGTGGGACGCCTCTTGGGAGGAGCTATGCAAATATCAAATTACCTGGATGGGAGGGTGTCGGTCTGGAGGGGTGGGCATTGCTAGGCAGGCTGTAGTTGTATGCAGAGAGCTTACATTATTGAAAGAACTGAAATCCAATGAATAAAAGAGGCGGGCCAGGGACAGTCAGGCTGGGGAGGAAATCACTAGATGATACTGAGCGTCCTCCAGCCAGGAAATGAGGCGGGCTCTGTCTGACTTGCTGCAGCTTCTGATGCACTCACATTTTTTGATTGCACCCGTCTTTTCCAGACCAATCATATCCTCCTGCTTGTTTTACCACCTGCAGCTGGGCTCTGATTGGTTGCTGTGGGTTATTCTGACAGTACTGATTTGGGACAGTTATGCAGGCCATAGTTGGGTCGAAAATCGGCTGAAAAAAAAATTGGCCGATTTTTGGATCGTTAATGGGTTAATAGGTCGGCCGTTTTTCAGGATTTTGGCACATTTTTTCTATTAGTTGAGTTGGAAAAAAATCGACCGATTTTGCCGATCGGCTGATTTTCGCGGCAATTATGGGCAAATTGGCCGATCTTTTTACCGATAAAAAAATCTGAGAAGAAGAGGAAGAGGAAGAAGAGGAAGAAGAATAAGGAGAAGAAGAAGAGGAAGAAGAGAAAGAGGAAGAAGAGGAAGAAGAAGGAGAAGAAGAAGAGGAAGAAGAGGAGGAGGAAGAGGAAGAAGAGGAAGAGGAAGAAGGAGAAGAGGAAGAGGAGGAGGAAGAGGAAGAAGAAGAAGAGGAGGAGGAAGAGGGAGAAGAGGAAGAAGAAGAAGGAGAAGAAGAAGAGGAAGAAGAGGAAGAAGAAGGAGAAGAAGAAGAGACAGAGGAAGAAGAGGAAGAAGAAGGAGAAGAAGAAGAGGAGGAGGAAGAGGGAGAAGAGGAAGGAGAAGAAGAAGAGGAAGAAGAGACAGAGGAAGAAGAAGGAGAAGAAGAAGAGGAAGAAGAGACAGAGGAAGAAGAGGAAGAAGAAGGAGAAGAAGAAGAGGAGGAAGAGGAAGAAGAGGGAGAAGAGGAAGGAGAAGAAGAAGAGGAAGAAGAGACAGAGGAAGAAGAAGGAGAAGAAGAAGAGGAAGAAGAGACAGAGGAAGAAGAGGAAGAAGAAGGAGAAGAATAAGAGGAGGAGGAAGAGGAAGAAGAGGGAGAAGAGGAAGAGGAAGAAGAAGGAGAAGAAGAAGTAGAAGAATTCCAGTCCGCGATTATATTTGACATGAAAAAGTATTGCGGTTGCAACAATGTATCCATTTGTATCCGAATAAAACCATCTGTATCTGAAATGGATACAAATAGATACATTGTTGCAACCGCAATACTTTTTCATGTCAAATATAATAGCGGAGCTCTCTGCAGGGACAGAAGTAATTAAATGCCGGCCGTAGACGGGACGAAAATTGGCCGATTTTTTTTCCGGTTGGTGGTAACGTCAGCCTATTGAGCGACCGATTTTTATTTTGTTTGTTAAAAAAACGGTCAGTTTTCGACCCATCTATGGCTTGCATTAGATGAAATAGGCAGCCCTCCCCTAATGAACATTTAAATGGGACAGAGGGAACAGGGAAGCCTCCAGATTCACGAGTTGTATCCAGTGACGACACCGGCCACAAATAGGAGAGCCATATGAAGCAGCAACAGCTGCTGAGATGAAAATAACCGCATAATAAACAGTCGAGGCTGACATGAACCTGACGGTGAATCCCAGGGCAGGGGTGACTACAGCTAGACTCTGGACACAGACACATTCAGAGATTTCTCAGGATCTGCAAGGGATAGAAATCTATGTGCACCAAATGCCTTTACAAACCCAGTTATTACCTTGTAAAAGTAGCAGTGACATCATCACTGTGCTGTACACACTGTGCAGAGAGTAGAACTGTGGGAGGGACCCAGCAGGCCCCACCCACTACAGGCTGCCTGATGAAAACTACAGAAGTGGGTGGAGACAAGACCAGTCACCCTGCACAAGTAGAGCGAGCAGCAGTGACTGGTCTGTATTATAATAATAAACCGTTTTGTTTTTTTCTTGGGAGGGTACAATCAGTCTGTATATGTAGTATATCATGCTTGTTATACTCAATGTGGAACCTAAGGGATTAATCCTCCGCATTGGGTAAAAACAATGTTTGATCCTGTCTGCTATGATCCTCCCCTTCTTCCAGTGTCCCCCTCTTATCTCCTGATAAGGCATATCGTGTGGAGACACTCTGCACATTCTCAGTTTGGTGTGTATTGCTAGAGAGGGGTTTTTTTTGTTCTTGGGAGAGTGCATGTGATCAGCACAGGGCCAATCAGCAATGTCCAGGCAGAGGGGCAGGGGTCCTGCATCCTCCTAGAGCAGAATGAAAACTCCTCCTACAAGCTTTACCCAGTGCTGTGCTGGGCACTGATAGGAGTCACAGGATTGTTCTAACTGGTGATGAGAAAATGCATTGTGTAAAAACACTGTTTGATCCTGACATCTCTGATCCTCCCCTTCTTCCAGTGTACCCTTCTTATCTCCTGATAAGGCATATCGTGTGGAGACACTCTGTACATGCTCAATTTGGTGTGTATTTCTAAAGAGGTTTTTTTTTTTTTGTTCTTGGGAGAGTGCATGTGATCAGCACAGGGCCAATCAGCAATGTCCAGGGGTCCTGTATCCTCCTAGAGCAGAATGAAAACTCCTCCTACTAGCTTTAACCGGTGCTTTGTGGACACTGATAGAAGTCACAAGACTGTTCTAACTGCTGATGAGAAAAGGCATTGTGTAAAGACGCTGTCTGATCCTGACTTTTCTGATCTTCCCCTTCTTCCAGTGTACCCTTCTTATCTCCTGATAAGGCATATCGTGTGGAGACACTCTGTACATGCTCAGTTTGATGTGTATTGCTAAAGAGGTTTTTTTGTTTTTTTTTTGTTCTTGGGAGAGTGCATGTGATCAGCACAGGCCAATCAGCACTGTCCAGGAGTCCTGCATCCTCCTAGAGCAGAATGACAACTCCTCCTACTAGCTGTAACCAGTGCTGATAATCAATAAATATAAAATATGTCATACTATGTCATACTTTAACATATACAAAACATAAGAGGGGAATAATACATCAATGATACGAAATAATTATCAGTTCATACTCATTCTACCCAGGCTGCACATTCTCAAAAGCAATCCTTGGAGAGAAGGTACACAACGCCCTCTGCTGTCTGCAAAGGTATAAAGCGCCCCCTTGCAGTCTGCACAGATCTACTGCGCCCTCTACTGTCTACCTGGCTTCAGGACATCGCCCGCTGATCTGAAAACGAGGCTTGAAACTCAAGTCTCTTTTGGCCCCCCGCCTGCTCCAGCCCAGGTGACTAAAATAGCTGCCCTTGGCGCCTGTGTCCTTGGTGTTACAATGTTAAATGAATGCGGGGGAAAAACAGGGATAGCGTATACAACAAATAAAAATATCTTTCACGAACATGGGCGTGAGAACTGCCACTGAGGCCCTTCATTTTACTGAAATTGCCGCCCTGTGTGCCAGATTGGTGTAGTCGCCAGAGTTTTGTAAAGAGGAGGGTATCGGGCTGCGGCATTGTGGGTATTATCACTGCGGGTGAGGTAGAAGTCAAGAAATACATTTATAAAGTGTTAGTATATATGGTCCGGCAGTATGAAGGCAGCCTGCTGGGGGTCCTCGGGTGTCCGCCATACTTCAGGGTGACTGGAGTTGGGGTGACCTGAGCGATGCCGGTGGACAAGGATGTGTACCCGGAGAGCGAAACCAAGACTCCCGTCCGGGTGAACAAGTCCGGCCTGCCAGATGTCGCCGACCTGCTCTTTAAGGTCTTCTATCATGCGGTGGACAGGCCGGTCACTTTCTTCCACGGTGAGGGGAGCCTGGACCTGCCTTCTGCTGCAGGGGGGACTACAAGGCCCAGCGTGCAATGCCCAGCCACAGGACCCAGTGCTTACCCAGGAACTACATATCCCAGCATTCATGTTATGGATGTGACGCCCCGGATCCTGGCAATCATTGTTTTGGCATCTCACCGTATGGCTGGCGTGGTGCCCTGGGGCTCTTGCAGTTGTGGCACTGCAGGTTCTGGTTGGTCAGCGGTTTGGCATCCCGCACGTAGAGTCCAAGCCCATAGCTGTCGTGGTGCCCTGGGTTCTGGCCTGTGGCTGTCAAGCCACCCCAAGTCCTGGTCGGTTGTTTTGATGGCCCAGGACCCATTCTGTGGCGCCCTAAGTCCAATCATTTTGTTCCTATGTATTGCAAGCATGCTCATCTAAAGGGATGCCAATAGATTTGTTCTTTCATATCAGGCTCTTGACAGAAGATCCAAGGCAGGGTTCTGTCATGTTTACAGACCCATTCCCAGGATGCAGCTGTTCTGGCAACCCGGGTCCTGGTTGGTCATTGTTTTAGCATCCCAGCACACAGAGTCCAAGCCCATAGCTGTCGTGGTGCCCTGGGTCCTGGCTTGTGGCTGTCAAGCTCCCCAAATCCTGGCTGGATGTTTTAGTTGTCCAGGTCTCATCCCGTGGCGCCCCAAGTTCAATCATTTTGTTCCTATGCATTATGGGCATGCAAATAATTTGTTCTTTCAAATCAAGCTCTTGACAGAAGATCCAAGGCAGTGTTCTGTCATGTTTACAGACCCAGTCCCAGGATGCAGCTGTTCTGGCAACCCGGGTCCTGGTTAGTCATTATTTTGGCGTCCCGGCACTCAGAGTCCAAGCCCATAGCTGCCTTGGGTCCTGACCTGTGGCTGTCAAGCAACCCCAAATTCTGACTGGTGATTGTTTTGGTAGTCCAGGTCCCATCCTGTGGCGCCCCAAGTCCAATCATTTTGTTCCTGAGCATTATGGGCATGCTTATCTAAAGGGATGCCAATAAATTTGTTCTTTCAAATCAGGATCTTGGCAAAAGATCCAAGGCAGAGTGTTGCGATATTTACAGACCCAGCCCCAGGATGCAGATGTTCTGGCATCCCGGTTCCTGGTTGGTCATTGTTGTTTTGGTGTCCCTGTCCATGGCTGTTGTGGCATCTCAGGTCCCGACCCAAAGCTGATGTAGTACGTGGCTATCCTGCTGCTCTGGGTGCTGACCTGTGCCTGTCACGGCATCTAAAATCCTTGCTGGTTGTTGATTTGGGGTCCCTCATCACAGCCCTTGTAAGCTTGGGTCCAATCTTCTTCCTTTTCCCATGCATTATGAGCATGCTTGTCCAAAGGGATGCTGGAGATGTGTTCTTTCAAATAAGACTCTTGACAGAAGAGCCAAGGTAGGGTGCTGTGATGTTTACAGACACAGTCCCAGAATGCAGCTGTTGTGGCTCCCCGCCTCCTGAGCCACGGCTGTTGTGGCTCCCCGGGCCCTGGCTGGTGATTGTTGTGATCTCTCGTCCCATAGCTGTCATGGTACTTAGCTGTGCCACCACAAATCCTGGCTGGTTGATGTTTTGGTGTCCCATCCTGTAGCTCCCTAGGTCTGGTTTGTTCCCATGCCCAGGGCTTAAAATTTCAAGTCCTGAGCTACTAGCCAGGCCTTAGAGTTACACGCCACCAACAAACACACACAAACAGGGACACCTTTTCACACACACACATGTACATACACACACAGAGACACATGTATACACACACAGGCACGTACAGACACATGTACACACACGCACAGACATGTACACACACTGACGTACATACACGCACACACAGACACATGTATACACACACAGACATGTGTATACACACACAGACATGTATACACACACAGGCACGCACAGACATACATACACACACAGACATACATACACAGAAACATGTACACGCACAGACATACATACACACACACAGACATACATACACAGAAACATGTACACGCACAGACATACATACATACACACAGACATACATACACAGAAACATGTACACGCACAGACATACATACACCAAAACGTACACAGACATGTACATACATACACAGAAACGTACAGACACGTGTATACACACACAGGCACGTAGAGACACGCATACACACAGATACATGTACATACACAGAAATACACACGCACAGACACATGTACACACAGACACATGTACGTACACACAGACACATGTACAATTGTACACAGACACACACATGTACATGTATACACACCCCCCATAAAAAGTTGCAGTACTTCGTTGTTCACTCACAGATCCGGGTACTGCACTCTAGGGGGAGGCAGAGAGCACAGCACACACTCCTTGCTTTGCTTTCACTGCGCTCAGCTATTGAGAAGTCTGACGACTCCCAGTGCCAATGACCGATCCGGCCTGAGCTCCGAACCTGCTCAGCAAGACGGCTCTGGGGGACACATTTGCCCCCACCATAATTTCCACTCGCCATTGGCGAGTGGAAATTTCAAGCTCTGAATTACAGGTATGCTTATCTAAAGGGATGCCAGGAATGTGTTCTTTTAAATAAGCATGGTGACAGAAGCTTCTAGGCAGGGTGCTGTGATGTTTACAGAGTCAGTGATGTCACTTGGTCCCAGAAGAGGTATTTCTTGAAAGCAAAATTATGTGCTTGGGAGATTTGAATTGACCGTGGATCAGGGTGAGCAGGAGACGGTATTATATGTATAAGTTTCACTTTATTTTTAAAGTGCTGTAAGTGTCCCAAACCCTGCAGGCCATCTAACACGTAGGCCTCATTCACACGGGACATCCTCAAGTGCGTGTCTGTGGAGGGCCGTGTTTACCCACATGGGATTGCACAGGTGTTCCTTGCATTCCTGTGCAGACAGTCCCATTGATGACAATTGGGATGCAGGGGCTGCACAGACACTGCTCTCAATCTGACATCCATGGGGGTGTATGTCCCTGAACACAGACAGATTGGGAGCACTGTGCAGTCCCCGTGTTCCAATTGACATCAGTGGAACATCCATGCATCACCATCTGGGCATGCACAGCCCTGCATGGGCGTCTGCTTTGGTACGCCCCATGTGAATGTCACCGAAAAGTGGAAGTGAAGGCAGAATTACCTATTCTCCAAGTTCCCATGGCAGTATCACCTCCCTGTTTTTTTTCTGGGTCCTGGTCATCAACCACCTCGATTGGCCAGGGCAGAATGACGTCAGTCCCATACATGTGCGGGTGTCCTTTATCCGGCACACTGGCGCTATGCCAGAAATGTATCGGAGCTGCACATGTGCCGATCCATGTACTTTCCACACGTGATTACAAATGGGCAGGTAAGTACAGACATTGCATCTCCTGCAATAAAAGACCCGCCTGCTTGCCACTCTCACGTTGTACATTTAGTGCCCCTTTAGGCCCCATGTACACGGGACGTTTCTGAACGATGCAAACTGCTGGAAAACGTAGGTTTAAAAAGTCAGTTTAGCTGCGTTTGCATACCGCGTTTATGCGCGTTTGCGTTTAGAAGCGTTTTTTAAAGATAAGCACAGGAGAACCTCCCAAATGCACAGAATGCACTGTAAAGTGGTAAATTATTAACTATTTCAGACTGTTTCAGAGAAATAAAGAGAGTAGAAGCAGAGACAGCAGTATGTGTTGAGATAATTAGGTGTGAGTTGCTCATTAACATTTCTTTTGTTTCCAAGGGTGGGAAAGGTGTCTGGTGGAGGGAGTCATTAAGGCCACCTGGCAGGGGGTCTTCATGAGGAATTTGAGGTGTGAATGGTCATTAACATATCTTTTGTTTCCAAGGGTGGGAGAGGTCTGAGGTGTGAATTGGTCATTACAATGTGTGACAAGCTTGGTAGGAACATCCTGTGTTCAGTGTTTTGTCCATCTAAGTACCTTGAAAACACTTTGCATGCATTTTCCATGATGAAAAAAGGTTCTGGACAGCAACTGGAAGAGTTTAAAAAAAATTGCAAACGCTTATAAACGCGATTTGCTGTGTTTAGCCACGTTTACAAGCGTTTTGCGTTTGAACCGCTGATAACATCGACGTCTGAAAGTTTGTTGCATTCAAAAAAACGACTGTAAACTCAACTGCCTGTAAACGACGATGTGTACATGGACTCATAGGAAATCATTAGGGAGAGTTCAGGGGCTGCTGAAAAAAACGCAGAACAGCTCCTAAACGTGAGTTTATCAGCTGCAGTGTACATGAGCCCTTAAAGTGAAACTCTCCAGTTTTGTTGAAGGAACCCCCCCCCCCCCCCCCTTTTTCTGTTGAAGTCCTTTAAAGTTCTGTATTTATTCTTTTGCAGACTGGATGGAACGTCAGCGAGCCAAGAGAAAAAGCTATTACTACCACCGGGTGTTCCAGCGTGTTCCGGACCTGTCCCAGTGTCTAGAAGATGATCTCATGTGTCAGTACGAAGCTGAAATGCAATGGAGGAGAGACTTGTAAGTTTCCTTACTCAGCCCCTCAGACAGAAAGATGACCCAGGTGCACGTGCCCCTCTTGTGCTGCTTAGTGGGAATTTGTCCGCACCGACCAGCAGAAGGACTCTGCCCACCAGTTTTGAGACCACAATCTCTGAGGACTGATTAGGCGGGTTAGGCCCCGAGTCACTCCAGCCATAGAGACCATTAGACAGTAAATTGGTCTCCGGGACAAGTACTGTAGAAACCTAAACACAGCTTAACCACTTCCTGCGCGCAATGTACTGCGGCCAGAGAGTAGCTACAGGCAATGCAACGTAACCCGTGCGTTGCTCTGGGTGTACTAACACAAGTGGGCGGAATGAAGATCCTGGTGAACGGGACCGGGGCGATCACATGATCACAATGTAAGCAAAGCTGTTATGAATCAATCTCATTCATAACAGCTCTGCTTCTGTTCCTAGTGAGCTGTGAGTGGCCCACAGCTGTCACATGATAAATGGGGGCCAATCGCAGCACCCTGTACTATGTGAATGGCTCCAGCCAATCACAGATCACTATCTAGAGCTGTCAAAAACCTAACTCATTCATGACAGTTCATGAATGAGGAAAGAACAAACAGAGGGCGCACAGGCCTAGTGCATTACCATAAAAAAATGTTTAGTAAGAAATAAAGTAGGTGTGTACTCAGAAACGACAATAAAGTCAAGGCACATCATGAAAGAACAGCTGGGTCAGCACCGCGCTGAGTAACAGTCCGCAATAGGGAGTGTAGACATCCAATAGGCTGGCGCGTTTCGAGGACTTGCCTCTTCCTCAGAGCCCATGAATGAGTTTCATGACAGCAAGCTTCGCATTGCAGGAGAAATTATCTTTATTTCTCCTGCAAAGCAAAGTGTGTAAAAAAAAAAAAAAATCCATGATAACCCCCCCCCCCCCCCAGAGTAGTAACATTGTACTATTCTGATAAAAGTATTTAAAAAAATGTTAAAATAAAATAAAAAATACCATTGAGAATTAATTAAAAAAAAAAAAAAACCCTTACATTTTTTTTTTTTTTAACTATTTGCGGGCTACTTACCTGCATTTTGCGGGCAAGCAGCAGCTCTGGGCAAAGCGACGTAATCTTACATCGCTTCCTGTTTCGGGGTGTGAATGTGCCTGCGCCCACCGCTGGTCGGTCCAATGAGAGAACACCACGGTGAATAAAAGCATTACATTTTACACATGCACGTTGGATTAGCACATTTAACCCTTTGATCGCCCCTATTAACCCTTTAATCGCCCGTCACCCAACCAGTGCCATTAGTACAGCGTCAGTATATAGAACTAATCACTGATCACTGTATTCCTGCCACTAGCGACATCAGATGGGGTCAGTTGGCGCCACTCCTGGTCAGGGTCAGCTAGCGTTACATTGCCTGCACACTATCGCACTCACACTACAGGTCACTGATCACCCCCATTACTAGTATAGTGTTTGTATGGATCAATATAATGATCATGAACAGAATTCTACTAGTGCCTGCTTCGTATAGTGTCCCCAAAAATGCAGTGTTAGCAGGATCGTCCCCGTTCACTACTAGGATATAGCCCCTCTGCTGTTTTTCACGGAAGATTTCTACCAATTGATTGTGGGCCAAGGCAATTTATATGCACAATACATCGCCGCCCACCCAAATTCAGCTCTTGCCAGACAGTTCACATGGAACCCTATCACGGTTTCAGGATTTAAAATTTTTTTTGGGCCTAACCCTCAACATGGGCATTACAGAAAAGAATGAATTGCGGTCCTATTGATCCACAGAGCCAATTCATCATATGCCCATGTTCTCTGCTGTTACATATATGCCCAACATGGACCAGTAATGTGCTGGTACATCGCTGGACTTTGAGTGTCATTTTCAAAAAATTTGTGGCAAAAAATAAATGATCCAGGGACTCAACATGCCTCTTTGCAAAATACTTGGGGTGTCTACTTTCCAAAAAGGGGTCATTTGGGGGGGGTTGTACTGCCCTGGTATTTTAGCACCTCAAGAAATGTGATAGGCAGTCAGAAAGTAAAATCTGTGGAAATTCCAATATATATACACCATAGTTTGTAGACGCTATAACTTTCACACAAACCAATTAATATACACGTATTGGGACTTTTTTTTTACTAAAGACATGTAGCAGAATACATTTTGGCCTAAATTTATGACTATCTTTGAGTTTATTGGATATTTGTTTATAATCAAAAGTGAACATTTTTTATCGTGTGGGGTTTTTTTTTTTTTTTTTGTTTATAGTGCAAAAAGTAAAAACCACAGAGGTGATCAAATACCACCAAAAAGAAAGCTCTGTTTGTGTGAAAAAAGGAGATACATTTTGTTTGGGTGCAGCATTGCATGAACGCACAATTACCAGTTTAAATAGCTCAGTGCCGAACAACAAAAAATGGCCTGGTCATGAAGGGGGCAGGGGGGGTAAATCTTCCTGAGGGCAAGTGGTTAATGGTGGTGGACACATGAATGAACAGAAGAGGTTCTGGACTGGTATCACCTAATCAGCACAGAGGAGAACAATGCGTACTACCCTTCATATATGCCCCATTCCTTGACTTCTGGGCTTCACCAGCTTCAAACTCGGGTTCAGATTTCAGTGCTTTTTATTTTATTTCATCCCATACACCATTCTTTTGTCACTGAGTTTAACCACTTACCTACTGGGCACTTTTTACCTCCTTCATGCCCAGGTAAATTTTCAGCTTTCAGTGCTATTGCACTTTGAATGGAAATTGTGTGGTCATGCAACATTATACCCAGATGAAATTTTTATAATTTTTTTTCACACACATAGACCTTTCTTTTGGTGGTATTTAATCGCCGCTGGGTGTTTTTACTTTTTGCACTATAAACAAAAAAAGCGAAAAATTTGGAAAAAAAATATCCTATCAAATACTTGCCATAATTTTTTTTTTTTTTCCTGACGGACTCCATGGCAGCATACGTATGGGTTCGTCCCGCCCTCTCTTCTCCTATAGGACCCCACTCCCATAAATCTTTGCTCCTCACCAGAGGCCGTGTTCCATAACTAGCCTACTCATGGCATTGGGAGGGTACTCCTGCTGCCATGGAGTCCATCAGGAAAATTATGGTAATTATTTGATAGTAAATTTTTTTTTTTTTTGCTGACGGACTCCATTGCAGCATACGTATGGGAAATAACTAGCCACACACGAGTGGGCAGTTACTCAAACAAAGACTTTAATTTTCCCCGTCAACCGACAGTACTTTCAAACCAAAATTAACAGAGGATAAGGAGGCAGGCTCTACATAGTAATGAGCCATAAATGTGTTGATTGAGGACCGTGGGGCCGCTCTGCAGATCATCACAGGCACGATATGCCAGGAAGCCGCCCAGGACGTAGCCACATTTCTGGTTGAGTGTGCGGTCACCACCTCCGGAGGCGCCAAGCCCTTACCTCTGTAGTCCATTTGTATGGTCTGGATAATCCAGTCCGCGATCAACCTGGGAGACGCCCGGTCTCCTTTTATCCTTCACATGGAAAAAGATGAATGGACGGTCCAACCTGCGGAAGGATACTGTGACCCGCAAGTATAGCCTTAAGCTCTCGCTTATGTCCAGGGGGTGAGCATCATCGGCTCCCGAGGCTCTAAATGTTGGCAGGACAATCTCTTGCTTTGCATAAAAGACCGAGGTCACTTTAGGATTACAACCTAGCATAGAGATGAGGACCACTCGATCTGGGAAGAACGGCTCTTTACAGCCAAGGTTCCTGATTTCGGAGACTCTTTTTGCCAATGTAAGAGCCAACAGAAAGGCCATCTTGAGGCAGAGTTTCCTTGGAGGTCCAGCTGATTCTGGCACACCTCCAGAGAAGTCGAAGACAAGCAGCATGCCCCATTTTGGGAACCTTGGTTTCCTTTGGGGCCTCAACCATACTGCCCCTTTGAAGAATTGCTGAACCAGAGAGTGGTCGGCCCATAATACTCCAGTGAAGGCCGAGATGGCTGACAATTGAACCCTGAGGGTGCTTTCAATGGGCAGGTCCAGGCCAGACTGCAGAAATCCCAGGACATCCTGAACCCTCGGATTACTAAAGTTTCCATCCACGGTCGAGATATAGTCTGCGAACTTAGACCAGACTCTTCCATAGACGCTGTTAGTACTTGGTCTTCTGGCATTCATCAGGGTAGGGTGACTTCAGCAGGACAGCTTAAGGCCTCCAACCTCCCCCTCTCAAGAACCAGACCATTAAATGAAGCCGGGCTGGGCAAGGGTGAAGAATGGCCCCCTGCAACAGCAGGTCTGGCCTGAGAAGGAGAGGAACCAAAAGCTGAGCTGCAGCAGTAAGGGAAACCATGGTCTGTTTGGCCAGTATGGAATTACGATCACTACCTCCACCGCTTCTGCTCTGAGCCCCTGAAGAAACCTGAAGATGACAGGGACCGGGGGAAACACATAGGCCGTGCAAAGCCCCCGCTGATCCGTCAAAGCATCTACCCCAAAGGCCTGGGGACAGCGATTCCTGGTGTAGCACGGGGAGGCAAACAGGTCGACCTCCGGACTGATCCTGAGGGTCAGTATCCACTTGAAAACTCCTGTGTTGAGAGACCACTCGTTGTCCAATTGAACCCTGGAAAGGAAGTCTGCTTGCGAATTCTGGACTCCGGTGATGTATACTGCTGATATATTGGACAGGTTTCTCTGAGCCCAAGCCATGATTGGCTCTACCTCTCGCAAGAGAGACAGGCTGTGGGTCCCTCCTTCTCTCCTTATGTAGGACTATGCTGTCGTATTTTTGGACTGATTTCCCCTGTGTGAGGTGCTGGAAGGCCTGTAGGGCAGAGTGCCACTCATAATTCCAAGATGTTCGATCCCAACCTGTGGGAGGGAAAGCTCCATCTGCCCTGAGCTATCTCTGACTGGCAGAGAGCACCCCATCTGGAGTTGCTGGCATCCGTAGTGTTTGTGACCCAGGATATGGGGGCAATTGAGCAGGTTCTTCTGCTAAAGCCACCAAGAAAAGGCTCTCCTTCATGGAGGGAGATATGTAAATGACCTGGCCCATGCTGCCTGGAATCCACTGTTGAAGGAAGCCCTTCTGGAAGGGTCGCATTCTCCACTGTGCCCACTTCACTATTGGCACTGTGGACACCATGGTGCCAATGATCTTCAGGCTTTGGAGGGCCCGAAGGTGTGAGGAAAGCAGGGCAGGTAGTATTCGGCTCCTGATCACCGGAATCTTCTCCACGGGCAGGGAGATGGTGGCGGCGATCATGTCGAAATGAGCCCCATGGAATATTAGAGACTGCGTGGGCTCAAACTGGCTCTTCTCCATATTCAGCAACCACCGGAACTCCGGTAAAAGGTCGAGATGATGTGGGCCCTGTGCTGTAGTAGCTGTACTCTGTCCTGGGATAGTAGGAGAAGGTCGTCTAGGTAGTGGTGCACGTGAATACCTCTGGTTCTGATCAGGGCCGCAACCGCCAACAAGAACTGGAGATGCCGATGGTCCACAGCGAACTAGAGGAATCTCTGAAAATCTCTTGCAATGAGCACATGAAAGTAGGACTCCTTTAGATCTATATATAGCCATTTGCCTTGCTGAATTGTTTGTTGAATTGTGAACAGCATCTCAATCTTGAATTGTGACTTCCTGATAAATGAATTTAGATGGGTGAGATCTAAGACAGGCCCTGTATCTTATCTGGATCAAAAAGAGGGGCGAGTACATGCCCTGAAATTCTTCGCCCTCTGGAACCGGCACGATGGCGCCCTGCGCCAGCAGAGAGTCCACGTAGGACAGCAGGATTTCCCTCCTTTTCTTCGGAATGTGGAAGGGCCGTAGGGGTGAACCTGAGATGAGGAGGGTTCTTGAACGCCCTAGCATGCCCTAAAGATACCGTGTTGACGGCCCAGGTGTCCCAGATTGAAGCCACCCAGACATGCCAAAAGTTGCGAAGGTGTGCTGCCACCTGGCCTGTCTGAGCGGGCCCAATCTCAAAAGGACTTTGTGGCCTCATGATCTCTAGAGGTTGAGCCCTTCTGATTTTCTGAAAAGATGATCGGCTTCTCCTCCAGTTTCTCTTGAATTCGCAGCCCAGCTTGTAGAGGCACGCCTAGCTTGTTCTGAGCCTTGACGTCTAGGCTGAGCCCTCTTCTGGCTTAGCAGATGCTGATCCTGGGGCAGGGAAACCGGACCTCCCTCCTGTAGCCCGGGCTATAGCGCTGTCCAGTATGTTCTCAAACAGAGCGGAACCCTCAAAGAGGATCTTGCACAATGCCTGCGTAGAGGCTGGATCAGCCAACCAGGGCCGAAGCCACAATGCACACTTGGTTGTCCCCGAGGACAGCATAACCCGAGCCAGCAGACGGGTAAGGTCGATCGAGGTCTTCCCCAGAAAGGCAGCTCCCAAATTCCAGGCCAACTCTTCCAGAACTCCTCTGAGGGCTGCATCCATGTTATCCGACCACACTTCCATTAGACAGCTTTAGACAAGGCCATTAAGGCAAGCGCCAGCTTGCAAGCCATCCCAGCTGTAGTGTAGATTTGCTTGAGTTCGGAATCGATTCTCCTTTCCAGGTTGTCCTTGAAGGACACTGAATCTTCGAGAGGGAGGGCAATGCGCTTGGCTAGTCTCAAGGCTACATCCATCAGAGGGGCCGATTCTAGATGTTTGACATCCTCTGACTTGAACAGATAAAGCTTGGCTGCTTTATTCAGCAAGAAGGCCCTCTTATCGACATTGCTCCACTCCTCGGTGAACAGTTTGGACGATCCTTCCTTGGATGTTTAAAGAATTTCCTGTGTTTAGGGGGAGACTCCACGGCTTCTTCCCACTTCTTCAGGGCCTCTTTGATTAGGGAAGAGACAAAGGCGAAATCGAAGCCCACACACAGATCTTCACTCTCCTTTCCGCTGTCTGAGGCTCTGTCTGAAAGATGGCTAAGTTGTGAAGGCTCCAATCCCTCTTGGGGATCTTTGAGAGGGGAGCACACCCCAACTGATGGGCTGTGGGTGCGACTAGTCCAAATTTCTTTCAGGGACTCTTAAACAACGCATCTAACCAAAGCCTCTACCTGTTGGTTGGCACTTTCTCTCTCGCTGGTTGCAAAACAGGAGTCGCATAATGATCGTCGTTAGGATCCTGAGAATCACACCCCCAGCAAGTTTTCTTATGGGAGTGGCTAAAGTGCCCCTCCATGATGCCTGGAGGGGGAGCGAGAGCTTCTCCGATGACATCTGGAGCTGAAATGAGACCTGTGGTGTCCGGATTTAGAGGACAAATGATGGGTCCGAGACCTGGACGCACTTCCGTCCTCGTGCTGTATAGCGGCAATCAGACCTAGAAGGGCTAAAAGAGAGAAAAACAAAAAATAAAAGACACAGAACGAAGGATAGTTAAATGCCACAGGAAAGCACCAGTGGGGGATCAAGGAGCTAAAGCCATCCATCTGTACTTACTGCGCAGTGGCTGGTCAGTGATGCATCCATGCCGGGTCAGCTGCGAAGAAAACCATGCAGCAAAAAAAAACAAAAAACAGCTGTTTAAATTTACCGCCAAAGCTGTGACATCACCGCCACCGCACTGCACATGCATAGACCCTGGAACGCATGCGCCGCCATCTTGCTGTACTGTGCACGCACCAAGGCCAACTCTAGCATGTGCAGTGTTCCAGAGACCGCTCCGGACCAGGGATTTTACTACATGCTGTTTACTACATGCATTGTTCTCAGCCCGAAAGGGGGTATTTGTCCCATCTTGGATCTGAACGAATATTATGTGAGGCCAAAAATTTCAGATGGAATTCAACATTCTTTGCCTCCCTCTAAGATTTCCTGGCTTTTCTAGGCATCAAAAATACATATTAGCGCTTTGGAGGGCCTCTACACTTCTAGTTCATGGCCCTAAAAAAAATAAAAGTTAAAAAACCTAAATCATTAGAATATCAACATCTGCACGGTGTATTTAAATCAAGTCAGTATGAAAATCCGGAAATCAAAACCGTTCAATATGCTGCTCTGTCGTATACAAAATAAATACGTCTTCTTCAGTGAGTTCCACCACCATTACCCTGCTGCAAGAAATGTAACATAACAATGTCTTGACTTTTACTTTGTATTGTATCTTTCCACACTCCTTGTTGTGAATGTTCCTCAGTGAGTTCCACCACCATTCACAATATGCGCTCACCTCAATATATTGACCTACTTACAGCCATAGGTCACCATGCGCTTTCTAGGGATGCACCGACATTTTGATGGTCAAAACATTTCGGCCGAAAACAACACCCTTTCAGCCGTTGGCCGAAATGAAAAAAGGCACCAATACAGGTGCCGAAAAAAAGCCCACCCCTCGCTGCCGCCACCAGCTGCCGCTTGGTAGTTCTCAGGCTTAACTGACAAACCATCGATTCCCAAGCTGAGCATAGAGATGAGTGAAGGAAAGATGGCCGCCACTCATCTCTATGGCCTTGGAGGACTGGAGCGATGTCACTTCCCGTTCTGGCCATTTTTTTTTTTTTTTTTTTTTTTCGATCCAGTGCTTTACATTGCAGAGGAGAGATGTGGCGTCTTATTGACCCCATATCTCTCAATAAAGAGGACCTGTCACTAATTATTTCTATCACAAGGGATGCATGCATTTCTTGTGATAAGAATAAAAGTGATTACATTTTTTTTAAAGGGACAGTGCAAAAAAACCCCAAAAAACCATTAAATGAATTTAAGAAAAAAAAAATTTAAAGTTCCCCCCGTGTTCGCATGTAGTGGTGAACGCATACGTAGGCCACGCCCACATATGTAAACACTGTATCACCACGAATGTCAGAGCAAGAGCAATAATTCTCGCACTAGAACTCCTCTGTAACTTTACACTGCTAAACTAGAAATTTTTAAAGCATCACCCATGGAGATTTTTAAGTTCCGCAGTTTCACGCCATTCCACGAGCGTGCGCAATTTTAAATTGTGACATGTTGGGTATCTATTTACTCGCCATAACATCCTCTTTCATATTTTACAAACAAAATTGGGGTGTTTATTGTTTTTGTTTTGTTTTTTTTTAATTGGTATATTTTTTTCCAAAAAATATATATTCATTTTTAAAAACTGCGCATTTCGGTTTTCGGCCAAGTGAATTTTCAGTTTCGGCACCAGAATTTTCATTTCCCTTTTTAAGGGGTCTTATTCAGCTCCTCGTGATATCTGGACTCATCACCTGGGCACCCCTTATACTTGTAACAATGAGGACTGAGCAATGACAATAAAGTACATAAACTTCAGCATCTCTAGTACATGCTATCCATCAGCTACTTCTGGGTGGCTGTGCCCGGATGCATTTCATCACTTCCTCTGTGACATTCTCAAAGGGAAACCAAACCTTTCCATCCACCTGTCCTGTAACCGCTCAGCCTGTATGTAAATGTATTAAACTAGTGGCGGCCATATTGCTGACTACTGGTGCCTTCTTGCCTAAGGCATTTACAGGCCATAATCCTCCTTTACACTCAGATTGACCACTAGGCACCGGTTCACTGACACAGCAGCATATCGAACTTTTCAGTTATGGATTTTTTTTTTGCGAACTTTATTTTCGTATTGACTTTACTACATATTGACACATATGATTTAATACACCGTGCAATTCTTGCTATGCTAATGATTTGTTTTGTTTTTTTTGAACAGTTAGTGTTCCTAAACCCACAATCAGGGGTGGACTGACAACTCATGGGGCCCCTGGGCAATAGGGGATCATGGGGACCCTGTGTCCTTGCCCAAACTCGAAAAAGGTACCAGGGGCATCTTATGGGACCCCTTACTGTCCGAGTTTCCAAATGGTCAGTCTGCCCCTGCCCACAATAGTAAAATCGGTGTGTATATGCAGTATATCATGCTTGTTATACTTGCTGTGGAACCTAAGGGGTTAATCCTCTGTGTAGAAAGCATGTTTGATCCTGTCTTCTCTGATCCTTCCCTTCTTCTACTGTCCCCAGTCCATCTGCTGATAATAGAGAGCTCTAGGAGTCACTCTACACAAGCTCAGTTTAGTGTGTATTGCTAGAGAGTGTTTGTTTTTTGTTTTGTTTTTTCTCGAAGAGTGCATGTGATCAGCACAGGGCCAATCAGCACTGTCCAGACAGAGGTCAGGGGTTATGCAGCCTCATAGGACAGTCAGAGGAGAATGAAAATTTCTCCTACAAGATTAACCAGTGCTCAGCTGGACACTGATAGAAGTCACAAGACTGCTTTATACTGCTGATCAGAAATTTATATTTACTAAAATAATTGCATTTCCATGTTGTGTGTACTGTGGGGACCGGATATAGTAAATGCAGGGGTCTGGGTTTAGTAACACTTTAAATGTATTTATTTATATGCAAGCAGTGTAAATACCTGACACTGGCATGGTATCCCCTTCCCCTCCCCTTCTTCCACATTCCCCAATCCATCTGCTGATAGTACAGCGCCCTGGGAAGCACTCTGCACATGCTCAGTTTGGTGTGTATTGCTAGAGAAGTGTGGGGTTTTTTTTGGGAGAGTGCATGTGATCAGTGCTGTCCAGACAGAGGGTCATGCACCCTTATAGTACAGTGTAAGAGAATGAAAACTCCTCCTCCAAGCTTTTACCAGTGCTCGGCTGGACACTGATAGAAGTCACAAGTCTGCTATATACAGCTGATGAGAAAAGGTATTTGGCAGTTTATATTTACTAAAATAATTGATCAACTTTGGTACAACCAGCCTGCCAGATTCATTTTGTGATCATCGCTGGTGGCTGCTATAGCCGCTAGCAGAAAATCACTGTCTTCTCCCGGGGGGACGGCTTTCCCTGCCCGCCCCTGCTGGGAGTAAACAATGGCTCAGCAGGAGGGATTCCCCTGTCAACACTGTCTGTGTTGATGGGGGAATCATGCAAACCCATGGTTTGGAACCCTTGGTTGCATTGCATGAAAAAAAATTTGCACTGTCTATAGGTCTATAGCCGGCCTCAGATGTGTGCTGAGAGACAGGTATGGGAGTATCCACTGCCCCCTGCTATATTCCACCCCACCCCCCCAGGTTTGAGAGCCGCTGTATATAAATGGTGCCCATTACTCCACCGGACACTGCATTTTTAATTCTGGCATAAAAAAACGCTCTTTCACTACAATGCGCCATACAGGTGTCGCGGCCTCAATGTTTAATAGTAAACAGCGTTGTTTATAACCATGATTTTTTTTCTTCTTCTTGTTAAAGCAAAGTCGATTGTGAAATTAAGAAAATTTTTCAAGGACGGTATACAGCATGCCTCAGGAGAGAGGGTGAGAACGCCACTTACAACTGTGCCCAGGTGAAGGAGCAGTACGCCCAAGTCTCCAGAGGTTTTAAATCCAGATGTAAGTTCTCTGTTCTTGACTCCCCCCTTAACCACTTCCCGTCCGGCCCATGTATCTAAACAGCTGTACAGGAGCAGTGCAGGGGCGGGTGGCCGTTTATAAACTTCCTCCCCGCTTCCCTGCTTGTGCTTGCTCCCTGGGAGCGCACAGCACCTCGATCCGTGGAACACGAATCGTTGTACGGGACCTCTGTGAGAGGTCCCAATTATGTGATCACTGATTGGCCAATCAGTGATCACATGAATAGTAGTAAGCAAGATATCACTTCTGACATCATTGCTTACTATGTGTGAAATCTGTGAATAATCACAAAGATCACATGGTACAGGGCTATTCACAACAGCCTTGTACCATGTGACAAGCTGTTACCAATCACAGCTCTCACAGTATTTATCAATGGCTGCAGGAATGCAGCCAGAAAGAAGGAGAAATGATTGCTTTTACACCCATAAAGGCTGTGAAAGCAATCCGTGTAAAAAAAAAAAAAATCTTCATCATCCCCCCACAAGTAGTACAGTGTTTCTATGGTGATACTGTACTGCTAGGGTGACAGTATGTTAAAAAAAAAACAACATAATAAATTTTATATATATATATATATATATATATATATATATATATATATAAATAAAAAAAATCAGAAAAAGTTTAATTTTTGGTTATCAACTAATTTGGGTTATTTTTTTTTTTTCTGGTTATTTGTTTTTTACTAAAAAGATAATTGAATAAATTTTGGTCCAGGTTTATGAAGAGGGATTATTTATTTGCTAAATTGTATAAGCAAAACACTTTTTTTTTTTTTTTTTTAAATTTTTGGACTTTTTCATTTTTATATAGCAAAAAAAAAAAAAATCACAGCGGTGAATAAATACCACCACAATAAATTTGTATCTGTCTCAAAAAAAAATTTATATGGGTACAGTGTTGCATGACCGCACAATTGTCTTTCAAAGTGTGATAGCACTGAAAGCTGAAAATTGCCGTGGAGAGGAAGGGGGTGAAAGTGTCCGGACATGAAGTGGTTAAACACCAGTCAGACCTCTGAATGTACAACTGAAACGCATTCTATTTTTGGCTAGCAAAGGTACTGTCCTAGATCAGGGTTCCATAGACTCCTAGGGTTCCTCCAAAGGTTGCTAGGGGTGCCTTGAGCAATTTCTGCCTCTCTGGTACGTTCCCACTGACATCATTGATCTTTTTAGCTCTCTTAAGGGGGTAATTCTTCCCATTGACCACAAATATAAGGAGCATTCTTCCCACCGACCATCACACGGACGTATCTTGAGTTGTAGATCTAGTCATTTTCAGCAGGGGTTCCCTGAGACCGGAGAGTTTATTTTTAAGGGTTCCCGTTTGTTGAAAAGGTTGAGAGAGGCTGTCCTAGATGACTCCACCATCTACTTTCTCAGATCTTCCTAACCTTCATTTAAAAAGCAGCGGTGCAAAAGTAAACCCCAAAAAAATCCTATCAAAGTCACATGACCAGATTTGCTCCAGTCACTGCAGCATATTTCTGAATGGGATGACCTCCAGTTTGCATAGTACAGCAGTGCGTAACAGAGAGTGGGTAAAGATAATCCATTCTATGTTACATATGAGCCCCCCCCTTCAGTTCCCAGTGTCTGACCTCCTAGGAAACTGAGGTTTCCTCTCCTTTTTTAGGTGTACATCCCTGAGGGTGTATCTACTTTTATTTAGTTCATGTGTCCTACAAATGGCGTGGTACGGGCTAGAGGTCTGCACTGACTGCAAATGAAATGGAGGAAAGTTTATACACTACTCAAAAAAATTAAAGGAACACTTTTTAATCAGAGTATAGCATCAAGTCATTGAAACTCCTGAGATATTGATCTGGTCAGGTAAGTAGCAGAGGGGGTTGTTAATCAGTTTCAGCTGCTTTTGGTATTAATGAAATTAACAACAGGTGCACTAGATGGGCAACAATGAGACGACCCCCAAAACAGGAATGGTTTTACAGGTGGAGGCCACTGACTTTTTTTTTTTTTCCCTACTCATCGCTGGTGGCTCCTGGGTTCCTCTTGCTGCATGACCATTGCTGGCCTAATGTGGTGAGAGGTATGCAGGCAGTTCCTGGAGGATGAAGGAATTGATACCATTGAATGGTCCCAACGCTCACCTGACATAAATCCAATGGAACACCTCTGGGATATTATATTTCGGTCCATCCGACGTCACCAGGTTGCACCTCAGACTGTCCAGGAGCTCAGTGATGATCTGGGAGGAAACCCCCGAGGACACCATCTGTGGTCTCATTAGGAACAAGTCCCGACGTTGTCAGGCATGCATACAAGCACGTGGGGGCCATACAAACTACTGAGGACCATTCTGAGTTGCTGCAATGAAATTTCAGCAAAATGGACTCGCCTGCTGCAAATTTTTTCATTTGATTTTCGGGGTGTCTTTGATGGAATGAAAATTATCAACCTACAGAGGACTGAATTCAAACGATGGGTCATCCTTACATTCCTAACACATTACCCCGTCCATATCAGTATAGAGATCCAGCAGGAGATGTCTCCTCATTGAGATCTGATGGGTTTTTCAAAGTGTTCCTTTAAATTTTTTTGAGCAGTGTATTTACATTAATTTACCAACCTATCTATAATTATTTTCAGCCAACGCCTGCTTTACACATTGCTGTTACACTTTGTAGCCAGGGGAAGGGGCTGTGCTTTAAGCTTCATCACCTCATGGCAGCTAATTGGGTAGTTAATATTACCATCCCTATGCGTTACTACTCCTGTTAGCTGACTAAGCTCCTCCACCTACCCATAGTGCCTGAAACATGTTAGGACACCATCATAACTTGCTCACAGCTCTTAACCTCTAGACGCCGAGCAGCCGCACATTTGCGTTCTATTAAAAAAAACATATGTGCTGAGAATGCGCGCTCCCAACACACGTGTCCAGTACTCACAGAAAGGCCCCAATCTCCTCTTTCGATCGGGACCTTTCCCGATCGTGATGGCGTGTCACGGCAGTCACATGACCCTAAACCCGGCCTCCCAGCTTCTGAAACCCTTAAAGGCCCGGGATGCACCAGTGCCAAGGGGTTAACCTACTTACTCAGCTATTTGTGGTAGGCAATGAATTTGGGGGAGCTATCTAAACCTAAGAACATAAATTAAATACAGTGGGTATAGGAAAGAATCGCCCGCCTTTTTAAAATCACATTTTGTTGCTTTGCAGCGTGAAATGAAGACAGACACCGTTTTTGTTTTATCCAGCTGTATTTACACCAACGTGTCAGGGGAAAAAAAAAAAATTCAAAAACCGAATCATTGAGTTGGAAAAAGGATCACCCCCTTGTGTCAGTATTTTGTTGAACCATATTTTACAGCCTTTAGTCTGTTGGGATATGTCTACTGACTTTACCCACTCTTCTTTGCAGAACTACTCAAGTTCAGTTAAATTTGATGGTAGGCACAACAGCGTGTGGGGTGTGTGTTTTTTTTTTTGTTTTTTGTTTTTACTTTTTGAACAAGTATAGCAAAACCCTTTCAGTCATATATTAAAGTAGAACTCCGGACAAAATTTCTTTTACATGTCCTTTGCTGATTTCTTACCTTCACTGAATATGTCATCCATTCTCTGGTTCACTCAGTAGTTGCTGTGAAATAGCCTATTAACTTTCAATTCAAACCATTAATTCTTTGGTTTCCATTGTGTAAGACTAGTGGCTGCTATGCCTCCTATTGCCCCAGCCACTGGTCTTGGCACATCCCTTCTGTAGTTCTTTCTCCAGGAAGCAGTGATTAAATTCAGCCCCACTTGTAGTGGTGGGCGTACCAAGACTCTGTCACATTCAACATGTACAGGCCTAGTGTACCTGCCCACATTCACTACAATTCCCTGTGATTGATGGGAACTGTAGTTTCCTTTTATAGCAGAGAGCGAAGAGGATAGGATGTAATCCCTGCTGGTACACCTCCTCCTTGGTAGAGAAGATGCTGTTTTATCTTTTACATTACAGAGATGAGATCCTAAAAATAGAATTTTCCCCTGAATGGTAAGAATTTGTAACATTTTTATTAACTGTTTAGTGTATAGGGGGGTGTACTAATGTTTTTTTGGGCTTTTTTTGCCCTATCTTGGAGTTCTTCTTCTAATCCAACTAAAAGAGCAAAAAAAGAGAAGATCATTGTTAAGGTTCACATACATAACGGAAAAACTAGACCTTGAAAGCTGAAAAAATGTGTTTTGAAGTGTAGAGATGACAGCCCCCCCCCCAATCGGTTCTATTTGACATTTTTGGTCAGCTCGTCATATATGTGAAGCTAAAACACAGTTAACATTGTATTTGAAATGTGCAAAGCATTTGATATGCCACCAGCTTCTGGCCTTCTGTAGTAACGCTAAATATGATTGGTTTACAGATGAGTACCTCGGAGCCAATGGCAATGCTAGGAAATGCCTAATGAAGCAGAAGGAAAGGATGATTGAAGAGAGGATGGCTGCCGCAGATGGCCAGACTGAATAAACGGAATTCCGTCCTTTTAACAGTTTATCATATGTCTTGTATTTCAGAATAAAAACATTTAACCCTGTAATAAAAGATCTGTAGATTAGTAAATTGACATTTAATGTCTTTAAAGTGGAGTTCCACCTAAAATATATATAAATAAAAGTCAGCAGCTACAAAAACTGTAGCTGCTGAATTTTAAAATACATACACTTACCTGTCCCTCGGTCCAGCGATATCCTCACCACTGCTGGGTTCACCGGCCGTCTTCTCTCCCTGGTGCTGCCATCTTTAGTGTAGGCACCCGGATGTCACAGTTTGCGGCTTCACAGCCAGGAGCCCACTGCGCATGCGTGAGAAGCGCTGTGCTTTGTGAATGGCCTTGTAGTTTTCTGGGACCTGTCACATGTCCCAGAAGACTACGGGGAGGGAGGACCACTTCTGCTTCCGGTTGCCTAGGTGATCGCAGCAGAAGTGGAAGAGGGGTACCTGTCAAATTCGGGTACCCGCTCCCTAAAGGTGCCAATCCTTAAATGGGGAGCTGGGGACAAAGCATTAAAGCGGAACTTCCTCTTTTGGGTGGAGCTCCGCTTTAATATACACCTAGCAACAGTGGAATCACAGGTCTTGGCTGTGACGAATGTGGCTATTTTAAATGGGACATTTCAGTCATACCTTTTTCCAAATGTGTTTGTTATTTTTTTATTTTTTCCAAAAGCATTCAAACTTTCACATTAACGTATGGTGACCAAAACTGTAACAAGATATTGTGTACAACCTTGAGACCTGGTGCTTGATGTCTATCTGTAGCCTTAGTTCTTGAACTGGCTGCATACCACCCTAAGCCCGGGTTCACACTGATGCAGTGCAGAATTCTCACTTGTTTCTGTGCGATTTCCACACCGCATTATAATCGCACCCCATTCATACGAACCGCTGCTGGTGTTTATTTTAAGTTAACGACACCCCGAAATCAGTTCTGCGATGTGCAGAATCGGATCGCATCGGTGTGAACACCCGTGCGATCCGATTCTGGTGTGAACTAAGAAATGGGTCCTGCACTTTTTTTGGTGCGAATGTGGTGTGATCTGAGCCATACAAAATGTATGTCTCAAATCGCACCGCACAGAAATCGCATGTGATTTGCACAGGAATGCGGTGCGGTTCCTGTGCGAATCATGTGATGTGCCGCACCGTATCACTGTGAACCTGAGCTAAACCTCTTACAGAATTCTTGTATTGCAGTGCTGTTTATTCTGAATGGAAGCCCGGTGATATAATTCAATGACAGCCAATGCAAATGTTGTGAGCGTTGTGGTGATTGGTTTTGGTGGGGAAAAAAGAGTCATGTCCCTTTTTGCTGTGTTGTGATATGTTTGCAACCCATTAAAAATTAGTTGTGTGGTGCATAATGCTAGTCTGAAGACTATAGTGCCCAACAAGCATTTGCAAAGCATTTTATGAGCTTTGTGTAAGCTTTAAAGTAGCATTTGTCTACCAGGGTTCTGTAAATCCCGAAGGTTTCTCCAGCTAGGGGTTCCTCAAGCAATTATTATTATACAGGACTTATTTAGCGCCGACAGTTTGCTCAGCGCTTTACATTATGGAAGGGTACAGTAACAATACAGTTCAATACAAGAGGGTGTATAGGGTCCTGCTCCTCGGAGCTTACAATCTAGGAGGGAGGTGCTAGTGGTACAAGAGGTAATTAGCTGTGGGGGATGGAGTGGTAGGAGGAATAGGGGATTCCAGTATTAGCTGGGGTTGGGGTAGGCTTCCCTGAAGAGATGGGTTTTCAGAGTGCGCCTAAAAGTGAGCAGAGTAGGCGATAGCTTGGGGTAGGGAGTTCCAGAGGATGGGTGAAGCGCTTGAGAAATCCTGGGAGGAGGAGACAAGGGAGCTAGAGAGTAGGAGGTCTTGCGAGGAGCGGAGAGTACGGTTTGGGTGGTAATTAACAGTTCATGCCTCCAAGATGAGCTACAATTGGCACTAATGATAATGTTATCTAAATATAAGAAGCATTAGTCCCACTGAGCACCAGTGCACTAGGATCCAAGGATTACTAGCTGTCAACGTGAAGGGGTCACTTATCCAATGGCCACCAATATGAGCGAGCATTACTGTTCTCACTGTCTGCATTTCTGTTTTGGTTATTATTAATAGTTTAATTTCAATCTAATTATTAAAAATGATATTGTATGGAGGAGCCCTGGATGTCCGATATCAAGTACAACTCATTCCTTATTTTATTCTTCGATTTAAACTTGCTGATTATGCCAATAGTCTCGTGATTTGTAGATAGTCATTATCGGTCGGGAATCCTAAGGCCTGAAAGTTTAAACTTTCAAAGGTTCCTCTGTGTTGAGAATGAGAAGTCTTCAGCACTCCCAGATTGGAGCTGAATGGCACTATGTAATAACCAGGAGAGGGATGAAGGGGAATGCTATAAAATGTCACTTGAGTGACCGTTCTGGCTCTGCAGATATCCAAAATGGTGGCACCCAGCCAGGGGCGGACTGACAACTCATGGGGCCCCCGGGCAATAGGGGATCATGGGGCCCCTGTGTCCTTGCCCAAACTCAAAAAAGCCTATGAAAAAGGTACCAGGGGCATCTCATGGGGCCCCCTACTGACCCCGGGCCCTCGGGCAGTGCCCTAGTTTCCAAATGGTCAGTCCGCCCCTGCACCCAGCAGCAGCCTCGAGTATTTGGAATGTCTACATATGTAAATAACATGACTAGAGTATGTTAAATGCACATATTATCTTTTGAGAAAATCTCCAGTGCCAGGGCCTCTTATTTATTATTTATTTCAGGTACTTATATAGCGCCATCAATTTACACAGCACTTTACATATATATTGTACATTCACATCAGTCCCTAACCCTCAAGGGGTGTACAATCTAAGGTCCCTAACTTACATTCATACATACACATACTAGGGACAATTTAGACAGGATCCAATTAACCTACCAGCATGTCTTTGGAGTGTGCGAGGAAACCGGAGTACCCGGAGGAAACCCACGCAGGCACAGGGAGAACATGCAAACTCCAGGCAGGTGGTGCCGTGGTTAGGATATGAACCAACAACCCTAGTACTGCCAGGCATTAAAGTGCTACCGGTAGCTGCAATTCAGCATTTATCCCCGGTTCACATATAGGCGGGCCGCGTTTTGCACGGGCACGAGAGCCCTTTCATTTGAATGGACTCCTGTGACACGCAGAGAAGTCCCTGCACTTCTAAAAACGCAGCCCACACAGGAACCTCGGTTCCCAGTACGGTTGCGTTTTCCAGTACGGGTGGCGTGCCATTAGAACCCGCGGGTCCGCATTCCTCTGTGCGGGTAGTGCGGCTGCACAGATTTTCGTGTGGATTCGCAGCGGCACCACCCGCAGAGATGTGAACCGGGGGGGTTAGATGTCTAGAACACTGGGCTTTTTTTATTTATTTCTATTAGGGTATCACACATCTCAAACAAAAATGAAACCGTGGATAATTGTGCAATATGATTTCTGAGGTCTACACCTACATAATACTGGAATTGGATAGCAGCCCTTTGGTATTTGACAGAGTGTTATTATTATTATACAGGATTTATATCGCGCCAACAGTTTGCGCAGCGCTTTACAAAATGAAAGACATTCCAGTTACAATACAATTTGGTACAAGAGGAAGCAGAGGGCCCGGATCATCAGAGCTTACAATCTAGGAGGAAGGGTTGAGTGATACAAAAGGTAATAGCTGTGGGGGGATGATATGATAGAGGAAATAAATGGCAGTTTACTAGGTAGAAGCAGGATAGGCTTCTTTAAAGAGAAAGGTTTTCAGTGATCGTCTAAAGGTGGATAGATTAGGAAACAGCCAGACAGATTGGGGTAGAGAGTTCCATAGGATGGGAGAAGCTTAGGAGAAGTAAAAATTACAATATTTTATCGCTAAAAATGGGTTTTTATAATTTTCATCACAAATCCAGAATGCGCCTCAGACTCTGCAAGAAAATATATTCTAAATCTGTGTGCAAAATCCAACGGTCATTTTTAGATTTTATCACCTTGTTCATTCAGGGCAAAGTTACAGGGTCTCTGTAAACTCAACACTCGCATGTTTCACATCGCTGCTCCATCGCAGCTGCCACAAAATACCTGGTGTTAGGGCTAGTTCACACTAGATACAGTTTAATGTGCTTTTTTTCTGCATCAAAAATCCATCCACCGTGTTCTTCCGTGTATTCCAATGGTCCTGGTTCACACTAGTGCAGTCAAGTTTCCTAAAAATTAGAACATGCTGCATTTTTTTTTCTGCACAGCACCGTACTGGAACATGGCAAACTGCATCAAAACGGCACGGGAACTGCGTGTGGTGTGAACTGTAAGCAAAAGCATATCTGGAGTGCATATTTGTAGTGTGAACTGGCCTTAGTTTACTTGGTGTGATGTCACCCACTTCCCTCATATGACAGTGCTAGGCCAGTACACTACTTCATGGGATAGCACATTACTCCCCCCGATCCTAGAAACACTGGGTATTTTCATGGTGGCTACAACAAGAGTGGTGGGGGGAGCAATGTGAAAGTAAGTATAGCTGAGTTGGGTGGTCAGTTTTAAAGTGATCCTGTCCAGGGGTGGACTGACAACTCATGGGGCCCCCGGGCAATAGGGGATCATGGGGCCCCTGTGTCCTTGCCCAAACTCAAAAAAGTCTATGAAAAAGGTATCAAAGGCATCTCATGGGGCCCCCTACTGACCCCGGGGCCCTCGGGCAGTGCCAGAGTTTCCAAATGGTCAGTCCGCCCCTGATCCTGTCACATTGACCTGTATGCCCAAGCGGTCTGTACACGACTGCTGAAAGCCTGCCAAGCCCAAAAAAACCACGGGAGAGATGGATGGAGAATTACTGGGTTCGAATTGTGCTAAAGCTATTTCCTTTGATATGCTCTTTCAGTGGGTTAGGGTATTTATTTATTTCAGGTACTTATATATCGCCCTCAATTTACACAGCACTTTACGTATATATTGTACATTCACATCAGTCCCTAACCCTCAAGGGGTGTACAATCTAAGGTCCCTAACCCTCAAGGGGTGTACAATCTAAGGTCCCTAACTTACAATCCTACATACACATACTAGGGACAATTTAGACAGGAGCCAATTCACCTACCAGCATGTCTTTGGAGTGTGGGAGGAAACCGGAGTACCCAGAGGAAACCTGCACAGGGAGAACATGCAAACTCCAGGCAGGTGGTGCCATGGTTGGGATTCGAACCAATGACCCCAGTACTGCCAGGTGGAAGTGCTAACCATTAAATAGTAAAGGTGGTGGTGTCCTTCTGTATGGGAGACCTGACATGGAAAATGTACTCGTCAGCTAAGATTGATGCTTAGGTTTTATGGGTTCAACTAATGCAAATCTTATGAACCAGTTCCCAACCGCGCTATAGCTAAAGGACGGCTACAGTGCCGTTGTCTAGTTCTGGGATGACGTCATTCCAGAACACGCTCCCCCAACTGTGTGCACCTGTGCCCATCAGGGCTGGCCAGCAGTGCCACCTATCAGTGTAGCATCATCAGTGCTGCCTATCTGTGCCACCTCATCAGTGCAGCCATATCACCGCATATCAGTGATGGAGAAAAATGACCTGTTTGCAAAATTTTATAATAGAAGCAAAGAAACTTTTTTGTTCACATTTTTTCCTTTTTTTTTTGACTGCAAAAAAAAAAAAAAAAAACACCCACCCGTGATTAAATACCACCAAAAGAATGCTCTATTTGTGTGAAGAAAAAAAAAAAGATAATTTTATATGGGTATAGTGTTGCATGACCATGCAATTGTCAAAGTGCCACAGCGCTGAAAGTTGAAAATTGGCCTGAGCAGGAAGGGGGGTAGAAGTGCCCAGTAGGCAAGGGGTTAAAGTGCACATAAAGCCAAAACTTTATTTCTGAGTAGAGAATGGTTATGATCCCTGTCAGTTTTAAAAATGTCAAAAAAAATAGGTTGCGCTTAAATACATACAAAAGTGTAACAAAAAATGTGACAATAAAAAAACAATATTTTAAATCAAAATGAAATCCAGCAAAGAAGAACAAGTCCAAATAATCAATATAATGTTCAAAATAATTAATCACCAAGTGAATCCACCACCAGAAATGGTTAAATAAAACTCACCAGAGTAATATGCTGATTGTTGAAAAAAAAACAGCATATGGTACTTGTTACTCTGGGAGAAATGAATAATATGGTGACAACAAACACTGAAAAAATGAGGGATGAACTCCAACAGATGATGATCTGCAAAGTAGAAAATCCACTCCAAAAAAGGTGATTTAGTATCCAAACTGAGATGATCAGACCGTCACTCGAAAGAAAAAAAGTGACCAATCATGGTGCAGTATGTTTTAAAAAACATCAAACTTTAATGAAGAAATGCACTTACAAGCAAGGTGTCCAGACTGACCAGTATAGACACGTGTAATGAATACAAGCGACTCAGACCCAGCCAAACATGCACATGCAACGCCTTTGGATGTGACGTTCAGCACATTCCTGGTCTGCTTGCACGTTGCATGTGCAGGTTTAGCTGGGTCTGAGTCGCCTGTATTCATTACACGCTGTCTATATTGGTGTCAGTCTGGACACCTTGCTTGTAAGTGCATTTCTTCATTAAAGTTTGATGTTTTTTAAAACATACTGCACCATGATTGGTCACTTTTTTTTCTTTCGAGTGACGGTCTGATCATCTCAGTTTGGATACTAAATCACCTTTTTGGAGTGGATTTTCAGCTTTGCAGATCATCTGTTGATTTAGTATCCAAACAGATGATCAGACCGTCACTCGAAAGAAAAAAAAGCGAACAATCATGGTGCAGTATGTTTTAAAAAACATCAAAGTTTAATGAAGAAATGCACTTACAAGCAAGGTGTCCAGACTGACACCAGTATAGACATGTGTAATGAATACAAGGGACTCAGACTCAGCTAAACACTCACATGCAACGTGCAAGCAGACCAGGAGTGTGCTGAACGTCACATCCAAAGGCGTTGCATGTGCACGTTTAGCTGCGTCGCTTGTATTCATTACACGCTGTCTATACTGGTGTCAGTCTGGACACCTTGCTTGTAAGTGCATTTCTTCATTAAACTTTGTTTAAAACATACTGCACCATGATTGTCACTTTTTTCTTTCGGGTGAAGGTCTGATCATCTCTTAGTTTGGATACTAAATCACCTTTTGGAGTGGATTTTCAGCTTTGCAGATCATCATCTGTTGGGAGTTCATCCCTCATTTCTTCAGTGTTGTTGTCACCGATTAATTATTAATTATTGCTCCCAGAACAAGTGCTATATGCTGGTTTTTTCAACAATCAGCATATTACTCCGGTGAGTTTTATTCAACCATTTCTGGTGGTGGATTCACTTGGTGTTTATTTTGGACATTATTGATTTTTTGAACTTTCTTCTTTGCTGGATTTCATTTTGATTTAAAATATTGTGTGGTCACATTTTTTGTTACACTTTTGTATGAATTTAAGCACAACCTATTTTTTGCTGTTTTGTATATCCTGTGAGTTTATAGGCTAGGTTCTGCAGCTTGCTGTTGTCTTATACAATTTCCGTGGCGCTGGTTCTATACTTATATATAGTTTTAAAAATGTGATCCTTCTTTACCAACCTACTCATTCACTACTTTATCTCTTTATCCCAGCTATTGCAATGCTTTCCTCCATTGCCAACACAGGCTAGCACTTACAACATGAAAGGAGATTTTTCAAATGAACTTCTATTGGATTGTCAAATAACTAGTGTGTGTATTACAATGTTATAAAATGTGATCACAGATCTCCTTTAAGTCTGAGATGAACTCTTACTAAAGGATGCTCCATTATTTATATGCACTAATCTGATATAAAATTAAGCAATTGCTAGCAGGGGTGTATTTACAACAAGGCACTTGCCTAGGACAGCATTTCTCAGAGGGACAATACCTCCCCCCCCCCCCTTCCAGAAGAGACGAAAGAAGGGAAACACGCCATAGGAACCAGGTGGGATCCAAGAGAGGCTGCGAGCTGCTTGATTGTGTATGTAGAGCCTGACACTTGTTCCCAGGGATGTCCGGAGCTGTGAAGATGAGTGTCTCTCTCCATCATGGGGGGGTATTGGAAGGCTCTCCCAGGTGGGAGGCAGGAATGTTGTCAATGTCAGGCTCTGTCCACATTTTAAAAAAAAAAAAAAAAAAAAAAAAGAAGGACGTGCTTAGAGCACACATGTCCGGTACTCACGGAAAGGTCCCAAACTCCTCTTTCGATCGGGACCTTTCCCGATCATGTGCCATCACGATGGTCACATGACTCTAAACCCCACCCTGCATCCTGAAACCCTTAAAGGGCTGGGAGGCACCGTCGCCAAGGTTTTCATTCTTCTGGGTAATGTAAGGCCCCATTCACACTTTAAAATAAGGTCATTCGGAATTACATTCAGGACCCAGCAGGGATACCCAGCTATTAGCTGCAGGTGGCAACCCCACTGCAAGCAACAAGAGGTGGACAGATCCTGCAGCCAATCACAGCGGTTCACATGTAAAATCACTCATGAAGCAAATACCTGCAAATGATTGGCCCTGAATGCAAACTGTCAATCATTTTCCAGTAATTGCACTCTGAACTTGCTAGAAAATTTGACTACTCCAACTGCCCAGCTCCCTCCTAACAAGTCATAGCCCTCTTCTCCTCTGGGTAGGCCTAAGGCTCCACGCACACGGGACATTTTGATAACGCTGGTAACGTTAGCTGTGTTAAAAACATGAGTTTTTCCAGCTTCGTTTAGCGCATTTTTTTTTACCAAAAAATTAAGTCTAAAAACACTGGTTTGCAGCATTTTACTGCATATTTCAGCATTAGAGCGTTTTTACAGCTAAAAAGACTCCTAGAAACACACTAGTCCTGGGTTTGTTTTTTTCCAGCCAAAAACGTTGTTTCCAGTCTATGTGTGCATGGACACATAGGATAACACGCCGGGGATGGACACATAGGATAACACGCCAGGGATGGGCACGCAGGATAACACGCCGGGGATGGGCACGCAGGATAACATGCTGGAGGGTTTACTGGCTGTAGAAAAAAAATGGCAAAAGCCAAAAACAGCCGCTATAAAAATGGCCCGTATGCATGAGGACTTAAAGTGGAACTTTACCCTGTCAACATTGCCCATTTTGAATGCTATTAGCATTATAAATAGATAGGAAAGTATATAATTTATATTTACTTGTACACTTTTTTTTTTTTTTTTTAAACATTTCTTCTGTTACACCCAGCTTTTTTTAGATTTGTTTTTTTTTTTTATTTAAATACAGCTGGCAAAGATATCAGCTCTGACAAACTCCTCCAAGGCAGGGAAGATGAGGAACAGAACCCTGAAGAGTAAAAGTCCACACAACTCTGAAAGGTGAAAACCTTGTTCTTTATTTTCTTTGACAGGATATTTAGGAGGTGGCAGGAACAGCAGCAGCCTGGGTCCTCTGCACAGACACTCTGGTGTGCGTCTTTGCAAGATGGTCAGTGTACTCCTGGAGAGAAACCACAATGAGTTCACCATTCATTCCACCATACAATATAGGCGGTGAGCTTCACTTAAGCCATTCATTAAAGTAAATCACATACAGATGAAAGCACACTAGAGGTACTATTACTGCTTGTTACCACTAATTTGTGCACGTTTGGTACAACAAACAGCTGCCATAACAAAAAAAAACGAAAACAAAAAATAAAACCAAACACAAAAAAAACCAAAAAACACAAAAAAAAAAACAAAAAAAAAACCCCCAAACCCCACACCACACGTGGTTACATTCCCCACACATTTGCATGTGCTCTCAACCAAACCGAGAATCAAATGGCTGTTCACATGTGCAGGATTCATGGCAATTGAACAGAGGCTAAGGCTTCATTACATGCAGAAAAAAAATGAAAACTGACATGCACATGAAAACTGACATCAGAGCTTTCAGTTTTCATGTGCATTTCAATGAGTTTTATACACATTGCAGATTCTGTGCAGAAAAAAAAAAAAAAAATCTGCACTTGATACTAGTGTTGTGTGTACAGGGCACACAGAGCTGTTTTTTGTGCACCTGCAGAACATCTCAGGTCTCTGCACATTGTGTAAATGAGGCCTTAGATGGCAGCTTCCTTGGCTGAAAATGATAACCGGGTTTAGTTCCCGTTTTAAATAGTTTTGGATAAACTTCCGCCAGCAACTGTAAACTCGACAGCCACACAATTTACCTGGTAGGGGGACTTGGTGAAGATGGTTTCCTTCCAGAGATCAGGAGTCAGATAGCTATAGGTCTTTGAGATGGCATCAAAGGTGGCTTTAGCTGTATTGTGTGGAGAGAAAAAAAGTAAATAAATACAATTTGCAGAATTGATGAGAGATCTTACACAGCAGTCTGCCATGTACATCCAAGAAAGCCGGCACCATACAACCACCAGTCTATAGTGTAAAGGAACTTTTATTCTTCCAGTAAACAAATTATTCCCATAAAAAAAAAAAAAAAAAAAAAAAAGTTAAACTTTTGGGAATAAGTAGATCAGGCCACCTAACCTACATTCATTGAAATTATACATCGCAACAAGGCTTTAAAACTTTCTTGCATCAAAAACAGGATCTTCATAGAAAGACCAGGGGGTTCAGCACTGTCCTCACCCAGTGTCAGCATGTTAACTGATGGAAGCCGGCTGACTCTTAGCAGCTTTACATTGCACATGCTCTAGGTGCGCTATGCTTTGTGAATGGTCCCGTAGCTCTCTGGGACCTGTGATGTGTCCCAGAAAGCTGGAGGCGATCCACGTGGAAGTGGGAGCAGGTACCTGTCAAAACCAGTACCCTACTCCCCCCACCCAAAAAAAAAAAAAAAAAAGATCTGTGTCCAAAAGTTGTATAGGTGGAGGAAAAGCAGCAGAACTTTTGGGCGAATTTCTGCTTTAAGTTGACTATATGTAGATCCTGATTCAGCAGAACCTGAACCACAAATATTTGTGGTGGGCCGACATAAGGTGTACATCAGTAAAATCTTTACAAAGTTTTAACCCTTCACAACCCTATTTGACATCCCTGCCCTAGCAAGACATGGCAGCAATCTGGCGGCCCTCCAGCTGTTGCTAAAGTCCCATCATGCCTCTGCCTTTCGGTGTCATGCTTGTGTCAATCTTGCAATGCCTCATGGGACTTGTAGTTTGGAAACAGTTGGAGGGCCGCTAGTTTGACACCCGTGTGCTAGGGAATTTTTCCTTCACTTACTGTCCTGGAGTCACAACAGGAAGTTTTTCCAAATTGAAATAAAAAATTATCCTAAAGAGTTATTGCAGAACAAATGTCATTTGGAAGGTTTTTTTCCTTGCTTCTCTGGTCTCAACTGAAAATTTTTGGCTTTCCAGCAATTATGACATCTGTCGATTGTACTGGTCACTGACTGGGAAAGGACGGCTGTGCCACTTAGGAAGTTTGAGAATGGGGACTGCCATTTTTAATGAAACCTTCTACAGATTTTGCACTTGTCCTGCCATCGTCGCCTTCTCTATAGTGGCAGTACAGCAACTCCAGCGTGTCCAGTGGCTGAAGAGCATTCACTGCAGAACCTTGAAGAAGAAGCAGCAGTAATAGTGGCAGGGGGACAAGCCAGTGACCAGATCCTGGTTGGTAAGTGCCATGTGCAGGTATGCTCATCCACATCAACAAAAGTTTGGTTTGGCTTTAAATGCGGTCTTTTGCCACCAAAATGTATTTCTACCAAAAATACCTACTTACCAAAGTTGCCTAGAGTGGCAGTGCAGCCCCTAGCTGAGGTGTAGCAGTCATCAATACCAGCCATCATCAGCAGCTTCTTGGGAACAGGAGCTGAGACAATGCCAGTACCTCTGGGAGCTGGGATCAGACGTACCAGTACAGAACCACAACGACCTGTCACCTGCAGAAAGATAAAAAAAAAAAAAAAAAAAATTTACATTTTTTTAAAATTTAATAAAGAAGCTAAGAATTGTCACACTATAAACTATGAATATTATTATTATACAGGATTTATATATTATTATACAGGATTTATATATTATTATACAGGATTTATATTATTATTATTATATAAATCCTGTATAATAATAATAAATAAATCCTGTATAATAATATATAAATCCTGTATAATAATAATAATAATATATAAATCCTGTATTATAAATCCTGTATAATAATAATATATAAATCCTGTATAATAATAATAATAATATATAAATCCTGTATAATAATAATATATAAATCCTGTATAATATTATTATTATACAGGATTTATATATTATACAGGATTTATATATTATTATTATTATACAGGATTTATATATTATTATACAGGATTTATATATTATTATACAGGATTTATATATTATTATACAGGATTTATATTATTATTATTATATAAATCCTGTATAATAATAATAAATAAATCCTGTATAATAATAATATATAAATCCTGTATAATAATAATAATAATATATAAATCCTGTATAATATATAAATCCTGTATTATAAATCCTGTATAATAATAATAATATATAAATCCTGTATAATAATAATAATATATAAATCCTGTATAATAATAATATATAAATCCTGTATAATATTATTATTATACAGGATTTATATATTATACAGGATTTATATATTATTATTATTATACAGGATTTATATATTATTATTATTCAGGATTTATATATTATTATACAGGATTTATATATTATTATACAGGATTTATATATTATACAGGATTTATATATTATTATTATTATACAGGATTTATATAGCGCCAACCGTTTGCTCAGCGCTTTACAATATAAGAGAGACAGTACAATTACAATTCATTTCAGTACAGAAGGAATAGGAGGGTTCACTTCAATTATCTGGTCATGTGAAAAGCAGATTCTTGCTGCTTCAATCCTCATACCTAATAATGGGCATATGATAAAAGTAAACAGGAATTTACTCTTCACATGGCTGAATAATTAAAGTACAAATTCACACATTATTGTGCAAAGATTCTTAAAGCGGAGTTCCACTCACCCTGTCAAAATTAAAAGTCAGCAGCTACAAAAACTGTAGCTGCTGACTTTTAAAAAACAGCCCTTTACCTGTCCCGCGGTCCTGTGGTGTGTCCCCTGCAGCCAGTTTCATCGGCCGTCCTGTATTCCAGGAGGCCGGCATCTTCAGAGTGGGCACCCGGCTGTGACACCTTGCAGCTTCACAGACGGGTACCCACTGCGCATGCGTGAGTAGCGCTGCGCTTCATGAATGGTCCTGTAGTCTTCTGGGACCTGTCACGTGTCCCAAAAGACTACAGGGAGGGAGGACACCTTCCGCTAGGCGATTGGACCGGAAGTGGGAGAGGGTCCCTGTCAAATTCGGGTACCGGCTCCCCCCTGCCCCCCAAAGGTGTCAATCCTTAACGGGGAGCAGTCCTTAAAGCGGTACTTCCCCTTTTGGGTGGAGCTCTGCTTTAAGTCACACTTATTTGGAGAAGTGATTCAGTTCTTACACACCTAAATGTGATGACTATGGCACACATCACTTTGCACTGACATTACCCAGATCACCTCTAACATCATGGTCATCTATGTTGAGCTTCAAAACAGGAACAGGTAGACCACTTGGAGAGGTCGACCTGCCGTGCATACGGAGCTCATTGCTATGTCTCTCTTGTAACGACAATCACACAACTCCGAAACGTGCAACCGAGCAGAGCTGAGAGACCTCCAGAGTAGTAGAATAAATATTGACATTACCTTGCAGGGCACAGTGTGTGGCTTGCCGATCTTGTTACCCCAGTAGCCTCTGCGGACAGGCACGATGGACAGCTTAGCCAGAATGATGGCACCACGGATAGCAGTGGCAACTTCCTTGGAGCATTTCACACCCAGACCAACATGGCCGTTGTAGTCTCCAATGGCCACAAAAGCCTGAAAATCAAAATATGAAACATTATCTGCTGTTAAACGTCTCCTACGGGAGCCAATCAACACCAACGCTTGTGTTCCCCTTCTCCATTTCAGATCCAGCAAGGAATGATTAAAGTGTTAATAAACCCACAACAGTGAAAGTCTGTATATGCAGTAAAGCATACTTGTTATACTCACTGTGGAACCTAAGGGGTTAATCCTACACGGTGTGTAAAAGCATGTTTGATCCGGTCTTCTCTGATCCTCCCCTTCCAGTGTCTACTAAATATCTGACAGAACAGAGGCTCAGGGGCAAGCTGCAATTACTTAGTTTGGTGTGTATTGCTGGAGATTTCCCCCCTTCTTGGGAGATTGCATGTGATCAGCACAGGGCCAATCAGCACTCTCCAGACAGAGGTCAGGGGTTCTGCATTCTCCTACAGGAGAATAAAAACTTCTCCTACAAGCTTTAACCAGTGCTCTGCTGGACACTGATAGAAGTCACAAGACTGCTCTAACTGCTGATGAGTAAAAGGTAGACCAGATATAGTGAATGCAGGGTCCGGGGAGACCACATATAGTGAATGCAGGGTCCGGGGAGACCACATATAGTGAATGCAGGGTCCGGGGAGACCACATATAGTGAATGCAGGGTCCGGGGAGACCACATATAGTGAATGCAGGGTCCGGGGAGACCACATATAGTGAATGCAGGGTCCGGGGAGACCAGATATAGTGAATGCAGGGTCCGGGGAGACCAGATATAGTGAATGCAGGGTCTTGGGGATTGGTTGATTGGAGTTCAGACTTTAAGCTGACTGAAGGCTACAGGAACACACTGCACCCAGCCAACAAAGGCAGCGAGCCTGGAGCGTGAAACCCACCTTGAACCTTGTCCGCTGTCCGGCACGGGTCTGTTTCTGCACAGGCATGATCTTCAAGACCTCATCTTTCAGAGAGGAGCCCAGGAAGAAGTCAATGATCTCAGACTCCTATAGGAGGAAAGAAACTTTAAATGAAAAAAAAGTGAAGAAATGGACTGTTTCTCCAGATCTGGAGACCTCTACTTTTAGGTGAAACCTGTTGCAAGATTAGGTCAAGATTCCTCAAAGTGCCTCACTACTATGCAAACTCCTAGAATCAATATATTGGGTTTACAAACCAAGAACAATCAAGAGTCAGAACTGAAAAGATCTGCACACATCTCCTTGGTCATTGTTGCAAAGGATTAAAAAGGGGGAACCAGCAATGGAAGCACCCATAATTCCCCTCTCCCTTGTCCCATATAATGGTGTTCAGGCTCAGTGACTATGCACTACAGTACTGCAAGGATCGTGGGAACAGTATAATGGTCTCACTTCCTCCATACTCCAAAGTACCTGGTTCAAAAAGGGTGGTGGGGGGCTGTACAGCTGCCCAATCGCTGCCACCAAACTGGCTGTCAGATTTACACACATTACAGCACGAGTGTGTACACCCCCCCTCCCCCCATCCTGCCATATATCAGTGGTAGCAAAAAGGGAAACTGAAGGCAAAACTTGGTAAGAAGGTTAAACCCCTGTGAGTTTATTTGCCATCTGTATCCCACCAGGGAGACTTTCCTTCACTTTATGTCCCATAGACAAAACAGGAAATGAGGAAATATCTAAATCTCTGGTCATCACTGGAACTGGTGTCACCACTGAATGGTTTCCCCTCTTTTCCTGTTCTGGTGCCCACTCAAAATTTGGGATCTTCATTCACTGTCAGTGAGAACAGTCAAGACAAAAAATTCTTGTAATGACTGAAAAAAACACAAAAGAAAAAAAAAAAAAAGAAGAAAAACCAAAAACGCACACAGAAAACACACAAAAAACACACACAAAAAAAAAATAAAAAAAACACAACACAAAAACACCCCCCAAAAACCTAAGTCACACTTATTTGGAGAAGTGATTCAGTTCTTACACACCTAAATGTGATGACTATGGCACACATCACTTTGCACTGACATTACCCAGATCACCTCTAACATCATGGTCATCTATGTTGAGCTTCAAAACAGGAACAGGTAGACCACTTGGAGAGGTCGACCTGCCGTGCATACGGAGCTCATTGCTATGTCTCTCTTGTAACGACAATCACACAACTCCGAAACGTGCAACTGAGCAGAGCTGAGAGACCTCCAGAGTAGTAGAATGAAATATGGACATTACCTTGGAAGAAACACACACACACACACACACACAAACGAAAAAAAAAAACAAGAAACGCACACGCAAAGAAAACAAGAAACGCACACGCAAAGAAAACAAGAAACGCACACGCAAAGAAAACAAGAAACGCACACGCAAAGAAAACAAGAAACGCACACGCAAAGAAAACAAGAAACGCACACGCAAAGAAAACAAGAAACGCACACGCAAAGAAAACAAGAAACGCACACGCAAAGAAAACAAGAAACGCACACGCAAAGAAAACAAGAAACGCACACGCAAAGAAAACAAGAAACGCACACGCAAAGAAAACAAGAAACGCACACGCAAAGAAAACAAGAAACGCACACGCAAAGAAAACAAGAAACGCACACGCAAAGAAAACAAGAAACGCACACGCAAAGAAAACAAGAAACGCACACGCAAAGAAAACAAGAAACGCACACGCAAAGAAAACAAGAAACGCACACAAAGAAAACAAAAAAAACCCAAATCAGGTGTTCTAATCCCTCCCCACTCTAAAATTAAAGTAGTAGGCTATAGGCAGAGCTGGTGTGGGTGTGCTGAAGTCCCAGCGATAGACCCCAACAGACCAGGAATCTTTACCTTAATAGGCAGGGAGAAGAGGTAGATCTCCTCCAGGGACTTGATCTTCATGTCCTTGACCAGGCGGCCGAGTTTGGTGACGGGAACCCACTGTACAACAAAAGACAGTCAAGATGCAGCAATCAATACACCCCCCTGAAATCAGCCAACAGCTACCAGATCTCTACTCACTTCCTTGTCATCGGCTTTCCCCCCGCGGGCTCCACGTCCTCTTCCACGGCCCCTGCCTCTTCCACGTCCGCGACCCCGGCCTCCACTGCCGAAGCCCCCCCGAAAACCTCCCCTGTTAGCACCGGCGTCGTCCGCCATTTGCTGCAATAGAAGAGACAATGCAAAGAGATTACCGCCAGAGTTCTAGATGATCCAAATCACTCGACTCTTTAGGATCACTTCTTCTGTGGAAGGGTTAGAACCCGCCAGGGTGAGATGGGAGATTTCCCGATACGGAAGACTGAGGAAGAGTGTGAATTTTTTACTTTTGCTCACCATGCTTTCCTGTGCCATGACAACCTCTTACCCCGATTTCCTGTACAGGTGTCACAGGGACAGAAGGTAAAATATCCCCATTTAGGGTAACGGGGGTCACAAACCAGTTCTTAAAAAAGGGACCCCCCCACCATTTGTCATTCTGTCCATTCCCTCCTTCCTCTCCATTACACATTTTTAGGTTTTCCGAGCTGTAAATAGCTTGTCCCCCACCCCAGGAGATGGTGACATGCCTTCTGCAAACCTCTTGGGATCCCAGGAGGCAACATTCACACTGCGGCAGTCTACTCCGGTGATTCTACATGACGATTTTGTTCTTTAAACATTTTAGGAGCAATGTGCCGAGTGGGATCAGGAATTTTTCTGGCCCATCTACTAAGCCTCAGTCAGACAATTAGGGATGCACCGAAACTTCAGTGGCTGAAAATTTTCAGCCAAAAACACCTTTCGGCCGTTGGCCAAAATGAAAAAAAAGGTACCAAAAAAACCCCGCCCCTCGCCTCCACTCGGTAGTTCAGCCTTACCTGAGAAACCAATCAATCCCGGCGCTGGGCATAGAGATGAGTGAAGGAAAGATGGCCGCCACTCATCTCTATGACCTTGGAGAACCGGAGCGATGTCACTTCCCGTTCCGGCCATTTTTTTTTTTTAAAGCACTAGATCAGGGGTGGGCAAACTTTTTGACTTGAGGGCCGCATATATTCATATATTGGACCCCGGGGCCGGACCAAGAGTAGATGAATGATGTGTATGTGTCATCCATAGTAAGTATAGTAATATTCCCCCATAGTAAGCATAGTAATTAATCCCCCATATAGTAATTCATCCCCCATATAGTAATTCATCCCCCCATATAGTAATTCATCCCCCCATATAGTAATTCATCCCCCCATATTAAGTCCCCAAGTCCCCCGTGTCAATTCACTTACCTTTGCTCCCCGTGTTCCCGCGCCGTTCCGGTGTAGCATGAAAATCTGTCTCCTATGAGGATCTGTCCCCCTCGACGTATCTGCGCATGTGCCAGTTTCAGGCATTAGCAGCCGATCGGCGATCTCCGGCACATGCGCAGATACGTCGAGGGGGACAGATTTTCATGCTACACCGGTCTTCAGGGTGGACTGTGAGAGGAGCCTAGCTCCGCGGGCCGGATTAAAAAGGTCCGCCGGGCCGTATACGGCCCGCAGTTTGCCCATTGCTGCACTAGATCAATGCTTTATTTGGACCCAATGCTTTACATTGCAGAGGAGAAATATGGGGTCTCACTGACCCCACATCTCTCCATAAAGAGGACCTGTCACTAATTATTTCTATTACAAGGGATGAATGCATTCCTTGTGATAATAAAAGTAATTCCATTTTTTTTTTTTTTTTTAAAAGGAACAGTGCAAAAAAAAAAAAAAAAAAAACCACAACAAAAGACCATTAAATACATTTTTAAAAAAAAAAAGTTTAAAGTGCCCCCGTCCCCCCTGTGCTCGTACGTAGTGGTGAACGCATTAGTAGGCCATATCCACATATGTAAACGGTGTTCAAATTACACACGTGAGGTATCGCCGCGAACGTCAGAGCAAGAGGAATAATTTTCACACTAGACCTCCTCTGTAACTTTACACTGGTAACCTGTAGAAATTTTTAAAGCATCACCCGTGGAGATTTTTTTAAGTACAGCAGTTTCAGACCATTTCAGGAGCATGTGCAATTTTAAAGCGCGACATGTTTGGTATCTATTTACTGGCCGTAACATCCTCTTTCATATTTTACAAAAAAATGGGTGTGTGTGTGTATATATATTTTATTTTTTTTAAATCCGTGTATTTTTCCCAAAAAATATGTATTCATTTTTAAAAACTGCGCGTTTCGGTTTTCGGCCAAATGCAGTTTGAATTTTCGGTTTCGGTACCAGAATTTTCATTTCGGTGCACCACTAGACATAATCACGTTGTGCATGTTCTGTAAGTGTTCCCATTAACGCTCTTCACCCCTGCACCCAAGTGTTCCCGCTCAAGTATATGGGGCCAAAAAAGCTCAAATCTGCCTGAAAAAGAAGCTCCTGTACACTGAGTGTCTGGTGCTCAGGTGTGAAGAAGACCCAAGTGCTGAAGCATGCCAAGATTTCAGAACGGTGGAGATCTCCACTAGATAGGTATAAACATTTTTGCCAAGGTAAGAAATCAGGAAGTGGCTGCCTTCACTTTTGCATGTCTTTCCCATCTTGCTGGCCCCACCTTATCAAATTTAACAGGTCAGCTCACCCTTTCAGAAAAATTAAGCAGTGACCACCGTGTACCTTCTTCCCCAGTTCCCACTGTTCTTACCCCTGTGGGTGATGAGATATTGGTGCTCACACAGTCGGGGATATAAAACTCCCCGCTCTTCTTCCTCTTTCTGTAGAACTTCAGGCACAGATCTGTACTGGCACGGACCAATCAGAAGCACTCTGGTCTGTCCCGGAAGCACAGCAGAAGGGGGAGAACAGCAGGGATATCCGATCTGCACGAGCACTGACAACTCATCACCCACAGTGGTAAGTACAGGGCTGGGGGGGCTGGGGAGGGAGTAAGGTGTTTGTTCACTTTTTTTTTTTACGTGAACCCTTTAGGCTCGATTCGCCCTAATGCAGTGCGTGAAATTGCATGCGACTCGGATGGGAACTTCACAGCATTCCTGTTCAAATCCTATGCGATTCTTTGCAGTGCAATTAAGGCCCATTCATTTTCTATGGGCTCAATTCGCACCGCATGAAAAAGGTGCAGGAACCTCTTACTGCACCGGAATCTGATCGCAAAGGGTGTCCACACCCATGCAATCCAATTCTTGCACTCACCCTGCATTTTGCAATCTGTTTCGGGGGGGTCATTGATTTGACGTTTTCCCAACACACACATTCCTGCAAGTGGCTGTAAATGGTGTTTGGGTGCTGTAGTGACCACGGGCTGGGAACAGCGGACAATCCAGAAAGAAGTGTCACCAGCACAGCACGGAATCCTCAAAAAGGGTCCAAAGCTTTATTTAATGGTCACATATCAACAGTGGCAACGTTTTGGATCCACGCAGGGCCCCTTCATCAGACAAGTGATTTCCTGACAAAGGGGCCCTGCGTGGCTCCAAAACATTGCCACTGTTGATATGTGACCATTAAATAAAGCTTCGGACTCTTTTTGAGGATTTCTTGCTGTGCTGATGACATTTTTTTCTTCATTAATGTTGACATCGGTGGCAGATCACATGAACAGAATGCGACCAATGCGGTGCAGGAAACGCACAGGATTCGCTGCGTTTCCCACATTGCATATGTGAATCAGCTCAAAAAAAAGTTTTTTGGGGTTGAGGCAGAGCGACTGATTGCTGGCAGTCAGTGAAAGAATGTTGACCCCCCCCCCTTCCCATCCTGCCTGAACCCTCTGGGATCTCCCCCCCATTGCAAGATTGTAGGGCTCTGCAGAACACAGGGCAGCGTCATCAGGGTTCCAGACCTGGAAGAGACAGCCCACACCTGATGACATCAGGACAAGATGGCAGTGCGGGACTTGTGTGTGTGCTTCATTCTTAAAGGGGTGCAGCTGGATTGTCCGGATAGGAGTATGCCAATATAGCATTGGGGGGTGGTAAAAAAAAAAACCTGTACTTGTCCGAGCATTAACAACCCAAATCTGTGTGCAATAAAACTGAAAGTATCACAAAAGGTAAAGCTCTTCTTTTAGGTTTGGATGGAGTGGAGAAATAGAACCCTGTCAGTTTTTATTGCAGGCTGTGCCCCCCCCCCCCCCCCCACGTTAGGGAGATCCACCCCATTTGTTCTGTTTACCATGATCACTGAAAGTGAAAGAAAATTCTAACATTTTTGTCCCCAGAACAGTAAGAGGGGAAATCTTCCAAAGGGAACACTCGTTCTGCTGACCTGGGAGACCCCAAAGGGATTCCCTTACTTCTTAGGGATTTCCTATCACTTCCTGTTGTCTATGGGACAGGAAGTGAAGGGAAATCTCCCCACAGGGACACAGATGGCAAACAAACTGCCAGGGGGTATAACCCTGCCTTAGGATAATTTCTGCCCAATTTCCTTCAGATTTACCTTCAACTATGTAGCGGAAGGGCCTGCCTGATTGGATACAAACTGAGAGTGTTGTTCAGGTCGGACCTCATATTATCTGGTTTTTGGTACATCTACAGCACAATTCTCAAGAAAATTGTATAAATGTATGGGCAGCCTTACTATCCAAAATGGAAAAAAAAAAGCCTATAGTTCTACATGAACGATCAATGTCCCACCGAACCACCGGTCCCATGCCCCACCGAACCACCGGTCCCATGCCCCACCGGTCCCATGCCCCACACAAACATCCAATGGCCAACCGGACGATCGACCCAATACAGAAAAACACTCAAACTGGACACTGACAAGATGGTGTCGCTCGGCTCATGTGGATTGGTTGTGGCAAAAATAAAAGGGACCACATAGACAGTGGAAGGTGTTTCCCCCACACTGGTTGTGGGTCACAATGGATGTAGATGTAACAGAACAAAGACTCATTGGCCGCCATTTTTCCACCACAACCAATTGCTTGGATTCACCATGTTCCTGGGCTGGATTTGTGGGGCAATCCTGCACGGCGAGAGGAACGCGCGGAGCAAAGGTAAGTAAATTGACACAGGGGGGACTTACTATAGGGGGGGGATGAATTACTATAGGGGGGGATGAATTACTATAGGGGGGGGATGAATTACTATAGGGGGGGGATGAATTACTATAGGGGGGGGATGAATTACTATATGGGGGATGAATTACTATGCTTACTATGGGGGAATATTACTATACTTACTATGGATGACACATACACATCATTCATCTACTCTTGGTCCGGCCCCCGGGGCCAGTATATGAACCCATTGCGGCCCTCAAGTCAAAACGTTTGTCCACCCCTGATCTAGACAGATCCATTATCAGCCTAGACACTCTGCCTGTACCCCTCACCTCCTCCCCGGGGGCGCCCCTCACACACAATGCTGAGCAGTACGGCGGCGCGCTGTCCTCATCCTTCCCCCCTCTACAACAAATACAGCCGCCATGTCCTTCCCACACCCCTCCGCCACCAAACCAACCCCCGTTCTCCCTGCAAGCCGACGATAACGCGCGGATGTGCCCAGATTCCTACCCAACCCTCCCTCCACAAGCCGCCATCACTTACGTGATTTCAATGGATTAGAAGGCCGAAAAAGGGCGGAAGAGGACTCTTATACCCGGCAAAACATCGCGATAGGATTATTCGGGCGGGGCGAAGAGGCGGCAGACCAGTGAGGAGTTAAAGATTAAGAGTGGGTGGGGTTAAGGAGGCTAAGAACCAATTAGGAGCTGGAAGGGTTAAGAAGGTTTAGAACCAATGAGGACTTTGAAGGCAGGAGCGGGCGGAGTTAAGAAAGTTGAGAACAAATGAGAATTTGAAAGTAGGAGCGGGTGGGGTTTAAGAAAGTTGAGAACCAATGAAGGTTTTGAAAATAGAAGCGGGTGGGGTTAAGAAGGTTGCTAAACCAATGAGGACTTTAATGCAGGAGCGATTGGGGTTAAGAAGGTTTAGAACCAATGAGAACTTTGAAGGTAGGAGCGGGCGGAGTTAAGAAGGTTGAGAACCAATGAAGGTTTTGAAAATAGAAGCGGGTGGGGTTAAGAAGTTTGCTAACCAATCAGGACTTGAATGCAGGAGCGAGTGGGGTTAAGAAGGTTAAGAACCAATGAGAACTTGAAAGTAGGAGCGGGCGGAGTTAAGAAGGTTGAGAACCAATGACTAATTGAACATAGAAGTGGGTGGGGTTAAGACGTTTGAGAACCAATGGGGTGTAGGTAGTGCGCGATCCCGGCCTCCTGGACTATATAATGAGATGACCCGGGCGCGCCCTTCCTTTTTCTCCCTGGACAGAGGTGAGTGGGATGGATGGTTGTGGAGTGCTCAGTGTGGGCGTAGTCCTAGTTCTCCGCCAGGCTGTAGAGATGGAGGGATGATTATAACCTTTGTTGTGTGAGATGTCTTGGAAGGCAGGCCCTCGTGCTGTGCACTGATAGTTTAGAAGGAGTAAGTAGATTGGCTTCTCCAAAATGGCGGCAGGACACATTTTATTTGGGTGCAGTTATTTTTTGTGCTATAAGACACACAGGTGATCAAATACCACCAAAAGAAAGCGCCATTTGTGGGGAAAAAGGATGTAAATCTCATTTATGTACAGCGTGGCATGAGCGTGCAACTGTCAGCTAATATAATGCAGCGCCATAACCTGGTCAGGAAGGGGGGGGGGGGGGGTAAATCCTCTGGAGAGTGAAGTGGTTAAGCCAAAATGTTTGAGGCCTGAATATTATACAGGATTTATATATTATAATTATTATACAGGATTTATATATTATTATTATACAGGATTTATATATTATTATTATACAGGATTTATATATTATTATTATTATACAGGATTTATATATTATTGTACAGGATTTATATATTATTATTGTACAGGATTTATATATTATTATTATTGTACAGGATTTATATATTATTATTATTATTATACAGGATTTATATAGCACCAACAGTTTGCTCAGCGCTTTACAATATAACGGGAGACAATACAGCAACAATACAGTTAAATACAAGAGGGTTAGGAGGGCCCTGATCCTGGGAGCTTACAATCTAAGAGGGAGGGGCTGGTGGTACAAAAGGTAGTAATTGTGGGGGATGGACTGGTAGGAGGAATAAAAGATTCTGTTATTAGCTGAGGGCAGGCTAGGCTTCCCTGAAGTGATAGGTTTTCAGAGATCACCTAAAAGTGAGCAGAGGAGGCGATAGTCTGATAAATTGGGATAGAGAGCTCCAGAGGATGGGGGAGCCTCTGCAGAAGTCCTGGAGACGAGCATGGGAGGAGGAGACAAGGGAGCTAGAGAGCAGGAGGTCATGTGAGGAACAGAGGACGGTTTGGGTTATATTTGGAGACAATGTGTGCCTGTTGTAGAGTCCACCTGGGAGAAGTAGATGTGACTGGTGAGCAGAGGGAAGTCTGTTATATTTTTGGAGGGATAATGTACAGGGGAACAGCTTGGATCTGGCATGGAGGGAAATTGCCACTGGTGTATCTTGTAGCCATTGGTAAGATCACTGTGCCTATATAAATACTGGAGTATCAAAGCTTATTACCCATAACCTTGTGTGTGCGTAATGAGACCCGTACTCCAACAGTTCAGTGTGCCTTACACCCCCTCCCCCACCCCGCTTGAGGTTTGCATTCCAAGGCCACATACTGGCTGTGTTTGGATATTTTGGTTATATCAGGTGGATGAGTATCAGAGGGAGTTTAAACAGAGAAAGTGATAGGGATACAGATTATTATACAGGATTTATATATTATTATTATACAGGATTTATATATTATTATTATTATACAGGATTTATATATTATTATTATTATTATACAGGATTTATATATTATTATTATACAGGATTTATATATTATTATTATACAGGATTTATATAGCACCAACAGTTTGCTCAGCGCTTTACAATATAACGGGAAACAATACAGCAACAATACAGTTCAATACAAGAGGGTTAGGAGGGCCTGATCCTGGGAGCTTACAATCTAAGAGGGAGGGGCTGGTGGTATAAAAGGTAATAACTGTGGAGGATGGACTGGTAGGGGAAATGGAAGATTCTGTTATTAGCTGAGGGCAGGATAGGCTTCCCTGAAGAGAGGTTTTCGGGAATCGCCTATAAGTGGGCAGAGTAGGTGATAGTCTGATAGATTGGGGTAGAGAGTTCGAGGATGGGGGAAGTTCTGGAGAAGTCCTGGAGACGAGCATGGGAGGAGGAGACAAGGGAGCTAGAGCAGGAGGTCGTGGGGAGGACAGTTTGGGTGATATTTGGAGACAAGATTGGTGATGTAATTTGGGGCAGAGTTATAAATGGCTTTATATGTTACACTGTTCAACAGGTAAAAAGTTTTGGGGATAAAATTAGCTAATCTTACATAATTTTGGGGTGCTGAAAACGAAAATGACCCTAAAAAATGTTGATTGGCTCTAGTTTCCATGATATATTCACCCATCTAATGACGTAAGCCATTCAAAATTATGATGCAACTTCAGCTGCATATTGCACAATTGATACTGGTGACCAATAGAAAATTGCATGTATACTGAGATGATGCAATATTAGCCTTTAATTGCATCACTTCACTGCATAAAAGCTGCAGTATCTGTAGCTGATTGGAGTTCGACAGTGTCTTTACATTTCGTTTTATGCTTATATAGGCTACTCAGTAATGCCTCGAACTTGTGTGAATAAAGCAGATAATTTCTGCTATATCTGCGGCGGAATAACTTTTATCTCACAAAAAAGGAAGATAACAGGAATGATTAAGAAAGCCTACAACTTGTATTTTGGCTGCAAGATAGGAGACCAGGACAAGAGCTGGGCACCACATATATGCTGCAATTCTTGTGGGACGGCACTGGAGCAATGGTTGAATGGAAAAAAGGCATCTATGCCTTTCGCTGTGCCAATGATTTGGAGAGAGCCAACAGATCATGTTCGTAATTGTTACTTTTGTATGGTGCCTCCAACAAACGGGCTAAATAAGAAGAAAAAGTTATCTGTGCACTATCCAAATATTCCATCGGCAATACGTCCAGTTCCTCATGGAGAGGGGCTACCAATTCCTAAAGCACCAGAATCCTTCGTGGTTGAGTCAAGTGAGGAAGAACCTGAAGCGTGTAGTCATCAACCGTCAACCTCACATGACCCAGACTTTCTTCCATCCACACCCACTGAACCACACCTCATTACACAAGTGGAATTGAGCGATCTTATCAGAGACCTGGATCTTCCCAAGAACAAGGCAGAGCTTTTGGGGTCAAGACTACAACAGTGCAATCTCCTAGCAAGTGATGTTCGTACATCTTTCATCGAATACAAGAGAAAAGCCAAGAGAAGCAAAACCGACACAAACTGAAGACAAAACTAGTGAGAATCCGAAGTATTAAAATGATTCAACTTAGCTTATGGCTATAATTTTTCTTGGTAATCCTATGTAATATATTATGCCATTTAGGCTTTGTTATGTAGTCAATATCACTTGCTTTATATTTGTGGAAAGACATCTATCTATATAATTATTGTGCATTATGTAGTCATTACGCCTATAGTAGAAAACTTTCCGTTTACAGAAAAACTAGAGCCAATTGACAAATTTCATAGTTATATTTGAACTCAGAATGTGAAATTCATTAAGAAATGGATCCTTTTGTTTCCAAAACTGGCAAAAAATAAAAATTTGTTGAACAGTGTAATTAATGTTTTGAATTTTATCCATTGGGCAATGGGAAGCCAGTGGAGGGATTGGCAGAGAGGGATGGAGGACACTGAGTGGAGGCCAGTGGAGGGATTGGCAGAGAGGGGTGGAGGACACTGAGTGGAAGCCAGTGGAGGGATTGGCAGAGAGGGATGGAGGACACTGAGTGGAGGCCAGTGGAGGGATTGGCAGAGAGGGGTGGCAGATATGGAGCAGTTACAGATATTTATTTCAGGTACTTGTATACCTGAAATAAATAAATAAAACCCTAACCCTCAAGGGGTGTACAATCTAAGGTCCCTAACTCACATTCATACATATACATACTAGGGCCAATTTAGACCGGAGCCAATTAAGCTACCAGCATGTCTTTGGAGTGTGGGAGGAAACCCACGCAGGCACAGGGAGATTATGAGAAAGGATAGAAACTAGGATTTTGATATGGATTGGGGAAATTGGAGGGGGGGGGATAAGACGATAAAAAACTGAGGGGAAAAGTTTTTTTTTTTTTTTTTGGCTAGAGTGGAGATGAATTTGAACATCTTGACAGGTTTTTATTGCCGTCTGTCCCAGGTAGGGAGATTTACTCTAAGTGTCCTGGTGACCGTCATCAAAGACAATCCTACATTTTGGGTTGGTCACCTGAAAAGGAGTGAGAGGGGAAGGGGAGACTTTCTGGCAGCAGCCAGGGATTCCCTCACTTTGAAAGGCTTTCTTCGCTTCCTGATCCATCTATGGGACAGGAAGTGAAGGGAAGTCACCCCAGTGGGACACATGACAAAGCTGACAGGTGGTATAACGCCCCTTTTATCCAAAATGAATAGTTTTGCCTTTAGTTCTGCTTAATTCTAGAGGGAAAACATTCAGTTTTGGATGGAGTGGAGGGGGATTAGAACACCTGTCAAGTTTTGTATTGCTGTCTGTGGCCCTGTTGGGGAGGGTCAGCCCATTTTTCCTGTTTTAGTTATGGAAAGTAAGAGACAATCCTATATTTTGGGTTGACGGAACAGGAATAGAGGGGTAATGCTGGTGACACCCTGTGATTCCCTCACTTTGGAGGGATTTCCTCTCACTTCCGGCTTGTGCTATGGGACAGGAAGTGAAGGGAAATCTCCCCAATGGGACACAGATGGCAAACGGAGGCTATAACCCTCCCTTACTATATCCAAAATGTCTAAAAAAAAAAAAAAAAAATTTGGCTATAGTTTTACTTCAAAATGAGCCTGGGAGGGCTTGGTTTGTACAATTGAAGGACTGTGTATGGCGCTTATTGTATAATCTCCATTATCCTAACTGTTATTTCTTGTTTTAGGTCCTACTCTGATCCAGACGCCTGAAAGAGGATGACACGGAACACAAGGCATGTGGAATGGAACACATTGGGTCTCAGTTGTTTTTACCAAAACTTTGGAAATATGTGCAATTTAAGTGACTTTGACCACAGAACTATCATTATTGCAAGACAGGTTGGTTGGGTTTTAATGCACCAGTCTCTAGGGTTTACAGAGTGGTGTAAGAAACAGAAAACCTCCAGTAAGTGACAGTTCTGTGGGTGAGAACCCCTGGTTAATGAGTAGAATGGCCAGACTTGAAGCTAGCAGTGCATGAGTGCTCAGGTACCTACCCTGTACAATGGGAGCCCTGAAGGGGGGCCCTGAGTGGTACAAAATGTCTGACTGAGGATGGGATACAGATGGGTTGTGCCCATGTCAATAATAGGAGCACACAGCAGTATCTTCCTGTCCTAAGACAAGTGGTAGAGGGTCCTCTTCACGGCAGAGGAGCCTGGAGTTTCCCCGCCGCGCGGCAGGGGGGCCTGGAGTTTCCCCGCCGCGCGGCAGGGGGGCCTGGAGTTTCCCCGCCGCGCGGCAGGGGGGCCTGGAGTTTCCCCGCCGCGCGGCAGGGGGGCCTGGAGTTTCCCCGCCGCGCGGCAGGGGGGCCTGGAGTTTCCCCGCCGCGCGGCAGGGGGGCCTGGAGTTTCCCCGCCGCGCGGCAGGGGGGCCTGGAGTTTCCCCGCCGCGCGGCAGGGGGGCCTGGAGTTTCCCCGCCGCGCGGCAGGGGGGCCTGGAGTTTCCCCGCCGCGCGGCAGGGGGGCCTGGAGTTTCCCCGCCGCGCGGCAGGGGGGCCTGGAGTTTCCCCGCCGCGCGGCAGGGGGGCCTGGAGTTTCCCCGCCGCGCGGCAGGGGGGCCTGGAGTTTCCCCGCCGCGCGGCAGGGGGGCCTGGAGTTTCCCCGCCGCGCGGCAGGGGGGCCTGGAGTTTCCCCGCCGCGCGGCAGGGGGGCCTGGAGTTTCCCCGCCGCGCGGCAGGGGGGCCTGGAGTTTCCCCGCCGCGCGGCAGGGGGGCCTGGAGTTTCCCCGCCGCGCGGCAGGGGGGCCTGGAGTTTCCCCGCCGCGCGGCAGGGGGGCCTGGAGTTTCCCCGCCGCGCCACCTGAAATTTTCAGTTGGTAACCTGCCTGCTGTACCCAAATGAAATTTGTCATCCACACACGCACAAATTAAGCTTTCTTTTGGTGGTATTTCATCGCCTCTGCCTTTTGGGGGGTTTTTTTGCACTATAAAAAAAACCAACAATTTTTAGAACAAAACTATTTTTGCCTTTTTGCTATTAAACCTGTCCAGTAATAAAATATAAAAAAAATAAGCTTTCGTTGTAAATTTAGGGTAAAATGTATTCTTCAGAACAAAATCCCAATACGTGTTAATTGGTTTTCATGAAAGTTGTAGCATTTAAAAATGGTGGTATATATTCTGGATTTTTTTTTTTTTTTTTTTACTAGTAATGGCGGCGATCAGCGACTTATTGCGGGACTGCCATGGGCATGCTGACACTGGGGGGGAACTGACTTGGTGTCACTGACATCCCCAGTGACACAAATACAGTGATCAGTGCTAATAAAAAGCACTGACACACTACTAATGGCACTGGACAGGAAGGGGTTAACATCTGAGGCAATCAAAAGGTTAACTGTGTGCACTTCACTCTAAGCACACTGCTTTGTATGGCTCTGATATTCAGAGCCATACAAAGCAGTGTGCAGGAGCTGATGGGAGATATCTGTGCTTATACACAGGTCTCTCCCCCGTCGGAGATACTCCGTAATCACCGGGTGCCAGCGAATAATCATTGGCCAGGACCTGGTGATTGACAGTCAAGGCCTCTAATGGCAGTGCGGGTAGGGCGTGCACGTGCCCTGTACCCTGAACTGTAAAATCCTGCATATTTATGTGATTTTGTGCACCCGTGCCGCCCTGTAGCAGTATTTCTGCTATAGGGGGTTGTGGAAGGGGTTAACCCAGGGGTGGGCAAACTTTTTGACTTGAGGGCCGCAATGGGTTCATATGTTGGACCCGGGGGCCGGACCAAGAGTACATGAATGATGTGTATGTGTCATCCATAGTAAGTATAGTAATATTCCCCCATAGTAAGCATAGTAATTCATCCCCCATAGTAATTCATCCCCCATAGTAATTCGTCCCCCATATAGCAATTCGTCCCCCATATAGCAATTCGTCCCCCCATATAGCAATTCGTCCCCCCATATAGCAATTCGTCCCCCCATATAGCAATTCGTCCCCCCATATAGCAATTCGTCCCCCCATATAGCAATTCGTCCCCCCATATAGCAATTCGTCCCCCCATATAGCAATTCGTCCCCCCACATAGCAATTCGTCCCCCCACATAGCAATTCGTCCCCCCACATAGCAATTCGTCCCCCCACATAGCAATTCATCCCCCCACATAGCAATTCATCCCCCCACATAGCAATTCATCCCCCCACATAGCAATTCATCCCCCCTATAGTAATTCATCCCCCATATTAAGTCCCCGAGTCCCCCCTGTGTCAATTCACTTACCTTTGCTCCGCGCGTTCCTCTTGTTCCTGCGCCGTTCGGTGTAGCATGAAAATCTGTCTCCCATGAGGATCTGTCCCCCTCGACGTATCTGCGCATGTGCCAGTTTCAGGCATTAGCAGCCGATCGGCGATCTCAGGCACATGCGCAGATACGTCGGGGGGGGGACAGATCCTCATAGGAAACAGGGCGGACTGTGAGAGGAGCCTAGCGGGAGCCTAGCTCCGCGGGCCGGATTAAAAGGTCCGCCGGGCCGTATACGGCCCGCGGGCCGTAGTTTGCCCATTGCTGGGTCAACCACTTGCCAACCGATGACGGCTACAGTATGGTTGTCCAGTTCTGGGAGGGCGTCATGACGTCCTCCCAGAACGTGCCCTCCCACGCGCCCCCAGCGATCTCCATGATTGCTGTGTTATATGGACACAGCTGATCATGTTATGTGGTAAAAGGCCAATCACAGCGTCCTTTTAACAATGTGATCAGCTGTGTCCAATGACACAGCAGATCACCAGAAAATGCAGATTCCGGTTATCGGCTGCACTTTACTCGCGTTGTCACAGCATGAGGAAAGTACTGGCGATAACCAGCAATTGTCAGAGGATGGATTGGCACTGATCATCAGTGCCTAAGCCTAGTAGTGCTGCCTATCGGTGCCCATCAGTGCCACCTCATCAGCGCACATCAGTGAAGGAGAAAAATTACCAGTTTGTAAAATTTTATAATTGAAACAAACTTTTTTCAAATTTTTTGTTCTGTTATAGTGCAAAAAAAACACCCAGCGGCGAGTAAATACCAGCAAAAAAAAAGCTTTGTGTGAAAAAAATTATAAACATTTCATATGGGTACAATGTTACATGACTGCGCAATTGTCATTCAAAGTGTGAACTGAAAGCTGAAAATTGGCCTAGGCAGGAAGGGGATATAAGTGCCTGGTGGTAGGCAAGGGGTTAAAGACCTTTAATCTACAATAAGCAGCCCATATGAAGTACTGGATGGCAGGAGTGATGCCCTTTAGGTTTTGAAGGAATCTTTTTTTTTTTTTTTTTTTTTTTTTTTTTTTTTTTTCCTTGGTAACTAGTCTGCATGGCTAAGGTCAGGGCTAAGAGGGTCTAATCGCCCTGGATGGACTCATCTGGAGAACTGAAGGGTGTGAATTCCTGTGCAGTATAAAGGTATGGGGTGGAGCGGTACCTTAGGTCTTGTATGTTTCATGAGAAATTTATTTGTAAATTCGCTTTGTTTTTCATTTTGCTGAAATTGTCAAGTCCTCAATTGCTTCTGTTTTTTCTTTTGCAAGTTCAATAAAGTTCTATGAAAGAAGTTACTTTGTCTCCTGTATGAATAATTTGTGGCACATGGCCATCTGGAAACAATTGGTTCACCCGGTGCTGAGCTGACTGCCTGCAGTCCAGTGTGTTTGGTTCCACAACAATACACTACAATGTAAACAATAGAGCGGAACCATATAGCCAATAGGCAGGCCAGCCTGTGCTCCGGAGGTTGTAGAATAGCTGCTGACCAGCTGGAATAGTGTGGAATGGGAGCTCTCGGGTGGTTGGTGGTCAGTCTGCACATGATCTGCAATGGGAACATGACATGGATCTAGAAAGAGCAGAGCAGCAGATGGCTGTGGAAGAGGCAATGGTGAGTCTCATCTGTGGGATCTGTCTCGGTTACTTGTACAATTTATTATATTATTATTAGACTATATAGCGCCAAAAAGTTTGCTTAGTGGGGGACAGAACATGAAAATACAATACACGAGGGGTTCGAGGGCCCTGCTCCTTGGAGCTTACAATCTAGGAGGGAGGGGATAGTGGTACAGGAGGAAATGGCTGTGGAGGAGATCAGCTGTTAGGTGAGGGTTTGTGCTGTAAAACTTTAGTGATGGTCTCTAATGTGTTCTCTAGCTTACAATGCAGGAGCTGCTAAAAACTGAGACCCCTGCCTGCTGTATTAATAGGAGACGTGTATGTGAAAGAGGCTGTCAATCCTTGAACCTCCTAAAAATGACTGTCATTCTGACCCCCTTACATAAACATTTAAGTCGCAGGCCCAGCAAAGAGGTGAAGGCTTCTGACTTTCCTGCTTTGCATACATCACAGGTGTCAAAATGGTGGCCCTCCAGCTGCTGCCAAACTACAAGTCCCATGAGGCATTGCAAGATTGACAGTTACAAGCATGACTCCCAAGGGAAGAGGCATGATGGGACTTGTAGTTTTGCAACAGCTGGAGGGCTGCTAGTTTGACACCCCTGGCATACATGTTTGGGTTGAAGATGCAGTTTGGCATGAGTCGTTCTGCCAGGTGACTAATATTTTCAATAGGACTTAACACGGAGTTGCACTGTCAAAAAAAAGTCAGCAGCTACAAAAACTAGCTGCTGACTTTTAAAAAAACAGCCACTTACCTGTCCCTCGGTCCCGTGGTGTCCCCCGCAGCCTGTTTCACCGGCCGTCCTGTATTCCAGGTGCCAGCATCTTCAGTGTGGGCACCCGGCTGTGATAGCTTGCGGCTTCACAGCCGGGTACCCACTGCGCATGTGCGAGTAGCGCTGCGCTTCATTAATGGTCCTGTAGTCTTCTGGGACCTGTCACAAAAGACTACAGGGAAGGACACCTTCCGATCGGACCGGAAGTGGGAACGGGTACCTGTCAGATTTGGGTGCCCGTCCCACAGAGGTGCCAATCCTTAATGGGGAGCGGGGGAACAGTCCTTAAAGCGGAACTTCCCCTTTTGGGTGGAGCTCCACTTTAAAGTGGAACTTCACTCTCTCAATCAACATTGACTACCTGGAATCCTTGTGCTGCTAGCATTAGTACAATTGTGTTCAAAATAACAGCAGTCAAACATCATTAACCAGATCAATTGCTGTTTTTGGTATAAATTATGTTTATGCATCGCAAATGTACTAATAGGTGTAGTAGAGTAATAAAAAACCAACAGTTGTGACATACATGCTCCTGATTCTACATAATTTAATCATTCATTGAAAGAGGTGTGTTCAAAGTAGTAGTAATGTGGCATTCAATTAGTGAGGTCAGTCTGAAAAAAGTCCTCATGCACACTGGACATTGTATTTGGCTTTTGGGGTTTTTTTCTACAGCCTATAAACCCCCCAGCATGTTATCCTAGGTGTCCATACACACATATTGTAATCAATGTTTTTTGGCTGGAAAAAAAAAACCCAGGAATAGTGGGTTTCTAGAGAGCATTTTTACAGCTGAAAAACGAGGCAAACCAGGGTTTCTAGATGTTTTTTTGACCATGCTAATACAAAAACTAACTCACATTCTTAATATGACTACACAGCAAACATTTCCAGTGTTATTAAAAAGTGCAGTGTGCATGGAGCCTCAGGGCGAAGGCAGCAAATGTACATACTGTGTAAATTGCATTTCTCTGAAAATCTGAGTAAAATGGGTCGTTCCAGTTCAGAAGAGCAGTGTACTGATTAGAGAGGGTAAAAACCAAGTTACACTTACGGTAACGTCTTTTCCAGGAGTCTTTCAGGCCAGCACTCTGAGAGACCTCGGCTCCTCCCCATCTGAGGAAACACCTCCACCTACAATAAAAAAGCTCCACTCCCCTCTGACCTCAGTTCTCCAAGCATCCTCCGGTCATCTGGGGAGACACAATGCGAGACAACATAATCATAATAAGCCATCTTCACATAACCAATATCAACAGTGGGTGGGAAACCGGTGCTGGCCTGAAAGACTCCTGGAAAAGACGTTACCGTAAGTGTAACTTGGTTTTTCCCCTACCGTCTTTCAGGCCAGCACTCTGAGAGGATAAGCGAGTACTCACCCTTCGGGCGGGCTAACTGCTTGTAAGACCTTACGACCAAAGTCCTGCTCCTGCACCGAGACCAGGTCCAGTCTGTAATGCTTGGCAAATGTGTCATAGCTGGACCATGTTGCCGCTCTGCAAATCTGCCCTGGGGAAACCCCTGCTAACTCTGCCTGGGTAGCCGCCACAGCTCGGGTGGAATGTGCCTTGATACCCTCCGGGACCTCCAGGCCTTCTGCCTGATATGCTCCTGTAATCGCCAGCCGCAGCCAGCTGGCCAGCGTCCTTCTAGACGCCTTCTTGCCTCTTCTAGCCCCCTTAAAAAAAACAAAAAGGGATTCGGTGCTTCTGAACTCCCTAGATTTCTCTAGATACTGGAGAACGCACCTTCTGACATCTAAACAGTGATACCTCTCCTGATCTACCCCCACCGGGTCAGGAAAAAATGAGGGAAGGACAATGTCCTGTTCCCTCTGGAAACTCCGAGCTACCTTCGGAATGAAGGACGGGTCTGGTCTGAAAACGATCCTGTCTGAAAAAATACGGAGATAGGGTGTTCTGATCGAGAGGGCCTCCATCTCACACACCCTCCTCGCCGTGGTAATCGCCACCAGAAAAGCAGTCTTAATGGTGAGCTCACCTATCGGACAGGACTCCAAGGGCTCGAATGGAGCCCTAGTCATCCCCCCGAGCACCTTGGCCAAATCCCACACTGGAAATGGTCTGGACCTCGGAGGCCTCTGCCTCACCAGAGCTTTGAAAAACCTACTCACCAACGCCTCCCTGGCCAGGGGCGTCTCCAAGAACACACTGAGGGCCGAGACCTGGCCCTTGAGCGTGCTGACAGACAATCCCTTGTCCGCTCCCGCCTGCAGGAATTCCAACACAGAAACCAAACTATGGGTTGCCACAGCTGTCCGGTCACACCAGGCTGTAAAGCAACCCCAGACCCTACCATAAATGGCCTGGGTCTCCTCCTTCCTACTGGCCAGTAATGTCGCCACCACCCTAGGCGAGAACCCCTTTTCTAAGAGGAGCTGCTGCTCAGAAACCAGGCCGTTAACCGCAATCTTCCTATGCTGGGGCAAAGAACCGGCCCCTGTGTTAACAAATCCACTCTTGGAGGCAGCTCCCAGGGTGGACGAGAGGCCAAACTCTTCAGGGTCGCAAACCACGCCCGCCGCGGCCAGAAGGGAGCTATCAGTATTAACGAGGTCCCCTCTGTCCTGAATTTCCTCAGGACCAGGGGGAGCAAAGGAACCGGGGGAAAGGCGTAACAAAGCCGGTAGTCCCACCTCTGACCTAATGCGTCCACCGCTCTGGACCCGTCCCAGCGGGATAGAGAGAAGAAATTTGGGACCTTGTTGTTCCTTCCGGAGGCAAAAAGGTCCACATCCGGGGATCCCCACCTTCGCACAATCTCCTGAAAGACATCGGGGTTCAAGGCCCATTCCGACTCCCTGAGCCGAGTCCTGCTCAGGAAGTCTGCCTTCTGGTTCAGCTCCCCCTTTAAGTGTATCGCAGACAGGGACGCCAAATTCAGTTCTGCCCAGGACAACAGTGTCGCCGCTAAGGCCCCGAGGGCCTTGCTCCGCGTCCCTCCCTGCCTGTTTATATAAGCCACTGCCGTGGCATTGTCCGTCAGGACACGCACGTGCCGGCCCCTGACCTCCGCCTGGAAGGAGTGCAGAGCCTCCCACACTGCCCTCAATTCCTTCCAATTCGAGGATTTGTCCTTCTGCCCTAAGGACCATTCCCCCTGAGTCACCAAATTTCCCAGGTGGGCTCCCCAGCCCCTGGCGCTGGCATCCGTAGTGACCTCCGCGGAAATCGGAAAGCACCACAACAGCCCCTGAGTTATGCTGGACGATCTCCTCCACCACCATAGAGACCTTTTCACACTGGGGGGCACCAAGACCCTGCGTTCTAGGGAGTGACACTTCCTGTCCCAAACCCTCAGGATCCACAACTGGAGGGGACGCATATGCAGACCTGCCCACTGAACTGCCGGAATGGACGCTGTCAGCAATCCAAGTACCGACATGGCCTGTCTTATGGACATCGACCTGCTCCCCTGCAGTAATCTGACTCCGGCCTCCAACTTGGTGACCTTTTCCAAAGTCAGGCTGGTCTTTTGGTCTACCGAGTCTAGAGTGTAGCCCAAGTAAATCACCTTCTGAGAAGGCACCAGGCAGGACTTCTCCAGATTCAAAACCCACCCCAAGCTTTCCAGATGGTTCCTCACTATAACCAGGTCTTGCCGTAAGTGAGCCTCTGAATCTGCGAAGAGCAGCAAATCGTCCAGATAGGCCACCACTGAAATCCCCCTCAAGCGGATAGAAATCAGTGCCTCCGACAGAACCTTGGTGAATACTCTTGGCGAGGAGGAAAGGCCGAATGGAAGAGCCCTGAACTGCCAGTGTCGAATTCCTTCCTCCCCCCCCACTGCCAACCTGAGGAACCTCTGAGAGGCTTCCGCCACGGGCACGTGTAGGTAGGCGTCCTTCAAGTCTATGGATGCCATGAATGCACCTGGTGGGATTAGGGACCTGATTGTAAAAATGGAATCCATGCGGAACCTCCGGTAACGTACTGACTTGTTCAAGGGTTTCAGGTTCAAAATCAGTCTGAACGCCCCAGACGGCTTTTGAACCACAAACACATGGGAATAAACTCCCTTCCCTCGCTCCGCTACCGGAACCCTGGAGATGACCCCCTGGGACTCCAGAATCTCCAAAGCGCCCACCAGAGCCGCGTCCTTCGTCGGATCCCTTGGACGGGTCGTCACTAGAAAAGTCTCAGGTGGCAGTCTCAGAAATTCTAACCGGTAACCCCTTCGGATGACATCCAAAATGAAGGGGCTGGTGACCACGGCTTCCCACTGTGGGAGGAATGCCGCCAATCTTCCCCCCACAGGAGGAACCAAGTCACCTTGGTTTTTGGGGCTGCTCAGGAGGGCGAAAAATCGCCCCCCCTCTTCCCCTACCTCTCTGTCCAGCCGACCTACCCTGACCAGGCGGTCGCAGGCTCAGCCTCTTTGCCGGGCGGGCCTTCCGTGTCCCCCCCTCCTGCATTTTCCTCTTGAGGGGGAAGGACTTTTTCCTATCAGCTGTCCGGTCCAATAATTCCTCCAACCCCGGGCCGAACAGACAGTCTCCTGTGAGGGGGATGCCGCATAACCTAACTTTTGAAGTGATGTCCCCCTGCCATGTCTTTAGCCACAGCGCCCTTCTGGCTGAATTGGTCAGGGCAGCAGACCTGGCCCCCAATCTCACCGACTCTGCGGAAGCATCCGCAATATACCCCACTCCTTGCAAAAGGGTCTCAAAAGAGGCCAAGATTTTTTCCTTGGGAGAGTCTGCCACAATATGGGCCTGTAATTGCGTAAGCCAATACTCTAAGTTCCTGGCTACCACTGTCGTAGCCATGGCCGGTTTCAGGTTGTACAGGGTCGAGTCCCAGGCCTTCCTAAGGAGAGACTCTGCCCTTCTGTCCAATAAGTCCGGTAAGACCCCCATGTCCTCAAACGCTAGGTCAGTTCTCCTGGTTGTTTGGGAAAAGGCCGCGTCTAGCCTGGGGCTCTTGTTCCAGACCGCCTCCGGGTCTTCCGAAAACGGAAACCTCCTCCTCAACGCTTTTGAGAAGAACGGTTTCCTTTCCGGGTCTTGCCACTCCTTCTTAATCGTGTCTACCAAAATGTCATGCACAGGAAACATTCTGTGCTGGTGCTCCTCCAATCCCTGATACATTTGGTCGTGGAGAGATAAGGCCTTAACCTCCTCCTTAATGTCCAGGGTTTCGTATATAGCCCCCAGGAGCTCATCAACCTCCTCTAGGGTCAACTTATACCGGGAGGGGCCCCTCCCTTCCTCTGAGGGACCCTCACCCGCTGATTCCTCCTCAGACTGGGAGTCCCCCACTGGTTCCTCCCCAGTCATAAGGGGTTCCCGACGACTCACCGAAGCCACCTGGGGGGGGGGGGGAAGTGTAGGTAATGGGAGGGCAAACCTCTCCATGAGGGACTTGAAGGAGTCGAAGGTGGTAGCCAACTCCTTCACTGACCTAGCTAGGTCCCCCTGTTCCGGCTTCTCCTCCCTCACCAACCCCTGTATACATGGGCCACAAAGAACCTTTCGCCAAGATTCTTTTAGAACTTCCTTACAGGAAGGGCATCTCCGCTTGGGCTCCTGGTGCCTAAGTTTAGCTCGGGCCTTGCCCTGCAAGACACAAAAGAAAAGGGGGGGGGGGGAAGCCCAATCAGTCCGACACTAAACACCCCCCCCCCCTGCTTCCCGGCAGAGCAACAAGGGCCTGAAAAACCGCAGACCCCTTGCCCTACCTTCTGCTAGGGGCCCACAGGTAGGGGAGGCCTCACTGAGGCACCTTACCTGCGACTGGCTGGTGCTGGCATCTCCTGGTCCCGGTGCCTCCGACATCCCGTACCGGAGGGTGGTCGCCTGGTGCAGGTCTGTCCCCCAGACCGCTGTGCACCGCACCGCCACATTCGAATTTCGCGCCGCCGTGGTGTGAAGGCCGCGACCGGAAGCGGAAGTCGCGGCCCTGGGCGAAGCCCCGCCCCTTCCGCCGGAAACCGCCGTCTCCCGACGTCCGGCCCGGCAAAGCCCTCAGACCGCCAGCATGGGAAGGAGCGGAACTCCCCCCGATCCTCCCCAGACCTCACCACGGCCACCCCGACACCCCCCCTCGCCGGAGGGGGCCGGGGGGCGAAGAGCAGGTAAGTGCCCTGTCCCGTCCCCCGGGATGCACTCTCACTGCTGGCAGCCTGCCCTGGGAGGATATGCAGCCGGACACTCCGGCCTTCACTCCCGGCTGCGTCGGGCCTCACAGCCGGCTATCCGGCCCTCGGCTCCCCTATCGTCCTCCTGCGCCTCCTCGTGTCTCCCCACCGGAGGAAACACCTGAACTGAGGTCAGAGGGGAGTGGAGCTTTTTTATTGTAGGTGGAGGTGTTTCCTCAGATGGGGAGGAGCCGAGGTCTCTCAGAGTGCTGGCCTGAAAGACGGTAGGGGAAAACATGAAGTGCAGAACTGAAAGGCTACTCGGCTAAAATGATCTCAAATGCTTTAAAATGGCAACCAAAACCAGAAAGACGTGGAAGAATACGGAAAACTACCATTCGAATGTATCGAAGAATAGCCACAATGGCAAAGACTCAGCCAACGATTAGTTCCAGGGTGATCAAAGAAGGTCTAAATATCCTATGAGTACTGCTACACTTAGAAGGTGCCTATGTGAAGCCAAGCTATCTGCAAGAAGCCCCAACGAAGGTCCCACTGTTGAAAAAAAGACTTGCTGAACAGGTGACAATTTGCCAAAGAACACGACTGGCCTAAAGAGAAATGGCGCAACATTTTGTAGTATGATGAATGCAATATTTTTCTTTTTGGGTGTAGGGGCTGCAGACATTTTCAGACAACTCCCAAACACTGAATTCGGGCCATTGTACACTGAAGCATGGTGGTGCAAGCATCATAATATGGGGATGTTTCTCATACTACGGTGTTGGGCCTATTTTTCGCATACCAGGGATCATGGATCAGTTTGAATACATCAAAATACTTGAAGTCGTGTTGCCTTATGCCAAAGAGGAAATGCCCTTTGAAATGGGTACAGGTATCCCTCGCTTAACGACAGAGTTGAGTTCCGGGAGACAGGTTAAGTGAGTTTGGTTGTTAAATGAGAAATTTAGTATGTACATTACAATATTCAGAACAAAGAACTACACAAAGGAAACCCCAAGTTGATAACTTTGCTTTTATTTGCAAGTATGGTAGCACCTAGGTTGAACATCAGAGAAACAGCAATGCCTAGGGTGGCTAAGAATGGCAGGCAACACCATGCACATACTGTACAGTACTGCCCATACAATATAGTACATACTGAAGACAATACAGTACTCGCCAAGAAATCTGGAATTTGTGGAATAAAAGAAGCCACCATAGGCCAGAAAAGACACCCTAGGCCACAAACAAGCTTCACAAGAAGATCCACCATAGGCTGCACTTACGTTCAGTTTCTCCATCATAATTCCCCCAGCAGGGCTGCAAGTCCAAACGGATCGTAAGTCTGAGGAAATGAAATTGAATCCGGTCATAAGGCTGAGTTGAAAAAAATGGTCGTAAGTGCGAAAATCCATTAAATGGGTAGGTCATTGAGCGAGGGATACCTGTATTTCAAAAAGACAACCCCAAACACACCAGCAAGTGAGCAGCATCTTAGTTCTAGACCAATAAGATGAAGGTTGTGGAGTGGCCAGCCCAATCCTCGGACCTTAATCCAGCATCTTGGTTCCAGACCAACAAGATGAACGTTATGGAGTGGCCAGCCCAATCCTTGGACCTTAATCCAGCATCTTGGTTCCAGACCAACAAGATGAACGTTATGGAGTGGCCAGCCCAATCCTCGGACCTTAATCCAATAGAAAACCTGTGCGGTGACATCAAGAATGCTGTTTCTGAGGTAAAACCAAGAAATGCAGAGGAATTGTGGAATGTAGTGCAATCAACCAGAAATGCTGGGCGGGTTAAAATGATTTCTCAGCATAATAAAGCATAAAGACATGGATGGGAGAGTTTGCTTTGAATACTAACAATGAATTTTTAGGTGGTGCTCAGATGCAGTGCAGTTCCACTTTAAGTGGTAGCAGGGATGGGCAGCCTTGGTACCCTAGCTGTTGTGATGCTACAAGTCCCATGAGGCATTGCAAGACTGCCGGCCACAGGTGTGACTTGTGAAAGCATGATGGGGTTGGGCTGAGGTTGCCTACCACCAGATTCTTCATGGCAGGCTTACGTTGACACAACTGATTTAGTGGAGCTACACAATTGATCTCTTACCTTTCAGAGAAGGATCCATTCATGTTGCAGCACAGTGGCTAATTGGTTAGCACTTCCCCCAGGCAGCCCTAGGGTCCTTGGTTCAATTCCCAACCACGGCACCACCTGCCTGGAGTTTGCATGTTCTCCCTGTGCCTGTTTGGGTTTCCTCTGGGTACTCCGGTTTCTCCCACACTCCAAAGACATGCTGGTAGGTTAACTGGCTCCTGTCTAAATTGTCCCTAATATGTGTATGTACAGGGAAACTGCTATAGTGCGACATTCATCAACGTACGGAAGTGTTGTGGCACACTGGGGTGAGTGTGCCCTTTAAAAGCAGCTCCATGTAACCTGAGGGTGGTAGTTCTACCAAGGTCAGTCTGATGGGAAGGTGGGTTACCCAGAGCCTGTGTTCAGAGTCCACCTCTGTGTACTTTCAATATTCTTTTAAAAAGATTTTTTATTAGAATTTATAACAGAAAATAAAAGCTTTAATACCCACAGTAACAAGGTAGTCCCATGTGGGCATAATAAAGAATGCAATCTTATATAGGGTGTCCCTAAAGTCTGGACACAGACAAAAACATACCTCTTAGATTGTAAGCTTCCAGGATCGGGGCCCTCCTATCCCTCTTGTATTGAACTGTATTGTTGCTGTATTGTCTCCCGTTATATTGTAAAGTGCTGAGCAAACTGTTGGCACTATATAAATTCTGCAGGGGCGGAGTGACCATTTGAAAACTCGGCACTGCCCGAGGGCCCGGGGTCAGTAGGGGGCCCCATGAGATGGCCCTGGTACCTTTTTCATAGGCTTTTTTGAGTTTGGGGAAGGACACAGGGGCCCCATGATCCCCTATTGCCCAGGGGCCCCATGAGTTGTCAGTCCGCCCCTGAAATCCTGTATTATAAAAGTAATACAGTTAGTGACCGTGGCGTGGGGAGGGAGAGCCGTGGTGGTTGCAAAATGTAATGGGACACAGAAATTAGTCCTGCGTTGTCCCGAGTCCCACACTCTGCCTGACCATTGTTTGATCATGGAATTGGCTTCCCACTGCTGTGCTGCTTCTGCCACCCTGGGCCAGGCCATACTCCCAGCAGCGCTATCATCCTGGACCCAACCAATCCCAGTTCTGGCATTTCTGCAGCCTCCCGCTCTGTCCAGCTCATGTGTAGGGAGGGGAGCCAGCTACTCTCTAGCAGTGGGGGAAGAAGAGGCGGCACACTGCTCACACCAGACCCCCCCCCCCCCCCCACCAATCCGATCCTGGCCAGGTCCTCAGGAACATCGGGTGGTGTGCAGGGGATGTGATCGGAGCACTGTTTTCTCTTTCTCTTTTTCTAGGTCTGTTTTTTTACTCTTTCTCTTTGTCTTTCTCTATTTCTTTCTTTTTTTTTTTTTCTCTTTCACTCTTTCTCTTTTTCTGCTCCTTAACCACTTCCCACCCAGCCCATGTAGATAAACGGCCGGATGCGAGTGTTGCCGATGTGGGGGGATGTTTCTAAACGTTCCCCTGCATCCATTGCCTGTGCACTCTCCCTGGGAGCGCGCGGCACCGCGATCGGTGCACACTTCCGAATAGTAGTAAGCAAGATGTCACTTCCTGACATCATTGCTTACTACGTGTGAAATCTGTGAATGATCACAGAGGTCACATGGTACAGGGCTATTCACGACAGCCTTGTACCATGTGACAAGCTGTGACCAATCACAGCTCTCACATTATTTCTCAATGGCTGCAGGAATGCAGCCAGAGAGAAGGAGAAATTATTGCTTTTTACAGTCTTTATGGGTGTTGAAGCAATTGGTGTAAAAAAAAGAAATCCTTATCACTCCCCACAAGTAGTAGTGTCACTATGGTGACAGTATGTTAAAAAAAAAACATAAATAATAATATAAAATAGAAAAATAATTTTTGGTTATAAACTAATTTGGGTTATATTTTTTTTTTACTAAAAAGATAGATAAATTAATTTTGGCCAAGATTTATGAAGAAAGATTATTTGCAAAATTTTATAAGAAAAACACTTTTTTTTCAAAATGTTGGACTTTTTCATTTATATAGCAAAAAAATTAAAATCCAAGTGGTGAATAAATACCACCAAAATAAAGTTTTATCTGTCTCAAAAATATTCATATGGGTACAATGTTGCATGACCGCGCAATTGTCATTCAAAGTGTGATAGCACTGAAAGCTGAAAATTGGCCTGGACTGGAAGGGGGTGAAAGTGTCCGGACTGGAAGGGGGTGAAAGTGTCTGGACTTGAAGTGGTTAACTTCCTCTTTTTCTCTTTAACTCTCTCTATTACTTTATTTTTCTCTTTCTCTGTCTCTCTTTTTCTCTTTTTTTTTCTTTCTTTCTCTGTTTTTCTCTTGTTAGGGGGCACAAATTGCTTGCCTTGCCCAGGCACTGATAAACAACGCTACATCACTGGTTAGCAATACTTCCTATGTGTCCAGACTCTAGGTACACCCTGTACAAAGTGTGAAGGTACAAATGAAGAATGTAGTAATAAAACCTACATGATAGAATAACATGAAGTTACTATAGATTGACTGATTACTGGAGTCAAACTTGTCTCCATTGTAGCCTAATGGAGGTCAAGTTTTAAACAATTCAGTTAATAAACACATCAGTGTGTGATCCAGCCATTGTCAACCAGGGGTCCTATGGATGTTGCCTGGGATTTCTTGAGTTGAGATTAACTGCCCATCTGATACTGCTGGCATAGTTCCTGGTCCAATGCCACTTGCCAGCAACCATAACATGATACCAGTGATTTTTTTCAGCAGTCTGTAAGCCCTGGTCCCCTCCCAATGTGGCTTTGAAGTAGTGCAATTTCAAGGTTGCCGGTCAGTGTGGTTTCATGCGTGGCTTGCCGTCATCCATGCAACTTCATGCACAAATGTCAATGCAAGTCACACATGAAATCGCCAAAAATAGTGCAGGAACCTTTTTCAAAATCGGAGTCGCACCTATTGGAACGGTTCCATAGGCACAAATAGGGTGCAACCTATCATGATTTTGAACTGACAAATCACATTGGTGTGAACAGGGGCAAAGGGTGCATTCTTTCAGATCACCAATGTAAGGGACATTCTTCCCACTGACCCCATGAATTCGTTTTAGCAGGGGGTTCGCTAAGACCTGACACTTTCTCACCTTGTGATGCCATCTTGCTTCTCACACTACACAAAGAAGGTAAAGCCAGGCTGCCAACCATGGCAAAGGCATCAATGAGAGGGGATTCTCTTCCACACGATCCAACTGAAAATAAAATGGCCAGAGTCACACCTAAAATGTAAATAATACTGTGTAAAAAAAAAAAATGTGAGATACACTACGTGGCTAAATGTTTGTTGATATTTGACCATCACACCTATATAGGTTTAACATCCCGTTTTAAACCATGGGAAATTATATAATGTTGGACCCCCTTTGTGGCGATAACAGCCTCCATGTTTCTCAGAAGACTCTCCACAAGATTTCAGAGTGTGTCTGGGATTTTGTGCCCATTCAGCCAATAGAGTATTTGTGATGTTGAATGAGAAGACCTTGTTTGCAATCATTCAGTGTTCCAATATATTCCAAAGGTGCTCACTAGAGTTGAGGTCAGGGCTCCGTGAAGGCCAGTTGAGGTTCTCCACACCAAACCATGTCTTTATGGAACTGGTATGTATATGGCCCCAATCATGATGGAGCAGAAAAAAAAAGCCGTCCCCAAAATGTGGCCTTCCACAATGGTTGAAAGAGCACAATTGTCTGTAATGTCTTTGTATGTCGTTGCATTACCAGCATCCTTCACTAGAAACACCCGAACTCTAATTCAGAAGAATATGTACAGCCCCATAGTGTACATGGACTGGCTGAGTTCCTTTTTTATCTACAACTGTATAGTAATGTACATAAAGACTTCTCTGTATTTCTAGGGTGGTGGGTATGATCTAGATATCTTTGCTGAAAACCCAGATGATGATCTCCTCTGCTCAATATGCCATGGAGTACTGCGGTGTCCGGTCATGGTATCCTGTGGTCACATCTTCTGCAGGAAATGTATCTTACAATGGCTAAAGAGGTGAGCTCTTTATTGATATCATGTGATATCATGTGTTGTATTGAAGCTCTTCACACATGTCTGGGCTCTGCATACCCACATGGAAGAAAAATATATTTGAAATATATTTTAAAAATAATCTCCCCAAATATATTGCCATATATTTGAAATGCTACAATTTTGGCCATATTCAATACATTTAAAAATATATTTCAATAAATATATATATATACTGTATGATGAAATGCGTTTTTATTACAAAGTATATGAAGAATATATTTAAAATTATACATTTCACATATACTGTATGTCTTTAAAAATACAAATCTACATTTTTGGAATGCATTTACAAATATATGTAAAAATATGTTAAAATTACTTTTTTATATGTTAAAAAAAATCTTAAGAATATATTTAAAAAATATATATTTTTAAAATATATTTTCAGATTTTTTTGTAACATATAAAAAAGTTATTTTACCATATATTTTTACATGTATTTGTAAATGCATTCCAAAAATGTAGATTTGTATTTTTAAAGACATACAGTATATTTGAAATATATTTTTAAAAATATTTTTCAGATATTTTGCAATAAAAACACATTTCAACATGCAGTGTATATATATATATATACATATACACATATACACACAGTTCCCTGAATACAGAGGAAGCTAGGCAGACTAGCAGCACCTGAGCACACAGAGCAGACCTCACTAAATTATCCCAGCTCACCCAGTACAGTGAGCTACCTATGCTTTTCCCTAAAAATATGCCTGCAGAGTGACAACTAAATGTACCTATCAAAGACACAACTACTTATATCTATCTATCCCTAGCACCTACCTAGGAGGGTGCTACATGCATTATGGCAGCGGGAAGAGGAAAAAACTGGAGGCGCTGTTTACTTTTACCAGGTTGTTTATAACAAAATTTAGCATACAGCCTAACAATTGATATGGATTTTTAATCCTATTTTCAATATTGATTTTTATTCCAATTCTAATTAAAGTGTTACTAAACCCGCAACAGTACAATCAGTCTGTATATGCCGTAAAGCATGCTGGTTATACTCACTGTGGAACCTAAGGGGTTAATCCTCCACATTGTATAAAAATACTGTTTGATCCTGTCTTCTCTAATCCTCCCCTTCTTCTACTGTCCCAAATCCATCTGCTGATAGAAGAGAGCCTTGAGGGCAAGCTGCACATGCTCAGTTTGGTGTGTATTGCTAGAGAGTTTTTTTTTTTAATCTTTAGAGTGTTATGTGATCAGCACAGTCCAGAGTGTCAGGGGTCATGATACCTCATAGGACATTCAGAGGAGAATGAAAGCTCCTCCTAAAAGATTTAACCAGTCCTCAGCTGAACACTGATAGAATAGATAGGGCATTTAAGTGTTACTAAACCCACAAGACTAAATCAGTCTGTATATGCAGTAAAGCGTGCTTGTTATACTCACTGTGGAACCTAAGGGGTTAATTTTCAGCATTGCATAAAAAGATCCATTCTTCTTTGATCCTCCACTTTTTCCACAGTCCCCAATCCTTCTGCTGATAGAACAGAGTCTTGGGGGCAAGCTGCACATGCTTAGTTTGGTATGTATTGCTAGAGTTTTCTTTTTCTTTGGGAGGGTGCACAGGGCCAGTCAGACAGAGAGTCAGGGGTTATGCAGCCTCAATCAGGGGAGAATGAAAACTCCTCCTACAAGCTTTAACTAGTTCTCTGCTGGACACTGATAGAAGTCACAAGACTGCTCTATCTGCTTATGAGAAAAGGTATTCAGCAGTTTATATTTACTAAAATAATTGCATTTTCATGTTCTGTGTACTGTCTGAGACCAGATATAGTGATTGCAGGGTCCCGGGAGACCAGATATAGTGAATGCAGTGTCCAGGGAGACCAGATATAGTGAATGCAGGGTCCGGGGAGACCAGGTATAGTGAATGCAGGGTCTGGGGAGACCAGATATAGTGAATGCAGGGTCCGGGGAGACCAGATATAGTGAATGCAGGGTCCTGGGAGACCAGATATAGTGAATGCAGGGTCCAGGGAGATCAGATATAGTGAATGCGGGGTCCCGGGAGAGCGGATATAGTGAATGCAGGGTCCGGGGAGACCGGATATAGTGAATGCAGGGTCCGAGGAGACCAGATATAGTGAATGCTAGGTCCGGGGAGACCGGATATAGTGAAGGCAGGGTCCAGGGAGATCGGATATAGTGAATGCAGGGTCCGGGGAGACCGGATATAGTGAAGGCAGGGTCTAGGGAGATCGGATATAGTGAATGCAGGGTCCGGGGAGACCAGATATAGTGAATGCAGGGTCTGGAGAGACCAGATATAGTGAATGCAGGGTCTGCGGAGACCAGATATAGTGAATGCAGGGTCCGGGGAGACCAGATATACTGAATACAGGGTCCGGGGAGACCAGATATAGTGAATGCAGAGTCCGGGGAGACCGGATATAGTGAATGCAGGGTCCGGGGAGACCAGATATACTTAATACAGGGTCCGGGGAGACCAGATATAGTGAATGCAGGGTCCGGGGAGACCAGATATAGTGAATGCAGGGTATGGGGAGACCAGATATAGTGAATGCAGGGTCCAGGGAGGCTGGATATAGTGAATGCAGGGTCCGGGGTTTAGTAACACTTTAAAGATTCACACCTTTTTATATCTATAGTCATTTACCCTCCATAGTATGATTTTAATTAATTGCTCCTTGAGAATGGTTTAAAATACCTTTTCCTCTGAATGAAAATGCTGCGTCTTGCCCTCACCCTGCAGTGCTTTATGTTGGCAGAGCTGAGTAACAGCCACACCCTGCATGAATAAACAGTGTTATAATCAACTGTGCGTCTGCATTAGTTTTTCTCCTGCTCTTTGGTGGTATCTTGTGAAACTCCAGTCTTTTCTCCTATTCCAGGCAGCAGACCTGTCCCTGCTGTAGATCAGAGGTGAAGGGCAAATTATTTGTGCAGATGCACAAGCTGAAGAAGAGGATCAACCGTCTGCAAGTCAAGGTAAGGCCAAAGTCTGACCACTCACCTCTGTGCATGGGCCAGACTTATACTTGCTGCGCCCCCCAGTAGGCCAACTGTCTTGTGTTAGCCCCCTACCCCCATTCTAGTCAGCTGGCTAGACTTAAACTGGCCATACACTAGTAGGTGAACGTTTTGTACAAAAATTCTTATCATAAGATTCTTAGAACTTTCTTTCTTGCCATCAAGTGAGCTAATCTTGTTTGAAAGCCCTTAAAAGAGAATGAGATTCACAAAAACAAAACAATTATACTCACTTAGGTGGATGCAGCATCAATCCAAAGCTGCATATGTCCCCCACCACCTCTGCACTGAGAACTGAGTGATCAGACACCGCTGATTGCTCAGTTCTCCCCTCCACTCTGAGCAGAGATCGGTGATTGTCAGTCACCTCTATCTACTCTGCCCACCCGCCCAAGCTCACTGGAGCTCTGGAATGTGGAGGGGGCAGGAGTGGTTGGCTCAGGCTCTCAAAGGCTTGCCGAAAGACTGAACCAGGTGCTGGTCCAGGCTTCTGGGCAGATCTTGACCATATGGTCGGGATCTTTGCAGAGCCTTGCCCGACTCTGTGACATCAGCTGACAGCAGGCTTTATCCCATTGTCAGCTGAAAACAGGTCATAGGAGTGGAGAATGAACTGCACTCCTGTGGACCATAGGAGAAGTACAGCCAAAAGAGCTTCAGGCTCCATGTACACGGGACACTTCTGAACGATGGAAACTGACTGCTGGAAAATGTAGGTTAAAAAAATCTGTTTAGCCACATTTGCATATCGCGTTTAGAAGTGTTTTTTTAAAGATAACCTCAGGAGACCTTCCAAAATGCCCAGAATGCACTGAAAAACAGTAAAAATCAACTATTTCAGACATTTTGAGAGAAATAGAGAGAGCAGAAGCAGAGAGAGCAGTATGTGTTGAGATTAGCTGTCTTTTTTTGTGGTGTTTGGATGTGTTTCGGCTCATTTCTGTGCAGACATTATTGCAGCAGTGTCTAACATATTTTCTTTCATGCGAAACCTCAAAGTATGGTGTACCGGGTCCATTTGAGCATCTTTGCCCTGGGCACTGGATGACCTTGTCCCGGCACTGGTCCTCAGCTTCCTTTCCAGCAATGAGAACAGTGAGCAGCACAATAGTGACACCAGCAAATCTCCTGAGACTAGCAGTCAGAGACTGCAGTGCCTTAGATCTCACACTGCAGATACAAATACAGCTATGGGACTGTAGGCACAGGAGTGCCTAGGCACACTCACTTACCAAGCAGTACACTATTATTTTTCAGGATTCTAAAGAAAAGGCAACATTTTCAGGGTATTGCTTAGGCACAATTAACATTTCCTGATGTCCGCTATAACAAAATCGTCACTTTTTGAGTTTTGCTCACTTTAGTTTAAAGTGTTACTAAACCCCGGACCCTGCATTCACTATGTCTGGTCTCCCCGGACCCTGCATTCACTATATCTGGTCTCCCCAGACCCTGTATTCACTATATCTGGTCTCCCCGGACTCTACATTCACTATATCTGGCCTCCCCATACCCTGCATTCACTATATCCGGTCTATCCGAACCCTGCATGCACTATATCCGGTCTCCCCGGACCCTGCATTCACTATGTCTGGTCTCCCCGGACCCTGCATTCACTATATCTGGTCTCCCCAGACCCTGCATTCACTATATCTGGTCTCCCCGGACTCTACATTCACTATATCTGGCCTCCCCAGACCCTGCATTCACTATATCCGGTCTTTCCGAACCCTGCATTCACTATATCTGGTCTCCCCGGACCCTGCATTCACTATATCAGGTTTCCCCGGACCCTGCATTCACTATATCTGGTCTCCCCAGACCTTGCATTCACTATATCTGGTCTCCCCGGACCCTGCATTCACTATATCTGGTCTCCCCGGACCCTGCATTCACTATATCCGCTCTCCCCGGACCCTGCATTCACTATATCTGTTCTCCCCGGACCCTGCATTCACTATATCCGCTCTCCCCGGACCCTGCATTCACTATATCTGTTCTCCCCGGACCCTGCATTCACTATATCTGGTCTCCCCAGACCCTGCATTCACTATATCAGGTCTCCCCGGACCCAGCATTCACTATATCAGGTCTCCCCGGACCCTGCATTCACTATATTTGGTCTCCCCGGACCCTGCATTCACTATATCTGGTCTCCCACAGTACACTGAACAAGGAAATGCAATTATTTTAGTAAATATAAACTGCTAAATACCTTTGCTCATCAGCACTTAGAGCAGTCTTGTGACTTCAGCAGAGCACTGGTTAAAGCGTGTAGGAGGAGTTTTCATTCTGCTCTAGGAGGATGAAAACCCCCTGACCTCTGTCTGGTCAGTGCTGATTGGCCCTGTGGTGATCACATGGAACCTCCAAAGAAAAAAAAAACTCTCTAGCAATACACATTAAACTGAGCATGTGCATGTGGCTACAAGTTCAGTCTGTCTTATCAGGTGGACATTTGAATTTGAACAAGAGGAGGGGCAGAGAAGACAGGATCAAACAGCCTTTTTACACAATGTAGAGGAGTAACCCCTTAGGTTCCAAAGTGAGTATAACAAGCATGCTTTACTGCATATACAGCCTGATATTACTGTTGTGGGTTTAGTAACACTTTAAGTGATATATTATCTACCCTTCACCTGAAGTATACCTTAAAATCACATTGGTTACCCTAGGTTGCAAAATGTTTTTGTATTATCATTGATTTGTACATTAGTCATGCACGTGAAGTAATGTGTCCTCATGTATACTTTTTTTTAAAATTATTAGTGCCCTAATGAAGCCAACGGATGTCCCGCCATCTTTCCTCTGTCGCGGACTGAAGAGCATGCAGAGAGTTGCGCCTTTGGGCTGCTTTGTTGCTCCAACGAGGGCTGCCCCGCGGAGGTCCTGCGGAAGGACATTTGTGAGCACAGCCAGACCTGCCAGTATTGGCACGATATGTGTCACATGGGCTGCGGAACCTTGCTGACTCCCGCGAATCGAGACGAGCACAACTGCTACATGGAGCTGAAGGAGCTCTACAACAAACAGCTGCACAAGTTGCGCCAAAAGGCCCGACGGATAGAGAGTCTGACATCCCAGATGAACCGACAGATACAACTGCTCAGCGAGGGACTGGAGGGGGTACAAGCTGCCACCTCTACACAAGAAGCGCAATAGACCAGGCTGGCCTGGAGTAGATACATTGCTTGTGGCAGAATGTCTAAAACTTACATTATCCTACTGAGTTGGACCTTTAGTGCCCAGACCAGAGATATTTCACTATTAGTAATTCTGCTACTAGTATCAGTAATTCTGCTACTAGCAGTAAAGGGTTGATGGCCAACTGTCTGATATAGCCCATAGAGAGAACCTGTTGCTTTGACCATTCAAGACAAAATATCAGGTTTTCTTGACAGGCCACCCATCTAAGGATACTTTCCTTATCTGCCAACTTATACAGGGTTAATGACCTTCTCTCCTCCCTCCTGTGATATTGTTCCGGTGGCATCTTCACACCAAGCACTACATCCTGGGAGTAGAAGGAGAAAGTCAGATGTTCCTCCATACCCAGAAGTACGAGTATTACCAAGCACAAATGGAGTGGCGGCAGCACTGGAAAAGTAACTTATAAGTGGAGATGGGGTCCTGCCAATATAATGTGTCACTTTACCTAGAGATGGGGGCACCTTCCTTCTGGCAAGGCTGAGAGGAGTATTCCTTCAAGGCTGACAAGATTAGTGACAGTGGCAGTACTTTTGACAAAAGGTTGACTTCTGGGAGTAACATCCCCTGAGGCTGCACATCATGAATGGGATGAAGGGGTGGGGTAGCAGAAGTAATTCTGCTACTAGTAGTGAAGAGTTGATAGCCAACTATCTGATATAGCCCATAGAGAGAACCTGTTGCTTTGTCCATTCAAGACAAAATATCAGGTTTTCTTGACAGGCCACCCATCTATGGATACTTTCCTTATCTGTCAGCTTATACAGGGTTAATGACCTTCTCTCCTCCCTCACGTGATATTGTTCCGGAGGCATCTTCACGCCAAGCACTGCATCCTCGGAGTAGGAGGAGAAGGTCAGATGTTTCTCCATACCCAGGAGTATGGGTATTACCAAGCACAAATGGAGTGGCAGAGCAGCACTGGGAAAGTAACCTGTAAGTGGAGATGGGGTCCTGCCAATATAACTTGTCACTTTACCTAGAGATGGGGGCACCTTCCTTCTACAACAGGCACATGTCAGAAATATGAAATGTTGGGTTTACATATTCTTTAATTCCTGTTGCCAATGCATAAAAACACATGTACCACACCATATGGAAGAAAAATATATTGTAAAAATATTCTTCCCAAATATATTGCCATATATTTGAAATGTTACAATTTTGGCCATTTTCAATATATTTCAAAATATAAGTCAATAAATATATATATATACCGGTATATACTGTATGTTGAAATGCGCTTTTATATACTGTGTGTCTTTAAAAACACAAATCTACAATTTTGGAATGCATTTACAAATATATGTAAAAATAGATGTTAAAATGACTTTTTTATATGGTAAAAAAAATCTGAAAAATATATGTTTAAAAAATATATTTTTTAAGTATATTCTTCAGATTTTTTTAACATATAAAAAAGTAATTTTAACATATATTTTTACATATATTTGTAAATGCATTCCAAAACTGTAGATTTGTATTTTTAAAGACATACAGTATATTTGAAATGTATATTTTTCATAGATTTTGTAATAAAAGCGCATTTCAACATGCAGTATATATATATATAGATAGAGATATATATAGATAGAGATATATATATAGATATATATATAGATATATATATTTATTGAAATATATTGAATATGGCCAAAATTGTAGCATTTAAAATATATGGCAATATATTTGGGAAGAATATTTTAAAAATATATTTCAAATATATGTTTCTTCCATGTGGAACCACTGACTTCTATGGGGACACCCTATGCACAAAAATGCTAAAAAAAAGCTGACAAGTTACATTTTTCAAAACGCAATGCAGTGCCGTGGTGAGATGGGGACTGACACAATCTTTATTATGGAGAAGTTGGACACCTTGAAGCACGTGCATTAAAATGTAACAATGTAAATAGGCGGATAACCATCCAGAGGTCTGAGCAGGGATCAAAGCAATTATCTGGTTGGTATGGACAACGCCTCTACCTGTTTGATTCTAATGTAGCTTTACTACATTAGCCCAGGGGCGGACTGACCATTCGGAAACTCGGGCACTGCCCGAGGGCCCGGGATCAGTAGGGGGCCCCATGAGATGCCCCTGGTACCTTTTTCATAGGCTTTTTTGAGTTTGGGCAAGGACACAGGGGCCCCATGATCCCCTATTGTCCGGGGGCCCCATGAGTTGTCAGTCCGCCCCTGCGTTAGCCCCACAGTTATTAAAGTAGCAGGAAACTCCCTTGTGCCATTTTTACCTACAGATACGTTTATAATAAAGCTTCCCTGTAGATAAAATGAATATCTCCTGAACATACACCGTTTAGGAGATATTCCAGAGAGCAGCAGCTGGTGACGTCATCATGGCAAGTGTTCTGAAGGAACAGCATACCTGTGCTCAGGGCACAACATCTCGGCTTGGCCAATCAAACGGCTGGAGCTCGCAAACCCAGAAGACCAGTTGAAGATGGAATCCTTATCAGCGGTGACAGGGTGCCGCTGGAGGGATCCATTCTAAAGGTAAGTCTGACACAATGTACTAGTATGCAGTGCATACTAACACATTTGTCCTTTCGCTGCCAGGTGTGTACACGGTGCGGACGTGACAGCGGGGCAAGGTTCACACCTAAGTGTTTCTTGCAGCGTTTTGCAGAAACGCAGTACAGTCCATTTAACATGATTCCCTATGGGACATGTTCACATCTCTGCGTTTTTGCCCGGTGCGTTTTTTGGAAAGGGTCAGGGACTTTTTTGAACGCAAAAAGTTGCGTTTTTGGTTCTATAGACTGCACTGGAAATGCTGCAGAAAAGCATGTATTTGATGCGTTTTTGCCGTGTTTTGATGCGTTTTGTGTTTTAAATCTGACTAGCAACAAGAAAAAAAGAAACGCAAAACGCAGGTGCAAAAAAATGCAAAATACAAAGCACGCAATGCAGAAACGACTCAACCTGCATAGGTGTGAACCTAGCCTGAAACACAATCCAGTGGCTGCAGCTACCAGGATTGTGTCTGTAACTGACAGGCAGACTCCTGCCTGTCAGGTGGAAGCATTCAGGCAGCTGCGCTGCCGCCGATTGCCTCCACAGCCCCCCGGTAACGGTGCCCCCGCCAGTGCGCGCTCCCGCCATGTATTCCAGGCTCCACTGGCCCATCTGTGGAGGGGAGAGAGGAGAGCAGACACATCTGCTCTCCTCCCCTTCTTACTGTGACCCAGAAAGTGACGTATGTGATGTCACTTTTGGGTCCCCACTGTCACTATTTTAGCCGGGGAGGAATGCTTTGCAATGTAAGCTCCATTGCAATACATCCAGTGGAGCCCAGAGGAGACATGCAGACCCTGCATATCTCATTAAAGTGAACCTGTCACCTAAAATCATCACATAGGGGACTTTGTGTCCTCTATATGATGAAAAAAAAAAGTTAAGTAAAAAAAAAAATGTTTTTATTGCAAAAACATAAAGTTGCACTCAAGCACATAGCATCCCCCCCAAAAAAAAAAGTTTGAGGGCCCCCACGCCTACATATATGCACATATGAACATAAACGCATGTGTCGGGGTTGCCTACACATTAAAACATTGATTGCGATACACATGTTATATATCGGCACGCACGCCGGAATGAGAGCAATAATTCCAGCAGAAGACCTCCTTCGTAACTCTAAATTGATGACCTCTAGGGACTTTTACAGCATCGCTTATAAATGTAGGGTACTGAAGGTTGTTGCCATTTCATTGACACACAAAATTTAAGGTTTGACTTGTTGGGTATCTATTTACTCAGCACAACCTCGTTTTTTATATTTTACCAAAAATTTGGGTAATTTATTGCATTTTTTGTTTGCCCTAAAATTCACTTTTTAGTGTGTTTTTTACTGAAATTTTGCATTTCCTAGACCTTTGTGGTAATATCGTGTGACATAAAAAATTGGAACTATCACTATTTTATTCTCTAGGGTGTCTGCTTACAGAAAATATGTGATTTTGTGTAATCTTCAGGCCTAAATAAAAACGTGTGCAAAAAATGCAAAAATGGCTCTGGCATTGAAAGCGTTAAGCCTGCAGGGGGGACCCTTTATTATTTTTGTAACCTTACTACTGCTTTTAAACTGAATTCTAGTTATGCATATTTTTGTATAGTTATATTGGACCAGCTTGGACCAATGTAAGTATGTGGGTGCCATACCTGGCCAATCCCTGTGAAAGCTGGAAATCAATGTAGCAGGCAAATGCAAAACGTTTACTGATGAGATGAGGTGGAGAGGCGCGTGGTGACGCAACATTCTTCACCTTGTCCAATCAGAGAAAACTTATAATTCATCAAGGGAAATGTAAATGTTCTCTGAATGCTGAGTGAGCGACCTCCTGAGTTCAGTAAACAGCAGGGCTTCCGCTCACACCGGCAGGACCCTGAAGCTAGTGGTGATCACTGGAATAGTGATGCCAGATAATTCCATTACAGGGATCCCACAGGCAGGGGCGGACTGACCATTTGGAAACTCGGGCACTGCCCGAGGGCCCGGGGTCAGTAGGGGGCCCCATGAGATGCCCCTGGTACCTTTTTCATAGGCTTTTTTGAGTCTGGGCAAGGACACAGTGGCCCCATGAATCCCCTATTGCCCGGGGGCCCCATGAGTTGTCAGTCCGCCCCTGCCCACAGGTATGGCTCCAACATCCTTACATGGGTCCAATCTTGTCCAACATAACGACAAAAAAATCTCCATACCTGTAATATGGTTTCAATAACATCTTGTATGCAAGAAAATGGATGTTTATGGCAGCCAATCAGGTTTTAGCATTCATAGCGCAGGATAGCAAGTGACAGCAGCCATTGGATCACTGTTTGTAGGACTCATTCACATCAGAAGGCAGTGGGACCTCTACCCACTATCGGGCGACTCAGTGGTATTTAATTTATTTTTTATTACTTTTTAATACAAAAAACCTGCGTACTGTGCTCAGATGTAATCCTTGTTTGGAGTGCAGAGAGAAGAAAAGGAAAAAAACATTATTAGAAATATTATATAGTCTGGAAGGTTTTACCTGTGTGATGCAGCATGATCGTTTGTAATAAAAATCTCCATCATCCTCATTGCACTCGGTCTGCTAAATTGTTCCCTTTCTGTCGAATAAATCAATGTGTGAATGGCGGTCAGGCACACGCCGTACGATTGCTGAATATTGCCTGTCCTTTCCATGAACCGCACCTCCAACACATTTACAACTTGTGTACTGAGAGAAATGTGGAGGATGCCATTGCAGGATTGCTTCTGAAAATACCAACTACCTGGCTGTCTCTGGCAAGAATACTTTCTGAGCCACTGATCTGGAACAAGACTGTCACAACTAAAGTCAAAGCCTGGCAGGTTAGTGACCGGTAAAGTACTAAAGATATTGGATCAGCATGACAGCCAAGCAAACAGCATTTTCAAAAGAAAAGGTTAATAATGGCAGCTTATATTCCCCCAGGTTTCCTGAAAACTCTATGGCAACAGGGAGTCATATATGTATGCTGCGATATACTCAGGGGCGGACTGACAACTCATGGGGCCCCCGGGCAATAGGGGATCATGGGGCCCCTGTGTCCTTGCCCAAACTCAAAAAAGCCTATGAAAAAGGTACCAGGGGCATCGCAGGGGGCCCCCTACTGACCCCGGGCCCTCGGGCAGTGCCTGAGTTTCCAAATGGTCAGTCCGCCCCTGCATATACAATACATACAGCGGGTAACATAGGAATTGAACGAGTCACCATTTTTCTCAGTAAATATATTTCTAAAGGTGCCATTGACATGAAATTTTAACAACCCATGCAATCCATACATACAAAAAAAAACAAAACAAATAGGTTCAGAAATGTATGTGTAATAAAATGGAATGACACAGGGAAAAAGTATTGAACACACTAACTGAAATTTATTTAATACTTCGTACAAAATCCTTTGTTGGTAATGACAGCTTCAAGACTCCTCCTGTATGGAGAAACTAGTCGCATGCATTGCTCAGGTGTGATTTTGGCCAATTCTTCCACACAAACAGTCTTCAAATCTTGAAGGTTCCGTGGGCTTTTTCTATGAACTCTGATCTTTAGTTCTTTCTATAGATTTTCTATTGGATTCAAGTCAGGTGATTGGCTGGGCCATTTTAGCAGCTTTATTTTCTTGGAATTGGTTCTTGTAACCAATTGAGAGTTTAGTTGGCTTTGTATTTGGGATCATTGTCTTGCTGAAATGTCCGCACTCATTTCATCTTTATAATCCAGCAGATTTTTATCAAGAATGTCTTGGTACATTTCTCCATTCATCCTTTCTTCAGTGATATGAAGTTTGCCAGTACCGTATGCTGAAGAACAGCCCCACACCATGATACTCCCACCTCCATGCTTCACTGTTGGGATGGTGTTTTTGGGGTGATGTGCAGTGCCATTTAACCTTCAAGCATGGTGTGTATTATGGCATCCAAAGAATTCAATTTTGATCTCATCTGACCAGACTATATCCTCCCAGTATTTCACAGACTTGTCTAAACGTTGTGCAGCAAACAATAAACAAACTTCAACATACTTTTTCTTCAGCAATGGAGTCCTGCGTGGTGTCCATACATACAGGCCATCGTGGTGAGTGCATTACTTTGTCTGAAACAATTGTACCTGCTAATTCCAGGTCTTTCTAAAGCTCTCCATAAGTGGTCCTTGGCTCTTGGACATCTCTTCTGACCATTCTGTTCACTCTTCTTTCAGAAATCTTGTGAGGAGCACCTGGTTATAGAAGGTTTATAGTAAAATTATGTTCTTTCCATTTCCAGATTATGGCCCCAACAGTGCTCACTGGAACATTCAGAAGATTAGAACTCCTTCTGTAACCAATGCCATCAGTATGTTTTGCAACAATAAAGTTGCAAAGATCTCGAGAGAGCTCTTCGCTCTTACCCATCATGACATGTTTCTTGCGTGACACCTTGGTCATGAGGCCATCAGTTGAGACTGAACCAGCTGATATTAATTTGCACTGACAAGAGGCTGGATTGCTTTCTAATTACTGATAGATTTCAGCTGGTGTCTTGGCTTTCCATGCTTTTTTGCGCCTCCCTTTCTTCATGTGTTCTATACTTTTTCCCTGTGTCCTTCCATTTTATTACATATAACTTAGTTTCTGAACTATTTGTTTTGGTTTCTTTGTATGTATGGATTGCACGGGTTGTTACCGACATGTGGTGAACATTTCATGTCAATAGTACCTTTAGAAATATACACACGCACACACACACCAGTCAGCCATAACTTTATGACCACCCACCTAATATTGTGCCACCAAAACAGACCCATGGCGGTATGGACTCCACTAGAACTCTGAAGGTATGCTGTGGTATCTGGCACCAAGCTGTCCTTCGCAGATCCTTTAAAGGGTAACTCCGCTTTTGTGGGGAAAAAAATCAGCAAATTAAAAAAAATAATAATACAGCGTATACAACTGTGACTCAAGTCGGTGGGTGGGCCTTAATGCTTCTTACCGTACTGAGAGTTCGCTCCCTGCACACTCCCAGCATGGTAGCCAGCGGGGATCAGTAAAGATTGCATACTTGCAATCGGGATCTTTCCGATCACGTGACAGCCAATCACAGCGGTCACTTGACCCGAATGCCTGCCTCCGCCTCCTGGGTTTTAGAACCCTTAAAGGGCTGCGAGGTGGACAGCGCCAAAGGGTTAAAAATGACCTTTACTTTTCAATCCGCAGCGCTGTAATTTTCTGTAAAAAGCAATCTGGCTACAAATAGTGTACAGAACGCCCCCTGAAAATGATGATTATTATTATTATACAGGATTTATATAGCGCCAACAGTTTGCGCAGTGCTTTACAATATAAGGGGGACAGTACAGTTACAATACATTTCAGTACAGAAGGAATAGGAGGGCCCTGCTCATGGAGCTTACAATCTAAAGGGAGGGGGTGGTGGTACAAAATGGTGTAAGCTGCGGGGGATGACCTGGTGGAGGTGACTCAAGTACAGTTCTTAGGTGGAGGTGGAGTAGGCTTCCCTGAATAAATTTGTTTTCAAGCATTGTCTAAAGGCAGACAGGGCAGGAGCTAACCGGGCATACTGGGGCAGGGAGTTCCAGAGGATTGGAGAGGCTCTGGAGAAGTCCTGGATGTGAGAGGAGGTAACAAGGGAACTGGAGAGCAGGAGGTCCTGAGAGGAGTGGAGACGACGGTTTGGGTGATATCTGCAGAGGAGGTTGGTGATGTAGCTAGGGGCAATGTTGTGGATGGCTCTATATGTTGTGGTTAGTATTTTGAATTTTATATGTTGGGTTAGTGGAAGCCAATGGAGGGATTGGCAGAGAGGGGCAGCAGTTACGGATTGGTTAGTAAAGTGTAGAAGCCTGGCAGCAGCATTCATAATAGACTGAAGGAGGGATAGTCTTTGTAAGGGTGGGCCAGTGAGGAGGGAGTTGCAGTAATCAAGGCGGGATATAACCAAAGAGTGAATACGTTGTTTTGTGGTGTCGTTAGTCAGGAAGGGACGAATTCTGCAAATGTTGCGAAGGTTGAGGAGTCAAGATTTAGCCAGTGAGTGGATGTGGGGGCCAAAGGAGAGGTCAGGGTCTAGGATTACGCCTAGCACCCTGGCATGTGTGGAGGGACCAATGGTTGTGCTGTTGATCTCAGTGGTACAGTCATGGGGAGAGGATCGTGGAGGAGGAAATATTACAAGCTTAGTTTTAGAAGGATTGAGGAAGTGGTGTGACGTCCATCAGGGGCAGACTGACCATTCGAGTACTCGGGCACTGCCCGAGGGCCCAGGGTCAGTAGGGGGCCCCATGAAATACCCCTGGTACCTTTTATAGGCTTTTTTGGATGTGCTTTGAGTGTGGGCAAAGACACAGGGGCCCCATGATCCCCTATTGCCCGGAGGCCCCATAAGCTGTCAGTCCACCCCTGACGTCCATACTGATACGTTGCTCAGTAAATTTGTGATACTCAAGGAGATTGAGGGGGTGAGTTGAGGAGTTGAATGATAGATGAGGGTGTCATCAGCCTAGAGGTGGTATTTGAAGCCATGGGAGGTTATCAACTGGCCCAGGGAATTGGTATAGAGAGAGAGAGAAGAGGAGGGGCCCAAGAACAGAGCCTTGGGGTACCCCAATTTATTTATTTCAGGTACTTATACAGTGCTGCCACTGTCACTTATACAGTGCTGTACATTCACATCAGTCCCTAACCCTCAAGGGGTGTACAATCTAAGGTCCCTAAGTTACATTAATTCATACACATACTAGGGACAATTAACCTACCAGCATGTCTTTGGAGTGTGGGAGGAAACCCACACAGGCACAACATGCAAACTCCAGGCAGGTGGTGCCCTGGTTGGGATTCAAACCAGCAATCCTAGTACTGCTAGGTGGAAATGCTAACCATTTAGCCACAGTGCTGCCAATGGAAAGAGGAGCGGAGGAGATGGTATTGTATGTGACACTAAAAGTGCACTGAGATAAATAGGAGAGGACATGGAGTTTGTTTAGGAGGAGCGGGTGGACAACTGTGTCAAAGGCAGCAGAAAGGTCTAGGAGTATGAGTATGGAGTATGAAAATATAATTTCCTGCTGGTGCGATTGGCTTACTGATTTCCCCAGAAGCATGCACTAAGATAAACGTTAGATTTTTGCCATCAACAATAAAGTCATTTTTGGTGAGATACTCCCAAAGGGAAATCACATCTAAAGGGATGCAGACCCTGCCACTTTCCTCATTAGTGCCCTGCAGGCTCAGAGTGGAGATGGAATAGAACCCCTGTCAGCTTTTATTGCTGTCTGTGCCCCATTAAGGAGTTTCTCCCTATTTGTCCTGTTACCCATTATCATCTAAAGTAAAAGTAAAAGAAAATCTTACATTTCGGGTTGTCCCCAGAACAGGAGTAGCAGAGGAATCGTTCAATGGGGACACTAGTTCTTCTGACAACCAGGGATTCACTTTAGAGGGATTTTCTTTCACTTCCTGTTTTGGCTTTAGGACAGGAAGTGAAGGGAAATCTCCATGATAGGACACAGATGACAAAAAAAATAAACCTGACAAGTGGTATAACCCTCCATTACTCTATCCAAAATGAAAAAAGGCATGCCTTTTCCTCTACTTGAGCCTGTCAGTGGACATTAAGTGATGGTTGATTGGGGTGTATGTCAGGACAGCGGAATTTTGGTATTGAATACATTTCCAAGTTCTCTGACAACTTCATACACCCTACTGATGTGATTCTATGTAGGAAAGGAAATCAAAGCTATGTATTGAATCATTATTACTTCAGTCCATTTTGGACTCAAAATAAATCACATAAAACACCAGTTTCAATTACAACTCTGACGGGTGTACCAATATGGCGCCACCGCACCTCTCTTCCTTCAAGGCATGATGGCGCAGGGTGTAGCAATATGGCGTCTCCACGCCTCTCATCTCAGAGTGACCCCTGCTGGTGAAGCAAGATGGTGTCCAGAAGCTCCCAACATGACATAGAATAGCAGCGCCGGAAGTCCTGTGTTGCTGTGGGGAAGCCATGTGTGCTGTTGGTCGCATGTCCCGGGATTGAATGAGGCAGAGCCCGGAGAGGACGGGGTAGAAGAACATGGAGGGCCCCTCTGTGCAGTTTAAGACCAAGTAAGAGAATAACAGGGAGACTTACCTGCACTACACCGAGATTACAGCTAGAGGGCCCAATACCACCCCGACAGGAGGGAGGACTGTACATGGGGGGCATTGGGGATGTTGTGCCTGGGGGATGGTGCGCCTGGCTGCGCCCTGGGGATGTTGCGCACTGGGGACATTGCGCCTGGTGCGTGCTGGGGACATTGCGCCTGGTGCGTGCTGGGGACATTGCGCCTGGGGGACGGTGCGCCTTACTGTGCACTGGAGATGTTGTGCCCGGTGCGCCTGGCTGCGCGCTGGGAACTTTGCGCTTGGCTGCGTGCTGGGGATATTGCGCCTGGGGGACAGAGCGCCTGACTGCGCACTGGAGATGTTGTGCCCGGTGCGCCTGGCTGCGTGCTGGGGACTTTGCGCCTGGCTGTGCGCTGGGGACTTTGCGCCTGGCTGTGCGCTGGGGACTTTGCGCCTGGCTGTGCGCTGGGGACTTTGCGCCTGGCTGTGCGCTGGGGACTTTGCGCCTGGCTGCGCGCTGGGGACTTTGCGCCTGGCTGCGCGCTGGGGACTTTGCGCCTGGCTGCGCGCTGGGGACGTTGCGCCTGGCTGCGCGCTGGGGATGTTGCGCCTGGCTGCGCGCTGTGGACGTTGCGCCTGGCTGCGCGCAGGGAATGGTATGCCTGGCTTTACACTGGTATGATGCACCTGGCTGCTCATCAGGAACAATGTACTTGACTGCACATCTGTCTGATGCACCTGGCTGCGCATCAGGAACGGTGCACCTGATTGCCCATCGAGAATGATGGACCTGGCTGTGCATCAGAAATGGTTCACCTGGCTGTGCATTAGGAATGGTGCACCTGGCTGTACATGCTGTAGATTGGGAATGATGATTTGTTCCCCCTCTAGGGGGATGGGTAGGAGTACCATTGCTCCCGTCACACAGCTGTATTCTATAATGAATGTGTTTCCATGTTTCAGTTATGCGGTGGAGAGGAGGATTGAAGCTTTCTACAAAGGTGGAAGAGTCCAGGTAATGGGTCCGTCTGTTTCTATGTGCTGGGACATTTACTTGTGGACTTTGGGCTGTTCTACGTTTACCAGTTATTTTGCTGTGACACATTTTCTTTTCCTTTCCCTTTCCAGATCAATAAAGACGGAACTCACCTCTTTTGTACTTGTGGAAATAAAGTTAATATTCTAGAAATTTCCACAGGAGTTATTGTCCGCTCTATAGAACAGGTAAGGCATGGGAATATTCACAAGGCTGGGTAGATGACGCGTCTGTAATGCATTAGGGAAAGGGCAGGTCGCCAACCTGGCTGTGCTGCCGGGCAGAGCTGTGTCAGTATCTGGACTGGTTGGACAGAAATATATATCTAGCATAGTACCAGTACACGTTTCAGTTGCGCATTTGCCTGGAGTTCAGAATTAAAATTCTATGAAACCCTTTCCAGCTGTCGGGAGATGACCCTTGAAAGTCTGAAATGCCAGCAATGTTATATGGGCTTGTGGTCACTGAGATTGGTTGTCACGTTGATTACGTGCTTGGCAGTCCATCTCGGGGGTCACTCTGCTGGAGACACCAAGTGAGCGCACTCCCAGCACAGACAAGGGATGTCGGCTGTGTGCCTGTATGTGGCAACTCCGCAATAAATGCCACCGCCATGCTACTATGTATATGTGCATGGCTGGCATTAAGGGGTTACATTTTATATTCTCTTCTTTCTCTCCTCTCTCCTTCTCTCTCTCTCTCTCTCTCTTTCTCTCTTTCTCTCTCCCTCTCTCCCCCCCTCTCCCCCCTAGGCATTTTTGTCTTCCCTGTATTTTGTGCATTGTTGGATTTCCCAGATCTGAGGAGGGCTGCATCGCCACTTCTTTCCAGTTGGGGTTGTGAAAAGATTGTGACCTTCTGGTTTCTGCAATGAGTGCCTCTACCTTTTTCTGAGCGCTGAAGTGTCAAGTTCCAATTCTTTTCTTTTACTGTATACTTTGAATAGTGACCATGTGTTTCTCTTTCTCAGGATGATCAGGAAGATATCACCTGCTTTGCACTTAGCCCAGATGATGAGGTAAGTCTTTTGCTCTAGGAAGGCACCGGATCTATAGGTATAAAGTGTACCTGTTGTATAGAATTGACTGATTAGTGTGAACAGTGCAGTTCTGTCTCCTACATACACAGCAAGCCCTTATAAACAGGGTTGTGTTTTGCACTAACTGTGTGTTACATCTTCTATATTCCCCATATACTAATCTGCATGAAGCCGCCATTATCCCGGCTGATAATATATTCTAGAATTTTTAAATGTGTGAGCATCAAATTTAGCGCCAAGACCATTCACACCTTCGAATTGCAGAAAATCATGTTGAAGTGTTACTGAACCCAGGACCCTGCATTCACTCTATCTGGTCTCCCCGGACCCTGCATTCACTATATCTGGTCTCCCCGGACCCTGCATTCACTATATCTGATCTCCCCGGACCCTGCATTCACTATATCTGATCTCCCAGGACCCTGCATTCACTATATCTGGTCTCCCAGGACCCTGCATTCACTATATCTGGTCTCCCAGGACCCTACATTCACTATATCTGGTCTCCCCGGACCCTACATTCACTATATCTGGTCTCCCCGGACCCTGCATTCACTATATCTGGTCTCCCCGGACCCTGCATTCACTATATCTGGTCTCCCCGGACCCTGCATTCACTATATCTGGTCTCCCCAGACCCTGCATTCACTATATCTGGTCTCCCACAGTACACAGAACATGGAAATGCAATTATTTTAGTCAATATAAACTGCTAAATACCTTTTCTCATCAGCAGTATATAGCAGTCTTGTGACTTCTATCTGTGTTCAGTAGAGCACTGGTTAAAGCTTGTAGGAGTTTTCATTCTCTCCTGATTTTCCTATGAGGCTGCATAACCCCTGACCCCAGGGGTGTATTTACCAAAAGGCAAACAAGGCACTTGCCTAGGGCGGCATTTTCAGGGGGGCAGCACCTCCTCCCAGAAGAATGGATGAAAGAATTGACACGCGCGTCATGGGAGCCAGGTGGGATCCTAGAGAGACTGCTTGATGGTCTATGTAGAGCTTGACTCTCGTTCCTGGGGATGTCTGTAGCTGTGAAGATGAGTATCTCTCTATTGTCGGGAAGGGGGGGAGGGGGTAGTGGAATGCTCTCCCAGCTGGGGGGCAGGGAGGTTGTTGGTCAGTGTCAGGCTCTCCCTGCGGGAGAGGGTAGGGGGGGGGGGGCTTGGTTGGTGTTCGTGGGGGCAACTGATTTTTGTGTTGCCTAGGACAGCACAAAATCTAAATACACTACTGCCTGTCCCTCTGTCTTGACAGTGCTGATTGGCCCTATGCTGATCACATGCACCCTCCCCCCAAAATAAAAAACGCTCTGCAGAGTGACTCCTAGAATTCTGCACTGCAGCAGATGGATTGGGGACAGTAGATGAAGGGGAGAATCAGAGAAGACAGGATCAAACAGCCTTTTTACACAATGTGGAGGATTAACCCCTTGAGGTTCCACAGTTAGTATAACAAGCATTCTTTACTGCATATATAGACTGATTTTACTGTTGTGGGTTTAGTAACACTTAAAGTGTGTTGTGGCACGGTGCCATTCGTCATGCATGGTGCCCCAATGTACCTGGTAATAGAGCAAAGTATACTCATAGACACCAAATGAATGTTTTGCACTGTCTAATAGTACATACATCAAGGGAATCTAATAATAAAATAAATAAAACAATTCACGTGATAATTAATACATATTAAGAAAGAGCAGGGCCCTCAATCCCCTCATGTTTTGCATTGTATTGGTATTGTTCTGTCACATGTTCTGTCCCCCTTTGTAATGTACAGCACTGAGAGAACTATTGGCGCTTTATAAATACTGTATAATAATAATATATATATATAAATAAATCCACGATTCATAAGAATAACGCTCAGTGAATCAATAATCCTAAACCGTTCATAGATAAGTGGAAAACCAATCACAGGCAGATGATAAAAGGATCAAGGTGCTTTATATGTGCACATGGAAATGCCAAGGAAAATCTCGTGCCTCCAATCTTCAGCAAAGTGTGTGCCACCAGGAGGGATATCGGGCTCACACTTTGAATATTGGAGGCATGAGATTTTCTTGACTATTTCCTGGCGTGCATTTAAAGCACCTTATTCCTTTCAGCACTTGCCTGTGATTGATTTTCCACTTAACTTTGAACTTTTTAGGATTTTTTATTCCTTATTTTTAGTGTTATTTTTATGAATTCTGGGTGTATTTATGTATTATGTGGATTGTTTTATGCACTTTATTATTAGATTCACTTGATGTATGTATCATTATACAGCACATTATATTGATATGTGTAGATACAGTGAGCGCTGCTGTCTTTGTTAGGATTTTTTCTAGTGTGTGTGTGTGTTTTTTGTTTTTTTTTGGGCATTTTCAGCACAGGGTTTCTTCAGTGTTATATTCACAGATACAATTTCTGTCCTGCGGTGACAATGCTTAGTTCATCAGATGCGTTTTCACCTTTACTGCGCAAATTCATACCTGTACCGTTTCTGTAGATATAGTGATAGATCAGTTGAAAAGAGTAGTAACCTTTTGGATCTTTAGATGTGAAAGCATCTCCCCAAAGACTAAGGTGCAAACTAAGGAAATTGCCGAGGATGCCATATTCCTTGCGACAGCCTGTCTAAAGGCTTTGTGTAGACTTCTGAGAAGGTCAGTGAGTCATTTATCAGTTTTTACATCAGTATTTATATTTTACATCAGTAAAATATGGAAAAGAAGTGTAACATAAAAGTTACAAAAATGTTAAATCTGAATGCAACATGAAATTCTAAAGATTTTTAAAGTGTCACTAGACCCACAACAGTAAAATCTGTATATGCAGTAAATCCTGTTTCAAATCTGTGCGGTTGTGCGGGCCGCGATTTGCTTGTGCACAAGAGCCCATTCATTTGAATGGACTCCCATGCCCCAGGAAGAAGCCTCTGCACTACTTGGCATATCGCAGCCCGCATGGGATCGAGGTTCCCAGTGCGGTTGTGATTTCCAGTGCAGGTGGCGTGTTATTAGAATTAATGACACCCCCCCCCTCCCCTGCGGGACTCGCATTCCTCTATGTGGGTGGTGTGGCTGCAGCTATTTGTGCGGGTCCCGCAGCCGCACCACCCGCACAGGTGTGATCTGAGCATTAAGCATGCTTTTAATGCTGTGGAACCTAAGGGGTTAATCCTATACATTGTGTAAAAATGCTGTTTGATCCTGTCTTCTCTGATCCTCTCCCCCTTTTACCTCCTGATAAAACATAAGGTGTGTATTGCTAGAAAGGTGTTTTTTTTTTTTTTTTCTTGGGAGAGTGCATGTGATCAGCACAGGGCCAATCAGCACTGTCCAGACAGAGGTTAGGGGTTCTGCATCCTCCTAGAGCAGAATGAAAACTCCTCCTACAAGCTTTAACGTGATCTGCTGGACACTGATAGAAGTTGCAAGACTGCTTTATATACTGTTGATGAGAAGAGGCATTTAGCAGTTTATATTTACTAAAATAATTGCACTTCCTTATTTTGTGTACTGTGGGAGACCGGATATAGTGAGTGCGGGGTCCGGGGAGACCGGATATAGTGAGTGCGGGGTCCGGGGAGACCGGATATAGTGAGTGCGGGGTCCGGGGAGACGGGATATAGTGAGTGCGGGGTCCGGGGAGACGGGATATAGTGAGTGCGGGGTCCGGGGAGACGGGATATAGTGAGTGCGGGGTCCGGGGAGACGGGATATAGTGAGTGCGGGGTCCGGGGAGACGGGATATAGTGAGTGCGGGGTCCGGGGAGACGGGATATAGTGAGTGCGGGGTCCGGGGAGACGGGATATAGTGAGTGCGGGGTCCGGGGAGACGGGATATAGTGAGTGCGGGGTCCGGGGAGACGGGATATAGTGAGTGCGGGGTCCGGGGAGACGGGATATAGTGAGTGCGGGGTCCGGGGAGACGGGATATAGTGAGTGCGGGGTCCGGGGAGACGGGATATAGTGAGTGCGGGGTCCGGGGAGACGGGATATAGTGAGTGCGGGGTCCGGGGAGACGGGATATAGTGAGTGCGGGGTCCGGGGAGACGGGATATAGTGAGTGCGGGGTCCGGGGAGACGGGATATAGTGAGTGCGGGGTCCGGGGAGACGGGATATAGTGAGTGCGGGGTCCGGGGAGACGGGATATAGTGAGTGCGGGGTCCGGGGAGACGGGATATAGTGAGTGCGGGGTCCGGGGAGACGGGATATAGTGAGTGCGGGGTCCGGGGAGACGGGATATAGTGAGTGCGGGGAGACGGGATATAGTGAGTGCGGGGAGACGGGATATAGTGAGTGCGGGGAGACGGGATATAGTGAGTGCGGGGAGACGGGATATAGTGAGTGCGGGGAGACGGGATATAGTGAGTGCGGGGTCCGGGGAGACCGGATATAGTGAGTGCGGGGTCCGGGGTTTAGTAACACTTTAAGTGGTATTAAATAATAAACTGTCCTGCCAAGCAAGCACCCAGTGGGGTGTATTTTATTTATTCAGTTTCTCCTGCAAGTCAATACTAAACTGGTACAGCGAGACAGATTTCCTATTATAGCTCCACTTCATTGATAGTTTCCTCCTTCTGCAAAGTATTGCCACGACAGAATAAATCCTGGCCCTGACCGCACTCCTTCTTTGTGTGTCTTTTTTCATTTAAAATGTGTAATGTTTAGCGATGCTAAATCTGTTGCAGTCCTTTGCATATCTCTCTCAGTTGGATTCCAATCTCTGGGGTTACAAACACAATAATACTTCAGTAAGCGAGAGGCTGTCTATATTGTGTCTAACTGTGTTGCTAATATGTTTGATAAATGTACCCCATTGTGTCAGCTGTTAACAAGATGTGTTCTTAGTTGAAGGATAAATACAAATATATATACTCCTTTAATTCTGCAAAAGTTACACAGATGATTTCCCCTCTGCCCTTATTCATCTTCCACTCATCAGTGGTTCTTTTCTTCTGCAGATCTTGGTGACGGGCAGCCGTGCCTTGCTTCTAAAGCAGTGGTGTTGGGAGGATGGTACTTGCTCCCGCACCTGGAAGGCCATTCATACAGCACCGGTCGCAAGTATGACCTTTGACCCCACCTCCACTTTGCTGGTTACAGGTGATTTCTCTGCTTTTCTTTTTATCAAGATGTACACTGATATTCTTCTCTAAGCCCTGCTTCTCACCAACGCCATTTGTCATGTGATTTTGAACTGTCAAATCGCATGACAAGTCGCACCCTATTTGCGGGAATAGAACCGTTCAAATTGTTGTGACTCAGAATAAGGTTCCCTCAATCATTTTCCTGAGATTTTATTGTGGCTTGCGTTGACTTCTGTTAAGTTGCATACCGCAGTGAAATCAAAACGTCCAAAACGCACAGATCTGTGGTTTTGAAATTGAGCTGAAGTAGCGTGATTTCAAAGCCGCACTGATGTGCACAGGGCTAAGGTGAGCCTTTGAAAACCATGTTAGCACCCCTCGCCCCTTCCTGCTGATATTTTCATCATGTACCCCTGATTTTCATTTGCTATTTCAGAGCCCAATACTTTCAGGTATGGAGGAACATGTGACAACCTCCCAGGAAACTTTGCTTGGCCCTGAGCGTACAATCAACACACAATTAGGAGGAAGAAAAGTAGCCGTCCACCCAACCTGACCCCTAAGCAATATTTGAAAAGCGCAGATTATGACATCTCAATAGTTCCCATGTCAGAACTAGAAAGAAATTAGGATTTATCTATGGTCCCATCTTTAGCATGTCCTAGCACTAGGGATTTTGATTATTGGCGTTTGTATCTCAGCTGTGATCATTCAGTGTTGTGGGCGAGCACAGGCACACAACTCCACCCAGTGACTGCCATTGATCTTACAGCAGAGTGGGCACAGACCAGGGTTTATTTAGGGGTATGTGTTAGATCAGCTGTCTATACAAAATAATATTTTGTACTAACCAGAGCAGCCCTTAGATCCTAAGAGTCCTCATGTAAGAAAGTGACTGGACATTCAGTAGCCCACAGTCAGTGGATTTTTCCTTTAATTCGTTTACCACTTAATAGAAACCGGTTTATTGGGTAAACACAGACTTTCAGGCAGTTGGAATCATTACATTACTTTCAGCAAAAACATTTCATTCTGGGGTTTCACATTTTAGATTTTAAGGATGCTTTTGCTGTTTTCTCAAGACTGCATATTTTGTCTTTATCTACAGGAGGATGTGATAGCACCATCAAGATTTGGGATATCCTCAAGCAGTACTGCACCCATAACTTGAAGGGGTCATCTGGAGTTGTCCAGTAAGTTTTTTTTTTTTATTTTTTTTTATTTTGAGGTTGTGGAAAATTTTACAGTTGCCTATAATACTTTAGGGATTTTTTTTTGCTTTTAACTTTTTGTTGGGTCCTTAGTGACCTTTCCAGAATGGGTTACAAAGAGGCCTCCAGAATCAGACAGAATCATTTTATCCTGAGCATAGAGAAGAAAAGGATGTTCTGTCACTGATATGCTGGAGCTTTATTTTAACCTCTTGGCACCGGCCAAGCGCAAATGTGCAGCCTCCCTGTGTCTGGGCCTAGACGCCGAGCAGCCGCACATTTGTGTTCTATTAAAAAAAAAAAAGTGCTGAGAGCGTGCGCCCTGCATGCTCCCAGCACACATATCCGGTACTCATGGAAAGGTACCGATCTCCTCTTTCGATCGGGACCTTTCCTGATCATGTCATGGCGGTCACATGACCCTAAGCCCCGCCCCCGGCTTCTGAAACCCTTAAAGGGCCGGGAGGCACCGGCGCCAAGGGGTTAAGAAGCATTAGGCAGTCCTGATTTTCATACTCTGAAGTTACTGTTATAACTTGTTTGCTTGAAATTTGTCAATCTCTAACTAAACATGGTGGTCTGACTGTCTTGTTAATGGTTTGTTTTTTGCTGAAAACCAACACATTGAATGGTGGGAATTATGTGTACATTTCCAGAATATCTTCTAATTTAGTCATTGATGCTTTGACATTGCTCCTGATTGCATTGCCTGCTTTTTTGTTCTTACAGTTTGGTCCAGTTCCATCCTGACATGTCCCGATTGCAGCTGTTCTCCTCCAGCATGGATTATAAGATCCGAATCTGGGATTTGAAGTCCAGCAAGTGTGTGTCTATACTAGAGGCCCACTACAGTGCTGTCACCTCCCTCTGCTTCTTCCCTGATGGGAACACCATGGTCAGGTAAGATACTTCTAATTGTATTTTTAATTATTAGACCTTATGATGAATTAAAGGAGGACTTCAGATTCTTTTAATTTTTTTTTTTTTTACGTCACCAGCTACAAATACTGTGGCTGCTGACTTTTAAGAATCAGGTTCCTGGGGTCCAGTGCTGTCTTCCTGTAGACAGTTTATCTTACTGCTGCAGGTTCATGGAGCCACCATCTTGGATACTAGCAGTTTATCTTACTGCTGCGGGTGCATGGAGCCACCATCTTGGATACTAGCAGTTTATCTTACTGCTGCGGGTCCATGGAGCCACCATCTTGGATACAGGAGCTAGCAGTGGCTTCTGGAGGAACTACAGCCAGCTCCCCGACTGCACATGCATGAGCATACCTGGCACTTTGTGAATGGTCCTGCAGGACGTCATTCTCACTTAGCTGGATGTGGAAGTGGGTAAAAAACCTTTAACCCCGTACAGGCTGAGAGGGGGGAGGGAACCAGCGGGACTTCACTTTTTGATTGCAGTTATGCTTTTAAGTACCAAGAGCAATACTAGATGGTAAACCAGAGCAACCGGTCAGCAGACAATATGTCAAAGGGAGAAGATCCCCCGCCCGCTGTTACAATAAGAGTGGCATCGGGGAAGGGGAGACTGCATGAGCTGGAACATGTTACATGTTCCACCATAAATACAAGTGAAATATGTAGCATGTTCCAAAACGTGAACTTATCTTGTAAAGTGTATGTAAGCCCTGACAATGAACTTCTCTTATTTCCTCCCTGCCGCTCCATAACTAAGCAGAGGTTATTCATCTGTAATTACAATTAGATTTTTTTTTTTTTCAGCTCTGGAAGAGACAAAATTTGCACGGTGTGGGATTTGGAGACCAAAACCTCAAAAAGGACAGTGGCAGTGTATGAGGTAATGCAGGCTTGTATTCAGGCTGTGCTGGGAACTGGTACAGGGGACCTAACATGTTGTATATTGTGGAAGGTAGCAAGGAGTTTTCTTTCTTTATCATCAGATATTATTTGTCACAAAAACATTTTCTTGTATTAAGATGTATAGGTGGTTAGGGTCTCTTCTCTACTGAACCCCGGCAAAAGGCACTGGCACTCCTGTTACCTTTAAACTATCATCTAGGATCATGGCTGTTGGGAAAGGTGGTGATTGGGTAATGAGGATTGCAGTGATTTCTGTTATATAAGTGAAGCATTGCATGCCCATCTAAAAGAATGTTAGAGAAGCTTTCTCTGATTTATCTCCACCTTTAGAGAGTTCTATGTCTGCAGATGACTTTCTCAGACAGTAGAAAATAATTTATATTGCCAGACATGAATATGTCAGTAGAGCTAAAATGAAACTGCTAACAAGGTGGTTTTTGTTTGCTTGGATGCAGGGGCGGACTGACAACTCATGGGGCCCCGAGCAATAGGGGATCATTGGGCCCCTGTGTCCTTGCCCAAACTCAAAAAAGCCTATGAAAAAGGTACCAGGGGCATCTCATTGGGCCCCCTACTGACCCAGGGCCCTTGGGCAGTGCCCGAGTTTCCAAATGGTCAGTCCGCCGCTGCTTGGATGTGTTTAACTGGCTCCTGTCCAGCCTATTGTACAATGAAGGCTGTGCGGGACCGCTCTCATTTTGGGAGGCTGTCATCTGATGTCGTCTCATTCTTGCTACGCATGCATGCCCGGGGGGCGAGCAGCATGGTGATCAGTAGTGAAATGTGTCCCTTTGACACAACGCACCACCAATCAGGCTAAAGAGCCAATCACGTTGATCAGCTGTGTCCAATCACTGTCACTGTCTGAGGAATGGAAAGCCGATAACTGGATTTCCTGTGACAAGGACATTTACACTGATAATACGGGCACTGATCATCGGTGCCCTGATTATCAGTACAGCCCCATAAGTGCAGCATGTTAGTGCCCATCAGTGCAGCCTTATCAGAGCCTCTTCATCAGTGCACGTCAGTGAAGAAGAAAAATTACTCATTTGCAAAAATTTTACAACAGAAACATTATTTAGCAAAAAATAAAAACCCAATGGTGATTAAATACCACCAAAAGAAAGCTCTATCTGTCTCCAAAAAAATGATAAAAATCTAGACAATTGCACGGTCATGCAACACTGTACCCAAAGTATGACAGCACGTAAAGCTGAAACGTGGCCTGGGCAGGAAGGGGGTGAAAGTGCCCGGTGTTGAAGTGGTTAAATGGCTAAAGAGCTTTAACATAGTTCTAAAGCCTAAAATTTTTTTTTTTTAACCTTAAAGTGGAACAAAATTTCTGCAGTTGTTTCCTGCGAACAGGCAGGTTTTTTTTTTTTTATTGGAGAAGAGGTATGCAATGTCTCTTCTGCAGTAAAATACACCTGCCTGCCTGTTTGCAGCATTCCCCACATGTAAACTGAGCTGCACATGTGCTGGCCTGATCCCTGTGTACTGGAATGACGGCCTCCTGTGCATGCGCAGGAGTGACATCATCCCACACTGGCCAATGAAGATGGCCGAAAACCAGCACACAGAAGAAGATGCCAGCTCCGTTGAGGAGCAGGGACCATTGGAGGAAAGGTAAGCATTGATGTATTTTCTGCCTAAAGGTAAAAAAAAAAAAAAACGCCCCAATGCCTGTCCTTGCCACTGCACCAGCACTATCACCGGCTCCAGCACTGCTCCCCTCACTTTTTGCTTTCACAAAAGAAACCGAGGACTACTGAGTCATAGGATCCTGCTGCCTACAGTGGTTTACCGAAGTTGTGTGTGTCTATAGGTGCACACAGCCCGGTGGGAGCCTGCACTCACAGTTGCCTCCTTAGCACTCGACTTGCTACAGAAGGACCCCCTAAGGAGGGAGTACCTAACAGCTCTGGGGGCTACCAGAAGAGAAGGCAAGTGAGTTTCTTGTCCAATATTGTTCACAGCAAGTATAACATCTTTTTTGTTTAAAAAAAATTTGCCTTTAACATCACTTAAAGTTTGCTATTTTTTTTTTACATTTATTGCAAAGAAAATATCTATGTTGTGTGTTTCAGAGTGTAGAGGTGGCATTGCTTCTTCCAGAATCCTCAGATGTGATTGGCAGAGAAGATAACACTGAGTCTCTCCTCTTTGTTACAGCTGGCAGTAAAGGTGAGCTACACTACTAAATAGGAAACATCCAGCATGTATGGGGAGGGAGCAAATGTGACTTTGTCTACATACATGTATAACTAAAGATGTTACATAGAAATTACATACAGTATGTTGATGAGATCAGTTACACTTTGGTGATCACATGCACATACAGTGGGGATCGAAAGTTTGGGCACCCCAGCTAAAAATTTGTATTAATGTGCATAAAGAAGCCAAGGAAAGATGGAAAAATCTCCAAAAGGCATCAAATTACAGATGAGACATTCTTATAATATGTCAACAAAAGTTAGATTTTATTTCCATCATTTACACTTTCAAAATAACAGAAAACAAAAAAATGGCGTCTGCAAAAGTTTGGGCACCCTGCAGAATTCATAGCATGCACTGCCCCCTTTGCCAAGCTGAGACCTGCCAGTGTCATGGATTGTTCTCAGTCATCGTCTGGGAAGACCAGGTGATGTCAATCTCAAAGGTTTTAAATGCCCAGACTCATCTGACCTTGCCCCAACAATCAGCACCATGGGTTCTTCTAAGCAGTTGTCTAGAAAACTGAAACTGAAAATAGTTGACGCTCACAAAGCTGGAGAAGGCTATAAGAAGATAGCAAAGCGTTTTCAGATGTCATATCCTCTGTTCGGAATGTAATTAAGAAATGGCAGTCATCAGGAACAGTGGAAGTTAAAGCAACATCTGGAAGACCAAGAAAAATATCAGACAGAACAGCTCGCAGGATTGTGAGAAAAACAATTCAAAACCCACGTTTGACTGCACGATCCCTCCAGAAAGATCTGGCAGACACTGGAGTTGTGGTACACTATTCCACTATAAAGAGATACTTGTACAAATATGGTCTTCATGGAAGAGTCATAAGAAGAAAACCTCTTCTACGTCCTCACCACAAAAATCATCGTTTGAACTTTGCAAATGAACATATAGACAAGCCTGATGCATTTTGGAAACAAGTTCTGTGGACCGATGAGGTTAAAATTGAACTTTTTGGCCGGAATGAGCAAAGGTACGTTTGGAGAAGAAGGGGCACAGAATTTAATGAAAAGAACCTCTGTCCAACTGTTAAGCATGGGGTTGGATCAATCATGCTTTGGGGTTGTGTTGCAGCCAGTGGCACAGGGAACATCTCACGAGTAGAAGGAAAAATGGATTCAATAAAATTTCAGCAAATTTTGGATGGTAACTTGATGCCATCTGTGAAAAAGCTGAAGTTAAAGAGAGGATGGCTTCTACAAATGGATAATGATCCTAAACACACCTCGAAATCCACGGGGGATTACATCAAGAGGCGTAAACTGAAGGTTTTGCCATGGCCTTCACAATCTCCTGACCTCAACATAATTGAAAATCTATGGATAGACCTTAAAAGAGCCGTGCGTGACAGACAGCCCAGAAATCACAAAGAACTGGAATACTTTTGTAAGGAAGAATGGGCAAAGATACCTCAAACAAGAATTGAAAGACTCTTGGCTGGCTACAAAAAGCGTTTACAAGCTGTGATACTTGCCAAAGGGTGCAGTACAAGATATTAACTCTGCAGGGTGCCCAAACTTTTGTAGACGCCGTTTTTTTGTTTTCTGTTATTTTGAAAGTGTAAATGATGGAAATAAAATCTAACTTTTGTTGACATATTATAAGAATGTCTAATCTGTAATTTGATGCCTTTTGGAGATTTTTCCATCTTATCTTGGCTTCTTTATGCACATTAATACAAATTTTTAGCTGGGGTGCCCAAACTTTCGATCCCCACTGTACATACTCCACTTTCTCTTTGCTGTCTGTTCAGGTTCTCTTTTAAAGTCTTAATTTTTTGTAGTTTTCGGTAAAGTATATAGAAATAGTGAATGTGTAGAAAAAAATCTATGGAATACCTTAATATTTTTAGATGAGCACCAGCAGCAGCCTAAACATCACCTCCCCTGAGAGCTAGCTACAGAATGGACCTCTTCTGTTTGTATGAATGCAGCAGTTTGATAAATCCCCAATGAGTCAAACCCATAGCCCTTCATGTAACAAAGCTCATGGTCTCCACTAATTTGCACAGCTCTGACTCTGGTGGGGGGCATGTTGGCCTGCTGCAAGAGAGACCATTGCTTCCACCCAGAGAGCAACAGTCCTCTGCAGCTGAATGTCAGGGGAGTAGACTGCTGCAGGGATGCTAATAAAGAATAGTAAGAAATATATCATTGTTTATTCTTGCACTTTCATTTAAGCACATTTTAATAAAGAAGCTGAGAATTTTCACACAATAAACTATGAATATTCACTTCAGTTATCTGGTCATGTGAAAAGCAGATTCTTGCTGCTTCAATCCTCATACCTAATGATGGGCATATGAAAAAAGTAAACAGGAATTTACTCTTCACATGGCTGAATAATTGAAGTACAAATTCACACAGTAATGTGCAAAGATTCTTAAAGCGGAGTTCCACTCACCCTGTCAAAAATTAAAAGTCAGCAGCTAAAAAACTGTAGCTGCTGACGTTTAAAAAACAGCCACTTACCTGTCCCTCGGTCCCGCGGTGTGTCCCCCGCAGCCCGTTTCACCGGCCGTCCTGTATTCCAGGAGGCCGGCATCTTCAATGTTGGCACCTGGCTGTGATAGCTTGCGGCTTCACAGACGGGTACCCACTGCGCATGCGTGAGTAGCGCTGCGCTTCATGAATGGTCCTGTAGTCTTCTGGGACCTGTCAGGTGTCCCAAAACACTACAGGGAGGGAGGACACCTTCCGATTGCCTAGGCGAATCGGAAGTGGGAGTGGGTACCTGTCAAATTTGGGTACCCGCTCCCCCCCCCCCCTTGCCTCCCAAAGGTGCCAATCCTTAATGGGGAGTGGGGGAGCAGTCCTTAAAGCGGAACTTCCCCTTTTGGGTGGAGCTCTGCTTTAACTCCTTTAGTAAATCCACCACAATGTATTTTTCATACCATACCTAAAAGCCTTATTTAGACTTGCTTGGGCACAATTAATGTTTCTAGACATTCCCTATGACAAAGCAGATCTTCACTTTTTGAGTTCCAATTGCTTCTAATGTCACCCATTGTTCAATGACAGGTATCTTGCGGTTGTGGGATGCGACCACCTCTAGGTGTGTGTACAGTCAGAGCTTGCCTCACACCAGCAAGAAAGTGTCAGAGGAAGAAGGGGATGAGCACAGCCTGATTCATTGCCTGCTCCTACCCAATCAGAAGAAGGTTGTCACCGTCACAGCAGAACACAATATCCTGATTTATGATCTTCAGGACCTCCAGCTAAAGAAACAGGTACAGCCACCTACTTAGAGCGGAATAGTTTATCATTGTCTTCCTTTATAAAAACAAAATTCTACCAAGATTTTAAACAACTTCACAAAATGCTATTTCTAACCTACTTGTACTGCATAATAAGAAAAACAACCCTTGTAATATCAGAAAACCTGAAACTATTTCTGTGAAAGTTATATATTTTTTTACTGCTCCTAAACCCAACAACAAAAATATAATAGTTTTCTAGTCCTGAAAGTGTAAGTTCACCTTTCCACAAAAAGCGAAAAGGTGAACACCATACACTTCTGACCTACCCCCAAGAACCAACGACCGACTCCTCAAGATCCTTACCTTCATGGATGATTGGCTGTCATGGACCACACAGCTGAAGCAGGGGTCTGGTGATCTGAGAGCTGCAGCCGCCTTCTGGGACAGATTGGAGTGATTTTGATTGGTTACGTGACCACATTGACCATTTGGAGTCACCCTGACTCATCCTAGGTAAGAAGACCATGGCTTTCAAATCACCGGACCCCTGCACCAGTTGCGTGGACAGTGAATGGTAATCTTCCATGGAGGTAAGTGCAACAGGGATGAGGAGGGTATACCATGTTAGTTCACACCTGAACTTGTACTTTAATTTTGTGGCTGCTTTAGTTTTCTTTTTCAGGCTATTTTTTCCGTATTTCTACGTAGTGATGCTGCCGGTAATACACTCTCAGTCCTAGGATGACCACGCTCAATCACTGGACTGCAGAACACCTTTCCCTCACCTCTTTGCTTTAACATGGGGTAAATGTTTTGTACTCCTAAGAAAGAGTTGGGGACATTCACTGATAACTGTGCAGAGTGGACAGGCAGTTCGCTCACAAGATATCTGTTAATTTCTGCTAGAAATCCTGTGCGCTGATAGCTTGCTGTGCACTCTACCTGTGCCGACTGTTATCACTGACCCCCGGTTCACATATATGCAGCCGCGCTTTGCATGGGCACTAGAGCCCATTCATTTGAATGGACTCCCGTGCCCCAGGACACGCAGGGAAGAAGTCCCTACACTACTTTGGAAAACACAGCCCACACAGGAACCTCGGTTCCCAGTACGGTTGCATTTTCCAGTGTGGGGGCGTGCCATTAGAAGTAATGGCACCCGCCCGCGGGTCCGCAATTCTCTGTGCGGGTGGTGCGGCTGCACGGATTTTCACACAGATGCACAGATGTGAACCTAGGGTTAGTATTGTTCATTTTATTCTATGGATTCCACAGACTTTGCGTATTGATTCAGACACAGTTTATACCTGCCCTTCTTTACCAGAGAAAAATTCTATTGTTGGACTAGAGGGGACTTTTTCTTTAAGAGGCAGCTTTGGGTGAACACTGGCAGTTTAAAGTGGTTGTAAACCCTCCCATATATCCAGTGAAGTGACTGGCCTCAGGTGATCCACAGAGATGAAACAAATCCTCCTACATGAGTTGTACCTGTTTATCTGCAGTCCTCTCTTCTCTACACCCATTCATAGTCCTGAATTTATAAAGCTTGTCTGAGAGTTCAGGAAAAGGGGACGGAAAGCTGCAGTTACACTCTGCAGAGCTCTGAAAGCTGATTGGAGGGAAGGGACAACTCCCCCCCTCCACACATCTCACAGGAACAGAGCTGAGGCTGTCAATCTGGTGGAAATCCCTTCCCTGTCACCTTTTTTCTCTTGGTGTCAGGAAAACTTTTCAAAAGTGATTTATGCTGATACAGTAATGAAGCAGCAGTCAGAAACAACACTTAGTGCTCTGGATAGAGACAAGTACACACTACAGAGGGATATGCTTTGTTCATATTTCATGTCTGAGGTTTATAACCACTTTAAACCAGGCTGATTGGAGGGAAGGGACACCCCCCCCCCCTCTCCTCACATCTCACAGGAACAGAGCTGAGGCTGTCAATCTGGTGGAAATCCCTCCCCTGTCACCATTTTTCTCTTGGTGTCAGGAAAACTTTTCAAAAGCGATTCATGCTGACAGAGTAACGAAGCAGCAGTGAGAAACAACACTTAGTGTTCTAGATAGAGACAAATACACACTACAGGGGGATATGCTTTGTTCATATTTCATGTCTGCGGTTTATAACCACTTTAAACCAGGCTTTCTTTGTTTATTTTCTGGCTTCCTCACTGTCTTCCACTCTTTCAGCTTTAGGCTCTTCTCCAGGCTGCCCTCTACCCTGAATCGCCCATTCTACCCATATTAAACCCTCATAAAGCAAGTGACCTATATTATAAATTAACCTGTTGTAATCCAGTTTGCAGGCTACAACGATGAAGTCCTGGATGTGAAATTCTTGGGCCCATCCAATTCTCATGTTGTGGTCGCTACAAACAGCCCCCAAATTAAAGTGTTCGAGCTGGCAACATCCAACTGCCAAATCCTGTACGGCCACACAGGTAGGAGCTGTTATTTTTCTTGAAGTCTTAACTAGTATTGGGAAATATTGTGCAAATACAAAAAAAGTGTATTCGTTCTTGAATCTTGGTCTCCTGTATGTATTTCTTTCAGATCTTTTCAGTAATCCAGCATAAAACTTTTGTAGTGTGCAGGAGTTTCCTGTAATAAAGACCGCTCACTGCTGCTGTCTCTCTTTGTTCAAAGTGACTGGTCTTGTCTCCACCCCTTTCTGTAGTTTTCTGCAGGCAGCCCGTAGTGGGTGGGGCCTGCTGGGTCCTTTTCACAGCTCTGCACAGGCTATGTACAGCACAGTGATGTCACTGCTACTTTTATTTATTTTCCTGCTATTATATGTGTTTGCAAAGTTCTTTAGTGTACACAGAATTTTTTGGCCAGAATTCAGCTTTAACCACTTCATGTCCGGACACTTTTACCCCCCTCCTGTCAAGGCCAATTTTCAGCTTTCAGAGCTGTCACACTTTGAATGACAATTGTGCGGTCATGCAACACTGTACCCATATGAATTTTTTAGCATTTTTTGAGACGGATAAAACTTTATTTTGGTGGTATTTATTCACCACTGGAATTTTTATTTTTTCGCTATATAAATGAAAGTCCAAAAATTTTGAAAAAAAGTGTTTTTCTTATAAAATTTTGCAAATCTTTCTTCATAAATCTTGGCCAAAATGTATTCAGTTATCTTTTTAGTAAAAAAAAAATAACCCAAATTAGTTTATAAACAAAAATTATAATTTTTCTAAAAAACTTGTTTACATTTTTATTTTTATTTTTTTATATTATTTTTTTTTTTCTTTACATACTGTCACCCTAGCAGTACAGTGTCATTATAGTGACACTGTACTACTTGTGGGGGTGAAGATTTTTTTTTTTTTTTTTTTTTTACCCTGATTGCTTTTACACCCATAAAGGCTGTAAAAGCAATCATTTCTCCTTCTCTCTGGCTGCATTCTTTCAGCTGTTGAGAAATACTGTGTGAGCTGTGATTGGTCACAGCTTGTCAGCTGTTGTGAATAGCCTTGTACTATGTGATCTCTGTGATCATTCAGATTTCACACGTAGTAAGCAATGATGTCAAAAGTGACATCTTGCTTACCCCTATTCATGTGATCACTGATTGGCCAATCAGTGATCACATGATCGGGACCTCACACAGAGGTCCAGTACAGCAAATTAGTGTTCACGGTGCCACGCGCTCCCAGGGGGCGCACATAATTCAAAGTGGCGGGCGCCATTTATGAACGGCAACCCTCCCCTGCACTGCCACTGTCTGGCCATTTATATACAGCAGCCGGACGGGAAGTGGTTAACTTCTTCATGACCAAAAGTTGTTGAAGCCTTTGTAGTCACAGCACTTTTGACAATTTATTTAGCGCTTTGTTTTTAATAAACACCCTTCATATATTCATGGATAGAAGCAGACACAAGGGGAAGGGTAGGAACCTCAAGTTTTTATTCTCTGTCCCTGCCCTATATATTTGTTGAACTGAAAGTGAGAGAAAATCAAAAATTTGGGTTGTCACTAGAACAGGAATAAAGGGGTTATCTTTCTGTTTCTATATTTTTAAATGAAGTTTTGAAGAGGAATACAACCAAAATATAATATGGCATAGTGCTAAAAGTAAAGGGAACGTCATCTGCTGAAAGGCAAAACGTTTCATTGGTGACAACTGTTCTAAGAGGGGAATTCCCTCACATTGGAGAGATTTCTTCTAACTTATGGTCATGTCTACATGTCAGGAAGTGGAGGAACATCTCTTCAATATAGCAGATATGGCACATATAATGTGGCAGGAATTTTAACCATTCCTAAGGCTACGTTCACACTAGCTTCGTCAGCAGGTGTCAGACAGGCATTTGGAAAGCGTTTTTAATTGTGTACTGTGAAAGATCAGATATAATGAATGCAGGATCCTGGGTTTGGTAACACTTTGATGCAGAACTCAAAGTCCCGCTTTCAAAACTTCAAACAAGCACGCTGTTTATTGTAGAAGAGGCATGCATTGTCTATTCTGCATTAAAATAAAATAAGTTCCTGCTCAGTCTGCTTTGGAATGTACACTTGGCTCTGCAAGCGCAGCTCAGTGTACATTCCAGCACAGCACCTGTGTGTTGGGATGACTGCGCTTTTCCCGTGACGGCCAATTAAGACCACCACAGTCCGGCACCTGAAAGAAGCCAGGTAGACGACGCCGGTGCTGTGAGGGGCCTCAGACTGTTGAAGGATAGGCAAGTATTGTGCAGTTTAGTTCTCCTTTGTTGATGACAGGGTCTCTTTAAATTACAGCAGAATAGTAAATGACTAATACAGGTGCAAGGACGGTGCAGTATATGTTTGATATTTGATAAGGCTTGCTAATTGCTCTCATTGATGATTATGTTTTCTAGAAACTGTTCTGGCGCTTGACGTGTTTAAGAAAGGGCTCCTGTTTGTCAGCTGTGCTAAGGTAAGTTCCCTACCCTTAGTAGGAATTACAGCCGATAATTTTGATTGTAAAGGGAATAAGCTACAAGAAAGGTTAGATAATAAAAATATTTCTAACTTTACAAAGGACAGAAGCTGTGCCCAAAAAAAAAAAGAGTAAAGTGCTAGTCAGCAGAAATGCATGTAGGCCCCATGCAGCAAATCTTTTCCCCAGTGCGGACTTACCATGCCTTGTTCTGAGCCAGGTCTCTGTGAAGAGGCAGTCATCTTGGCCAGGGGCGGACTGACAACTCATGGGGCCCCCGGGCAATAAGGGATCATGGGGCCCCTGTGTCCTTGCCCAAATTTCAAAAAAGCCTATGAAAAAGGTACCAGGGGCATCTCATGGGGCCCCCTACTGACCCCCGGCCCTTGGACAGTGCCCGAGTTTCCAAATGGTCAGTCCGACCCTGATCTTGGCAGAAGCAGAGCTTTGCTTCCTCATGCAAGAGCTGCCCCCCTGATGATTGGTGGGGTAATGATCTAGAATGGGGGTCAGCCAGTAGATTGCGGTCAGGTGACTGGTAGATCTCAGTCAGGGCTTATTGGCCCACCATTCCAGAGCATTAAACAGAGTGCAATGCACAGGGACTACTTGTAAAGTTGGAGCTGTAGTAGGGAGCAAGAGCCGCATATTCTGCGGGTTTGCTGCATTTCTGAAAACGCCATAAACTTTTGAATGCAGGAGTCTTTGTGCGCTCTCAGAAAGTGCTCCACAACTGCAGGATATAATAAAGTCTATGACAAAGCATAACTAACCCAGGAAAGTTGCAGGTAAACCGCAGCACGTCAGTGTGAAAGCAGCCTTGTATGGGTTCATTTACATTGGCAGTTTAGGGGGTGGTGAAACTCCATAGTTAAGACCCCTGCCCCAAACTCACCCGCTTTAGCTGCAGTGGCCAGGGGTGTACACATGTCATAGATGCAGCAGGAACTATACGCTCCGTCATGGTTGGTGGGTGTAGCACCTTCCAAGCATGACCCATTCAAGTGAAGGAGTCTGCTCTGCAAGTGCCCTGCAGTCGTGTGCAGTACAGCAAACAAGACGTTAAGGCAGGCAACTTTGTGTTGCTTTCTCACCACCTGCTTTAACCCCTTGGACCCGCAGAACCGTGCAGTTGCCGAGTGCTTGCAGAGTAACCCCATTTACTTGAATGGTTCACAATTGGCAGGTGATAGCACCTCCAAAAACTACAGGGTGTTTAATTCCTGCTGCAGCATGTGTACACCTTTTGGCTGCTGCCTCGGCAGCTAAAGGGGCTAAGGATCTGGAGCTGTAAAGCCACGATTAAACTGCAGGGTTTTACCACCCCCAACTTTACGTGAACAAGCCCTAAGGGTGCTGCTGTCAAATGCAACTAATGGCTCATTTAAAAGTGCAACAGGCACTATTGCTGCTCTAAAAAAGTGATCCAAGGGTGTTTGACAGGTGGTGAGGAGGTGATATGTTGCCTCCTCACCACCTGTTTTAAACGCTTGATTTCCATGCAATGCATGCGATTGCGACACGGTAGTACGGCAAGTAATGGCTTAAATCAGGTGTGAGGTGGCAACACCGTGCCCGGTGATCTTTGACTTCTCCCATGTTGTTCAGGTAGATCTCCACCTCTGTAAGGTTGCCTACTCCTGATCTAGAAGAGACAGGAGTGGTGGAAAAATGAATGATAGAAACGGGGAAGTCCTTGTACTGCAGGTCCTCTGGTACAGCTCCTGCAAGGGGAACAGTGGGCAGCACAGTAGTGGCATCACCAATTTTCACTTTAAATCTAGCAGTCATGGGGAGCAGTGCCTTAGATGATCACACACAGTAGAGGTACAGTTATAGCAATTAATTTTTGATCCTTTGCACTTCATATTTAGTAAAGTAAGCAAAGTCAAACTTTTTAGACTATTGGCTGCATGCATGTTGCATGTCATTGACTCACTAGGAAATGAAAACAGGATCTGGATGACAGCCCCAGCAATGGCAGCTCCTACACCACCCTCCCCACAGGTTTACATTAGTGTGCAGCTCCATAGCAGTGCTTATTACTTGCAGAAAGAAGTGCTTTATAGGGTTAATTAATGTTACTTCCACCTCCAGTTCATCCCCTTTGTTTTAGCTCACAGTTCTTTGGCAAAAACTAGTATATCCCTTAGACCAGCCTTTCTCAACCAGGGTACCTTGAGGTTTCTTCAGGGGTGCCTTGGCCATATGTCTAAAAATTGCCCAAAACTTGTATATAAGCCAGCGGGTGGAACAAGCCTGACTTTTAGTTACACAAAGCCACAGGTCTTCATTGTGCACCATTACCACCTTCTAGCCGCCGGCGTCCTGACACCCAATGACATCATCAGTTGATAAGGAGGATGTCAGTTGCCTGCACAGCATCCTAGTTTGACCCTTGCTTGTCCTTTCTATCAGTGCCGGGGTCTAATTAGCTCAGTGATGGAGGAAAAATTGAGGGAGAAGAGAAACACAGAGAATACTACTCAGTACCAGGGTGCAAAAGTGTTTGCTTTGGAAGAATAAATCACCTCTAATGTTGGATGTTCTACATGTGTGGATGTTGCTGCATTATATAAACCTATTATAATAGTTTTTCAAATTTTATAATGGGGGCCCTTTTAAAATGGACAGTCTTGAGGCACCCCATTTTAGAATGGGGTGCCTGAAGACTATCCATAATTTTAAAGGGTGCCACAGGACTGCCCATAATTTTAAAGGGTGCCTCGGGACTGCCCATAATTTTAAAGGGTGCCTTGACTGAAAAAAGGGTGAGAAACACTGCCTTAGACTGTAGCGTGTTGCCAGTACCAGACAATCAGATTGATGGTCATATGCTGGCGATAACAGCAGCTTTGGCCAGCACACTGTTTTCGATGATCTTTTTAAAATTTAGTTCCCTGAGTAAAAATAAAAACCCTCCTTTAACCACTTGCCTACCAGGCACTTATACCCCCTTATTTACCAGGCCAATTTTCAGCTTTCAGCGCTGCTGCACTTTGATTGACAATTGCGCGGTCATGCAACATTGTACCCATATGAAATTTTGATCATTTTTTTCTCACAAATAGAGCTTTCTTTTGGTGGTATTTAATCGCCACTGGGCGCTTTAATTTTTGCGCTATAAGTTAAAAAAGTGCAAAAAATTTGAAAAAAAAAAAAAAAGTTTCTTTGTTTCTATTATAAATTTTTTCAAACAGGTATTTTTTCTCCTTCACTGATGTGCGTTGATGAGGCAGCACTGATAGGCGGCACTGATAGGCAGCACTAAAGGGCACTGATAGGCAGTACTAATGAGGTGGCACGGATAGGCGGCACTGATAGACAGCACTAATGAGGTGTCACGGATAGGCGGCACTAATATGCAGCACTGATAGGCGGCACTGATAGGTGACACTGATGATGGGTACTGATAGACGGCACTGCCTGGCATCACTGCTGGGCACTGACTGGCGGCACTGACTGGCACAACCCCTGGGCACTGACTGGTGGCACTGACTGGCAGCACTGCTGGGCTGCACTGGTGGGTGGCACTGGTGGGCAGCACTGGTGGGTGGGCACAGGTGGGTGGCACTGGTGGGCACAGGTGGGTGGGCACAGGTGGGTGGCACTGCTGGGCACTGGTAGGTGGCACTTCTGGGCACAGGTGTGTGACACTGCAGAGTGGCACAGGTGGGTGCACTGCTGGGCACAGGTGGGTGCACTGCTGGGCACAGGTGGGTGATCTGCTGGGCACAGGTGGGCGGAGCTAGTGGGCGCACTGCTGGGCACAGGTGGGCGGAACTTGCAGGTGGCATTGCTGGGCACCGATCATCAGGGCACTGATCATCAGTGCCCTGATGATCGGTGCCGATCCCTGCTCTGACAACTGCCGGTTCTCGGCAGTACTTTCCTCACGATCTGACAGCGTGAGGAAAGTGCAGCCGAGAACCGGCACTTGCATTTCCCTGTGATCAGCGTGTCATTGGACACCGCTGATCACGTGGTAAAAGGCCGGTATGATTGGCTTTTTACCACATCACGTGATCAGCTGTGTCCGTAGGACACAGCGATCACGGAGATCGCCGGGTGCGCGCAGGAGAGCGCGTTCTGGGAGGACGTCATATGACGTCCACTCAGAACTGGCCGGCCGCAGTTTAGCCGTCATTCGGCTATCTGCGGTCGGCAACTAGTTAAGAAAACCTGTACCAGAGAATACATAGTGGTCATCCTCTTTTAAAGCCCTCTTTATGATAATACTAGGTAGCTTGCTGTCATGCTGATTTAATTTTTTCAATACTTCCTATGTCCCTGGCCTGGAACAAGTATGCTTTTACATTGCCTTGACTGCCTGCACATGCTAGGTCAATGACTCAGTACTGAAGCCAAAGAAGTAGGCCTGACTGTGAAACAATTAGAAGGAGATCAGTAATGTTCAGTCTTGTACTTCCTGCTCTAACACTTATTGTTTAGGAATTTAGAGCAGTAAGCATAATGTGAAGGTTTAAAGCAACGCCTGTCTGTACCTTCCTGTTCTTGTAGGACAAAACTGTCAGAGTTTGGAAGATGTCTAAGGGAAAGGTGTCCTGTGTAGCCATGGGTGGAGGTCATGCTAATGGTGTTGGAGCAATCTCCTGTTCAAGGTAGGAATGAACAGTCTGTGAATTTTCTGTACAACAGTGGTGTGTTTCTGCCCATGCAAAGAATTACAGATCAGTTGAGCAGGTACTGAGCTAAATCCTCAAAACACTACATTGTATGTCACCCTTTCTGCCCTTGCTTCCTATCACTAACAACCCTCTTTTTCCACCAGGCCACAGGCGTTTTCTTGGTGGGTAGCTAAAGGACTCTCTCATGTTCAACACCTTTTAACCTTCAGGTCCTTTCCCACATGGGCCTCTCTTCGGGAGATCCATGACATCTCTCAGTTGGGGTTCTTCCGTTATCTTCCACTACAGCACTGGCTCACCTTACGTAGAACTTCCCCATATCCATTCCAGAAAACTGCCTTTGAACACATTTACCACCATTACCCTGGTTCCCTTAGGTCTTATCACTACCCTCTAAATGGTCTATGCTTCTCTGAATGGTCGTCTTTCTCATACTCCTCTATGTTACTCAATGGGAATGGAATCTGGCAGTTGAAATAGACCTAGAGGAGTGGAGCAGGGCCTGGTCTTCTGTAGCCAAATGCTCGTTTAACACAGCTACCTTGGAGGTGGCATCTAAAGGGATATTACATTGATACTGGGTCCCAGCCCGATGTATGTAAGGTGATATTACATTGATACTGCGTCCCAGCCCGATGTATGTAAGGTGATATTACATTGATACTGGGTCCCAGCCCGATGCATATAAGGTGATATTACATTGATACTGGGATCCAGCCCGATGCATATAAGGTGATATTACATTGATACTGGGATCCAGCCTGATGCATATAAGGTGATATTACATTGATACTGGGTCCCAGCCCGATCCATATAAGGTGATATTACATTGATACTGGGTCCCAGCCCGATGCATATAAGGTGATATTACATTGATACTGGGTCCCAGCCCGATGCCTATAAGGTAATATTACATTGATACTGGGTCCCAGCCCGATGCATGTAAGGTGATATTACATTGATACGGGGTCCCAGCCCGTATCGCCCATGCAAACGCATCCCGTAATGACCACTGCTTTCGGGGTTGTGGTCATTGAGGTGATATACATACGTGGTGGACATGCCCTAAATTGACTGACTGGGTTTTGGCCCCACATTTTTGGCCTGCTCTTTACCCTGTTTCATCTACCTATATGTAGAGAGGCCAAATTTGCCTTATTACAGAAACTTGCCTCCTATCTTTTTCTGTCAGCCATCAGGATGATAGCCCAAGCCTTAAAAAAAGCATCGGTCTCATTCCAGGAGGTGTGGAATCCTATGACGGTTCTGATGCCCAATGAACAGATGTCCAGTATCCAAAATAATTCTCAGGCAAAGTTCCTTTAAAATCCGGGAACCGTGTCTGGCGTACGACTTTCCCACTCTCCCTCCAGCTAGTTTGGACCTACTCTGATGGGCAGTCCCAGTGCTCTCGAGTCCTTATCCCTCTTCCTTCTTTCTGATTTCCCTCTGGTTTCTGGCTCTCTGGCCAACTCTTCTCCCCCCTGTTTCTTTCTGACTGCTTTACAGGAGTGCAACTTTTATCTTCGGTTGCCTCATCTTTCAACCTAGTCTTCTTTTTATCTCTGTTCGTCCTTCTACCCATTTATATCTACATGAGCTACAGATGGCGAACTCATGTGGGCCCGGATGGATCCTAAGGATGTCCCGCTATTGCAGAGGGGACCCTCCTGGCCCTCCACTCTCTGTAGCCAGCAGTGTGTATTAAGTTATTGCTGTTGTGTCAGTTTTTGATTGACATCCAATGCCTTTTGTTTGCTGTTTTTTGCTTTTATGCATGCTCACCTCCATTGCACATGCCTCTGCTAGCCCCTGCGTGGGCAAACTTATTGCTTACCTGTTTTTGTTAAAACCAAATAAACATTATTGAAATAAAAAACATTACATGGAAAGAGAAAACAGCTGACTCTGATTTGGCTGCACACTGTGAGCTTTTCATTGTGTTCATTATAATGAGCATCAAGTCAGATAGAGCCCATATCATTTACTGGTTGGACAGTGTGCACCATCTAGCACCCCTTACTAGCCTTGGCCGCCCTTTCATAACATAATAGGTTCACACTAGTGCAGGTTGTGCAGTTTGTGTGGAAACAGAAGCCTATTTATTTGAATGGGCTGCTGTGCCTGCGTTTCACGCAAAAAAAAAATAGTGCCTGCACCTTATCAATAACGCATCTGCAGGGAAACCACATGGTCTTTTATAGGACCCACTTTTGTTGCTGAGTGCATAATAGCATGGGGTTGGTAATCTCAGAGGTAAATGCATGCTGCAGACATGGCGCAGCATAGATATTGGTGCAGTGGTGGTAGCTGGTAAGAAAACACATCACTTTTGCCTGGTGGGGCCTCTTCAAAAAGCAAAACTTAGCACATGTGATAACTAATGTCCAGTGGTTTCATAGACATACATGCAGATAAGGTTCATAACTCACCTCTCTTGTATTTTATCAGATTGAAGGAGTCCTTCATAGTGAGTGGAAGTCAGGATCTAACTTTAAAGATATGGAAGCTCCCAGAATCCATTGCTTCCGTGAAAGTTAAAGGCCAGTTATCTGGGATGCAGAGCTTGCATGCAGCTTGTACGGAGAAGGCACATGATAAGGTGAGATGTCTGTACTGATTGGGTGTTTTTTGATACATATATATAAAATATATTGTGATTCACTTGATGTATGCAGAGTTATCAACCATGTGTTATCTTTTGAACACTTTGGGGTTGATTTACTAAAACTGGAGTGCAAAATCTGGTGCAACTCGGCTTCCAGGTTTTTTGCCAAAGCTTTATTGAACAAGCTGAAGTTAGAAGCTTAGTGATTGCTGTGCACAGCTGCACCAAATATTGCACTCTCTCAAGGCCAGAGTTTATTTTTGCTGTATACGTAGATGGGAGAAGCCATTTATACTCATTATAAATGCAGACTGTGCTGTATGCTTGGTAGTGCTGCACAATGTCTGTGCTTTATCCCTGCTTGGATGAAATTCCTCAGTCAGCTCTAGAAGAAATGGCTTATCCTTAAACTGATCTAAAGCCTGACTCTGGGTAGTGTGAATTTTAACCCTGCAGGTGGCGCTGTGTGTGAAACTTCCTGTGATGGCCACACATAATACTGGCCAGATGCAAGGGGTACCCATTTCATTTTGATGCACAGAGGTTAGAAGCAGATGGGGACCGCTCCTACTTTTGTGCGGTACATGTTACTCGTCTCGTCAACTAGCATTACCATAGTGAGTTGAGGCACTGGGTGGCCAAGGAGCTTGAAGATTCAAATGGTACCGCAGTAAGCCGACCTTGGCTAGCTGCTCCTTTGCCTCAGGCATTACACCTACATCCCACCTTTGGAAGTACCTTGACCCCTGGTACACCACATATATGCGGCTGAGCGGGCAGAGTTTTGCATGGGCAGGAGAGCCCATTCATTTGAATGGACTCCTGTGCCTGTGACACGCAGGGAAGAAGTCCCTGCACCTCTTCCGAAAACGCAACCCGCTCGGGAACCTCAGTTCCCAGTACGGTTGCTTTTTCCAGAACTAATGGCACCCGCCCACAGGTCCGCATTTCTCTGTGTGGGTGGTGCGGCTGCACGGATTTTCATGTGGATCCACAGCGCCACCACCCGCACAGATGTGATCCTAGGGTCAAGGTCTCTTGGAAAGCCTTCCGCAGCACTTCCATCTCTTCTGCTCCCTCCCCCACGATTCCTATTTTAGGCAACCCTGACTTTGCCCCAGGACTTGACAATAAATCTTTCTGTGTCTCAAAGTTAGCAGTTAAACTCATCTAACGGGCTTTCTGATGGGACTTTAACCTCTACGGACCTGACCAGTCTGGTGGATCCTCCCTTAGACTTCTGGGGAGGCATCCAACTCCAGAATTATTTCCGCTCGCTATCTCATACGCCAGGTATCAACTGCACCACTTTCAGCCTTTGAAGCATTGTGCCATAGGGGTGAACCGGTCTTTCATAGCCTTTCCTTGATCTGCTCATTTCTTGTCCAACCTGAGGCGGACTACACTCCCTCATTTCTCACTAAATGGGAGTTGGAACAGCGATTGTCCCTCACGACTGTGCAGAAGGAAACAATTTAGCATTTTGCTCAAAAATCGTCTATGGCCTCTAGGGTTCAAAAGACCTATTATAAACGTCTCACCAGATGGTACCAGGTCCTGACCAAACTCCACCGCATCTCCACGCAGATTTTCAAATGTTTGCTGGAGCTGCGGAGAAGAGACTGGCTACTTTCCCCATTTTTCTGGCAATGCCCCTATCTCCAGCTTTTTTGGCAGGGGGTAACTGGCATTATTAAGCAACTCACTGGTGTAGACCTCCATGATGACCCAGTGGCCTGCGTGCTGCATTTGTCAGGAAGACCCATCAAGAAATAGAAGACCTCTCAGCATTCAGTTGCTGAACATGGCAAAGGCCTGCATTCCGCTTTGTTGGAAGGATGTCAACCCCCCACATTGTCTCTGTGGTTCTCCAAGGTAAATGACCTTAGGGATATGGAGGGCTTCACAGCCACCCTGGATAATACTGAAGTGACCTTCCGGGAAACCTGGAGGCCTTGGCAAAACTTTGTCTTCACAGACATGTACCTAAATGAATTCTCCTTGCCTCAGTGAGCCAACCCCATCCTGGCTTCCTTTTGCCTCCCGGGAGAGGGTACCTGCCCCATCTTATTGATCTCATGCTTTTTCCTGACTGTTCTCCCTTCACGTCCCCCCCCCCCCCCCCCCGTCCCTTCTTTGTTTTCTACCTCTCCTTGGTCCCTTCCCTTCTTCCCTTCCTCTCTGCTTTTTTATCCCTCCCTATCCTGTTGAACCTCCCCATCGATGATTATAACTGGATGTTCTATATCCTGTCTGCCCTCATCTGGACCGAACACCTCAGTTTCGTAGTTGGCATCGCTTCCCCTGCAGACTTTCCATGCCGGGAACTCTAAATAAAAAATAAAAAAAAATAAAAAATAAAAAAAAAAGCTCACTTTTATTTTTCTACTTAATGCTTTTACTATAATGGTAACTATCATCACTAGACTCTTTCCTGCTGCTCTGGACATCCCTCTGGTTACAAATAATACGGTGTTTACACAGCCTCGTGCCTGTCCTACAATGGTAACGGCAGTCTGATCCACGCTGCTCGATGGCAATTGTATTCTTTTGTGTAATTTTCATATGACTTGCCTTTATTTGTAAACTGTTTTACTTTATTGTACAATAAAGGAATTACAAAATAAAACAAATAAAAAAAAAAAAAGCAGATGGGAATATCAATTTACAAATTAGATGTCTGAGATTGTTCCTGGGCAAAAGTTACATTGAGTGCCTGATAAATGAAGGTATTCGTTTTTGTTCCCTGTACGCAGGATATTAACAGCATTGCTGTATCTCCCAATGACAAGCTGATCGTCTCCGGCTCTCAAGACAAAACAGCCAAGCTGTGGTCAGCATCCGACCTATCCTTAATAGGGGTCTTCAGGGGACACAAGAGGGGCATCTGGTGTGTCCAATTTTCACCAGCAGACCAAATTGTAGCCACATCATCTGCAGACGGATCCCTGAAACTGTGGGGGCTGCAAGACTTCAGTTGCTTGAAGGTAATGATGATTTGTTTATGCAGTCTGTGCAGATAAAGGGGGGGGATCACCCTCCTAGTGTTAGTTTATTTACAAAATTGTACTGTGCCTGATGATCATTTCCCTGAACAGAAGTGCCCCGAGTTATTTGTTGCTTACCTAAAGATATGAATAAAGTTGGCGTGAATGTCTAACCAAAATTAACTGAAATCAACCATATATGTAGGAAGCAAAACTGAGAATGAACACGAGAGCTGTGCGCCTAACTACCCGCTCACAGAACCCCGTAAAAATGAACTTTTATGTAAACTGCAATAAAAGGTTAAAAAATAGCAATAATAATGAAAATAAAAAAAAAAAAAACATCAACAGGTAAGTGCTGGGAAAACTAGGAAGATACCTTCCAATGGAAACTTTTTTAACCACTTTCCTACTGGACACTTTTACCCCCTTTCTGTCCAGGCCAATTTTCAGCTTTCAGTGCTGTCTCAGTTTGACAATTGCGCGGTCATGCAACACTGTACCCATATAAAATTTTTATCATTTTTTTGTGACAGAGCTTTCTTTTGGTGGTATTTATTCATCTCTGGGATTTTTTATTTTTTGCTAAATAAACCAAAAACAGAAAATTTTGAAAAAAAAGTTTTTTCTTAGTTTTTGTTATAAATTTTTGTTAAGTGATTTTTCTCCTTCACTGATGTGCGCTAATGAGGCTGCAGTGATGGGCACTGATAGGCTGCACTGATAGGTGGCACTGATGAGGAGGCACTGATGGGCATTGACAGGCATCACTGATGGGCACTGAAAGGCAGCACTCTTATATGGCACTGACGGGCACTGATAGGCGGCACTGACGGGCACTGATAGGCGGCACTGACGGGCACTGATAGGCGGCACTGACGGGCACTGATAGGCGGCACTGACGGGCACTGATAGGCGGCACTGATGGGCGGCACTGATGGGCGGCACTGATGGGCGGCACTGATGGGCGGCACTGATGGGCGGCACTGATGGGCAGCACTGACGGGCGGCACTGACTGGCTTTGATAGGTGTGTCCCTTCCCTCCAATAAACTCTCAGAGCTCTCCTCACTGAGCTCTGCAGGGGGTAATTTCAGCTCTCTGCCCCTTGTTTTCTGAACTCTCAGGCAAGTGTGATAAATTCAGCACTTTGAACGGATGTTGAAACCAGAATACTTCAGATAAATGGGTACAACTCACGTGGAAGGATTTATTTAATCTCCTTGTGTCATCTGAGACCAGTCACTTCACTGGGTATATGTAAGGCTCCATGCACACTGGAAGCTATTATCAGCATATTTTGTTTCTCCTATGTGTCCATGTACACTACTTAACCCCTGGTTCACATATATGTGGGCTGTGTTTTGCTTGGGCACGAGAGCCCATTCATTTGAATGGACTCCTGTGCCCCGGGACATGCAGGGAAGAAGTCCCTGCACTTCTTTTGGAAACGCAGCCCGCACAGGAACCTTGGTTTCCAATACGGTTGCATTTTCCAGTGTGGGCGGCGTGCCATTGGAACTAATGGAACTCGCCCGCGGATCCGTATTTCTCTGTGCGGGAGGTTCGCACGGATTTTCGTGCGCAGCCGCACGTTCACATATGTTCACATATGTGAACCTAGCCTTAGTCTATTAGCATTTTTTGAGCTGCAACTTGTAGGAGCAGAAAAAAAATTGTGTTTTTTAGAATTTTTTGGAACATTTTTCCAGCAAAAAAAAAAGCTACTAAAATGCTTTTTTCTAGCTTTTTTTTTTTTCCTTTCCTCTACCTGTACTGTAAAAATGTTAGTAAAACACTAACGCTCCTAAATGCTTCTGAATGCTACTAAAAAACGCTATTACCAGTGTTTTTTTATCCAGTATTTTTCACAAAATTTTTTGAGTTTAAAAACAAAAACGCTAGTGTGCATGGAGCCTAAGGGTATACAACCCTTTTATCATTTGATTTTGTCCCCTAGCCTGTTTGACATGGCTGTGTACCAAGATATCACATAAGTTCTTTGTTCTACGGTGTGTAACGGATGGGGTACTAGGTGGACCGTCCCTCAAGTCCTTGTCATCTAAAAAGACTGGCCAGTATTTCCGTAAGATGTTACAAATCTCACTGGAATGGCGAGAATAGGTGCCAATCAGGTGCACTACATTGTTATCATCATTCCTATATTACTCACCAATAAAGTGTCTCTTGGTGCAGCTCTGGTCTTTGATCTTAATAGGTCCTGTGCAGGGTACCTGCTATCCCTAAATGTCACAAAGAGAGTTTTACACTCATTAACCCCGTGCCCTCCAGAGGATTTACCCCCCTTCCTGACCAGGCCATTTTTTGCGTTACGGCGCTGCATTATTTTAACTGACAATTGCGCGGTCATGCAGCGCTGCACCTAAATGAAATTTGGGTCCATTTTTTTTTTCTCATGAATTGAGCTTTCTTTCGGTGGTATTTGGTCGCCTGTGCGTTTTTTTTTTATTTTTTGCGCTATAAGCAAAAAAACCCTACAATTTTGAGGAAAAAAAACTATATTTTGCAGTTCTTGCTATTAAACATGTCCAGTAAAAAAAATTTAAAAAATCAAATGTCATAAATTTAGGCCAAAATGTACTCTGCTCCATGTCTTTGCTAAAAAAAAATATCCCAATACGTGTAAATTAATTGGTTTATGTGACAGTCATAGCGTTTACAAATGGCGGTATAAATAATGGGATTTTTTTTTCTTTTTCTACTAGTAATAGCAACAACCAGCGACTTTTAGCGGTACTACGACGGACATTCTAACACTGGGGGGGACGACTAACTTGGTGTCACTGACACCCCAGTGACCAGTGCTAAAAAAAAAAAAGCACTGACACAGTACTAATGGCACTGGGCAGGAAGGGGTTAATGTGAGGGGCGATCAAAGGGTTAACTGTGTACTGGGTGTGTTTTACTAGGGGGCGGGGGGTGTGTGCTTCACTGCAAGAACACTTATTGGGATGGCTGTACTGTGCACAGCCATCCCGAGCAGTGTGCTTGAGCTGACAGGAAGGAAGATTGGAAGAAACAATCTTCCTCTCCGTCGGTGAACTCTGGTAATCACCGAGCGCCCGCGGGTAATTACCGGCCGGGACTCGGTGATTGACATCCGTGGCTGCGAATGGCCCCTACCCGGAAATGCAAAATGATGTGTATATATACGTGATTCTCTGCACAGGTGCCGCCCTGTAGCAGTATATCTGCTATAGGTCAGTCCTTAAGTGGTTAAGAAACTCACGCTGTGATGAGCAGTTCTGTCTTGCACATAGGAATTGTCTACTGGGAGTGCCACCTTTTAGGAATTTGGGGTGGTCAGTGGTGTTTTTAGGTTTCGTTTAGGTTCCCTAGGTTTAGGTAGGCAACACAAAAATCGGCTCCCCCACCCACGCACGGACAGACCATAACATCGGCCAACACCCCCCTCCCCTACAAAGAGAGCCTGACATTGACCAACAACACCCCAGCCCCTACCCCTACCCAAGAGAGCCTTCCATACCACCACCCCCCATACACTGGCAACCCCCACCCCGGCAAGAGAGAAGACACTCACCTTCATAGCTCCGGACATTTCTGGGAACAAGAGTCAGGCTGTTCACAAACCATCAAGCAGACTGCAGTCTCTCAGATCCCATCTGGTCCCCATGCTACATGTGTCCCTTCTTCCATCCCTTCTTTTGGGGAAAAATACAGCTGCCCCCCTGAAAAATGCCGCCCTAGGCAAATGCCTTGTTTGCCTTGTGGTAAATACGCCCCTGGGGGTGGTGACTAGTCCAATGTAAAAGACTATTAGTGGTTGTCCATTTTTTTAAAATTGTAGTTTCAATTTGGCCATTTTCACCCCTACTTATCTCTATTATCACTCCTACTATGACCCTCAGATCCAGAAAGAACCTCCTGGATCTCGCTTGGAAAATAAAAAATAAATTACATTTTTTTTTTTTTAATTGGGAAAGGGGGGACTTCTACCTTTGTCTGGTGATTGGATTTAAAAATGAATCTTTCAGCTGAGGGCAAACCACCCTCATTTGTGATGGAAGAGACCACTACTGCATCCAGTGATCTAATTTCTCCGGTGCTTCACTGTGCCCTGGCAGCCCCTGATCCTTTGGATGCAGTTTTTTGGCCTTGACAGAATGCAGCTTTGGCATTAAATTCCACAATGCAATGCAAGAGCCCTGATGACCTATTGAGAGGCGCCTGTGTTGAATTATTGAATGTTTCCTGGTGGGATTTAAAAGCAGACTTTGTGCTTTATACAGGGTCACTTGCACATCGATGATTTTTGAAGCGCATTTGTCACCACCTTCACCCAACATCCCATCTCCTGTTGCTTCTGTGGACAGGACTCTTATTAGGTCATATATTACATCTGATTTTCTGACTTTCTGTTTTTTTGTTTTTTTTTTGTTTTCAGACATTTGAAGGTCATGATGCCTCAGTGCTGAAGGTTATGTTTGTGAGTCGTGGCACACAGCTGGTTACAAGGTAAATGTCAGATTTTCTCTATGTGAGCAATGATTGCTTTTCCAAATCGTAGCATTAAACTGTTACTAAACCCAGGCCCTGCATTCACTATATCTGGTCTCCCCGGACCCTGCATTCACTATCTCTGGTCTCCCCGGACCCTGCATTCACTATATCTGGTCTCCCCGGACCCTGCATTCACTATATCTGGCCTCCCCGGACCCTGCATTCACTATCTCTGGTCTCCCCGGACCCTGCATTCACTATCTCTGGTCTCCCCGGACCCTGCATTCACTATCTCTGGTCTCCCCGGACCCTGCATTCACTATCTCTGGTCTCCCCGGACCCTGCATTCACTATCTCTGGTCTCCCCGGACCCTGCATTCACTATCTCTGGTCTCCCCGGACCCTGCATTCACTATCTCTGGTCTCCCCGGACCCTGCATTCACTATCTCTGGTCTCCCCGGACCCTGCATTCACTATCTCTGGTCTCCCCGGACCCTGCATTCACTATCTCTGGTCTCCCCGGACCCTGCATTCACTATCTCTGGTCTCCCCGGACCCTGCATTCACTATCTCTGGTCTCCCCGGACCCTGCATTCACTATCTCTGGTCTCCCCGGACCCTGCATTCACTATCTCTGGTCTCCCCGGACCCTGCATTCACTATCTCTGGTCTCCCCGGACCCTGCATTCACTATCTCCGGTCTCCCCGGACCCTGCATTCACTATCTCTGGTCTCCCCGGACCCTGCATTCACTATCTCCGGTCTCCCCGGACCCTGCATTCACTATCTCCGGTCTCCCCGGACCCTGCATTCACTATCTCCGGTCTCCCCGGACCCTACATTCACTATATCTCGTCTCCCCGGACCCTGTATCCACTATATCTGGTCTCCCACAGTACACAGAACATGGAAATGCAATTATGTTAGTAAATATAAACTGCTAAATACCTTTTCTCATCAGCAGTATATGGCAGTATTGTGACTTCTGTCAGTGTCTGGCTCAGGAGGAGTTTTCATTCTCCCCTGATTGTCCTATGAGGCTGCATAACCCATGACCCTCTGTCTGAACAGTGCTGATTGGCCCTGTGCTGATCACATGCACTCTCCCAAATAAAAAAAAAAAGGGGGAGGATCATAGAAGACAGGATCAAACAGCCTTTTTACACAATGCAGAGGATTAACCCCTTAGGTTCCACAGTGAGTATAACAAGCATGCTTTACTGCATATACAGACTGATTGTACTGTTGTGGGTTTAGTAACACTTTAATAAGCAACCCAACCTAATGCAGGCCATAGACGGGTCGTTTATCGGCCGATTTTTCATCCGCACGAAAAATCGGCCGATATTCACGCCGTTATTGGGGCCCACTCGGCCGTTTTTCATGGATCGTCTCGTTTACTTTTATCGGTCATGCTGGAAAATCCACAAAAAACGGCCGTGGCAGCATCGGCAACGGCGCCGACCGATTTTTCATTTATTGTCCGACAATTTGGCCGATAAACAGCCCGTCTATGACCTGCCTAACTCAGATTTGTCAGTTTTGAGTGGAATGGTTCCTTGATTACTTGAACCACCAATATAGCCCCGTCAGGCTCAGCTGGGCTTTTCAGCAAGTAAATTATTCCTGTTCTTCTATGGAAAAATCCACCGAGGTGCACTTGATGCAGAATTTCTGTGGCCTGTAGTGGATTCTCTATAGGAATATGTGGAGAATGTGTTTTTTAGCTGTGACAGGGGGAAGTTGTTCTGTAGTATGGAGTGGTCCTTCTATGTCAGAAAGGATTCATACTACTCACACTGAGAACCACTATCATTTCCCAGGGGCAGATGCACCAATATACTATTCACTGGTAGGAGCAGCGCAACACCTTTTTATTTTAATATTTTATTTTTTGTATATTACATTGTTTGAGGGACCATCCCTTCCGTCACTCCAAGTCCAAGCTGGGAATTTTGTTGTGCTCAATTGCTTTTTAAAGCGAATCTGTGACTTTGGTATGGTAATGGCATAACTTTGTTCCTGTCCTCAGTGGCTCCGATGGCCTGCTGAAGCTCTGGACCATCAAGACAAATGAGTGTGTCAAGACATTGGATTCCCATGAGGACAAAGTGTGGGGACTGCACAGCAACAAACTGGACAACGCTTTAGTGACCGGGTCTGCGGACTCCAGCATTATTCTTTGGAAGGTGGGAGAGTTGTCAGATTTGTGTTACTGATCATGTATTGGGTGTCACCAAGGCTTTTCAAAGTTACAGTGAACATTCAGCCTAAATCATTCACAGTACATTCCAGGTGCATCAAACAAAAGGTTTGTAAAGTCTTAGGCTAAGTTCACACTAGCTTTGTCAGCAGGCATCAGACAGGCATTTGGGAAGCGCTTTTAACGCTTCTCAAGCATCTATGAAAATTCTGCACATGGCAGCACACAGTGCTGTTCACACTGAAGCGTTAGCATCGCGGCAAAACTGGCGCCTTGTGTCGGGTCAGGAGGAGTTGAAGCCTCCCATTCAAGTCTCTGGTGACGCTCCTCAAACTGTGAAGCGAAAACAAAGAGCGCACCAACCTTGCGCATTTCCTCAGTGAGCCAAAAATGTATTAATTACAGAATAATACTCACAAAGACTGAAGTATATCATGCATGTAAGTCCTCAAAGGGACTAAGGATAAACGCAGCCTGCACGAGTCCCATCAGAGGTTGGATGCTCAGGGACCAGCTGACGCGTTTCGAAGGACGAACCTTCTTCATCAGAGCTTGCAAGCTCTGTCCACTCCTCTGATGGGACTCGTGCAGGCTGCTTTTATCCTTCGTCCCTTTGAGGACTTACATGCATGATATACTTCAGTGTTTGTGAGTATTATTCTGTAATTAATACATTTTTGGCTCACTGAGGTAATGCGCAAGGTTGGTGCGCTTTTCGTTTGTTTTGGCTTCACAGTATTGGTCAGGTTTCCCCAGCCTTGTTTGGAGCTGCACAACCCATAATGCACTGGTGGTAGAAACTTCCAAATCCTGACTCCATCTACCTACCCCGTGTTGGGTCATAGAGCGCAAGAGAGTTCGTTTTCTTGCCGCTCCTCAAACACCTGGCAGGCGTTTGCGGTTGTGGAGCGTTAATACCGTTTAACTTCATTATAGGCATTTGTGGTGCGTTTTTAATGCTTGGCAAACGCCTATCAAAAGCCTTAAAACTGCATATAGGGCGTTTGGGGAGCGTTTTTAATGCTCCTAAAACGCTCCCCAAACGCCTGTCTAATGCCTGTCAAACGCTATAGGGGTGTTTGGCAAGAGTTAGAAATAAAGTCAAGTGTGAACGAGTCCTTACTGTTTTCTTTAGAAAGCAGCCACAGCCTGAGAAGAAAAGCCTGTCCCTTAGGGCTCGTTCACACTTGACTAATTTCTAACGCTTACCAAACGCCCCTGTGGTGTTAGACAGTCATTTCGGAAGCGTTTTTAATGCTTCTCAAACGCTACCCAAACGCCCTACGTGAGTTTCTGAGGCGTTTGATTGATAGGTGTTTGCCAAGCGTTAAAACCTCACCACAAGCTGTTATCGTGAAGTTTAATGGTATTATTGCTCCGCAAACGCCTGCCAGGCATTTGGGGCGTGTCACCATAGACTTGATTGGGAGGCTTCAACGCCTCCTGACTGGATATGAGGCGTCAATTTTGCCGCAATGCGAGTGCTTCAGTGTGAACAGCACTGTGTTCTGCCATGTGTAGCATTTTCATAGGCGTTTGAGGAGCGTTAAAAACTCTTCCCAAACACCTGTCTAACACGTACTGACAAAGCTAGTGTGAACTTTGCCTTACTAGCATGCAGGGGCGGACTGACCATTTGGAAACTCGGGCACTGCCCGAGGGCCCAGGGTCAGTAGGGGGCCCCATGAGATGCCCCTGGTACCTTTTTTTTCATAGGCTTTTTTTGAGCTTGGGCAAGGACACAGGCCCCATGATCCCCTGTTCCCCGGGGGTCCCATGAGTTGTCAGTCCACCCTTGCTAGCATGCTGTAGAGAGAAGGACCCTTAGGACCAGTTTACTCCACACAAGACGTGGATGCATTCCAGATACATTTTTGCTTACAGTTCACACCACAAAAACTCACTGTGGATGCATTTCTGCATGTGCATTTTTAATGTGTTTTTGATGCATTCTTAATGCTCTGAAGCTTTTTTTTTTTCTCCTTTTTTTTCTATTTTTAAAGGTTTCCCGGGTCTTTTTCTGCTGTAATGCATTCCAGTGCGTTTTTGATGTGTTTTTCCGTACTTCAGTGCAGAAAAAATGCAGCATGTTCTAATTATTTTTGACCGCACTGGAATGCACTGCACTGGTGCGAATGATGCCATTGGAACCCATATAACCTACCGTCTATGCGTTTTTGATGCAGGAAAAAAAAAACAATGGGCTGCATATGGTGTGAATCAGTCCTGACTGTGTGAAAGCACTAGTCTCTCTGTAAATGGCCAAGGCACCATCCATGAGTCAGTGCTAAAAGCTCTGGAATCAGCAGGACACATGGGCTTTGCTGATTGCAGCTCTGACTCAACAGGGAATGTGCAAAAAGATCTCCTTCTTACAAAGAAAGAAAAAATGGCTTGTTTAGCATTTTTTTATATACTTTAAACTCTCATGAGCAATAATGACAGGTCAAGGGGCTCTGCCCGAGGGCCCGGGGTCAGTAGGGGGCCCTATGAAATGCCCCTGGTACCTTTTTTTTTTTTCTTTTTTTTTGTTTTGTTTTGTTTTGTTTATAGGCTTTTTTGAGTGTGGGCAAGGACACAGGGGCTCCATGATCCCCTATTGCCCGGGGGCCCCATGAGTTGTCAGTCCGCCCCGGGACAGGTCCATCCATTTATAGAAATATCAAGTTCCTCTAATGTAGCAGACCCCTTGTAGAAACAGTGAACAGTGGCAATAACCTGTTCCTTTATTCCCAGGATGTCACAGAGACAGAGCTGGCTGAAGAACTAGCTAAAAAGGAGGATGAGATCTTGAAGTAAGTGCACTCCTGACGTGAATGGCATCTTTTAGATTGCTCCCCGATTACTCGTATTCTAACATGGTCTCTGTTTCTCTCCTGCAGACAACAAGAGCTGTCAAATCTTTTACACGAGAAGAGGTTCCTGAAGGCCCTGGGCCTGGCCATTACCCTAGACCAGCCGCACACCGCACTCACCGTTATAAAAGGTGGGCCCCCAGGAAAATTTTCTTCATGAATATATAATTTTGGAAAGGAAGTATTTCAACGTGTTCCTTTTTAAAAGAAAATTTAATCTTGTAGTTTTAGCGGTCTTCTCTTGACCAGTAAAGATGCCAATTCATGCATGAATCAGGTTTTCATACCATCACTTGTTAGTTTTGGGACCTTCCTTTTGTTTGTAATCCTGTGTTGGGTCAGGCAAGCCGAGTCCAGCATCTCACAGCCTATATCTCCTTAAAAATATGATGCCCCTCCAAGACAAGAGCTTTTACAGCTGTTTATGAACACTGCTCTGTCAGCCCCCCCCCCGGCATGGCGCACTGTCAGCGCCCTCCGGCCCCCCCCAGCCCCCTTGGCGCACTGTTAGCCCCCCCCCCAGCATGGCGCTCTGTCAGCCCCCCCCCCCCCCGGCATGGCGCTCTGTCAGCCCCCCCCCCCCCCGGCATGGCGCTCTGTCAGCCCCCCCCCCCCGTCATGGCGCTCTGTCAGCCCCCCCCCCCCCCGGCATGGCGCTGTCAGCCCCCCCCCCCCGGCATGGCGCTCGGTCAGCCCCCCCCCCCGGCATGGCGCTCGGTCAGCCCCCCCGGCATGCTGCTCGGTCAGCCCTCATATCAGTGCGGTATATGAATATGGAGCAACTAATCGAAGAAAGCCGTACCTCACTTTTTTCCCTTTAGCTTCAAAAAATGGTTTGCCACTTGGACAGATTTATACCAAACTGAAGCATGTTAAGTGGGACTGCACTCTGCATTACTCCTGACCCCTGCACTCTGCATTACTCCTGACCCCTGCACTCTGCATTACTCCTGACCCCTGCACTCTGCATTACTCCTGACCCCTGCACTCTGCATTACTCCTGACCCCCTGCAGTCTGCATTACTCCTGACCCCTGCACTCTGCATTACTCCTGACCCCCTGCACTCTCCATTACTCCTGACCCCCTGCAGTCTGCATTACTCCTGACCCCTGCAGTCTGCATTACTCCTGACCCCCTGCACTCTGCATTACTCCTGACCCCCTGCACTCTCCATTACTCCTGACCCCCTGCAGTCTGCATTACTCCTGACCCCCTGCAGTCTGCATTACTCCTGACCCCCTGCACTCTGCATTACTCCTGACCCCTGCACTCTGCATTACTCCTGACCCCCTGCACTCTCCATTACTCCTGACCCCCTGCAGTCTGCATTACTCCTGACCCCCTGCAGTCTGCATTACTCCTGACCCCCTGCAGTCTGCATTACTCCTGACCCCTGCACTCTGCATTACTCCTGACCCCCTGCACTCTCCATTACTCCTGACCCCCTGCAGTCTGCATTACTCCTGACCCCTGCAGTCTGCATTACTCCTGACCCCCTGCAGTCTGCATTACTCCTGACCCCCTGCACTCTCCATTACTCCTGACCCCCTGCAGTCTGCATTACTCCTGACCCCCTGCACTCTGCATTACTCCTGACCCCTGCACTCTGCATTACTCCTGACCCCCTGCAGTCTGCATTACTCCTGACCCCCTGCAGTCTGCATTACTCCTGACCCCCTGCAGTCTGCATTACTCCTGACCCCCTGCAGTCTGCATTACTCCTGACCCCCTGCAGTCTGCATTACTCCTGACCCCCTGCAGTCTGCATTACTCCTGACCCCCTGCAGTCTGCATTACTCCTGACCCCCTGCAGTCTGCATTACTCCTGACCCCCTGCAGTCTGCATTACTCCTGACCCCCTGCAGTCTGCATTACTCCTGACCCCCTGCAGTCTGCATTACTCCTGACCCCCTGCAGTCTGCATTACTCCTGACCCCCTGCAGTCTGCATTACTCCTGACCCCCTGCACTCTGCATTACTCCTGACCCCTGCACTCTGCATTACTACTAATCCTGCAATCTGCATTACATATTACTGACACTTGCAATTGGTGTTACATACCACTGACCTCTGATTTCTGTTTTACTACTGATCCTGCATTCTGCAATATGTACTCCTGACCCCTGCACTCTGCATTACTTCTGACCCCTGCAATCTGCTTTACTGACACTTGCAATTGGTATTACATACTACTGATCCCGCATTCTGCAATACATACAACTGCACTCTTCATTACTTACTACGGACTCCTTTTTACACTGACACTTGTACTTTTTAATGGGGTCTTGCTAGGTTATCTCCTTAAAAAAAAAAGAAAAAAAGGCAGAATACCCTGGAGATCTTTGATCTTTCATGTTGTTCAGGTAGATCCAAGGTTGCAGATAACAGTGAATTTTTTTTTTTTTTAAATTTTGTACTCCCTACTTCACCATAGATGAGAAAATGAACGAAAGTTGCGTCAATCGTTGGATTGTTTGCTTTTAAAATCATTAGTGTACCAACTGCAACATGCAATTTTTGTGCCTCAATCAAAAGTGCCTGATCCAACATGTTGGTGTTTTTTTGTTTTGTTTTTTGTTTTTTGTTTTTTTTTTAGAAAATCAAAAAAATTGATGGCACAATCGTAGGATCTATTTTCATTGTTCGATTGAGAGAACTTTAGTTTTTCGACTCGTCAGTGCCCTGCTTAAGGAGAACCCTAAACAATGTTGCTTAAATGTTTAGCTAGCCCTCCTGTTACAGCGAGAGCAGGCCTTTTACTCTGCCAGAAGCATTGGTTACGGCCCAGGAAGGCTCTAATCTTACTATTTCTGATTAATCTGTTTAATTTTAGCCATCCTTCAGGAACCTCAGGGGAAGGATGATTTGGAGAAAAACCTGCTGAGGTTACGCAACGACCAGAGAGGTAAGGGAGAGCCTAATTGTGTATATAGGAGCTCCATGCCTCGAATACTTGACATAGGAGCTGTATTTGTTCAGTTTTCATCTGCAATGTGTTGTAGCTGTAAATGGGGTGTGGGGGCACAAACACAATATGAATTTTAGAAATAAAACGCAGCTGACACCCAGTGTTAGGACTCCAAGGTCCTTTGGCACCCAAAGCGAAAAGGTCAGAGCAGGGGCGGACTAACCATTTGGAAACTCTGGCACTGCCCGAGGGCCCGGGGTCTATAGGGGGCCCCATGAGATGCCCCTGGTACCTTTTTATCGGCTTTTTTTGAGTTTGGGCAAGGATACAGGGGCCCCATGATCCCCTATTGCCCGGGGGCCCCATGAGTTGTCAGCCCGCCTCTGGGTCAGAGTATGCTCCCATGAGCTGCAAACTTCCTCCGCAGCATAGGTTGCAGACCTTGCCCCTTTTTGCATTTTAACTTCCATCTAAGGTGGCTGCTCCTCTTACCTACCTACCTCTGGGCCCAGCACTGCGGACACCTGGACATTTGAAGGTTTGTGTAAGGTTTAGGGCACAAAGGAAGTGACAGATTTACATTGAAGTTGTCAGAACTGTGAGATGTGATTGGCAGAACTTTTCTGTACTTTGCCTTTGTGTTTGATAACATATCCCCCGGTGTATTAATATAAAACAGTGACGTAAGCTCCCAGGATCAGGCCCTCCTAACCCTCTTGTATTGAACTGTATTGTTGCTGTATTGTCTCCCGTTATATTGTAAAGCGCTGAGCAAACTGTTGGCGCTATATAAATCCTGTATAATAATAATAATAATAATAATATATAAATCCTGTATAATATATCAATCCTGTATAATAATAATATATAAATCCTGTATAATAATAATAATAATAATAATAATATATAAATCCTGTATAATAATTGTTGGTGCTATATAAATCCTGTATAATAATAATATATAAATCCTGTATAATAATAATTATATAAATCCTGTATAATAATAATAATATATAAATCCTGTATAATAATTGTTGGTGCTATATAAATCCTGTATAATAATAATAATAATTGTTGGCGCTATATAAATCCTGTATAATAATAATAATAATTGTTGGTGCTATATAAATCCTGTATAATAATAATAATAATTGTTGGCGCTATATAAATCCTGTATTATAATAATATAAATCCTGTATAATAATAATATTATATAAATCCTGTATAATAATAATAATAATTGTTGGCGCTATATAAATCCTGTATTATAATAATAATATAAATCCTGTATAATAATAATAATAATAATCTATAAATCCTGTATAATAATAATTGTTGGTGCTATATAAATCCTGTATAATAATAATAATAATTGTTGGCGCTATATAAATCCTGTATAATAATAGTAATAATTGTTGGCGCGATATAAATCCTGTATAATAATAATAATAATGTATACCTTCCAGGATAATTTGCAACATGTAATGTGAATATAGACATTAGAGGCTCATAGTCCAATCCCTTTAATATTGGCACAATCCTGCTGTGTTTCTGCTGTCCATTGTTCTTTCCAGAAGTTAGGGGGTTAGCTTGGCAGTCATACTGTACATAGACCGCATGGGAGCTGGCACATTTTGGTGTTTTTGTAATGATTTAATCCTCATGTACTTCCTATCCCACATTATCAGAAGCCATCCTGAGATACTGCACCATCTGGAACACAAATTCTCGGAACTGTCATGAGGCGCAGTGTGTACTGAACATCTTCCTCACCCACGTATCGCCCGATACTCTGCTCCAGTATAGCGGCATTCGAGGTACCGTGGAAGCACTGATCCCCTACACAGGTGAGAACCCACTAATATGTCACATTTAGTGAAGTTGTCTTTTACATATACAGGTGTACCTCGGTTTACGAATTTAATGCGTTCTCCGGGACGTTTCGTATTGCGAAAAATTCATAAACTGAAATGTGATTTCCTATAGGAATGCACTGAAAACCAATAAATCTGTTCCGAAGGTCAGAAAAAAAGTAAAATAAAAGTCTCTGTCACTATAGGTCAGTGCCGGTTTGTTTATTTCCCTGAGTTGAAAGAAACAATGTTTCTTTTTAATTTATTTCCTGAGTTAAAAGAAACAAAGTATCCTTTAGCTCTGGGGAAAGTGACAGCTAACTCTGTGAGCTATAGTGAAGAAAAAAAAAAGCCAGCAATTGCATTTAAAAATCGGCACCGACATATACTTCGTATTGTAAAAAATTTGTAAACCGAGGCATTATTTTCAATGGATTTTCATACGTAAACCAAAAATTACGTTAACTGAGGTGTTCGTAAACCAAGGTATGCCAGTACTCCCTTGAGTTTCCTGCTTACTAAAATACTTGCCTTTATTCTCAGTCCCGAGTTCTGCACTGTGCAGCACTGCCAGGGCCACACAGCTTTTGCAAGAAAACCACACGTGCTGCAGCTCAAATCATTCCTATAGATCAGGGGTTCTTAACATGGTGTCCATGGTGTCCATGGACCCCTAAATGGGATGGGTTTCAGGGACTCTGTGAGGGTCAGATAAAAATATTTGCATTCACTATACTGCCCCATCCCCTTTGTCCCAATCATTGGTTTCCCTTTGAAAGAAATTAAAGAAAACACAGCCTGCCACTGCTTATAGATCTAATCACTAAGCAGCTCTTGACTTGTCTTTGGCCCATCTTTACCATTTAAAGCGGATCTCCACCCAAAAGGGGAAGTTCCGCTCTAAGGACTGCTCCCCATTAAGGATTGGCACCTTTGGGGAGCGGGTACCCAAATTTGACAGGTACCCGCTCCCACTTCCGGTCCGATCGCCTAGCAGAAGGTGTTCTTCCTCCCTCCCGTAGTCTTTTGGGACACGTGACATGCCCCAGAAGACTACAGGACCATTCACGAAGCGCATCAAACTGATGTTCATTTTCAACCTCTGCGACAAAAAAAAATTCAAAGGAGGAGAATAGAAATTTTTTCCCCAAATATATGAATTTCTAATAGTGTATGTGTTTTTCCTTCGGTAGACGGGCAGTACACTGCTGCACGTGTATCTACAGTTACTGACAGAGCAGGGAGAATCGGCGAACTACTGGAACACTCACCAGAGCCCTCGGTTCATTGAGGACTGCAAGCTGTCTGCTGTGGTTGCAGACAGGATTTGTAGTTCATTCATTCACAGAACAGTTTGCAGGAGCTGCTCCATTTGTAATGTGTTACACCCTAAATACGGGTGGAACAGGTTACAAAAGGTGAACTTATCCTTTAACTACTTTCAAAGGCCTTTGAATGTACTGAGAATTTTCAAACAAATACTAATTCGAAATTCTACTAGAGTATATCCAGCTTAATCACATTAGATGCCTGACTGCTCTGATTTTAGTATTTTGAGTCACTGACCCAAGAACAAGCATGCAGCAAGTGAAGTAGATTGAGGCCAGAACTCCTAATCTGTGTGATCATGTCAGCTTGGAAAGGCATCTGCAGATAGCCAGGGGAAGAGGGTGTAGTAAATCGGTAAGCGCCTCTTCTGGTTCTGACTACTTTCTCCTTTCAACCCACAGAGCGACACATGCAGAGGATGTCCCGACTTCTGCAGGCTTCCATGTTTGTAGACTTTATGTGGCAACACATGAGACTGACTGATTTGCCAGAGGAGAAGGAGAACCCAAGTATCCCTGTTACCAGCCGCCCTGCGCGAGAGGATGCCAGAGCATGATGAAGTCACCAGTATATAGATGTCCATCAGTCCTCAGCCATCTGCAGAGAATACTGCAAATAGACAATGCTGAAGAGCCTGTGGGGCTCCTGTACCAAGAATGTGAAAGAAGCCGTGCCTCTCCTACCACTGGTGTGTCATTTTATCGGCCCTTTCTGTTGTGGACGGGAGTCTGTGTCCCTGGCTCTATAAAAGTGCCTTCCTGGACTAGACTGAGCAGTTCCTGAACTTTAATTTTACCTGCCCTGGTAACTTTGGATCAGAGCGCAAGAGACAGTTGCTGTCTTTGCTGATTGGCTTTTCTTTTCATTGGACAGCTTATAGAGAGAAGCTTGTGAGGCTTTCCTTTTTTATAATAAACCATCTTCTCCACACTTTGGCTGCATGGTGGATTAATACCTTTTATTGGCTGTTTAACACATAGAAACCTTTTTTTCCGATACCACCTTAAATACCAACTGATGTATACTCCTCTGTGTATATTTCAGGAACAGCTACAAGCAAATATAAATATGGAATCTCTCTTGAATTAGTTTTTGTGCAAACAGAAAAAAATTGTTGGTTTAAAGTGTTAGTAAACCCAGGACCCGGCATTCACTATATCTGGTCTCCCCGGACCCGGCATTCACTATATCTGGTCTCCCCGGACCCGGCATTCACTATATCTGGTCTCCCCGGACCCTTCATTCACTATATCTGGTCTCCCCGGACCCTGCATTCACTATATCTGGTCTCCCCGGACCCTGCATTCACTATATCTGGTCTCCCCGGACCCTGCATTCACTATATCTGGTCTCCCCGGACCCTGCATTCACTATATCTGGTCTCCCCGGACCCCGCATTCACTATATCTGGTCTCCCAGGACCCTGCATTTCACTATATCCGGTCTCCCAGGACCCTGCATTTCACTATATCTGGTCTCCCAGGACCCTGCATTTCACTATATCTGGTCTCCCCGGACCCTGCATTCACTATATCTGGTCTCCCCGGACCCTGCATTCACTATATCTGGTCTCCCAGGACCCTGCATTCACTATATATGGTCTCCCAGGACCCTGCATTCACTATATCTGGTCTCCCAGGACCCTGCATTCACTGTATCTGGTCTCCCTGGACCCTGCATTCACTATATCTGGTCTCCCCGGACCCTGCATTCACTATATCTGGTCTCCCCGGACCCCACATTCACTATATCTGGTTTCCCCGGACCCTGCATTCACTAGATCTGGTCTCCCACAGTACACACAACATGGAAATGCAATTATTTTAGTAAATATAAACTGCTAAATCCTTAGAAGTCACAAGACTGCTCTAACTGCAGGATGTAACTATCAGTGTCCAGCAGAGCACTGGTTAAAACTTGTAGGAGGATTTTTTTATTCTCTAGAAGGATGCAGGACCCCTGACCCTCCGTCTGGACAGTGCTGATTGGCCCTGTGCTGATCACATGTACTCTTCCAAGAAAAAACCTCTCTAGCTATATACACCAAACTGAGCATGTGCAGAGCGATGCAAACCTCTGTTCTATCATGAGATATTTAGGGGACAATGGAAGAAGGGGAGGATCAGAGAAGAGGATCAAAAATCCTTTTTACTCAATGTGGAGGATTAACCCCTTAGGTTCCACAGTGAGTATAACAAGCATGCTTTACTGCATATACAGACTGATTTCACTGTTGTGGGTTTAGTAACACTTTAATTACCATATTTACCTTCAGTCTTTCTTTTGGGAAGTTCCCCTTTGCCACCTGGAAGGTTAAAGCGGTTTTAAACCCTTATATATACCCAATGAAGTGACTGGCCTCAGGTGATACACAAAGATGAAACAAATTCTCCTACAATACATACATTGTACCTGCTTATCTTCAGTCTTCTTTTCTCTACAGCTGTTCAAAGTCCAAAATTTATACAGCTTGTCTGAGCTGTCAGAAAGCAGGGGGGGGGCAGGGAGTTGAAATTACACTTTGCAGAGCTCAGTGAGGAGAGCTCTGAGCTGATTGAAGAGACAAATCCCCTTCCACAAAGTGCACAGGAACAGAGCTGAGGCTGTCAATTACAGGCTGTGTGCCGAAGCTCCTCCCCTGTCACCTTTATTTCCTCTTGGTGTCAGGAAAACTTGTCAGTTGTGATTCATGCTGATAGCAGAGGAACTAAGCAGCAGGCTTAGTGCTCTGGATTGAGACACTATAGAGGGATATGTTTTGTTCATATTTCATGTCTGAGGTTTACAACCACTTTAAAATTAGACATGGCAGGTGCCCACCGACAGTTGATGGGGAAGATGTGGAACCAGGGTGGGGGTTAGATGAAAAGTGCTCAGGGCGGGTGGGGTCATTGTGGTGATGTTCAATGTGGTAACATTCAATGGCAGCAAATAGGGCAATTGGTGTGTCCACCAACTCAATGCGTTTTAACACGTATAAGTCGGCCCTGTGAGAGTTTGTAATGCCATGGGTGTCACATGGGCCTCCTGGTCAAGTGATCACTTTTGTTGGCTGTCACAGTATTTCACATGTCATGCGGATTGGATGTGGTTCAAACCGCATCCAATCCGCATATATATGAACCGGCACTAAACACTATATATACTGAGCAGGCAAGTAACACCTGTGTATAGATGAATTATAACAGAATGTTGCTGATCTCAAGATCACAGTTTAATCCCATGGGTGACAGGGTATTCATTGTATAGATCCAGTAGGTTTCCTGGTGACATAGCACAGAGGAAACAAAAAGGAGGGAGTGCAGGATTGCTTGGAGTAAAACCATTTATTGAAGAAATTTAAAAAAGATGCAATGCACTCACATGCAGTGATCAAAATACAGGCACATCAGGATAATCTAGCCGCCTCTCCAGGTCCGTGGTCCCACAGCCCATGGAGGAAGACCGTGCATGCTGTCAAACTGGACGTTCTATGAACCCGGAACACCACTGACACACAGCCTGGCATGCAGGGCCCAGTGTGACGACAAAGTGTTTATAACCTCTGAGGCACCAATGTACTTTTAATACCAGCATGGGGATCAATTTTTTTCTAGTTTGCTGTTCCTGGTTGCCATAGCCTATGGAAACCTCTCTGTGGTGGGGAATTGGGAGAAGATGGGACTCGAAGACAAAAACTTTTAATCTTTTCCTATTATGGGATATCCTATATGACAAACCTGGACATTTTGGGCAGCAGAAGTCCCCAAAGCTCTTCAAAAGAGCTAGGATTTTACTCACCACCCTCCAGAAAGGTAAGTATTAAACTGCTTTTACAGTTTACATACTTTTTTTTTTTTTTTTTTTTTTTATTGTAGCAACTTGGTCACTGATCAAAAATTATTTGCCCAGATGCAACCATCAACTGCTCTGGTCTGGTTCTTCACTGGCCAGGCTCCCTCTAATCCATACACATGATTTCATAGATGGAATGTCAGAGCCTAGCCAAGTGCTGTACTGACTGGGTGGTGTGTCAGGATTCTGGAACACATGGTTGTCCATATCCCTGGGACTTCCAGTTACCACCTGGCACCCCTCTAGAGCTGAATGACCATTGTTTTGGAGCCATCGCTGAGTATTACATCTGTGTATACAGCTTCAGGACCTGGAAGCTGATTTTATCGGTTTGTAATGTAAGTTGCTATAATAAAATTTGTATGTTATTTGATTCATACGCTGATCCCTGGTCTGTTTGTGAGGTCTATGGGAAGTGTCTGGAGAAGATGATGTCATTTTGAGGAAACTCCATTCTTAACTATGGATTATATGCTGGTTTTATTTACTTTAGGGTAATTATGCACTTTTACTATAATGTTTGCAGTGGTGTAAATTGTGTATATTTGAATCCCTCACGATTGCCGTGGCACTGTAGTGTTTGCATGTTGCACGTGTGGCACCTTTTTTGAGACCTAAGATAATACACTATGTCTAGATGTTTTTCTTTTTGAGGTATATGAAGAGTATTTGGGATTCATCATCGATCATCTGAATCAGTGTGTATCTACTTACCAAGACTGTGGACTTATTTTATATATTTCTGTTTGGTGTTGGACTTTTTTTTTTTTTTCTTTGGACTTTGAGGTTATTTTATTTTAAGTCTGTTTTATATAATTGTTGTTGGTACTTCAGGGGAAGGATTGTGAAACGACTTAATTGGGTTTTGTATTTTGTTTTATGGTGGATGGGTGCTGTCTCATAGTTATTTAGTATGTACTGTATTTGTCATATCCTTGGGAATGGTCTATAGCAGGGCACCTCTATGTGCAATCCTGGCTCATTTTAAAGCCCAACTCCAGACTGGAAGAAAAAATAGCCCTGATAAGTAGCTCCCCCCCCCACACTGTAAGGGTTAAATGCTAATTTTGTCTACTTACCTCCCTTCCACTGGCAAGCTTCTTCCCCCAGCTCTGTGGATAGTCCCTCAATATCATCACATACTGTACAGTGCAAGTAATTAGAGGAGGCAGGAGTGCGACCACGGCAGAGAGTACCCTAGAGAGGCTGGAGAGATCCCGCCGGAGAAAGAAATAAGGTATTATACCTTATTCCTCCACTCCTAGGCACAGAATGAGCATTTAACCCTTGCAGTGTGGAGGGGAGGGATTATTTCTTCCTTTTGGAGTTGGGCTTTAACTACTGAAAGTCTGACAAAAAAAACTCTCCTTCAACCAAGTAGAAACACATACTTCACAACGCTACTGTATAAGAACAAACACATACAGTCATGGCCAAAAATATTTTCACCCCTGCATTTCTTTCAGATAACGCATCACTTTTCCCAGAAAATTGTTGCAATTACAAATGTTTAGGTGTTCCCATGTTTATTTATTTTGTTTGTATTGGTATGACACAAAAAGGTGTAGAAACAAAATGCCAAATCTGACACATTCCACGCAAAACCCCAAAAATGGACTGGACAAAATTATTGGTACCCTCAATTTAATAGTTGGAAGCACACCCCTTGGAAAAAATACTGAAATCATTGGCTTCCTGTAACCATCAATGAGTTTCTTACACCTCTCTACTGGAATTTTGGACCACTCTTCGTACGCCAACTGTGCCAGGTCTCTCAGATTGGAAGGGTTTCATTTTCAGGCTTTGGCACACATTTGCAAACTGGCTAGTGTGGGGGAAATACCCTGTCTATCAGGCACTAGTGGTAGGGAGAGGATTAGGAAAAGCATCAGGGACAGCACTAGCGGTAGGGAGAGGTTCCAGAGGATTAGGGAAAGCATCAGGGACAGCACTAGCGGTAGGGAGAGGTTCGTTCCAGAGGATTAGGGAAAGCATCACGGACAGCACTAGCGGTAGGGAGAGGTTCCAGAGGATTTGGGAAAGCATCAGGGACAGCACTAGCGGTAGGGAGAGGTTCCAGAGGATTAGGAAAAGCATCTGGGACAGCAGTAGAAAGAGGTTCCAGTGGTTTAGGGAAAGCATTACGGACAGCACTAGCGGTAGGGAGAGGTTCCAGAGGATTAGGGAAAGCATCATGGACAACACTAGTGGTAGGGAGAGGTTCCAGAGGATTATGGAAAGCATCAGGGAGAGCACTAGCGGTAGGGAGAGGTTCCAGAGGTTTAGTGAAAGCATCAGGGACAGCACTAGCGGTAGGGAGAGGTTCCAGAGGATTTGGGAAAGCATCACGGACAGCACTAGCGGTAGGAAGAGGTTCCAGAGGATTAGGGAAAGCATCAGGGACAGCACTAGTGGTAGGGAGAGGTTCCAGAGGTTTAGGGAAAGCATTGCGTACAGCACTAGTGGTAGGGAGAGGTTCTAGAGGATTAGGGAAAGTATCATGAAGAGCCCTAGCAGTAGGGAGAGGTTCCAGAGGTTTAGGGAAAGCATCAGGGACAGCACTAGCAGTAGGGAGAGGTTCCAGAGGTTTAGTGAAAGCATCAGGGACAGCACTAGCGGTAGGGAGAGGTTCCAGAGGATTAGGGAAAGTATCATGGACAGCACTAGCAGTAGGTAGAGGTTCCAGAGGATTAGGGAAGGTTCCAGAGGATTAGGGAAAGCATCAGGGACAGCACTAGTGGTAGGGAGAGGTTCCAGCTTAGTGGGAAAAGTGTAGGGCCTATGTCTACACTCCCATAAGCTCCCAGTTGGGTTGGACCGGCCACACTGCACTCCACCTTCCTTTCCACGTGCACATAAGTTTACCATCACCCAATGAAGCTTTTTAACAAAGTCCATAGAGATGGTCAGTTTTCTGCAATTTTTCACTATAGCTAGTCTAGCAGGTAATAGTATGTATGAAATCAAACGTTAGGCTGGACCTTTGGGGAGTTTTTTTGATGTGTTTACCATTGAAATCAGTGGAAACACCTCAAAATACATCTCAACATGTGAGTTAGGAGGTGCATTAATGCACGTTGTGATGAAAGTTGACACGTCATGTTACATGTGCACACATTATATTGCCTATCAACATGCATCAATGTGTGTTATGATGTATGTTGACATTTACAAAGTGCATTGTAACACACCTTAAAAACGTGTGAAAATGAACATTGAAATGTAGTTTGGTGCATTTCTATTAATTTCAATAGAAAATGCACCAGTGGGAAAGACACATACATGTAAATCTGTTTTGCGGGATTTCAGATTCAAATTTATGAAACGGGGGTGCTTTCTCTGGTGGAGTCTGGCGGTTTGACTTATCTGTTGTTAGATTCTATCTTTGGGGGCACCGGTACATTACTGCCATGTAGACGACTTCTTATATAAAGAGGAGTCTCAGTCCTCTTATTCTTTGAAATGTAGCGGCAAGAGCTGGGTGGAGTTGCAGACATCTAGAGTTCCTGAGATAAGTTTCAAAGCATTGGCTTTTTCAACTCATTAGCACCCACAACTAAATGGTCCGGTGGGCTGACCTTTCCTCTGTCCATGATTATAATATCCTTCATGTCTTCAGACTTCCTTCTGTTTATTGGACACGTTATTTTGTATATTTACATATAGTAAATGTAAAATATAATAAATACATTGAATAAATAAAGCAAAAAATACAAGGTCCTGGATTCACAATGTAGAAACTCTTCTCCTTTTAGCCCTGTATAGCACTGGCTTCCCTCATCTCAAAAGCTTTCTTTGTCACAGTGGTACACTTATGGAGTATCTCATGTGGTTTGGGTCTCTGTGGTATCAGTGGTGTCCTGGGAACTTGAGAAATGGACTGCCCAGTTTTTGGCTCGGTCGTGCTTAGACTTTCCTTGTGAAAATCTTCTTCATCACGTGATTTTTGCTTTTGGAGAAGAGGTCTAGGTGGTTTTTCAGAAGAAATTTTAGAGCCAGCAGAAGGCCTATGTACATCCCTTCTCTGATTCTTGCATGTTGGTGTCTGCTCTTTTTCTAAATGTTGAAATACATCCTGTACATGATCCCTTCGTGCTAATTCAAGAGGATTGGAGAAAAAGCCATATGTTGGGCTTGAAGGTAAACCACTGATGGACTTTGATTTTCTCCTGTCCAGTTTCTTGACCTTTTCTAGACTTCCTGTCTTGCCAGTATTATGTTCCTTGTCCATTCTCCAGGCCTCTGTTGGTCTGCTCAACTCTAGCTGGCTGGAGGCTTTGAACAAATTTGAAGTGGATGGGAAATTTCCTTGATTCTTCATGATTTGGAGCTGGTGACAGTTCCGGTATGGTTTTAAGTACATAGCTGGGACAAAGCCAGTTTTTCCATTATACCTGTGGGTGGTCAAAAGGAAACTGTAGTAAATGATGATGTTTATGGCCAATGGCCATGAACAACTGTATCTTTTTTTTTATTTAAAAAGAATCTATAGTACATATTTACCAGTTATTAAAGCAGACCTGTTCTTAAAGTGGACCTAGGCAAACTTTTACTTCGGCATGATAAAAATTCATTAGAAATGGTACCACACTGACTGCAGGCATTCTGCAGGTGAGCCTAGACTTTTGCCTAGGCCAGGGGTAGGCAACCTGCGGCTCTCCAGCTGTTGCATGACTACAAGTTCCATCATGCCTCTGAAAGTCATGGCTGTAACTGTCAGTTTTGTAATGTTGCAATGCCTCATGGGAAATGTGGTTCCACAACAGCTAGAGAGCCGCAGGTTGCCTACCCCTAGCCAAGGCCCTCATCCATTTTGTGTGGCTGCCTTATTACTAGAGGTGCAAATGATAACCAGACAGGTCTTCCTCTTCCTAGACCCTGCCCCTGATGACACCATTAATTCAACCAAAAGCAGTGGGGTATGCACACAAGAGGTCCTCAGTGCGCCCTGCTATTCTGTAAGCATGTTCAGCTTTGACTAAATTATGTTTTTGTTTTTTTTTTAATTGGCCTTGATCTCAACTTGTACCTACACCAGATGGTCTGGTCATTATAATGCTTTTTTTTATCATTTTGGAAGCTTTCAATATAAAATATGATCTTGTAGAATGAAACAGTCCACAGAAATCTGCCACCCACTTTTCTACTTTGCTCACTTTTTGACTGCTTCTGTCAAAATGCTTATCCATAGGAGGGGATTGTAGCAATTGTGCACACAGATATGGATGCGGTCATCCATCTTGCTGAAGATTCCCCATCTTGTGTCATTCTCTGTCCCTCCAATCCCCCTCCCTCAGGAATGTGGTGTGTGTGTGCTGGGTTCACAAACGGCACCAGGCACAGCTGGATACACTTCATGGTTGTAATCCCAATTAGCTGGTGCCCGGGTGTCTGTTAGCTTCTCGATCTGAAATGATCGAAAAGGTATAAACCAGTCCTTCACTGGACATGAAACACATTCCAGAATAGCCGTAAAACATACATCCCATTTAAAAACCACGTTTCATAACGTAAAATAGGGAATACATACAATCGAACAAAGCATATATTCGGATAGCTCAGTTTAATGCGAGTCGCCTGATACCTTACACCCCTAGATTAAGTCCACCCGTGAGCAGAAAGCGATATCTCTTTAACCGTCACAGGTAGATATGTCATATCTGATATCTAGACGTTCAGCAGATGATTCTGCATATTATCCTACCAGTGGACAGAATGCTCCATGTACCTATGGAAGATTATTGACCATGGTATAAACGTGTGAGGGATTTGGTCATAGCAGAGTTCCTCGCCTAAACACCCCTCCCCAAATGAGGCAATTGGTTCTCTGCTTTAAGGAGACACCCTGCTGGTGGACTAGAAAATAGGCTGTTATGCCTGAGAGAGAGAAGATGAAGAGATCTCCCTTTTAACATCAGGAATTAACTTTGGGAGAAAAGGCACCCATTTGCTCAGGACCCTTGAATCTGCTTAAACCAAGTACTCTGGCAAGTATTCTACCTCTCTAAACTTCTTTCTGTTATCTCTCTGCTGTGTTATTGCTCTCTGTATTTTTATATACTATATATATATATTGGCTACATCTTTGTCTGTAAATATTTTTATTGCACCCTTTTGACCTTTTTAGTAATAAATCCTATTATCTGAAAAGTATTGAACTGTTTCTAAAGCTCTTTAATGCAAACTAAAAATCCCTGTCTCTGAAGAGCGCTACTGTGTGTTTTAAACTTCTGGATACATCTGCCTGCGGTGACAGTGTGTATACAGACTCTTATTCAAACATCATAGTGTTACTGCTAAGATTGGTGAATTTCCTCTTTCCCTGTACAAAAAGGAGGTGGTGGCAGTGTGAAGGGTTAATTGCATAATTAACCTGACCCAGTAACAATCGCTCTCAGGCTGCTGGCACATAGATTGTGGTCCATTAGCTGGAAAATCTTTGTGCAGGGTGCAGCTGGGCGTGGTATTGTTACGCACGTGACAGCGCGGTTTTAGATTGACTAGTCCTTCGGTTACAAGTTGGTGAGAGGGGCTGGGGGTCTGACGCCGCGACCGTCACAGGTATACCTGATAGAAAGAGGGAAGGAAGTAGGTCCCTACTTTGCCTCATTCAGTGGTGTACCACTGATCCCTCTCAATGCATGTATACATGGAAAACAGGCTATGCAAATCATAACAGCAGGTCTGCTTGGTGAAAATTGGTGATAAATATGAAACACTCAAACATAATTTTTATCTTACTGGAACGATTTTTTTTTTAATTGTTTTTGTCTTCAACATATATAAAGAACATATATAAAGCACTATACACAATATAGTCCTTTGTAGTTCTGTATCAGCTTTCTAAAGTACAGCATGTTACCTTATCAGCCACCATCCGTTGTTAGACTTCTCTATGACTTCTACTAGAACACCTCGAGAGATAGAAACTTCATCCCAACTCATAGCTTCATACGCCATTGTGGAATAGTATCGTATTCCTGCATAAGGGGAGATTAGATAGGTTAATTTATTGTCATTGTGATCAAATTCCACAATGAAATTACAAAAAAATAAGGAACTCCAACAAAAATAAAATCATATCCAGCTACACACACACTCATTTTCATAAAATATTAAATAAAATACAAAAAAATAAAAATGAAATTAAAAATAATTTACATATTCCCTTAAAATAGCAGGAAAAATTACCATTTATTACCTAACCTAAAATTAAATTCCCATTTATTGCCCGTGGAAAAAAGTTCTCCCTATACTTGTTCTGGCTTTAATGTTCCCATGTCTTCTACCAGAGGGCAACAACTCAAATAAGTGATAGCCAGGATGAAATGAGTCACTCCTTATTTCCTCAGCTCTTCCAAGACAGCGGGAATCAGACATTTCTGCCAAGGATGGAAATCTACAACCCGCTATTTTCTGCGCAGTAAAAATTATTTTCCCCATGCTGCGTGTGTCCCTTCTTCTGAGAGGCAGTGCTGCCCCCCCCCGGAAACATGCCACCCTAGGCAAATACCTTGTTTGCCTTGTGGTAAATACACCCCTGGTTACATCATGACATGACCCTTTACCTTGTTCCTTTCTTTTCTTTCTTTCCCTTCTTTCTTTCCATCCCCTGAAAGCACTATTAAAAACAATGTATTATACTGAAGCTTAACATGCTTTACATGTGACTGCATACATTTTCTTTTCTGTGGCTTTTTCCCCTCTAGTTTCACCTAGAGATCTGGCCAGTAACACACCTTCTGTATTATTGAAACACAACTCTGGATGAATGAGCACATGCAGGCACAGCAGATAGCAGCATTGTCAGTCAATAGTCGGGGGGGAAGACTGAAGGTTGGGCAGGAGGAGGGGCCAGGAGCGCCAGCAGGGTACCCAAGAGGAGGAGGATCAGGGCTGCTCTGTGCAAATCCATTATACAGAACAGGTAAGTAATCTTTAATGTCACATTAAATGTATTAGCAGATTTAATGGTTTGTCTTATCCATGTAAACTGACACATTTTGCTGAAGAGCTTGTGCTTTTGAAAAACAGGCAGGCTGGATCACTAGATGACAATGGAATTAAGAAAGCCTAAAATAGGAAACTAATGCAGCCACCACATTTAAGAATTGGTAGGTTGTAGTATGATAAAATGTGTTTTTTGGGGGGGGTTTAATAACGCCTTATCGGTACATTCGTGGGGTCTGTTGTTCTTATCATTGCTTAAAGCGGAGCTCCACCCAAAAAGGGAAGTTCCGCTTTAAGGACTGCTCCCCCACTCCACATTAAGGATTGGCACCTTTGGGGGGCGGGGGAGGACCGGGTGCCCGAATTTTACAGGTACCCGCTCCCATTTCCGGTCCGATCTCCAAGGTGTCCTTCCTCCCTCCCTCCCTGTAGTCTTTTGGGACGCATGAGAGGTCCCAGAAGACTACAGAACCATTCAGGACCATTCTACTCACGCATGCGCAGTTGGTACCTGGCTGTGAAGCCGCGAGCTATCACAGCCGGGTGCCCACACCGAAGATGCCAGCCTCCTGGAATACAGGACGGTGGTGAAATGGGCTTCGGGGGACACCCCACGGGACCGAGGGAGAGATAAGTGGCTGTTTTTTAAAAGTCAGTAACTACAGTTTTTGTAACTGCTGACTTTTATTTTTTGACAGAGTGAGTGGAACTCCGCTTTAACTATCTGGTTAGTTGCTGACCTGGAATAAGTACTCAGCCTATCAAGTTAGATCTCTGGGTCGGTGATTTAATAAATAGTGTGAAAAAGATGAGAATGATAGTTTGTAGCTTGCACCGCTAAGAACACGTCAGCAATGCCAATATATTCTATTCTGGCAGATTCCCTTTATGGAGAGTGTTATGGGTTATTACTGTGGGAAATCTATCACGCAAATGGCAACTTACCTTCATCATCAGAATCTGTTCCGGAGTCATCTTCTGTCTCTAAAGCTTTGAGGAACGGAGCTGGAAACCAGGCCACCCTCTTCTCCTCATTCTCTACCAGCCACCAGCCTGAGACAGAGCAGAAGAGATTTACTATTATTCCGTCCACTACAGACATCACACGATCTATGGATCCAAATGCAAGAACAAACGTGGCTATGGATTCAGATTGTCTAAGGGTCACAAAAATTGTCACTGGGCACAATGGCTGTGGTTCGGCAACTCTCCAAGGAACAGAGACTACCTTCAGGAAAAGGGCAAGGATTTAAAGCTGAGACTCCACATACATACAGTCCAACGGGAAAGCCAAACAAATGTCAAAGAATTAAATTGATTCACAGCACAAAAAATACTTGTTTCAGGGGCCAAACACAGCCCCCCTTCATCAGGGTACAAAGTACATATATAAAGGCCATAATTATAAAAGGTCATGAATATTAAAATGAATATACAAGTAAAAAATAAAATAAAAGTCAAAGGGTATTTAACTATTTGCATTTAATATATGATTCCAGTAAATAGCATTGCATAATAGCAGAAGCATTTTATACTTCCACTTGCCATAGTCCGGCTCTTCTAAAGTGTGAAGGACAGAAAACTGGACCTTTTTTTTTTTTTTTTTTTTTTAAAGCTTGGAGGCCCCTGGTCTAGAATATTAGACCAATGTATACTTTGTAACTATTGCGTAAACCTTCCACAAACACAAACTATGGTAAGTATAATCGTAATTTTGTTATAATAGGTCACAATAATTATATTTACCCTAACATATTTTGTGGTTTTGGGTGTGTTTATGCAACAGCTACAAAGAGTACATTGGCTTGATCGAGGTGAGTCAAACAAAGTCTGAAAAAGCTAATCAGTGCTCCAATTGGCAGTTCCCACACTACCACCTAGACATATAGCACCACCAAATTGTATCAAACATCAGTGTATCACCCTGAACTGAAGAAGTGGCAATTTAAAGACACCTTTTGGTGAAATAAAACAATTCGATGTTCACCAAACCAATCTGTAAACATACGACAATGGGCGACTCTTCCCTTTGGACCACCAATGGGCTTTTTTTTAGAGCTCCATTAACTCACCTAGTTCAAATACCCACCTGAGAACCCTGTAGAAGATCCAAGATTGGAACCCCCATGTCATCGAGAGCAACCATTCTTTATCCTGGGTGGATACAAGGTTTTCTCCACCTGTGCACATGGAGGGTTGTGTGTTTCCACCCAATATGGTGACTGCAGCCCCAAATGATGTAAGTTATCCTCCTTTTTTCCTTTTGGTGAACATTTTATGAACTAATTATCATCAAATGTCCCTGCCTAAAAAAAAAACCTTGATTACAGTCTATGTATGCATGAACACATAGGATAACATGCTGGGGGGTTTACTGGCTGTAGAAAAAAAAAGTCAAAAGCCAAAAACAGCCGCTGTAAAAATGTCCGGTGTGCATGAGGACTGAAAGTCTATCTATGTATCAATACATCACTGGTCCACAAGTGGATATTATATCCAAACAGGTGTATACCCTTTGACTTTTATATGCATTATTTTTAATGTATATTCATATTCATGACCTTTTATTTTTATATTTTTTACCTTTATATTTGTACTGATGAAGATCCCTGAAACAAGTTGTTTTTTTCTGCTATGAATCAATTTTTTTTATTAAAAACCTCGGACTCTTGGACTTTGGTGCTCTCAGTAGATTGTATGTACATGACATAAAGCGGAGCTCCACATAAAAGGGGAAGTTTTGCTTTAAGGACTGCTCCCCCGCTCCCCATTAAGGTTTGGCACCTTTGGGGGCGGGTACCTGAATTTGACAGGTACCTGCTCCCGCTTCCGGTCCGATTGCCTAGGCGATCGGAAACGGAAGTTGTCCTCCCTCCCTGTAGTCTTTTGGGACACGTGACAGGTCCCAGAAGACTACAGGACCATTCATGAAGTGCAGCTCTACTCACGCATGAGCAGTGGGTACTCGGCTGTGAAGCTGCAAGTAGTCACAGCCGGGTGCCCACACTGAAGATGTTGGCCTCCTGAAATACGGGATGGCTGATGAAATGGGCTGCGGGGGACACACTGCGGGACCGAGGGACAGGTAAGTGGCTGTTTTTTAAAAGTCAGCAGCTACAGTTTTTGTAGCTGCTGACTTTTATTTTTTCACAGGGTGAGTGGAACTCCGCTTTAAGGGAATCCAGGCTGATGAAAGAAACCTGGAATGTTGGAGATGTCCAGTGGCTACCAAAGACAATCAATTAGCATTTAACTTTTACTCTTTTTCACTAATGACAGCATTGGAGCATGCACCTTTAAAAATGCATTTGCAGTTTCCATGTTTCTATCCTGACTGGTTGCCTTTACCATTTAGGAGCAACGTTAGGTAGAAAGTCCAATGTCTCACCAGAGTTTTCCTTGATCAGCACACCCAGGTGCTCATTGCGTTTCACTTTGAAGGGTCGGTTCTTGGTATCTTTGGTCTCGTAGTCCTCCACACACAGGTACATCTGGGACACGATTGGTTCTGTGGCTGGAGGTTTTGGTAGCCATTTTGGACGCTCTCTCTGTTGTTCTCTTGCTTCTGAAGGCAGGATCATCAAGCTACAAGCACATAATCATTAGTTTCATCCCAGACATTGCCTTGCATATTTCTGTCATATGAACTACACACGGGGAGGAACAGCCAATGTTTATGCTGTTTCTCCTCTACAGCAGACACCACCATGTCCCTAAGCCTTCAAACATGTGGCCAATACTGAAGGAAGCCCCCAGCAGCATTTACTCCATGGAAAGTATTCAGCCCTTTTGATCTACTCCCTTATCAACCTCAGCAAAACTACTAACAAATAATTGAATACTAGTCCACTTAAATGTTAAACTTTTTTAGTTTTGGATTTAGTGGGAAACTATTAGAACCTCTGCATTTTTGTTTGAGGGATCGTGACCAAGAATTCCTTTCACATCCTGTCCTGGTGACAACCTTGTCACTGGAACAATATGTGAGGGATCATTTCCAATGAAAACAGACACCAATGTAAAGGAACTAGCTTTCCTCTGAGCTACTGTATGCGACCTTCTTGTAGACCTCCTCAATTCCTGTCCTGCTGACCAGATATGAGGGGAAATCTCAAAAGCACCATAGACAACAGAAGTTCTAACCCTCTCCCAACAATGTTCAAAACTTTAAATTACATCTGGGCTGCAAAAAGTTTTTAACTCTCCAGGATCTAACAAAACTAAAACATCAGTTTTGGGTGGACTGAGCCTTTCGAACAATTAAATAATTTTACATAATACAGCAGTAGATAGGAGAACCTGCTGAGGGCTTGCTCAAGCAACCTCACATGAACGAGAAAACCTCATGAGGTCACTAGCCATAGGACAGGATGACCACCGATCCCAAAAGTCAGAACATTTCTGGTAATCTGCCATACTGCAGTAAATTTTTTTTTTTTCGGTTTTACCAGCGTTCTTAGAAAATAATGCAGTCAAACCTGTTTTGGGGGAAATTTGGGTTGAGATCACTGCTTTTGGGCATGAAGAAGGCCGTCACCACATCACAATGGGAGATCTTCTCATCAGCTGTCAGAAGCTGTTGACAATAATCTTCCAGCAGTCTTAGTCTCTCAATGAAGCGGCTGGTGTTCCGGTTCATCCTGAAGATAGGGACATCTGTAGCAAACAGAACAACACATGAGTGACTGCGGGAATTTCCCTCTACTTCATTACTGTTGCAAGAGACTCACCTGACAGCTAAGGAGGAAAGAAACAAGTGTGGAGGGGATAATTATCATGTCGTACATTCCACAAACACCACAGGCTCATAAACAAAATGTTCAAGGGGTGTCAGACTGAATACTCATTTTTAAGTACTGTACATTCAGTACTGCCGGCCAAGTGAGCAGACACTCCCAGAGGTGTAATGTCAAGGGAGGCAATTTATCAACGTGGCAGATTTGTACCCCAATATACAGTATGTTTGCCGTGGACTGCCTGCAAAAATTGCATACTACCCATAGATACCTGTATGCAGTTGTCTCCTATTCCAGTTTAAATCAGCTAAAATGAAAGCCGATTATTGCATTCACTGGCCACTTTATTAGATACACCTTTCTAGTGGCAAGAAAATATTTCCCAGACAATTCCACCACCACCACCACCAGCCTCAACCATTGATACAAGGCAGGATGGATCCTTGCTTTCATGTTCTTTACGCCAAATTCTTACCCTACCATCTGAATATCGCAGAAACCAGTCTGCCCATTCTTCTCTGACATCAACAAGGCATTTTCATCCACGCAACTGCCACTCACTGGATATTTTCCCTTTTTCAGACCATTCTCTGTAAACCCTAGAGATGGTTGTGCATAAAAATCCCAGTAGATCAGCAGTTTTTGAAATACTCAGACCAGCCCGTCTGGCACCACCAACCATGCCACATTCAAAGTCACTTAAATCCCCTTTCTTCTCCATTTTGATGCTCAGTTTGAACTTCAGCAAGTCCTCTCCACCACGTCTACATGCCTAAATGCATTGAGTTGCTGCCATGTGATTGGCTGATTAGCAATTTGTGTTACCAAGCAATTGAGCAGGTGTACCTAATAAAGTGGCCGGTGACTGTAAGGGGTTTATTTACTAAAGCTGGAGAGTCCAAAATCAGACTCCCTTCTGCATAGAAACCAATCAGCTTCTAACCTCAGCTTGTTGAATGAAGCTTTGGCAATGAAACCTGGAAGCTGATTGGTTTCTATGCAGAAGGGAGTCTGATTTTGGACTCTCCAGCTTTAGTAAATAAACCCCTTGGTGTCTGTAAAACTTTCTTAACTCCTCCCCATGTATATTTTCTCCTTCTAACCCCTGGTTCACATCTGTGCGGGTGGTGCCGCTGCGGATCTGCACAAAAATCCGTGCAGCCGCACCACCCGCACAGAGGAATGCGGACCTGCGGGCGGGTGCCATTAGTTGGCACGCCGCCCGCACTGGAAATTGCAACCGTACTGGGAACCAAGGTTCCCGAGCGGGTTGCGTTTTCAGAAGAGGTGCAGGGACTTCTTCTGTGCGTGTCATGGGCACGGGAGTCCATTCAAATGAATAAGCTCTCGTGCCCGTGCAAAAATCCGTACTGGGAACCGAGGTTCCCGTGAGGGCTGCATTTTCCCTGCGTGTCCCAGGGCACAGGAGTCCACTCAAATGAATGGGCTCTCGTGCTCACGCAAAACACGGCCTGCAGGAATGAGGAGATGTGAGCCAAGCCGAAAGCTGGCCATGGATGGATTGTTTTTTTCTCGTCCAACCAGCAGACTGAAGAAAAAAGAACAAACAGGTTCCTTCCCCCACACAAGAGGTGATATAGAGGAATCCCCCCTCCAGGACATTTTCTGACACCGGGGCATTAGATTATTAGAATACACCGATCAATGGCTGCAGCTGCTGATCGACAAATGTTTTCCCAGCTGATTGGAGATGGTAATGCACAGATCAAAATTCGTCCGGTCCCTGCAGAACTGACCAAATTTCATTCCATCTGTGGCCAGCTTTACCTGTGTTGCTAGGTTATCTTGAAGACACACACACTCACGCAGCAAATCCAGCATTGTCCAGCATTGTCCAGCATTGTCCCGCTGCAATAGGCTGTTAGGAGGCATAGTCCAGAACTCACACTGGCATCTTGGTCCTAATCAGCTGGATGACTCTTCCACGTTCAGACAACCAGAACCCCTGACCTCTGTCTGGACAGTGCTGATTGGCTCTTGATCTTTAAAATTCTTTTACTGGATATGTTTTATAGCAAAAAGTCAAAAATATTGTTTTTTTTTTTTTTTTTTTTAAATTATTGTTTATAGCGCAAAAAAATTAAAAACACACAGGCAATCAAATATCAGGAAAAGAAAGCTCCGTTTGTGGGACAAAAAGGGCATAAATTTCATTTGGCTACAGCAACGACACAATTGTCAGTTAACCACTTCAAGTCCGGACACTTTTACCCCCTTCCTGTCCAGGCTAATTTTCAGCTTTCAGTGCGATCACATTTTGAATGACAATTGCGCAATCATGCAACATTGTACCCATATGAATTTTTTTGAAATTTTTTGAGACAGATATAACTTGATTTTGGTGGTATTTATTCACCACTGGGATTTTTTTATTTTTTTGCTATATAAATGAAAAAGTCCAAAAATTTTGAAAAAAAGTGTTTTTTTTAATAAAATTTTGCAAATAATCATTCTTCATAAATCTTGGCCAAAATTTATTCAGTTATCTTTTTAGTAAAAAAATAAATAAAATAACCCGAATTAGTTTATAACCAAAAATTATAATTGTTCAAAAATTTTGTTTACATTTTTATTTTATTTTTTTATATTATTTATGTTTTTTTTACATATTGTCACCATTTTTACACTAATTGCTTTTACACCCATAAAGGCTATAAAAGCAATCATTTCTCTTTCTCTCTGGCTGCATTCTTGCAGCCATTGATAAATACTGTGTGAGCTGTGATTGGTCACAGCTTGTCACATGGTACAAGGCTGTTGTGAATAGCCTTGTACCATGTGATCTCTAAGATCATTCACAGATTTCACACGTAGTAAGCAATGATGTCAGAAGTGACATCTTGGTTACTACTATTTATGTGATCACTGATTGGCCGATCAGTGATCACATGATCGGGACCTCACACAGAGGTCCCGTACAACGATCGGACACAGTGGGCACTGGATCGCGGTGCTGTACGCCCAGGGAGCACGCACAAGCAGGGAAGCGGGAAGAACGTTTACAAATGGCCACCCGCTCCTGCACTGCTCCCGTCCAGCCATTTATATACAATGGCGGGACCGGAAGCGGTTAAAGTAACACAGCGTCGTATCTCAAAAAATGACCTGGTCAGGAAGGGGGGGTAAATCCTCTGGAGGGCAAGTGGTTAAATTACTGGGCACAGAGGAGGAGGGAATGACTGGGCTGTCATTTAGGATCTGTACACACGCGCCAATGTGTGATGTCAAAATCATGTGACCTGAATAGCGCCGATCATAGAGAAAATGTTCTCTTTACCAATACGGACAAAACAGAGCATGTGCAGGCTTGCCACCACTGCTCTGTACAATCGGCAGATTGGGGGCAGTATAAGAAGGGGAGGATCAGAGAATCGAGAGATCAACCAGTCTTTTTACACACTGCGGAGGGTTAACCCTTTATGTTCCAAAGTGAGTATACCTAGCATGCTTTACTGCATATACAGACTGATTTTAGTATTGTGTGTTTGTAACAATTTAAATGAAAAAAACTCCCTTTTTGGGGTTAAGCTCTGCTTTAAAGTACATCTAAGCCCAAGAACAAAAATTGTATATATTGCAGCTTGGTGGTCCTTAGATATGTTGGCTGAGTTTTTTTTTTTTTGCTTTTTTAGGTTTCTTTTCCTATATTTTCACATTGTGATCCTGTAAGTAGCACACTTCCTGTCCTATCGTGACAAAACTTACTTACTATAAGCAGTGTTGTCACCAAAAGACAAGATCACAAACACGTTTTCTGCTCCTCTGTATGACATAGAGAGGAGGAGTTCTGTAGTTCTCAGGGATCACTGACACCATGTAGTGTAGCACAGGCACAGAGAACAGCAAGTTATCCGTTGACAAGATTTCTGACCGGATTACCAGGTATGTGTTTGCACAACCAAAACTCTTTCAAAAGGTATATTTAACAGACTCAAATGGGTCAAATGAGAGAATTAAATTTTTAGAATTCACACACTTTTTAAAAGACAAGAGTACTTTGAGTATGCTGATCCTTTTTAATGTGACTGTCATTTCCCCTGCAAATAATAAACCCTGGCTGCCTGCAATATAATATATGAGAAGCAGTAATGGCACCAAGTAAATGGGCACAGGTCCAAAAACTGTCTTTTATGAGTAATCAGTGCAATAAGAGAGCCAACATGCATCAAGGGTTCAAACACCTCCGGGCCCAGGGGCAGACTGACTATTTGGAAACTCGGGCACTGCCCGAGGGCCCGGGGTCAGTAGGGGGCCCCATGAGATGCCCCTGGTACCTTTTTTCATAGGCTTTTTTGAATTTGGGCAAGGACACAGGGGCCCCATGATCCCCTATTGCCCGGGGGCCCCATGAATTGTCAGTCCACCCCTGTCCGGGCACATATATATAGTGGTGTGAGCTTGAAATAAAACTCAATGGAATTGTGTGCTAGGAGTGGGGGAGTCCTCACCTTTTAGTTTTGGAATCATATTGTCTGATTTCCGTAACAGCCCGGATTCAAGGGGAAATTTCCTTTTTAGCTCCCTCTGTTAGGATAAAAAAAGATATGTGCAGACATAGTGGGATTAGAAGACAGACAGGACTGAGCAAAACAATAAAATCATTAAAGTAAAAAAAAAAATTATATATTTTATATACAGTATCTCCCAGAAGTGAGTCCACCCCTCACATTTTTGTAAATATTTGATTCTATCTTTTCATGTGACAACACTGAAGAAATGACACTTTGCTACAATGTGACGTAGTCAGTGTACAGCTTGTATAACATGTAAATTTGCTGTCCCCTCAAAATAACTCAACACACAGCCATTAATGTCTAAACCGCTGGCAACAAAAGTGTGGACACCCCTAAGTGACAAGGTCCAAATTGGGCCCAAAGTGTCAATATTTTGTGTGGCCACCATTATTTTCCAGCACTGCCTTAACCCTCTTGGGCATGGAGGTCACCAGAGCTTCACAGGTTGCCACTTGAGTCCTCTTCCACTCCATGATGATATCACGGAGCTGGTGGATGTTAGAGACCTTGTGCTACTCCACCTTCCGTTTGAGGATGCCCCACAGATTCTCAATAGGGTTTAGGTCTGAAGACCTCACTTCTGTGAGATATTGTATAGATAGATATCTCTATATCTATAGATTATCTATCTATCTATCTATCTATCTATCTATCTATCTATCTATCTATCTATCTATCTATCTATCTATCTATCTATCTATCCATCCTCTCTATTCTATCTATCTATCTATCTATCTATCCCTATCTATCTATCTATCTATCTATCTATCTATCTATCTATCTATCTATCTATCTATCTATCTATCCATCCTCTCTATTCTATCTATCTATCTATCTATCTATCTATCTATCTATCTATCTATCTATCTATCTATCTATCTATCTATTCTATCCTCTCTATTCTATCCTCTCTATTCTATCCTCTCTATTCTATCCTCTCTATTCTATCCTCTCTATCTATCTATCTATCTACGATGATTGGTTACTATAGGCAATACAGGCAAGGCATCTTTTTTTTTAACAAAAACCAGAACAAAAAAGGAGCACCCTGTCATAGCAATAATATAAATGGTGGTGTAATTACATTAAGTTTATAAATTGTGAACTTTTTACCATTTATCATGCCTGGACTTTCTGCATTTTAATGTAATTCCACTACCGTTTATATTATTGCTATGACACGATGCTCCTTTTTTGTTCTGGTTTTCTAATACATGTCCATATGAGCAGTGAATCAGCCTGGCGTCTAGCATTTTTTGCATTGTGCGGGAAAACCAATTAATCCATTCCAGAGGTCAGAAAAAAGTTAAAAAAAAGTATTTTATCTGTTCAAAACTCTTTATAAAGTGCACTGTCACGGAGTGCCTGCTCCTCTTGTGCAAACACCCCCATTCCCCCCCCCCCCCCCGGTGCCTGTGTCTCCCCTGTGTCCCCTCACCCTCTTCTCATCCTTTGCAGTTAGGCTGCACAGGATGAGAAGTGTCACCTCCTCACATCCTGACGCAGCCACTGCAGACAGGCTGCGCAGGTTGGGAGAAAACTGACCCCTGCGGCGGGACTCACACCTCTCCCGGCCATATAGCCAGGACCCCTGCCGGGGGTTCCGACGCAGGGCCGCCGCAGGTGCAGCATGGGCACGAGGCTTCCCACACCCTGCACCCGCTGGAGACAAACGCGGCGCTGTACCGGGCATTGCAGGGCAACCAGGAGCATCCTGCTTGGCCTTAAGAAGGCCGGCGCAGGACTCTCTGGGGTGCTCTGTCCACTGCAAAGCTGCTGGGAGGTCTGCGCTGAGGCGAGACCCCCGCTGCCACTCTGCATAATACTCCAGGAATACCGGGACTATTACCCGCTGCCACTCTGCATAATACTCCAGGAATACCGGGACTATTACCCGCTGACACTCTGCATAATACTCCAGGAATACCGGGACTATTACCCGCTGCCACTCTGCATAATACTCCAGGAATACCAGGACTATTACCCGCTGCCACTCTGCATAATACTCCAGGAATACCAGGATTATTATCCACTGCCACTCTGCATAATTCTCCAGGAATACCGGGACTATTACCCACTGCCACTCTGCATAATACTCCAGGAATACCGGGATTATTACCCGCTGAGCACTCTGCATAATACTCCAGGAATACCGGGACTATTACCCGCTGACACTCTGCATAATACTCCAGGAATACCGGGACTATTACCCGCTGACACTCTGCATAATACTCCAGGAATACCGGGACTATTACCCGCTGACACTCTGCATAATACTCCAGGAATACCGGGACTATTACCCGCTGAGCACTCTGCTAATACTCGGGGCTCAGGAGGAGCGCCCGCTGCTACCCTGCCTAATACTGTGGGGCCAGGATTGCCTGTGTTGCTGTGTGCTGGAGAATCAGGACTATTACCTGCTGTGTGGACCCTCTGCTGTGTGCTGAGAAGTGTCGCCCCCTGTTGTCGGCTGCTGTGAGCCAGGAGAAACCCCTGCCGGAACTCGCTGAGTGTCTGTGCCCCTGTTTCCCCCCTGTACGGACTGTCTGTGAACTTTCCCCCCTTACCCTTCCCTGCCTGGATTACAATTTACCAGAGACTCCATTTTGCCCTTCTTGGGGCCGGATTACAATTGTTTTGAGCCCCATCCCTGCTCTTCCCCTGCCCCGGGTACTTGGACGCTACCTTCAGACCCAAGTTGAGTGACTGTCATAATTAAATAAAGCTTTGTGCCTTTATCATCTGCTCTGTGTGTTCTGTCCTGCCTACGCTCCGTCACAAGCACTTTAAAAGGCATAAATACTGTACATAAAAATTAATTTGTAAATGCATTGAAAACCAATTAATCCGTTCCGGAGGTCAGAAAAAAGTAAACAAAAAGTCTTATCTGTTCAAACCTTTTTATAAAGTGCATTTTAAAGGCATAGTACTGTACAGGGACATGATTAAAGAAACAATTTGTAAATGCATTGAAAACCAATTAATCCGTTCATATTGTGAAAAAAATAGTAAACCGAGGCACTATTTTCAATGGATTTGCATTCGTAAACCAAAAATTATGTTAACCAAGGCGTTCGTAAACCCAGGTACACCTGTAATTCTAATACTACCGTACCAACATCCCAAAATACTAACTCTCAAACAATTCCAAAAATTAACGGGGCTTTAGTGGTATAAAATTGATCACACTGATATTAAACCGTTACAAAGTTTCTATTTATGCTTGATACTTTACAAACTTACATTCATGTTTTTGAAGTCTTCATACTTTCGATATATCAGTATATTGTTGTGGTCAGACCATAGGATCGAAAAAATGTTAATCTGTCAAAATAAACCAAAAATATTATTAGTGATTCTTCTACTCCATTAGTGATCTCAGGTTTAGGTTGCAGTATATATTCTAGCATGCGTTGCCTAATAGTGGAGCTGCGATGGGGTCCGCCTTCGATGCCTTTCTGTGCCTTATTTATAAAGAGTAGAAAAAAGTGTTCACTCCACAGGAATCGATCAGATATCAGCTGACATTTTTAGTGCTGGTAAGACAAAGAAATTGCATCTATAATGGCTCAAATGTTTGGCAAATGGTCCAAACAACAAAGTGGTTTCCTTGGCGTTGTGGTCAGGTTCTCTTGAGTGATGGTTTCTAAGTCATATTCCCAAACCAAACCACCCCCTTTGAAGATGGCACCCATTATCACTCATTATCAAAGCCATATGTACACCCAGGAGGCCATTCGGTTATTAGACATTTTCATTTCAATTTTCATTTACTTTCATTTTGGATGCATTTGTTCATCGAATTATTTTATTTTGGTATATTCGTTACGACGTACTGATCTGAGTGGATTGAAAAAATGTTGCAGTTTTTCCAGAAGATTGCTATATATTCAATATATTATTGAATCGGATAGATTCGAATTGGAAGGATTCAATATTGTTAGCCGTTGGTCCAACCCACCAAGAGAAATGCCATGCGCTGATTGGTCAACTTCGACTGGCGTTGCGTGCGTCCAAATTAACGAAATTTGGATACATTTGTTATCCGAATCCAAATTATCGAACGAATTTGAAAATTGAATTCATTTCCCCATGGGCCCAAACTAATATCGCATCATGTGACGTCATCCGAATGAAACAAATGCATTTGTTAATTTCCTTCTAACTTTTTGTTTTTGGATTCGTTGGCATTCGTTGATATTCGTTACCATGTCCATTTGGAGAATCATACATCGGAATCGCCAAAAATGATATTTTCGTCTGATAAACAAATCGTTACGAAATGCACATGCCTATTGGTTCTAATAATAAAACATTCAGCCTTTCAAGTCACCAGCAGCTACTGACTTTGATGAGATTTGAAAGCTCTTAGGGGTGTCAACAGCTCTTGATGAATCAAAAGGTTGATCTACCAAACTACCTTGAGTCTTCCATGTTGTAGAACTCCCACAGCCTTGGCCTCCAATGGATGACGGCCATTTCCAGTCATCTGCTCTGGCATGGTGCCTAGCCCAGGGTTTTCTGCTGAATGAAAATGATCAACGCTCCTTTTTATCCTCTCACATCAGATTCCGTGTGGTGTCAGAGATATGTCACTCAGAAGGGGAACTCCCAATTGTTGAGGCCTCACTCCCCTCTGAGAGGACAGGGAAATGCTGCAGAATAGTCAGCACCCAGGAACTTGGGGTTTTCCCTTTCTTCTTCATCCGTGTCTTCCTGGAGAGCAGAGCCCTGCCTATAGCTATCACACATTCAGTTTCCTTGGACAGCTGTCGTATGTTCAGCCAGATGGGTAGCATTCTTTGCCGATGACATCGTTGTGTCTTCTCAGGTGACAAGGCAGAGGGGTGCATGGAGTGTTTATTCCAAAACTCCCAATTTATTTATTTATTCATCTTTATTTATCTTGGTCTGCAGGAACTCAAGTGGGGGCTTGCACTAATGAGATTGACATGGGAGGGACTGACTTCAATAGAACCTGTAATTTTCCAATGACTAAAGGCTAAATTTAGCACAACAATCAAATAACCTTTTACTGTGGGGAGAAAAAAAAAAAAAAATAAAAATATATATATATATATATATATATATATATATATATATAATATATCACTAAAAAGTTAGTTACCAAAGAAATGTTCCAATAAATACAACACTTCTATTATACCAACATCATTGCGCCAATATAATAAAGAAAGGAAATACACTCACTGGATGCTGCTATAATTATAAAACTCAAAATAATAATAAAAATGTGAAAAATATACAAATCACAAATAGCGCAAACCAAATCACACAACTAAATATAACCACCACCAAATAAGTGCATATTAATAGTGCAAACAAAAAAATCAATAAATAGGGAATCTCAATATAGTCCATTCGGAAAATATAATATATACTCTCAAACATTTCCAAAAATTAACGGGGCTTTAGTGGTATAAAATATTCAAACTGATATTAAGCTGTTACAAAGTTGCTATTTATGCTTGTTACTTTGATGAATATATATATATAGTATATACAGGCAGACCTCGGTTTACGAACGCCTCGGTTAACGTAATTTTCGGTTTACGAATGAAATTCCATTGTAAACAATGGTTCGGATTACAATTTTTTTTCGTAACACAAACGGATTCATTGGTTTTCAATGCATTTATAATGTTTTTTTCAATCATGTCCCTGTACAGTATTTATGCCTTTAAAGCGCACTTTATAAAGAGTTTTGAACGGATAAAAGACTTTTTTTTACTTTTTTCTGACCTCCGGAACAAATTAATTGGTTTTCAATGCATTTACAAATTTGTTTTTAACCAAGTCCCTGTACAGTATTTATGCCTTTAAAGTGCACTTTATAAAGAGTTTTCAACAGATAAAAGACTGTTTTTTTAATTTTCTTCTGACATCCGGAACTGATTAATTGGTTTTCAATGTATTCCTATGGGAGACTACATTTTGGTTTACGAATTTTTCGCAATACGAAAAGTCCTGCAGAACACCTGTATATATATATATTTTATTATTATTTATTTTTATGTCCATTTGGAGGAGCAAACTCATCCTAAGAGCCTTTGTTGATGGATTTCAGTTCACATCATTTGGCCTTTGCATTCCTATAAAAGTCTATAGGAATGGGTGAATAGGTTAGTATGTTCTGTTGGGCATTTAAGTGTTACTAAACCCACAACAGTAATATCAGTCTGTATATGCAGTAAAGCGTGCTTGTTATACTCACTGTGGAATCTAAGGGGTTAATTTTCTGCATTCCGTAAAAAGATCCTATCTTCTTTGATCCTCCACTTTTTCCACAGTCCCCAATCCATCTGCTGATAGAACAGAGCCTTGGGGGCAAGCTGCACATGCTCAGTTTGGTATGTATTGCTAGAGTTTTCTTTTTCTTTGGGAGGGTGCACAGGGCCAGTCAGACAGAGGGTCAAGGGTTATGCAGCCTCAATCAGGGGAGAATGAAAACCTCCTCCTACAAGCTTTAACCGGTGTTCAGCTGGACACTGATAGAAGTCACAAGACTGCTCTAACTTCTGATGAGAAAAGGTATTTAGCAGTTTATATTTACTAAAATAATTGCATTTCCATGTTGTGTGTACTGTGGGAGACCAGATATAGTGAATGCAGGGTCCAGGAAGAGCGGATATAGTGAATGCAGGGTCCTGGGGTTATATAGTGAAAGCAGGGTCCAGGAAGACCAGATATAGTGAATGCAGGGTCCGGGGAGACCAGATATAGTGAATGCAGGGTCCGGAGACCAGATATAGTGAATGTTGGGTCCAGGGAGACCGGATATAGTGAATGCAGGGTCCAGGGACAGCAGATATAGTGAATGCAGGGTCCAGGGAGACCAGATATAGTGAATGCAGGGTCCGGGGAGACCAGATATAGTGAATGCAGGGTCCGAGGAGACCAGATATAGTGAATGTTGGGTCCAGGGAGACCGGATATAGTGAATGCAGGGTCCAGGGAGACCAGATATAGTGAATGCGGGGTCTGGGGAGACTAGATATAGTGAATGCAGGGTTCGGGGAGACCGGATATAGTGAATGCAGGGTCTGGGGAGACTAGGTATAGTGAATGTAGGGTTCGGGGAGACCGGATATAGTGAATGCGGGGTCCAGGGAGACCGGATATAGTGAATGCAGGGTCCGGGGAGACTAGATATAATGATTGCAGGGTCCGGGGAGACCGGATATAGTGAATGCAGGGTCCGGGGAGACCGGATATAGTGAATACGGGGTCCGGGGAGACTAGATATAATGAATGCAGGGTCCGGGGAGACCAGATATAGTGAATGCAGGGTCTGGGGAGACTAGATATAGTGCATGCACGGTTTGGTGAGACCGGATATAGTGAATGCAGGGTCCGGGGAGACCGGATATAGTGAATGCAGGGTCCGGGGAGACCGGATATAGTGAATGCAGGGTCCTGGGAGACCAGATATAGTGAATGCAGGGTCCTGGGAGACCAGATATAGTGAATGCAGGGTCCTGGGAGACCAGATATAGTGAATGCAGGGTCCGGGGAGACCAGATATAGTGAATGCAGGGTCCGGGGAGACTGGATATAGTGAATGCAGGGTCCGGGGAGACCAGATATAGTGAATGCTGGGTCTGGGGAGACCGGATATAGTGAATGCAGGCTTCGGGGAGACCAGATATAGTGAATGCAGGGTCCAGGGAGAGCGGATATAGTGAATGCAGGGTCCTGGGGTTATATAGTGAAAGCAGGGTCCGGGGAGACCAGATATAGTGAATGCAGGGTCCGAGGAGACCAGTTATAGTGAATGTTGGGTCCAGGGAGACCGGATATAGTGAATGCAGGGTCCAGGGACAGCAGATATAGTGAATGCAGGGTCCAGGGAGACCAGATATAGTGAATGCAGGGTCCGGGGAGACCAGATATAGTGAATGCAGGGTCCGAGGAGACCAGATATAGTGAATGTTGGGTCCAGGGAGACCGGATATAGTGAATGCAGGGTCCAGAGACAGCAGATTTAGTGAATGCAGGGTCCAGGGAGACCAGATATAGTGAATGCGGGGTCTGGGGAGACTAGATATAGTGAATGCAGGGTTCAGGGAGACCGGATATAGTGAATGCAGGGTCTGGGGAGACTAGGTATAGTGAATGTAGGGTTCGGGGAGACCGGATATAGTGAATGCGGGGTCCAGGGAGACCGGATATAGTGAATGCGGGGTCCGGGGAGACCGGATATAGTGAATGCAGGGTCCGGGGAGACTAGATATAATGAATGCAGGGTCCGGGGAGACCGGATATAGTGAATGCAGGGTCCGGGGAGACCGGATATAGTGAATACGGGGTCCGGGGAGACTAGATATAATGAATGCAGGGTCCGGGGAGACCAGATATAGTGAATGCAGGGTCCGGGGAGACCGGATATAGTGAATGCAGGGTCCTGGGAGACCAGATATAGTGAATGCAGGGTCCTGGGAGACCAGATATAGTGAATGCAGGGTCCGGGGAGACCAGATAAAGTGAATGCAGGGTCCAGGGAGACTGGATATAGTGAATGCAGGGTCCGGGGAGACCAGATATAGTGAATGCTGGGTCTGGGGAGACCGGATATAGTGAATGCAGGGTCCTGGGAGACCAGATATAGTGAATGCAGGGTCCAGGGAGACTGGATATAGTGAATGCAGGGTCCGGGGAGACCAGATATAGTGAATGCTGGGTCTGGGGAGACCGGATATAGTGAATGCAGGCTTCGGGGAGACCAGATATAGTGAATGCAGGGTCCGGGGAGACCAGATATAGTGAATGCAGGCTTCGGGGAGACCAGATATAGTGAATGCAGGGTCCGGGGAGACCGGATATAGTGAATGCAGGGTCCGGGGAGACCAGATATAGTGAATGAAGGGTCCGTGGAGACCGAATATATAGTGAATGCAGGGTCTAGCACCATATGTTCCGTGTTTATATAAACACGCACCTACAGGCATGTATGTATACCGGGGTATAGAATTCCGGCACGTACACATATCCTTGTATTGGTCAGATGATTCATCCTCACAGCTGTCATGTACTTATTCCTTCGTAGATTCCCTTACATAGAGGATAATTACCCAATAACTGAATTAATCATGCAGCTATGGCCTTTCCTTGTCCATGCTATTTGTTCTGCTGGATCAGGGATTTAGCCCCGGTTCACATCTTCGCGTTCCTGCGGGCCGCGTTTTGCGCGGACACGAGAGCCCATTCATTTGAATGGACTCCCGTGCCCATGACACGCAGGGATGAAGTCCCTGCACTTCTTTGGAAATTGCAGTCTGCACGGGAACCTCGGTTCCCAGTACGGTTGCGATTTCCAGTGCGGGCGGCATGCCATTAGAACTAATGGCACCCACCCACGGGTCCCACATGTGCGGGTAGTGCAGCTGCACAGATTTTTGTGCGGATCCGCAGCGGCACCACCCGTGAACCTAGCCTAAAGGGGAACTTCACTCAGACATATGAAAATTAAAAGCCAGTAGATACAAATACTGTAGTAGCTGATGTTCCAGAAATACATATTTACCAGCCTCTGGAGACCAGCGCCGGATTCTGCTCAGGGCATCTGATAGTCTCTACACCTCCATCTTGGCTTCGGGAACCGGCTGTGACTCTCTGATGACTCCCAGCCACCCCCAGGGGTGTATATACCACAAGGCAAACAAGGCACTTGCCTTGGGTGGCATTTTTCAGGGGAGGCAGGACCTCCCCCCAGAAGAAGAGACGGAAGAAGGGATATGCGCACCATGGGAACCAGGTGGGATCCGAGAGGGGCTGCTTGATGGCCCTCCTAGCCCTCTTGTATTGAACTGTATTGTTGCTGTATTGTCTCCCTTTATATTGTAAAGCGCTGAGCAAACTATTGGCGCCATAAATCCTGTATAATAATAATACCCTATAAATCATGGACATTTACTGAGCATCATCTGCTGGTAATGTTTTCTTTTTGAAAGAGCATTGAGATTTCAGCTTTGCTTGGCTCATCCATTTGTTGCTGGAGGTTTTCCAACTTGCCTTCTTTTGGGATTGATTTACTAAAACTGGAAAATCCTCTGTTGTTATCCATTTGCCGACTACCCTATAGCAGATGAACTGCTACAAGGTGGCTGTTCTGTGCAAAATCACGTATATATACGTGATTTTGCACAGTCCTGGTGTAGGGGGTGCACGCATGCCCCGTAACACCGCTTCTGCTGTAATTAGTCACAGCAGAAACCGATCAACGGGTGCCGGCCAATGGATGAGTGCTGGCACATGTTGATTGGTGAGGAGAGTGACAAGACACAGCTCTGCCTATGTAAACAAGAGCTGTGTCCTGTTAGCAGCAATCTGCTGGATTTCCTTTCCCTGTTAAGCAGGGACAAAAATCCAGCACATTGCCTAGCAAAAACACCACACTGTGTACACAAAAACACTGGTTAGGCACACAATTAACCCTTTGATCGCTCTAGATGCCCTATTAACACAATTAATGCCCTATTACACAATTAACCCTTTGATCGCCCTAGATTAACCCTTTCCCAGCCAGTGTCAATAAAACAACCACAGTGTATATATTTAGCACTGATCACTGTATTAGTGTCACTGGTTTCCAGAAAGTGTCAGTTAGGCCAGCCTTACATGGGTCGATTTCCGAACAATTTTTTGTTCGAAAATCAGACCTAAGAATAATTGAGCGATTTACGCTCTGTTAGTGGGGCAATGGCACCAGACGATTTTCGTGGTTCCTCCCCATTCCGTTTATCGGGCATGCTGGAAAGTTTGTGAAAAACGACCTATTTTCGAAATCATTGGTGCCACCATCGGATTACAGAACGAGCGATGTTTTCGATTTTCGATCAAAAAAATCATTCGGAATTCGAACCATGTATGGCCTGCTTTAGAGACAAGAAATTATAGGAAATCTCTCTCCAAATTCAACAAAATTCCCAACCTGTAGAGTTGTCACAGGTACAGGTGTCCCCATTGGATGATTGTCCCTCATTGGATTACCCTAACCTTTTTTCTCTGGTGATATCGACCCATGTATGGCCTGCTCAGGGGCGGACTGACCATTTGGAAACTCGGGCACTGCCCAGGGGCCCAGGGTCAGTAGGGGGCCCCATGAGATGCCCCTGGTACCTTTTTCATAGGCTTTTTTGAGTTTGGGCAAGGACACGGGCCCCATGATCCCCTATTGCCCAGGGGCCCCATGAGTTGTCAGTCCGCCCCTGGGCCTGCTTTAGTGTCAGATTGTCCACTGCAATATCACAGTCCCGCTATAAGTTGATGATCGCTGCCGTTACTAGTATAAAAATGAAAAAACAAAAAAGAAATTCCAGTATATATACCATAGTTTGCAGATGCTATAACTTTTGTGCAAAGCAATCAATATACGCTTATTGGTATTTTTACCAAAAATATGTAGCAGAATACATATTGACCTAAATTAATGAAGACATTTGATTTAAATTTTTTTTTATTGATTATTTTTTATAGCAAAAGGTCAAAAATATTGTTTTATTTTTCAAACTTGTCAGTCTTTTTCTGTTTATAGCACAAAAAAAAACCCCAGAGATGATCAAATACCACCAAAAGAAAGCTTTATTTGTGAGGAAAAATGACATAAATTTCATTCATGTACAGTGTTGCATGACCGCTCAATTGTCAGTTAAAGTAACGCAGTGCTATATAGCAAAAAATGGCCTGGTCAGGAAGGAGAGGGTGGGGTGGTAAATCTTCCATAGGGCAAGTAGTTCTATAAATCAGGACTAATACAAAATGTCATTATAATAAAAGGGAAACGCCTTCCATGTAACATTTATTAAAAGTAGGCGGTGTAATTTATGGCTCCAGTTATGTTGTAATCTGCATGATATATTGCAACATATTGTTAGTATCAGCCCGGGTTCACATATATGCGGTGCGGTATATCGCATGTGATTCGTACAGGAACCGCACCGCATTCCTCTGCCAATCACATGTGATTTGTGTGCGGTGCGATCGGAGCCATACATTTTGTATGGCTCTAATCGCACGGCACCCGCACCAAAAACGTGCAGGACCCTTTTTTGGGTCCACACTAGAATCGGATCGCATGGGTATTCACACCTATGCGATCCGATTCTGCATATCGCACCGTGTTTTGCAGACTGTTTTTGGGGTGTTAACATACACACCCGCAGCGGTTTGCATGAACGGGGTGCGATTCTGATGCGGTGCGAATTCACACTGAAAACGCTCCGAATTCCGCACTGCGTCAGTGTGAACCCGGGCTCAAAGTGATCATTTTATTTCAATACCATCACTCTTTTCTGCAGATCAATAATACACAAGGATCTTGTCATTGTGGAAGTGCTCTGACCCCCGGTTCACATCTATGCAGACGTGCGGGCTGCATTTTGCACGGGCGCTCGGGCCCATTAATTTGAATGGACTCCCGTGCCCGTGACACGCAGGGAAGAAGTCTCTGCAATTCTTTGGAAACCGTAGCCTGCGTGGAAACCTCGGTTCCCAGTACGGTTGTGTTTTCCAGTGTGGGCGGCGTGCCATTAGAATTAATGGCACCCGCCCGCGGGTTCGCATTTCTCTGTGTGGGTGGTGCGGCTCCACGGATTTTGGTACGGATCCGTAGCGGCACCACCCGCATAGATGTGAACCTAGGATGATTGAGGAGCCCAGACAAGGCTGAAATATAAAAAAAAAAATCTGGTAACCAATAGGTGGACATTGTGGAGTTGATTTACTAAAAATGGAAAGTGCAAAATCTGGTGCAGCTGTGCATGGTAGCCAATCAGCTTCTAACTTCAGCTTATTCAATTAGGCTTTGACAAAAAAAAAACAAGGCAGCCGATTGGTATTTATGTCGAGTTGCACCAAATTTCGCACTCTCCAGTTTTAGTAAATCAACCCCTTTGTGTCTGGTTGCTGTCCTCTCTCACCTTGTATTCCCTAGGCACTGACCCATGTATATCCTTCGCGGGATCTTTGCGACCTTAATAAAGATGTTTGTTGCATCCATATTGATTTTACATATAGTTAGTCTGGCTGAAAAAAGACAAAAGTCCATCCAGTTCAACCATAGATGTATTCTGTACTCTGCTTTGGATTTATAAATAACGACTTCTTTGCCGTTTGCTCCAGTCAACTGCTCCCTTTTTTTGTGTACGCTATTGGCTCGGTTAATAATCCACACCTTTATTTACGGTGAGTCAGAGAAACTATGATCGGCATTTATACCTCTTGATGTGGCATCTATTATTTTTTGACTGACCCATGTTTGTAATGCCCCGTACACACGATAAGAAAATCGTACGAAAAATTTTGTGGAACCACTGATCGAACGATTTTCTCTTTGTTGATGAGCGGGATGTTTTAACTGATAACAATATTGTAAATGAAAAAATTTGGTTGAACAACAGTGAAAAATGTTGTTGGTTTGCATACGAACAACCAATTTTCTATGCGGCGGTATGATAGTCATACAAAAATAATCTATCAAGCGCTATCACGCATGAGCGGAAACAGAAGATGACCCGGATGTTTATGTCCAAGGAATCTTCGTAAACACAAACAAAAAATCCAAATGTTAAAAGTCGATTGGCCTAATGAGATCAAAAAACCAGAATTCTGCAGATTATATTTTATGTATCACTATTTATGTATATAGGTCATGTAATAAACGATATTATACTCATTGCTGGTCATTGTTGTGTATATCGTTCGTTCTGGTCGGAAGGGCGTGGCTACAAGGTCACACGCACACCGCATAACTTCCACTTGTACAGAAGACGTCAACACTACGTATTGCCCGACGAACAATTTTGTTAGATTGGTTAATGTGGGCCACAATTTCGACCAACGAATGAACGCCTCTCGCTCGTCGGATGACCAATCGGTCGATTTTCTAATTGTGCATTCCCACCTTTAGTATTGATCCAATTATGGTTGGTAGTCCCTTGAACAGGTTCAGATACTAGGTTGTAGAACAGCTCTCCTAGTGATGGAGGTACATTTAGAGTGAATCTCATGCAGTGAAGGTCTATTGGGAACGGGGGGTGGTGTGTCACCATGGTTTGAAGCGATAGATGTCTCAGCTGAAGTTTGTTCATCAAATCCTGAATCTTTCCTCTGTCTTTCTTCCTCAGATTCTGCTTTGTCCATTGTCCACACTGAATGGGACTCGTAGTTCTCCTGGAACAAGGACAAGCTTGGAGGATGAACTGTCTGAGGAGACCCAGATGTTCCTGTGTCCTGCTTACACCATTCTACACCAGTATCCATTCTTCTTCTTAAACTGCTGAAGTCTTCATCTTCCTTATCAGAGTCTTGGAGATTACTCAAGGACCTAGATTTTGTCATTTCTAACCGTGCCTTGTGGGTTTTCTTCTTAAGCACTCCACTTGGACGTTCCAGGTTTAGGTCTTTATCAAGATTTCCACCGTTTACTGCCTTAAGGAGATTGGGTGTGGAACCGAATCTCTCATGATTATGCGACACCTGCAGATTCTGGTGAGGATTCTTGTAGGGTTGAAGGAACATGGCCGGGGCATATCCAAATCTTCCATTGTAACTGGAGGAAAGAGACAGGATTTAAGGAAAATTATAATGGTTTTGGGTCAATTTAATGACGTTAGATTTATAAACTCATGTCTTGTATATGTTTCTTTTCAATTGTATCTACATTTCTATTTCTGTCTTTGTCCCAGTTAGGACGATTCACCCACTATATTTGTCCTGGTGACCATTGTCACCAAGGCAGAATGTGATAAGAAATCAAAAATCTTGAGTTGTCACCAGAACAGAACTAAAAGGGAAATATTTCAATGGAAACATTTGTTCCATTGACAGTTGTTTAAGAAAGGATTTCCCTTCACTGTAAAGATCTCCTCTCAATTCCTACTGTGTCTACTTGACAGAAAGTTAAGGGATCTCTCCAAAGGGACACATATGGAAGAAGAAGGAGGAGCCGTGTGCAGTGACGTCACGCCGCCGCGACCACATGGAGGTACATGATCGCCCAAAAGTTAACCCCTTCCTGCCCAGTGCCATTAGTACAGTGTCAGTGCTTTTTATTAGCACTGATCACCGTATTAATGTCACAGGGGATTGTCAGTGGCAGTTAGTCAGTTTGCACTCAGTGTCAGAATGCCGGCCGCAGTCCCGCTATCGCTGCTGATTGCCGCAATTACTAGTATAAAATTTTTTTTTTTAAAAATTCCAGTATCTATACCACCATTTGTAAATGCTATAACTTTCATGTAAACCAATTAATTTACACGTATTGGGATTTTTTTTTAGCAAAGACATGAAGCAGAATACATTTTGGCCTAAATGTATGACGAAATTTGATTTTTTTACATTTTTTTATTGGATATGTTTTATAGCAAATAGTCAAAAATATTGTTTTTGTTTCAAAATTCTCGGTCTTTTTTTGTTTATAGCGCAAAAAATAAAAACGTAGAGGTGATCAATTAAAGAAAGAAGCTCCATTTCTGTTGAAAAAAAGGACATAAATGTAATTTGGGTGCAGCGTTGCATGACCGCGCAATTGTCAGTTAAAAGTAACACAGCGCCGTAAATGGCCTGGTCAGGAAGGGGGAGGGGGTAAATCCTCTGGAGGGCAAGTGGTTAAACAACAGGAGATAAATCAAACAAGGAAATGTGAAAACTGACAAAAAGAGGTTCATAATTTTATTTAAGTGAAGGAAAAGGAGGGCGCCACGCCAGTGTAGGCTGAAACATTGAAGCTTTATTTCCTTATTTATCTATTATTGTGGACTATATATATATATATACTATCTAATTCATGACTGTGTGAGCGCTGAACACATTGCTCATTGTTTAGATGATCATTGTATATACCATCATTTTATTTATACAGTCCTGACAATGATCAATAAATGAAATATATGCAGAAACACAATTTATCCCCTTTAAAAGGTCAGAGTCTTAGGCTCCATGTACACGGGACGTTTGGAAAACTTTTCTGAACGATGGAAACTGACTGCTGGAAAACGTAGGTTAAAAAAACCTCTGTTTAGCTGCGTTTGCATGCCGCGTTTATGCGCATTTGCGTTTAGAAGCGTTTTTTAAAGATATCCTCAGGAGACCTTCCAAAATGCCCAGAATGCACTGAAAAACAATAAATAATTAACTATATCAGACATTTTGAGAGGAATAGAGAGAGCAGAAGCAGAGAGAGCAGTATGTGTTGGGACGACCTGTCTTTTCTGGTTGTATTCACTATGGATCCCATCATGAGCAGAATGCGGCACGTTCTAACATTTTTTCCTTCACGCAAAACCTGGAACTGACTGCGCTGGTGTACCGGGTCCATTTGAATACATGGAAAACACTTTGCATGCATTTCTGATGATGAAAAAAGGCTCTGGACAGCATCTGGACATGGAACAGTTAAAAAACACTTCTAAATGCAAACACTTAAAAACGCGGTTAGATGCGTTTACATGCGTTTGGCATTTGAAACGCTGATAAAATCTACTCCTGAGCACAAGTTTGGTGCGTTAAAAAAAAACAACTGTAAACTCAACTGCCTGTAAACGACTATATACAATTTAACGGGAGACAATACAGTTCAATACAAGAGGGATAAGGAGGGCCCTGCTCCTTGGCTCCTCGCACGACCTCCTGCTCTCTAGCTCCCTTGTCTCCTCCTCCCATGCTTGGCTCCAGGACTTCTCCAGAGAATCCCCCATCCTCTGGAACTCTCTACCCCAATTTATAAGACTATCGCCTACTCTGCTCACTTTTAGGCGATCTCTGAAAACCTCTCTCTTCAGGGAAGCCTATCCTGCCCTCGGCTAGTAATGAAATCGTCCATTCCTCCTACCAGTCCATCCCCCACAGTTACCTTTTGTACCACCAGCCCCTCCCTCCTAGATTGTAAGCTACCAGGATCAGGGCCCTCCTAGCCCTCTTGTATTGAACTGTATTGTTGCTGTATTGTCTCCCTTTATACTGTAAAGTGCTGAGCAAACTGTTGGCGCTATATAAATCCTGTATAATAATAATAATGTGTACATGGACACGTAGGAAAACATTAGGGAGAGTTCAGGGGCTGCTGAAAAAAATGCAGAAAAGCTCCTGAACATCAGTTTACAGTGTACCTGAACCCTTACCAGATCAGCCACCAGCCATTTTCAGATCTCTCTATCACTTCCACAACAATCCCGACTCGTAGAGAAATTTCATCTGAATTCTGGGCTTCATAGCCCTTCTGTGCATAGTAAAAGGTCCCTGGAAGATGAAAGACATGATACATTGTAGTGCTGACATTCTGACAAGACTTCACATACGTGGCTGGTTGATAGACATACAATGTGCATGTTACCAAAAGACAATTGCATTTTCATGGGAAGAATATTTCAGCAAGGAACTACAGTCCAATTAAAGGAGGAACTTCAGTCCCCCATAATTTGCCCCTACCCCCAATGGCACCACCATCTTTTAGAATCAAGCACACGTGTATATGTACCGTAGGGTTCTGTCTGGCCTTGTGCAGGCACCCTGAGAACCTGAACCTCATACCTGCATCGTCTTCACGCAGGGAAGGGAAACCCTACAAAAAAATAATTTGTTAACCTCCTTGGCGGTATGATTATTTCAGATTTTTGGTGCTGAAAGCGGTACATTATTTTGCATGGAAATATGTAGTTTTTTTATTGTAGGCTGTAATATTTAGGAATAACTCACTGAAATCTGTCCAAACAAGAGTCTAGTAAACATCCCGGGTATGATAAAATTTGAAACACAAAATCATAAATTATAATTTAATAAATAATCATAAAAAATAATAATATAATAATAATAAATTTAATTCAATAATATAATCAAACCAAAAACACTGAAATTTGAAATATAGCACCAAGTTCGCACATCACTGAGCAAAGTCGCAAAATCGTTTTCAGTGTCTGATGATGAATTTCCCCCACGAATCATTATCACTCAATTCTGCAAGTGGTTCTGATTTACTATCGCTGTTCTCTAGCTGATCTAAACCCGCTTTTGACCTAAAGGGATGCTTTTTGGACGCCATGGACGTTTCTCAGTTTCCAGGCAGAAAGAACAGTAAAAATGCAGGCAGGGCGCTGGACAAAGCACTCGGGACAAAATGTATGTGAAATGGGTTGAAACAGCAATGTTTTACTATGTTAAATCATTTTTAAAAAAATGACATTTTTTTTAAATTTTCAAATTTCCCGCCGCCGGCGGCGTCCGTACGTCCCGACGTCACAGGGACTGGAACACAGGAGCCGGATGCCGGCATCGGCCGGAGATGGCCGGGGACGCTGCAGGGGACACATCGCGGGAGCAAAGGACAAGGTAAGCTCTGCTGGGACTCCCTATGCAGCGCCGCATGGTAAGCCCGAGTGTAGCTCGGGGTTACCGCTTTTGGTACTGAAACTTTACCCCGAGCTACACTCAGGAATACAGTTAGGGATGTTAAAGTCCAGTTGTGGAAGATGGAGGGGGGCACCAGGTTCAAAATAAGTTACTTTATTGGGTGAAGGTCACCTTTCATTTGTTTTATATATATATTGTGAACATAAAGCCAAACCCCAGACATAGCTATGGTATGTTTCAAGTTTCAAACGATGGATTTGACACCCCCCCCCCCCATTATTGTAATTCATGAACATTTGACGGCATTGTGCTATAAGAAAAACAGGGAATTGTGGTTTCATGGAAATATGATACAATGATAATATTTTTGGGACTTGGGCTGCTGCATTAAAGTCTCATTTTAGCCTTTTTTAGATGTTTGTATACAAAAGGGATTAGGAAAATTCTCTGTGCATGACCCCATTGAAGAGATTTTTCTTTTTTCTGTGTCCTACATATTTATTTATTTCAGGTACTTTTATATCGCCGTCAATTTACGCAGCACTTTACATAAATATTGTACATTCACATCAGTCCCTAACCCTCAAGGGATGTACAATCTAAGGTTCCTAACTCACATTCATACATACACATACTAGGGCCAAATTAGACAGGAGCCAATGAACCTACCAGCATGTCTTTGGAGTGTGGGAGGAAACTGGAGTACCTGGAGGAAACCCACGCAGGCACAGGGAGAACATGCAAACTCCAGGCAGGAGGTGCCATGGCTGGGATTCGAGCCAACGACCCTAGTACTGCCAGGTGGAAGTGCTAACCATTTAGCCACTGTGCTGCCCATATAAGAAATTGGGGGTGAAGACATTGCCAGGGCAGGAAGCAGGGCTTTTCTTCCTCAGGAATGTGGGTAATTCAGTTTCAGCACCTCCAGCACTGAGCCCGGGTTCACACTGATGCGGTGCGGAATTTGCAGTGTTCTCTGTGTGAATTCCACACTGCATCAGAATCGCACTCCGTTCATGTGAACTGATGCGGGTGTGTATGTTAACAACACCCCGAAGGCAGTCCGCAAAATGCGGTGCGATGTGCAGAATCGGATCGCATAGGTGTGAATACCCGTGTGATCCGATTCTAGTACAGACCTAAAAAAGGGTCCTGCGTGTTTTTGGTGCGGGTTCGCTGCGATTAGAGCCATACAAAATGTACGGCTCCAATCGTGCTGCACACAATTTGCATGTGATTTGCACAGGAATACGGTGCGGTTCCTGTGCGTATCACATGCGATATACCGCACCGCATATATGTGAACCCAGGCTCAATGTTGATGCTGGCTGTAGGGGGATCTATTGTCACTGGGGGGATCTAATTTTGCATGGTGGTCTTTTGTTCCTAGAGCGGAATCTATTGTTGCTTGAAGGTCAATTGTTGCTGAAAGGGATCTACTGTGAAGGGAAGATCTGTTGTTGCTGCTGGGGGTATGTTGTTCCTGGGGTGGTGTTTTGTTGCAGGGGTCCATTGTTGCTGGGGGAATCTACTCTTGCTGGGTGGGGGCTATTGTTGGCAGCTGCTTGGGATCTGTTTTACTGCTTAACTTGTAATCATTGACAAATTCCATACAAAATGATACTTGGATCTGTATTCTCTGAAAGGAGCAGTACGGGGAGGTGGGTAGGGGTAGGAGCCAAGGGATGGTGCTCGGAGGTGGGTAGGGGGGTGTAAACAAGGAGCAACTCAGAAGGGGGGAGTTCCTGAACCTACTCTCTGAGAAAAAAAGCCCACGCAGGAAGGAACACATAGCAACAAAAACATTACCAGAACTTCTAATACCTCTCACTACTAAACATGCGTTTTTGCTTTTCTCTATGTCAGGGCTTAAAATTTCAAGTCCTGAGCTACTAGCCAGGCCTTAAGAGTTACTCGCCACCAGTTGCCCCACCCAACCCCTACCCTGCTACACACTTATTTCCCCCCTAAACACTCCCTTGTAAATTATTTCATGAAATGACACTGTTAATTTTTCCCCACATTACATCAGGGTTCCCAGAGTCCCCCCACATTACATCAGGGTCCCCAGAGTCCCCCCACATTACATCAGTGTCCCCAGAGTCCCCCCACATTACATCAGGGCCTCCAATTTCCCCCTAAACACTCCATCATACTTAGACCATGCACCGCATACAACCATAACCCCCCATAATCTCTCACTCACAAAACCATAACTCTACCAAGCATATCCTACCTACTATCCAACCCAGCAGTACCTCAAATGCCCCCCATACTCTACCACCTATAATAACCACATCATCCTGAACCTGACCAAACCACCCATACATGTAGGTTTACATACAGACACATGTACACACACACGCACACACACACAAACAGACACCTGTACACACACACACATGTACATACACACAGACACGTATACACACACACATGTACATACACACACATGTATACACACAGACACACATACATGTATATACACACAGACACATGTACATACACAGACACGTGTACATACACACAGACACATGTACATACATACACATGTACACACAGACACACAAACACACACGTACATGCACACACAGATACATGTACACACACACATACATGTACATACACGCAAAAACATGTACAAATACACACAGACACATGTACATGCACACATACAAATACACACACAAATACACACAAACAAATACACACATACAGCCTTATAAAGAGTTGCAGTACTTCGTTGTTCACTCACAGAGCCAGGTACTGCAGTCTAGGGGGAGGCAGAGAGCACAGCACACACTTCTTCCTTTGCTTTCACTTTGCTATTGAGCAGTCTGACAGCTCCCAGTGCGAGTGACAGATCTGGCCTGAGCTCCGAGCCTGCTCAGCAAGACGGCCCTGGGGGACACACTCGCCCCGACCATAATTTCCACTCGCCAATGTGAGCAGGTGAGTGGAAATTTCAAGGCCTGCTGTATGTCACCATTGAAGAGCCCCCACCCCTATAGTACTTTCTAATAGTGACACCAACGAGGAAAACCAGACAGAGGCTCTGACATTTCCCTGACCTATCCACAATTAGATAACATAGGCCGGCCATACATGGGTTGAAAATGACCGATTTTGTATCTGAAAATCGGATCTAAGAATAATTGGCTGATTTTCACTCTGTTAGTGGGTCAATGTCACCGGCCGATTTTCATGGTTCCTCTCCTTTCTGGTGATCGGGCATGTTGGAAAAGTTTTGAAAAACGACCGATTTTCAACTCAATGATGGTCAAATCGTACGATCGTTTTTCCTAAAAGAATATGCACATGAGCCGTGACCTGGAAGGAACAGAGGTTTTGCCTGTTATATGGGGTGAACCTTATGACTTGGTCGGGCGATATTCGAAATCAGTGATGGTACCATCGGATTACCGAGCGAACGACGTTTCCGATTTTCCGTCGAAAAATCGTTTGGAATTCGAACCATGTATGACCTGCAATATTTTGGCTTTATTTGGGATTTAATTTTTGGAGTACAGTCACAGCTGTCCCCACTCATTGATTACCTTTGCTAAATGATTTCTCCTTTAAATCCATATGGGCCGACTCTGACTTGACTAGGTACGGTGCTGGAAACCAAGCCAGACGTTTCTCTTCATTCTCCACCAACCACCAGCCTACAGGTACAGACAAATCAAAAAGGTAAAGGGATATTCTAGCTTCATATAAAAGCATGGTACATTATTATTATTATTATTATTATTATTATACAGGATTTATATGGCGCCAACAGTTTGCTCAGCGCTTTACAATATAACGGGAGACAATACAGCAACAATACAGTTCAATACAAGAGGGATAGGAGGGCCCTGCTCCTTGGTACATAGATAGATAGGTTTATGAAACGGCCAACAAGATCAATCTCACATCCCTATAACCTGATTCAGAGAAAAAAAAACATTTAGAGGTACTTTTATATTGCTGCCAATCAGGGGCGGACTGACAACTCATGGGGCCCCTGGGCAATAGGGGATCATGGGGCCCCTGTGTTCTTGCCCACACTCAAAAAAGCCTATGAAAAAGGTACCAGGGGCATCTCATGGGGCCCCCTACTGACCCCAGGCCCTCGGGCAGTGCCCGAGTTTCCAAATGGTTAGTCTGCCCCTGAGCAGGCCATACATGGGTCGATATCACCAGAGAAAAAAGGTTAGGGTAAATCATCCAATGGGGACACCTGTCCCTGTGACAACTCTACAGGGTGGGAATTTTGTTCAATTTGGAGAGAGATTTCCTATAATTTCTTGTCTCTAAAGCAGGCCATATGGTCAGTCCGCCCCTGGCTCCTCCCTTTCCTTTGGTTTAGTTCTTGCTGTATAGATAGCCCACCCCCTTTCTCAGTAATGCATTTCAGGTTCAAGCCTCATGTCTTATGGAAGCAGATCATATTATGATCTTTTGACCTAACCGATGTTCATTGTTGTAAGATTCTCTCAGTTTATTGAATAAACTTCACAAGGTCTACAAGGTGTCATCTGATCGAGTCACTGCCTGTGTTATTCAACTAAGATTGGAGTTATCGCTATCCCGTCACATCTGTGAGTTACAGAGATCACACTTTCAATGCTTAGATTGGAGAGACAGAACACTGTATATTCAGATCAGACATGCCATCAGATCTCAGATCTCCCCTGGCACCATCTATGCAGCAAGTCCAATAGAGACCCGGAGTTGCACCTCAACCAAGCCAAGCCACTCTCTTCTCTCTACACAACACTTATTATTATTATTATTATACAGTATTTATACAGCGCCAAAAGGTACAGTACATGAGACAATACAGTAACAAAACAATATACGAGGGGTTCGAGGGCCCTGCTCTTTCGAGCTTACAATCTAGGAGGGAGGGGATAGTGGTATAGGAGGAAGTGGCTGTGGGGGATGGAGTGGTAGGAGGAGTGGAGGAGATCGGCTGTTAGGTGAGGGTGGGGTAGGCTTCCCTGAAGAGATGGGTTTTCAGGGTGCACCTGAAGGTGAGGAGGGTAGGTGACAGTCTGATGGGTTGGGGTAGAGAGTTCCAGAGGATGGGGGAAGTCCTGGAGACGTCCTGCAGTTAGGCGTGGGAGGAGGAGACCAGGGAGTTAGAAAGTAGGAGGTCTTGTGAGGAGCGAAGAGTACGGGTTGGGTGATATTTGGGTATCAGGTCGGTGAGGTAGTTTGGGGCAGCGTTATGAATGGCTTTGTATGTCAATGTTAGTAGTTTGAATTTAATGCGTTGGGCAATCGGAAGCCAGTGGAGGGAATGACAGAGGGGGGTGGCGGATACGGAGCGGTTGGTAAGGTGGATGAGCCTGGCCGCTGAGTACTTATGGCTTTCCACTTGTCCAAACTGAAGACCCCTTTTTACAAATGGAAGAAATTCCTCACCCAGCTAATATTTCTACATAGAATCTACTTTACATCACAATGTTTGCCCTGAAAATTTCAGCTACTGTACTGCCTGCAATGAATGCCAACGTGAAGCAGGAATATTCTTAGAAATGGTTTGGAGCTGTCCCCTAAACCAAGACTACTCGTGTCAAGTGGTAACCAAACATGGCACTGTTTTGGGAAACTCATTGGGATCTGACCCGCTTATCTTTTTCTTGGGCATCCATGATGACCCCACCTCATCTAATCATTACAAATTCCCCTTCTTCTATGTAGCATACTATGCAAGGTGAGAAATTCTCCCTAAATGGAAACTCCCCCTCCTCCCATTCTATGGGGAAAGGTATGCAACTATCCAAAGGAAATTATCACAATATCAACCTGTGTGAGCAGAGCTTGCCCTGTGAAATTTCATAAAGTCTGGTCTGTGTGAATGGATAACCACAACGACCCCAGCACATGAACCAACTCCTCATCCAAAGTATACTACCCCCTCCCCCACGCTTGGCCTGACCCCTTTATTCAAAATGAAGGGCAAACATATATTCAATAAATGACAAACCACTATTTTCTCAGGAGGACCTGAGAACTTCAAATATTTTAACTTACATTTTTGTAAACTTTGTTTTTGTACTTTATTTTCATCCTTTTTCTACATATTTTTACAAAAATGTAATATAAATTACCTGTTAAATATAAACCTGAACCCTCCAACAACATTTAACTATGAATTTGGAACATCGATCTGTGCAATTATAAAAACATTTTCAGTCCCAGACCTACCAGAAGCATCCTTGATGAGGACATCGACTTGTTCATTCTTCTGGACCTTGAATGGCTGGTTCCTAGTGTCCTTTGTTTCGTAGGTGTCCAGGCATAGGAAAGGTTCTGATACAATAGGCTGGGTGATGGGCTGCTCTGACTTTGATGGGGAAATCATCACTTTTTGCTTCTGGTCATTCTCTGGCGGCAGTATTACCAGACTACAAACAACAGACACAAGTCATGATCAACCTCTGTTCTGTTTTATAGAATTTATTTAGGCTCAACTGACAATGTTGTTGTGTGCCGTTCATGGTTGCTGCTTCACAATACAGATCATTTTAAAGGTACACACTAAAAGGATCTTTTCCCAGTAAAGAGAGGTGATTATAACATTAACAATAACATATAAAGCCATTTATAACTCTGCCCCAAATTACATCACCAATCTTGTCTCCAAATATCACCCAAATTGTACTCTCCGCTCCTCGCACGACCTCCTGCTCTCTAGCTCCCTTGCTTTCTCCTCCCATGCTCGTCTCCAGGACTTCTCCAGAGCTTCCCCCATCCTCTGGAACTCTCTACCCCAAGTTGTCAGACTATTACCTACTCTACTCACTTTTAGGCAATCTCTGAAAACCTATCTCTTCAGGGAAGCCTATCCTGCCCTCAGCTAATAATGAAATCTTCTACTCTGCCTACCAGTCCATCCCCCACAGTTACTACCTTTTGTACCAGTAGCCCCTACCTCTTAGATTGTAAGCTCCCAGGATCAGGCCCTCCTATCCCTCTTGTTTTGAACTGTATTGTTGCTGTATTGTCTCCCGTTATATTGCAAATTGTTGGCGCTATATAAATCCTGTATAATAATAAATATAATAATATTAACCCTCAGCCAAATGTTATTCCATGAACAAGCCAAGGGCTATGTGAAATCAAACCCACTTTTCTTAGGGTTTGTGTAGACTTTTTTTTGTTTTTCTGCATTTTGCCTGTTTTTAAAAGCATGCTTGAAATGGAATTGAGGAGTTTCCAAATTACATTTATTTGACTCGCTGATTTACGACTCTTTGGATAGAAATTTGTATGCAATTTAGATACGTTGGTGTTGCAGGGAAAAGCAGGTCAAACACAGCCTCTTAGCCCATACGAATGCATGAGTGGCTCTGAATTTGAATGCAAAACACAGCAATCCATCTTCAAGAGTCAAACTGGGTTCATGGAAATGTGCCTTAGATGCTTACAGAATGAAATACTGAGTCAGGTCAGAGCTCAGACTTCAAACCCATGAAAATGAATGAGCTGAGACCTGAGAACCATTGAGCAGGCCCTTTCCATAAGGAACTAAAAAGCTTTGAGTTTAACCCGATGTACCATTTTACCACTCCTATGGCAAGAAAACCAACGTATGGCATAGCAGTTCAAACCTGTTTTCAGGGAAGGATGGGGTCAGGTCCTGGGTGTTAGGAGAGAAGAAGTAAATGACATCCGCACACTGGGAGACCTTGGGGTCAGTTTGGAGGAGCTCCTGGGAGTAATGCTCCAACAGATAGAGCCTATCCATGAAATTGGAGGAGAATCTAGTCCGGAAAAGCAGCGGAACATCTAAAAAAAAAAAATAAAACCAATGTGAAAATTGTAGGTACTTCTTGATTAAAAAATGAAAAAGATCTATAGAATTTATCAAATATTGTATACAGAAAACAAGTATTATCCCTTTTTAAAGTGGAACTAAACCCTTCTGTCCTTTTCAGCCATAGAAGCTGCCATCTTAGCCTGTGTTTGATCTGAAACTGCCATGGTCCTGCACTTGTGATCAGTTAGGACTCCAGACATTTGATGGTTTGACAGTTTGGTTGAGAGCACAAGCAAATGTGACAGTTAGGCCCCATGTACACAGGACACTTCTGAACGATGGAAACTGACTGCTGAAAAACATAGGTTGAAAAACATCTGTTTAGACGCGTTTGCGCTTAGAAGCGTTTTTTAAGGATAAGCAAAGGAGAACCTCCCAAATGCCCAGAATGCACTGAAAAGTGGTAAATTATTAACTATTTCAGACTGTTTCAGAGAAATACAGAGAGTAGAAGCAGAGACAGCAGTATGTGATGAGATTAGCTTAGGTGTGAGTTGCTCATTAACATTTCTTTTGTTTCCAAGGGTGGGAAAGGTGTCTGGTGGAGGGAGTCATTAAGGTCACCTGGCAGGGGTCTTCATGAGGAATTTGAGGTGTGAATGGTCATTAACATATCTTTTGTTTCCAAGGGTGGGAGAGGTCTGAGGTGTGAATTGGTCATTACAATGTGTGACAAGCTTGGTAGGAACATCCTGTGTTCAGTGTTTTGTCCATCTCAGCACCTTGAAAACGCTTTGCATGCATTTTTCATGATGAAAAAAGGCTCTGGACAGCATTGGGAACTGGAAGAGTTAAAAAAAAAATTTCAAAAGCAAATGCTTATAAATGAGATTTGCTGCGTTTAGCTGCGTTTTCAAGCATTTTGTGTTTAAAACGCTGATAAAATCGACTGCTGAACGCAAGTTTGGTGCGTTCAAAAAAACGACTGTAAACGCAAATGCCTGATGGCGATGATGTGTACATGGAAACATAGGAAAACATTAGGGAGAGTTCAGGGGCTGCTGAAAAAAAACGTTGAATAGCTCCTAAACACGAGTTAATCAGCTGCAGTGTACACAAGCCCTTAGCAGTCTCGGCACGTCAGGAATGTAACTGTTTTGTTTTTTTAACTGTTAAATTGATGGGTTTAGTTCTGCTTTCACAAATCAAATTTCAATTTAATTCCCCAACTGTCATTTTTTAATTTGAATCTGAGTGCATGTTCCTCCATGATAACAGTCACATCTGAACTTTTCCTTTTGAATAAAGTGGAAAACTTTTAAAGAATAACTGTAATCCTGTAAACAGTAGAGCTACTCTTTTACCCCACACCCCCTGAACTAAACAAACCACCTAGGTTCTATACTTGGGAGGCCAGGCTACTGAGGCCTGTTGGAATCTTCATGTCTGCAAAGTGAAAACACATAAACTTTGCAGGAGATGGCCCATTAGAAATCCATAGGGTGGATTGCGAGGTAACAGGAGATATGGTCCAGCTCTCTGAATGGATATAGAAAAATGGGATGGTTGTTTATCAGTGGGGACGGTTTTCATTTTGCAGATATGAGAAGTATCACTCAGTTATAAATTTAGATCAGCACTTCAGGAGACTATAACAGCAGCTCTAGGGTATCTGGCTCCGATGCCCCATCTACCTTGGGCCCCTCCAACATTTGTATGTGCACTAAGTACACCCATGACATCACAAGAGCAGGGACTTTCCTAAAAGGGGAGCTAACACCTAATTACATCTTTCCCTTTACCATGCTATAATGGGAACCTATCCATCTAATGATGGGCAAGCTAACTGCACCCACCAACACTGGCCACCAATTTCAGGTGCATTCTTCTCGCAGACGCCAAGGGTCATTTTTCCTGCTGACCAACAATGTACGGACATTCTTCCTGCTCACCATTAGGGTGAGGAGCATTCTTGCCACTGATCACCAGTGGAAGTAGAATTCTTCCTGCTGACCAACAAATTAAGGAACATTCCACCTGCTGACCACAAATGTAAGGAGCATTCTCCCCCCTGACCACTAGTGTGAGGAGCATTCTTCCCACTGACCATCAATGTAAGGGGCATTCTTCCCACTGACCACAAATGTAAGGAGCATTCTCCCCCCTGACCACTAGTGTGAGGAGCATTCTTCCCACTGACCATCAATGTAAGGGGCATTCTTCCCACTGACCACCAATGTAAGGGGCATTCTTCCCACTGACCACCAATGTAAGGGGCATTCTTCCCACTGACCACCAATGTAAGGGGCATTCTTTCCACTGATCACCAATGTAAGACGCATTCTTCCCACTGACCACCAATGTAAGGAACATTCTTCTCACTGACCTCCAATGTAAGGAGCACTCTTTCCACTGACCTCCAATGTAAGGAGCACTCTTTCCACTGACCTCCTGTCAAGGTCCTACCTTTCTTCAGAGCTTGTGCATCTCCATGAGCTGGCATCCATCTTGGTTTTCTGCAAAGCATGGTGGGAACCTTTATGCCTTCAGGCTTCTGCGGCTCCTCCTCAAATGGGTGTGGTTGAGCACATTTAAACCTGCTGTCTGCAAGTGTGCTCTGCACTTGTGTCCTGTATGTTGCCCTGTTGCAAGCTCTTGTGTTGTTCCCATTGCTCTCCTGGTAACCGACTCGGCTTGGACAAGACTACTCTCTGCGTTAACCCTTTATCTGACCTCCCGTTGCTGAACCCGGCCCGTGACCTGAGTATTCTTTGCCTACCGTCTAGTACTGTCTGCTCCGTTGTTATTGACCCGGCTTGTCTGACTACTCTACTCGTGTTCCCATCTAGCTCCCACCAGCTGTACGCCATTGGCGGCAGTCGTTATCGCAGCTGGGGTCACTCGGGGGCCGCGACCTGGTCTCAGGCTGCGTCAAGTCCATCCCCACCATTAGGGGCCCTGGTGAAGGGTAGCCTGGGGCTTAGACTCCGTGCCCTGAGGGACTCTGGTCTGTGGGTAGTGGCTGTCATCAGTCGCAGCGTGACCGTACCATAGGCCTGCCTGCCCATTCCAGCGTTCCTGCCCTGACATTACACAAGTGCCATGAATCCTGACGGTGCAGGTATGCCTTCGATCCCTATGTTACTTGCCAGACTTGACCAACAGGATCGCTTGTTGGATCAGTTCGCTCAGGCGTTGCAGGCTCTGCTTGCACGCACAGCGCACCTTACCCCTGGGGCTATTAGGTCAGTTGTTACTCCGGTGGACTCTCCCACTGTTGCTCCGGTTGTTGCACCTACCTCCGCATCTGTTGCGGAACCCGCAGTACCCAGAGGTATGACTGGTTCTGCCCCTCTTCCTCAGCGCTTTGGGGGGGAACCGAGTCAGTGTCGTGGTTTCCTTAACCAAGTGGGGATTTACTTTGAATTAATACCTCACGCTTTCCCTACTGAGAGGGCAAAGGTGGGCTTCCTAATCTCGCTGCTCTCTGATAGGGCCTTGGCCTGGACTAATCCCTTATGGGAGAGGAATGACCCGGTGATTCACGTGTTTACCCGTTTCGTTGCCTCCTTCCGTACGGTATTCGACGTACCCGCTCGCTCCACTTCTGCTGCCAAATTGCTCATGTCCATGCATCAGGGTTCACGAACCGTTGCCGAGTACGCCATCGAATTTCGTACTTTGGCGGCAGAGGTGGGTTGGAACAATGAGGCTCTAGTGGCTGCTTTCTCTCATGGTCTCTCTGATGCGTTGAAGGACGAGATCGCAGCCAAAGAACTGCCTGTGGAGTTAGAGGCACTCATCTCCTTCCTAATCTTGATTGACACCAGGCTCAGAGAGAGGCCTTAATTTAAGGAGCGGCTGCGGAGGCCTCCTAACCGTTTGGCGCCTACGTTTTCTGTCCCACCCGTGCCTCCCTCTCCTCCCACGCCTCCTGGGGATGGTTTGTCTGGTAGTGAGCCCATGCAGCTGGGGTTTGCTCGCCTTTCTGAGGGGGAGCGGGCCTCTCGGCGTCGGGAGGGTCGCTGCCTGTACTGTGGACTCGGGGGGCATTTTCGGCAGTCCTGTCCGGTCCGTCCGGGAAACGCCCGCACCTGAGATCCTGTCGGGGGCAGATCTTGGGTGGAGTTTCCTCGTCCCCGGTTTCCCGTAAAGATAAACCGCTTATCACCGTTGTCCTTTCTTGGGCAGGAGGCTCGGTGACGGCCCAGGCGCTGGTAGACTCTGGGGCTGGCGGTTTGTTTATGGACAGTTCGTTTGCGGCCCAGTACTCCATTCCTCTGCAGGCTCGAGAGACTCCATTGGTTCTCGAGGCGATAGATGGCAGGCCCTTGCAGCCATCGCAAGTTACCCACGAGACCCTGCCGGTGGAGGTAGCTATTGGGGCTGTTCACAGGGAATTGGCCTGTTTCCAGGTAATTTCTTCCCCGCACTACTCCGTGGTTTTGGGCTATCCCTGGCTTCAGAGGCACAATCCGACCTTTGATTGGCGATCGGCCGAGATTCTCTCATGGTCACCACGGTGTGGGGCTGGTTGCATCCGTGGTCCGGTTAAGGTGCTGTGCACCTCCTCGGACTCTGTGCTGCCCACTGAATATGGGGAGTACCTGGACGTGTTTGACAAGGTGCGCGCCGGTGCTCTGCCTCCTCATCGTCCATACGATTGTGCCATAACCTTACAAACTGGTGCTACTCCTCCGCGTGGCAGGGTGTATCCTCTTTCGGTGGCAGAGAATCAGGCCATGGAGGAATACGTTGCGGATGCGCTTTCCCGGGGGCACATTCGCAAGTCTACGTCTCCAGCAGGAGCTGGGTTTTTTTTTCGTGAAAAAGAAGGGAGGTGAGCTGAGACCCTGCATTGATTTTAGGGGTCTCAATCGGATCACGATTAAAAATGCTTATCCTATTCCGTTGATCACCGAGTTGTTTGACCGCCTCAAGGGAGCAACGGTCTTTACTAAGCTCGACCTTAGGGCTGCCTACAACCTTGTACGGATCAAGGAGGGTGATGAGTGGAAGACCGCGTTCAACACCAGAACCGGCCACTATGAATACCTGGTTATGCCCTTCGGGTTGTGTAACGCACCCGCTGTCTTTCAGGAGTTTATTAACGATGTCTTACGTGACTTGTTGCAGCAGTGCGTGGTGGTTTACTTGGACGACATCCTGGTTTACTCTGCGTCTATGGAGACTCATATCCAGGATGTTAAGCGGGTGCTGCAACAGTTACGTGAAAACGAGCTTTTCTGTAAGCTCGAGAAGTGTGAATTTCACCAATCCCAGGTTGCCTTTTTAGGCTACATCATTTCCCCGGTGGGTTTTTCTATGGACCCTGAGAAGGTTTCAGCCCTGAGAAGGTTTCAGCGGTTCTGCAGTGGCCTCGTCCCAGTGGTCTTCGGTCCATTCAGCGCTTTATGGGATTTGCCAACTATTATCGGAAGTTTATCAGGAACTTTTCCACATTGGCAAAGCCTCTCTCAGATCTGAATAAGAAGGGCAGTAACCCTCACGAGTGGTCACCCGAGGCCATCTCAGCTTTCAAGGCTCTGAATGCCGCCTTCACTTCGGCCCCAATTCTGTCTCATCCCAATCCTGGGTTGCCTTTTGTTCTCGAGGTTGATGCATCTGAGACAGGAGTAGGCGCCCTCTTGTCCCAGCGTCGGTCACCCGAGGGACCCCTACTTCCTTGTGGGTTCTACTCCAAGAAGCTTTCCTCTGCAGAGTGCAACTACCAGATTGGAGACAGGGAGTTGTTGGCCATTATTCTGGCTCTCAAGGAATGGAGGCACCTGCTTGAGGGTTCTGTGGTCCCGGTCCTAGTTCTCACTGACCACAAGAACCTCACATATCTCTCGGAGGCTAAGAGGTTGACACCCCGTCAGGCCAGGTGGGCTCTGTTTTTGTCACGTTTTAACTATGTGGTCTCTTACTTGCCTGGTTCCAAGAATGTCAGGGCTGATGCCTTGTCGCGGCAATACTCTGAGCTGTCCAGGGAGGACACTGAGCCGACCTCGGTCATTCCTCCAAACCAGATCCTGGCTGCCATTCGTACCAACCTGACTTCTCCCCTTGGGGAGCAGATTTTGGCGGCTCAAACTAACGCTCCCCCTGAGAGACCTGCTGGAAGATGTTTTGTACCTGAGGGATTGTGTACCCGCTTGCTACGTACCTACCATAATTCCAAGACTGCCGGTCATCCTGGTAGGAACCAATTGTCCTGGGTCATTTCTCGGTTATTCTGGTGGCCATCTCTCCGTTCTAACATCGCCTCATATGTAGCAGCTTGTTCGGTCTGTGCCCAGAATAAATCTCCTCGGCACCTTCCATTGGGCCTTCTGCAACCCATTCCCAATGGGGAGCGTCCCTGGTCACACCTGGGAATGGATTTTATTGTGGATCTTCCTGCGTCTCAAGGTCATACGGTCATTCTTATGGTGGTCGATCGTTTTTCTAAGATGTGCCATTGCGTTCCGTTCAAGAAATTGCCGACTGCACAGGAACTGGCTACGGTTTTCGCCAAGGAGATCTTTCGCTTGCACGGGTTGCCCAAGGTGATTGTCTCGGACCGTGGGAGCCAGTTTGTGTCCAGGTTCTGGCGCGCCTTCTGCTCCCAGTTGGGTATCGAGCTTTCCTTCTCTTCGGCTTACCACCCTCAGTCCAATGGGGCTGCGGAGCGTTCCAACCAGGCCCTGGAACAATTCCTTCGTTGCTATATATCGGATCATCAGGACAACTGGGTCGATCTCCTGCCATGGGCAGAGTTTGCGAGGAACTCGGCTGTCAACTCCTCCTCTGGGATGTCCCCCTTCATGGCCAACTATGGGTTCCAACCCGCTGTATTGCCTGAGTTGTTCTCTCCACAGGACATTCCGGCTGTGGATAACCACCTGGCTGCTCTGCGCTCCTCATGGGGGCAGATTCAGAGGTCCTTGAAGGACTCAGCACAGCGCCAGAAGCTCCAGGCTGATCGTAGACGGTTGCCCGCTCCCTCATACCAGGTCGGAGATTGGGTGTGGTTGTCCACTCGCAACCTCAAGCTTCGGGTGCCCGCACCAAAGCTGGCCCCCCGTTTTGTTGGTCCTTTCCGCATTCTTCGCAGGGTGAACCCGGTTGCCTATGCCCTTGCTCTTCCTCCTGGGATGCACATCTCCAATGTCTTCCACATATCCCTGTTGAAACCTCTGATCTGTAATCGCTTTACTGCCTCTCCGCCTCGGCCTCATCCTATCAGGGTCGACGGCCATGAGGAGTATGAGGTGAGCCGCATCTTGGATTCTCGGTTGGTCCGCGGTCGGGTACAGTTTTTGGTCCATTGGCGTGGTTATGGTCCCGAGGAACGTTCCTGGGTTCCTTCCGCGGATGTTCATGCTCCTGCCCTCCTCCGCGCTTTTCACGCCCGATTTCCTCAGAAACCTTTTGTTGAGCCACGGAGGGGGAGGGGCCCTTGAGGAGGAGGTACTGTCAAGGTCCTACCTTTCTTCAGAGCTTGTGCATCTCCATGAGCTGGCATCCATCTTGGTTTTCTGCAAAGCATGGTGGGAACCTTTATGCCTTCAGGCTTCTGCGGCTCCTCCTCAGAAGGGTGTGGTTGAGCACATTTAAACCTGCTGTCTGCAAGTGTGCTCTGCACTTGTGTCCTGTATGTTGCCCTGTTGCAAGCTCTTGTGTTGTTCCCATTGCTCTCCTGGTAACCGACTCGGCTTGGACAAGACTACTCTCTGCGTTAACCCTTTATCTGACCTCCCGTTGCTGAACCCGGCCCGTGACCTGAGTATTCTTTGCCTACCGTCTAGTACTGTCTGCTTCGTTGTTATTGACCCGGCTTGTCTGACTACTCTACTCGTGTTCCCATCTAGCTCCCACCAGCTGTACGCCATTGGCGGCAGTCGTTATCGCAGCTGGGGTCACTCGGGGGCCGCGACCTGGTCTCAGGCTGCGTCAAGTCCATCCCCACCATTAGGGGCCCTGGTGAAGGGTAGCCTGGGGCTTAGACTCCGCGCCCTGAGGGACTCTGGTCTGTGGGTAGTGGCTGTCGTCAGTCGCAGCGTGACCATACCATAGGCCTGCCTGCCCATTCCAGCGTTCCTGCCCTGACACCTCCAATGTAAGGAGCATTCTTCCCACTGACCTCCAATGTAAGGAGCACTCTTCCCTCTGACCACCAATGTAAGGAGCATTCTTCTCACTGACCACCAATGTAAGGAGCATTCTTCTCACTGACCTCCAATGTAAGGAGCATTCTTCTCACTGACCACCAATGTAAGGAGCATTATTCCCACTGACCACCAATGTAAGGAACATTCTTCTCACTGACCTCCAATGTAAGGAGTACTCTTCCCACTGACCTCCAATGTAAGGAGCACTCTTCCCATTGACCTCCAATGTAAGAAGCACTCTTCTCATTGACGACCAATGTAAGCAGTATTTTTCCCACTGATCAAAAAAGTATGGAGCATTTTCCCCTCTGACCCCAAAGTAAGGAGCATTCTTCCAACTGATTACTAATGTAAGGGGCATTCTTCCTGCTGACCCTCAAAAAGTTGGTTTTAGCAGGATTCCCTTATATTAGAAATGATTTCCAAGGTTCCTTCTCTGGAGTAGAAAGGTTGAGAAAATCCGCTCTAAAGAACATCAGTCGCCAATGGGCTTTTGTAATAATTTAAAACTCCACTCCTAAACGTTTTTATTGTACACTGTGCAATCTTACTATGGTCCCAGATGAATGTGATCACCGGTATGGAGGGGAGGTAGGACAGCCATTGGAGAGGTAGGACAGCCATTGGAGAGGTAGGACAGCCATTGGAAAGGTAAGACACCCATTGGAGAGGTGGATATAAATCCACTATTGCAGAACACTTTTATCTTGATATTTTGTGTCAATTGAAAGGGTCACTTATGATACATGGACCATGTAGAGCATACCCTGCCTGTCACTTCTAGGTATAATGGCCATCTTACCTTTCAGTATGGGAAGGGTTCTGTCCGATTTATTCACAAGTCCAGCCTCCAAAGGAAAGGTCTGTGAAAGCAGTTTCTGAATGATCAAAGGAAAACACTTGTTAAATTACAGGACTCCATTACCACTATGGTATACTGTGTCTATTCAAGTGTAGGTCCACCAGTCCATGACAGGGACATTTATGGTCAGATAATTATATGTCCCATTGTCAGACAGAGGTTGGCTAGTAGGTAATAATGACAAGCCTGAAGCTAGCCATAGATGACTTGTGTTTTTTCGATCAGTCAGGTCTATAAAGGAATCCTCCCTGTTGTACTATTGTATTATGACAGCAGGACTCTCCACTGTCAGAATACAATGATCAGAGGCTGCAGATGCTGATCAAAAACACTTTTCTTGATCTCTAAAATAGACTTTAGGTCCAACATAAAGTGTTACTAAACCCACAGCAGTACAATCAGTCTGTATAGGCAGTAAAGCATGCTTGTTATACTCACTGTGGAACCTAACAGATTAATTCTCTGCATTGTGTAAAAAGGCTTTCTTCTCTGATCCTCCCCTTATTTCACAGTCCCCAATCCATTTACTGATAGTACAGAGCCCTAGGAGGCACTCTGCACATGATCATTTTGGTGTATATTGCTAGAGAGTATTTTTTTTTGGAGGGTGCATGCTATCGTCACAGGGCTAATCAGCACAGTCCAAACAGAGGGTCAGGGGTCATGCAGCCTCATAGAATAGTCAGAGGAGAATGAAAATTCCTCCTACAAGCTTTAACCAGTGCTCTGCTGGACACTGATCGAAGGCACAAGACTGCTATATACTGCTAATAAGAAAAGGTATTTAGCAGTTTATATTTACTAAAATATTTGCATTTCCATGTTCTGTGTACTGTGGGAGACCATATATAGTGAATGCAGGGTCTGGGGAGACCAGATATAGTGGGTGCAGGGTCTGGGGAGACCAGATATAGTGGGTGCAGGGTCTGGGGAGACCAGATATAGTGGGTGCAGGGTCTGGGGAGACCAGATATAGTGAATGCAGGGTCCGGGGAGACCAGATATAGTGGGTGCAGGGTCCGGGGAGACCAGATATAGTGAATGCAGGGTCCAGAGAGACCAGATATAGTGAATGTAGGGTCCTGGGAGACCAGATATAGTGAATGCAGGGTCTGGGGAGACCAGATATAGTGAATGCAGGGTCTGGGGAGACCAGATACAGTGAATGCAGGATCCTGGGAGACCAGTTATAGTGAATGCAGGGTCTGGGGAGACCAGATATAGTGAATGCAGGGTCCGGGGAGACCAGATATAGTGAATGCAGGGTCTGGGGAGACCGGATATAGTGAATGCAGGGTCCAGGAAGACCAGATATAGTGAATGCAGGGTCCGGGGAGACCAGATATAGTGAATGCAGGGTCCGGGGAGACCAGATATAGTGAATGCAGGATCAGGGGAGACCAGATATAGTGAATTCAGGGTCTGGGGAGACCGGATATAGTGAATGCAGGGTCCAGGAAGACCAGATATAGTGAATGCAGGGTCCGGGGAGACCAGATATAGTGAATGCAGGGTCCGGGGAGACCAGATATAGTGAATGCAGGGTCCGGGGAGACCAGATATAGTGAATGCAGGGTCCGGGGAGACCAGATATAGTGAATGCAGGGTCCGGGGAGACCAGATATAGTGAATGCAGGGTCCGGGGAGACCAGATATAGTGAATGCAGGGTCCTGGGCTTAGTATCAATTTAATTTATAATACTTACTGAGAGTTCCTTAAAGCTGTCATAGGTTCTGTATATGATGATGTTATTGCGATCAGACCACAGAATGGACAACATGTACAACTGCAAGCAAAGAAAACACAAAATGATGTAGAAATAACTCTTTTTAATTGAGCCCAATAATGTTTGTGTTTGATGCTGCTAAGACCACTTAGTAACTGGGAGACAGTAAAGTAGAATTTGAGGTGCTCTCATCTTTTGGTAAGGAGTATTCCTTTTTTACGGTCCTGAAATGAATTCAGCATAGGACCAACATATAACTGTGTCAGTTTCCTAATACCACAGGCCCTCCATCCTCCAATTATGAAAAGTATTTAATCCCTTGAAGTGTTAATTCACCTTTACAGAAAAAATGTAAAGGCAAACTAATCTCAGGCACCCTCCCTCCCCCATTCAGTCCCCGCCAGGGGCGGACTGACCATTTGGAAACTCGGGCACTGCCCGAGGGCCCGGGGTCAGTAGGGGGCCCCATGAGATGCCCCTGGTACCTTTTTCATAGGCTTTTTTGAGTTTGGGCAAGGACACAGGGGCCCCATGATCCCCTATTGCCTGGGGGCCCCAAGAGTTGTCAGTCCGCCCCTGGTCCCTGCTGTACTTAACGCCAGGGTTGGCGAGCTGTCAGCACCCCCACAGCCGATCCAGTGGTCTGGGGACTTGAAATCAATTCTTTTCTCCATCTTCTCTGTCTGTACTTCTAGGATGGACCAGATGGATTGTGATTGGTGAACACTGTCACATTGATGGTTCTAACCAATCGGAATCTATCTGGCCCATCCTGGATGCGCTGACAGAAAAGAGGTAAAAGAGCAGGGATTTCAAAAGCCCAGACTGCTGGACTTTCAGGGGTGCTGGCAACTCTAGAGGTAAGTACAGCAGGGGGGATAACAGGTGGGAAGGGTGCCTGGTGCTACTTACCTTTACATTTTTTCTGTAAAGGTGAACTAACACTTTATGTTCCGGTAGGTCTGCCCGGCACATTTTGATTAAAAAATCAGGAGCCAGGTGATAAATTGTCGGATGAAAAGAGCCTTCATCCAATCACAAGCAGGAACAGTGCTGGTATTTTGACAGCTGACGGTGCTGGTGGTCAGAATATAATGGATATAATGGCTGCCGCGGGTCATTTCTTCTAATGCTCTATTTAGTGCGGAAGATTGTTTTTCCCTTCAGCCTGCAGCTTTAGTTCAAAGTAAGTTAAAGTCATGCTGGTAGGTTAATTGGCTCCTGTCTAAATTGTCCCTAGTATATGTATGTATGAATGTAAGTTAGGGACCTTAGATTGTACACCCCTTGAGGGTTAGGGACTGATGTGAATGTATAATATGTATGTAAAGTGCTGTGTAAATTGACAGCACTACATAAGTACGTCAAACAAATAATTGCAGCCACCACTCCATACATTGCATCATAATGGAAAACCTTTCCCGGGAGCTTTTTGAAAGTGCTAGCCACTTGGCAGCCCCTGTGTTCCTTTTAGAGAAATTTTACTGTAAAGTACAAAAGGAAACTTTGGTTTGCTTTGGCAAAAACGGAATACAAATTCAAATTAAATTGCGCTTGATTTCCTTAGCTTGGGAACGGGGAAAGGCTCCCTACTGTCGGTGATGGATTGCGTTGCCTTTTCTTTCTTTTGTTGTTATCGTCCTTTCCCTCTCCTGATCTCCTATTGTCTTTTGTACCATTTGGGGTATCTAAATTCCCTGGTTTCTAAAGGCTGACAAGTAAGCACACGTTTTAGCTCTGAATGTTTGAATTACTCCGATCCATTAGGCTCCCCAATATGCAGATCCGATCCATCCTGCGGGGATTGTCAGCTTTCTTTACAACTTAACTTTTCGTGGAGCGGGTCCGGTGTCACCCCATATAGGTTGCATGCTGACGATCCCTGCAGGATGGATCGGATCTGCAGATTGAGCATAATGGATCAGAGCAGGGGCAGACTGACAACTCATGGGGCACCCCGGGCAATAGGAGATCATGGGGCCCCTGTGTCCTTGCCCAAACTCAAAAAAGCCTATGAAAAAGGTACCAAGGGCATCTCATGGGGCCCCCTACTGACCCCGGGCCCTCGGGCAGTGCCGAGTTTCCAAATGGTCAGTCCACCCCTGGATCAGTCTGATCCATTATGCTCCCCAATCCGCAGATCTGATCTATCCTGCGGGGATCGTTGGCATGCAACCTATACGGGGTGACACCGACCCACTGCACGAAAAGGTAAGCACACATTTTGGCTCTGAATGTTTGAATTACTCCGATCCATTATGCTCCCCAATCTGCAGATCCAATCCATCCTGCGGGGATTGTCGACTTTCTTTACAACTTACCTTTTCGTGGAGCTGGTCCGGTGTCACCCCGTATAGGTTGCATGCTGATGATCCCCGCAGGATGGATCGGATCTGCGGATTGAGCATAATGGATCAGAGTCTGATCCATTATGCTCCCCAATACGCATATCCAATCCATCCTGCGGGGATTGTTGGCATGCAACCTATACGGGGTGACACCGGACCAGCTCCACGAAAAGGTAAGCACACATTTTGGCTCTGAATGTTTGAATTACTCCAATATATTATACTCCCCAATCGGCAATCCAATCCATTCTGCGGGGATTGTCGGCTCTCTTTACAACTTACCTTTTCGTGGAGCGGGTCCGGTGTCACCCCGTATAGGTTGCATGCCAACAATCCCTGCAGGATGGTTCAGATTTGTGGATTGTGCATAATGGATCGGAGTCTGATCCATTATGCTCCCCAATACGCAGATCCGATCTATCCTGCGGGGATCGTGGGCTTTTTTTACAACTTACCTTTTCGTGGAGCGGGTCCGGTGTCACCCCATATAGGTTGCATGCTGATTATCCCCGCAGGATGGATCGGATCTGCATATTGGGGAGGATAATGGATCAGACTCCGATCCATTATGCTCAATCCGCAGATCCGAACCACCCTGCGGGGATCGTTGGCATGCAACCTATATGGGGTGACACCGGACCCGCTCCACGAAAAGGTAAGTTGTAAAGAAAGCCCACGATCGGATCCATCCTGCGGGGATTGTCAGCTTGCTTTACAACTTACCTTTTCATGGAGCGGTTCCGGTGTGTGTCACCCCGTGCGGTAGGTATCACCCGGTGTGGCGCGCACCTCCCGCACCTGCCTTGGGACACCACTGGATCCTACCAGACTGAGCATTAATGGGTGGTTATACAAGCAATTTACTTGGTGTTTAGCTTCTTGACCCTGATGCTTGTATATATAATTCAATGATGTTCCCTAAAGCTGGCCATATACAATTAGACCTTCATTTGAATGTTTGTAGAAAAATCGTGCATCAGAACATTATTTCTTGCTGTCACTGAATCAACTAATTTGTTTGAAAGCCCCTAATTTTTCATCAAGACCTGCTACTTGAATGGAATCCCAGACATATTAAACAGGTTTCATTACAATATGTATGATTTTCCCAGCAGAAAACTGCTGTCACAGAGTTTTATTTGAGAAAATTTTCCAACCTTCTCCTTCAATTTTCCTCTTTACTAAAGTTGAATGGCCAATTTGACCCTGCTAACCATCAGAAAACTGAACAAATGTTCTGAAATTAACAATTTTTTACCAAAATTTTACTGGTGGATGGCCAGCTTAAAGCCCAGGTTTCCTATGACCTTAAATAGTTCACTTGGGCCAAGTTGGTGGGTGGGGGTATGGGTATAACATGTAACATGCTGAAAAGGTAGAGTTAGCCCCAGGGGCGGACTGACAACTCATGGGGCCCCCGGGCAATAGGGGATCATGGGGCCCCTGTATCCTTGCCCAAACTCAAAAGAGCCTATGAAAAAGGTACCAGGGGCATCTCATGGGGCCCCCTACTGACCCCGGGCCCTCGGGCAATGCCCGAGTTTCCAAATGGTCAGTCCGCCCCTGGTTAGCCCTTAAGGGCAGTCATACACTAGTAGATTTCTGAACCAAACTTTGTGCAAACTTTCCTACGTAAATTTTGATCAATACATTCTATGACTTGAGAAATGTCGTTTGAAGGTATTTAAAAATTTCATTTGTTCTCAGCATTCAGTTTTTGAACTAAAGGTCTTTCCCGAACAGAAATCACATTCACTGTGAAATTTGTTCAAGAATAATTTTCTATCCTGCTCCTTTGAATTTTCTTGTCATTACAGTCGAAGATGAATGCTGATTTGACCCTTCTAACCACTAGAAAATTGAACAAATGTTCTGAAAATACATTTTTTTTACCAAAAGTCTACTGGTGGATGGCCTGCCTTAAGCCTAACTTCAGGTTTACTATGACCTTAAATAGTTTTCTTTGGCAAAGCTGGTGGGTGGGTATGGGTGTAACATGTTGAAAAAGTAGAGTAATGCAGGCCACAGATGGGTTGAAAAGCGGCCGATTTTTCAGCCGCAATAAAAAAAAAAATCGGTCGATTTTCGCACCGTTAGTGGGTTAATTGATTGGCCGGTTTTCTGGATTTTGGCACATTTTTTTATCGGTAAAGTTGGAAAAAAAATCGGTTGATTTCGCCGATCGGACGATTTTCGCAGCAATGATGGGCAAATCGGCCGATCTTTTTACCAATAGAAAATCTGCGCATGAGCCATGACCTGCAAGAAGAAGAAGAAAAAGAAAAAAAAGAATAAGAATTCCAGTCCGCTATTATGTTGACATGAAAAAGTATTGCGGCTGCAACAATGTATCTATTTGTGTCCGAATAAAAACATCTGTATCCGAAATGGATACAAATAGATACATTGTTGCAACCACAATACTTTTTCATGTCAAATATAATAGCGGAGCTCTCTGCAAGGGACAGAAGTAATTAAATGCCGGCCGTAGACGGGACAAAAATTTTTTACCGTTGGTGGTAACGTCGGCCTATTGAACAAACAATTTTTCGTTATTTAAAAAAAAAACGGCCGGTTTTCGACCCGTCTATGGCTTGCATTAGTCTTTAGGCTAGCCATGCACTAGTAGTTTTCCAAATGAACCTTTGTGCGAACATTTCTACAAAAAATCTGATCAATACATTCTATGACTTGAGGAATACCATTAGAAGGATCAGTTTTGGAACAAATGAAAACCAAATTTTTTGGTTCGAGAAAAATTCTCCATCCTGCTCCTTGGAATTTTGTCATCATTACAGTCAAAGATGGACGTCAGTTTGACCCCACTAACCATTAGAAAACTGAATAAATGTTTTGAGAACAAAAATTTTTGACCAAAAGTCTACTGGTGGATGTCCAGCTTAAAGCTTAAATTCCAGGTTTCCTATGATTTTAAAGAATATTTTTGGCCAAGCTGGCCCATTTAAAGTGGTAATAAACCGGCCAAAAAAAAACTATAAAACATCTTCTCCCTGCAAGTTAAGAGCATACTGGGCCATTATGCATTGCATACTAGCAGATTGTGAAAGACTTACCTGAAAACGAAGCCCTCCAGCGGAGTCCTGTCATGGCTCCCCGAGGCTTCCATCTTCACCCAGTCTTCCATCCAGGTTCGCAAGCTGCAGCCATCTGATTGGCTGATTTTTGATGACATCACCATGTTTTGCCCGCAGCACAGCTCTCTCAATGGAAGGCACACGGTCCATTGAGAGCGCAGTGCGCATGCGCCAGTGACATCACCAAGGCTTCTACAGTAAATACCTCCTAAATGGTGCAAGTTTAGGAGATATCTGCAGTACCTCAGGTAAGCCTTATTATAGGCCGAATTATAGGTTTACCTGAAGGTAAAAGATACCAAAGTGGGTTTACTTCCTTTACCAACAGCTGGGAGCACTGCATAAACCGTATGTAACATCAGCTACATACAGTATACAGTGCTGTATTCCGGCAGCAGAACGGAACAAAATTGAGTCAGGCTGAGCACCCGCTCATCCATTCACAGAAAGTCTTGTATTTTCATGCAGAAATATAAGGCTTCCCCTGATTGGGTGCTCAGGAACAGACTTCCCGGGAGTCTCCATTCCTCTGCTAAAGAATAGCTCTGTATACTCTATGTAACTGATGCTATATACAATTTATACAGCGCTCTGAGCAGGTACATGTGTTGGTGATGGAAAGTGTTTGTTTGGACCAGGGGCGGACTGACAACTCATGGGGCCCCCGGGCAATAGGGGATCATCAGGGCCCATGTGTCCTTGCCCAAACTCAAAAAAGCCTATGAAAAAAGGTACCAGGGGCATCTCATGGGGCCCTCTACTGACCCCGGGCCCTCGGGCAGTGCCCGAGTTTCCAAATGGTCAGTCCGCCCCTGGTTTGGACCATCTTGGCCCAAATGAACTATTTTAGGGCCAGTTCACAATACATGCGTTTCAGTTGATTTTTTTCTGCATCCAAAATGCACAGAAAGTAGGTGATATGGTTGTCAGTGTCATCGTTCACATCAGTGCTTGTAGTTCCGGTGCGTTCCGAATGTAGAAAAAAAAAAAAAAAAGGAGAACAGGCTGCATTTTTTCTGCACAGAAGTGTACTGGAACACGGTAATACACATCAAAAATGCACCGGAATGCACCAAAACTGCACTGGAATGCATGTGTCCCTAAATTGAAGAAAAAGAGAGGGGAAAAAACTGGAATGCATAAAAAAAAAACCACACTGGAACGTGTCAATAACACGCATGCAAAAAACACATCCAGACCGCATCTGGACTGCATTTCTATAGTGTGAACTGGTCCTTAGGCTAGGTGCACACTTATGCAGGTTGTGTTTGATCCATTTCTACACTGCGTTTTGCATTGCATTTTGCGTTTGTGCCAGGTTTTTGATGCGTGTTGTGTTTTTTTTCTTTATTTTTCTTGTTGGTAGGCAGATTTCAAATGCAAAACACATCAAAAACGCAGCAAAAATGCAGCAAAAATGCAATACATGCTTTTCTGCAGCATTTCCATTGAAGTCTATAGAACCAAAAATGCAACTTTTTGCATTAAAAAAAGTCCCTGACCCTTTCCAAAAAAACACATCAGGTGAAAACGCACAGGTGTGAACATGTCACATAGGAAATCATGCTCAATGGACTGTACTGCGTTTCTGCAACACACTGCAGAAAACACTTAGGTGTGAACAAGTCCCATCATGCTCAATGGACTGTACTGCAGTTCTGCCAAACGCTGCAGAAAATGCTTAGGTGTGAACAAGTCCCATAGGAAATCATGTTAAATGGACTTTACTGTGTTTCTGCAAAATGCTGCTGAAAATGCTTAGGTGTGAACAAGTCCCATAGGAAATCATGTTAAATGGACTTTACTGTGTTTCTGCAAAACGCTGCTGAAAATGCTTAGGTGTGAACAAGTCCCATAGGAAATCATGTTAAATGAACTGTTCTGCATTTCTGCAAAACTCTTACGTGTGAACAAGTCCTATAATGCTCAATGGACTGTACTGCATTTCTGCAAAACGCTGCTGAAAACGCGTAGGTGTGAACAAGTCCCATAGGAAATCATGTTAAATGAACTGTACTGCGTTTCTGCAAAACGCTGCAGAAAACGCTTAGGTGTGAACCTGGGGTTAAAGTCATAAGAAAAGCAGAGTTAGCCACCTAGGGATAATTGCTAAAGTTAAAATCGTTTCAATCTTGCAGGCATATTTTATTTCATACCCTCCTTTTCTTAAAAAAAATACAATAAAATAAATAAAAAAAAGAAATAAAATGAATACAAAATTGGAATGGAATGTATGGCGGTTCTCTCAAAACAACCGATTCCACTGTGCAAATATCAGACATAGTTGCTGTGCCTCACCTTCTGCCTCCCATGCTGCACTAATCCAACGGCTTTGGCTTCCACTGGGTACCTGCTCATTGCTGTCACGTTGTCACCTGCTGTGATAGTGACCCGTTCACCTGTGCAGACCTGGAATTCATAGACACGGCGGGTGGGCTGGACCATGAACAAACAGCCACTGAGAACAGCCAGTCCTCCACCGCCCACCTGAGGATGGGACACACTCTGCTTTATGTGACAAAAAAACCAACACACTTCTACAATCTCAGATATACAAAACAAAAAATGACTAAGCTACAAAGTATCCTTGTGTACATAAAATAGCAAAGTATATCTGTCCACTGCAATAAAAAAAACTATGCAAATATTATCCCCATAAAATATAACGATGCCAAAGATACAAATACAAGTCTAACACGCTTAAACCTATAAAAGTCCAACAAAACAGTCAGCGTGTTCTTGTAAATGATCCTTCTCTCCCCATTTGCTCTCCATTTCAGTTCATGCGCACTCCCACACCTTGTGCATACAGAGGGCTCGCCAAAACCATGTCACCCTTTTATTCTATCAAAGTCCAAAGCACTTTATTAACCACTTGCCCTCCAGAGGATTTACCCCCCCCCCCCCTTCCTGACCAGGACATTTTTTGCATTACGGTGCTGCGTTACTTTAACTGCCAGTTGCACGGTCATGCAACGCTGCACCCAAATTAAATTTACGTTCTTTTTTTCCCACGAATTGAGCTTTCTTTTGGTGGTATTTGATCACCTGTGCGGTTTTTATTTATATTTATATTATAAAAAGACCGGCAATTTTGAGAAAAAAACAATATGTTTGACTTTTTGCTGTTCAACATGTCCAGCAAAAAAATTTAAAAGATCAAATGTCATAAATTTCGGCCAAAATGTATTCTGCTACATGTCTTTTCTAGAAAAAAATCCCAATACGTGTAAATGAATTGGTTTACATGAACGTTATAGCGTCTACAAATGGCGGTATAGATACTGGAATTTTTTTTTTAATTTTTACTAGTAATGGCGGCGATCAGCGACTTATATCCGGACTGTGGGACTGCGAACAGCATTCTGACACTAGGGGGGGAACTGACTTGGTGTTACTGACATCCCTAGTAACATCAATACAGTGATCAGTGCTAAAAAAAAGCACTGACACTGTACTAATGGAACTGGGCATGAAGAGGTTAACATTTGGGGGCGATCAAAGGGTTAACTGTGTGCATGATTGAACAAGCACATATTTTTGGACTTTTTTATATAATTTTCATTTATGATAACTTTTGAAATGGATATGGACATTATTTTTGGTATTTCGTCTTTTGTTCATAACTGGTATATGCATCTTGGTTTTGAAAATAGATATTGGTTCACACATATATTTTTTCTTTTTTTTGTCACCCGATATCTATATCGGCACCTGGTTGCACCCATTATATATTATTTATTTTGAGCATTCTTAGTGAAGCGCGGCACATTTTTGTTAAATAGTATGTGTGCTGTGTGCTTTTACTATGCGCTGTTTGTTTGTTTTTCACTGTAAGCACACTGCTTTGTATGGCTTTGCTGTGCACAGCCATGCAAAGCAGTGTGCACGAGCTGACAGGGGAGGGCAACTGTTTTGTTTACAAACAGTTCTCCTTCCTGTTGGAGATCCTTGGCAATCACTGGGCACCGGCGAGTAATCACCGGTCGCGGCCATGAATGGCAGTGCGGGTAGGGTATGTGCGCCTCGTGCATGCCCCCTACCCAGAAATGCAAAATCACACACACACATCTATATATATATACATGATTAAGTGCACCCTTGCCGCCCTGTAGCAGTATTTCTGCTATAGGGTGGATGGGAAGTGGTTAAAGGCTACATTCACCTATAAAAATAATAATAAATACAAATATTTTTGCTAGAATTTTTTTTTATTATTTATTATACTTTTTTTTTTGCACAAGAGCCTGCAAAGCATTGCACTTGTGATCGGTGGATGGTGCAATGCCAGGCACCTGCAAACTCTTCTTCCAGCTCCTTGCCCGTACCAAGGTATGATCTTTCAGTTGAAGTGCTGGAAGAAGTGCCAATGGACTACAAGTGCACTGATTACTGCACTTGTATCCCATTGAGAACTACAATCACCACGGTAGAAGGTCTTGTAGTTCATTCATTCATTTACAGATCTCTGTGAATAAATGATGCCGTGCCCAACACAGCTGAGCTGATTTTAAAATTAGTGCACGCTGTCATAGGGAGGGAGATGGTGGTTTGCATAGCAACATGTTCTACTTCTTCCTTTAATGTGGCTACAGGGGCGGACTGACCATTTGGAAACCCGGGCACTGCCCGAGGGCCCGGGGTCAGTAGGGGGCCCCATGAGATGCCCCTGGTACCTTTTTCATAGGCTTTTTTGAGTTTGGGCAAGGACACAGGGGCCCCATGATCCCCTATTTCCCGGGGGCCCCATGAGTTGTCAGTCCGCCCCTGTGTGGGTATAACATGTTGAAAAGGCGGAGTTAGTCTTTAAGTTGGCCATACACTAGTAGATTTCCTAAAGAACGTTCATGGAAAGCAGCATATGAAAATTCTGATCACTTCTATGGCTTGTTGTTTTGAAAGGTCTTCAAAATGTTTGGTTGCTTTCAGCCTTCAATTTAGGAAAGCATGGACTTTCATTATTGATCACACGTACTGTAAAATTTGTTTGAGAAAAATTTTCTATCCTGTTCCTTTGAATTTTCTCATCACTATGTAGTCGAATGGGAACCTTGTTTTGACCCCACTTAAAGGAGTACAGCCAAAGCTCTTTTGGCTGTACTTCTGTGGATCACAGGAGTGCAGTTCGTTCTGCACTCCTGTGACCCGTATTCAGGTGACAGTGGGCTAAAGCCCGCTGTTGGCTGATGTCACTTAGCCAGTCCAGTCAGGATCCACCCCAGGGTCTGGAGCGGCTGGCTCAGTCTCTCAGAACCTCGCTGAGAGGCTGAGCCACGTGCCGCTCCAAACTCTGTGGTGGATCCTGACTTGAAAGTCGGGATCTGTCCGCGATCTTTCCCCGGCTTGTACTGGCTAAGTGACCACAGCCTCCCCCTCCGCAGCCCAGCGCAGGGGGGGGGGGATGACAGAGCAAACTGACTGTCACCACTCTCTGCTCACTGTGATCGCTGAGTTCTCACACTTATAGCCGGCGGGGACAGATGCAGCATCAGACTGTCCATCTATGGAAATAAAATTTGGCAATAAAAAATCATCCCATACTTCTATTTTAAGAATAGGATATTAAACAAACATTCTGAAAACACAAATTTCAAACAAAATTCTATTAGTGTATAGTGCTGGTTTTATATCTCTCCTTTTACCATGATCAGGGCTGCTGTTAGAAACTGTGGCAGCACCCAAATATTGTAGAGTTCCTTTTTAAATTTTAAATTTTTTAAAGGCATCTGTTTGCAAGGTCTTCAGCTCACTTCCCAACTCCCTTATTTCCTGTGAAGTAATGTATTCCAGTCTGTAGCTGGTACCCTTATTTTTAGCTAAAGATAACTTCTCTAGCAAGGCCATATTCTGCACTGTTTAAGTCTTTTGAATGTACAGAAAGTGAAAGAGGAAATATATACATTCTGATGTAATTGTTGTTATATACACCATGTAAGATGTGTTTGAAGGCACTTAGCTTGCAGTCACGAGTTCTTGCTAAGTCTCAACCAGCGCTGGTAATAAAAAGTTTGCTTTCCTCATGTTCGTGTCCGGAGGTTTACCTTGTATTCCCAAAGTTGCCATTACAAAACCATGGAGCCCCATAAAGCCAACCTGACAGGGCCCCCTTCCCCAACAAAAAAAACACAGTTTACTATGCTTCAGTTATGAATGAATTACTCATTGTGTTCATTCAGGAAAGGAAGGGTCTGGTAATTGGACACTTCCTGCATCCTCGATCCAGAAGAATCCAATCGCAGCTTGCAGTGTATTGCAGTGTGCTTGCAGCTGCTGGTGGGAAGGAGAGGAGGAGCATTGTAATGGTGAGGGGCCTAGGGAGCAGGGGAAATGTATTGTGCACAGGGAGGAAGATGAGTGTGGTGGGAGGGAGGGTGATGGGTGTGGTGGGGGGGAGGGTGATGGGTGTGGTGGGGGGGAGGGTTGGGCGAATAGTGGATCCGATCGCCTGTATGGTTCTTCTACTGCAGCTGAAAGCCAGCAGGAGAGGAGAAGGAGCCGGCTATCAGTTGGCTGTAATTGTCCTCCACTGTGCCGATCACCCTCCCTGCCCACATCCTATTCACCCGGCTGCCATACAGGAGGATTGGTGGTACCTCTTTATCCACGGCCCTGCCCATGATCCTCCAACCACCACATTGCTACAAATGACAAAGCTCAGATCATCTTGTAACGTCTTTTACTCTGTTACTAAAGTTTTAGTAAACTCTGACAACCTGACCATGTGACTACATCATTAAGATGACCCCAGACCTCAACTTTTAAGTTGAATATTTGCTGAACTGAGTGTCCTCAGACTTTACCTGCTGCACAAAAGATATCCAGACTTTGACTCAATCTCTCCAAACTGCTTATCTTAAAGTTTAAAGTGATTCTAAAATCTATTTTTTTTTTTGTAAAATAACAAACATTTCTCTACTTACCTGCTGTGTGCAGTTGTTTTGCACAGAGCAGCCTGGATCCTCCTCTTCTCGGGTCCCCTGCAGGCTCTACTGGCTCCCGCTTTCTGTGGGGCAGCCACAGCAAACAGCTTCCTATGGGGGCACCCGCTGCTCCATGTGTCCATTCACACACAGAGCCATGGCTTTGGATCAACCCCCTCTCTCTCCTCATTGGCTGACTGGCTGTGATTGACAGTAGTGGGAGCCAATGGCTCCTGCTTGCTGTCTCAGCCAATGAGGAGGCAGAGAACTGGGACAGCCAAGGATGTTGTGCACATTGCTGGATCTCGATGGGGCTCAGGTAAGTATTGAGGGGGCTGGGGGCACTGCTGCACACAGAAGGTTTTTTTACCTTCATGCATAGAATGTATAAAGGTAAAAAACCTTCAGCCTTTACAAGCACTTTAATTAAAGGCAACATTTTTTTTAGCTTTGGATAGAGTGCTGACTGTTCCCGTTACAGAGATTCACCCTCTCTATTTGTTAATCCTTTCGCCATCCCCCGCTCTCAACCCCCCCAAAATAAAATTGCCTGCTGTTCTTCATCCTCCCAACTTTTGCCTCATTCTCATGTGCCCCCAATATTTCCTTTTAAATAAAATGTCTCCAAATTCTTGATTCTGGGAATATCCAATTGCTTAGGAGTAGCTTTTCTCAACCTTTTCACTTCAGAAGAAATGGGTCTTAGGGAACCCTTGCTAAATCCAATTAATTAAAAATCAGAAAGAAAAATGCCCTTTACATTGATGGCTAATAGTAAGATCCCCTTTATAGTGATGGTCAGAATGTCATCCTTACAGACTGTCAGGAATGGACTCACCATTAGTGGTGGGACTCATCTGCCGTGTGGGCTGCAGTACCAGGGCTGGCCGGCGGGTGCTCTCAGCAACCAGAAGCTCACTCCTGCAATCAGCCATCACCTGAGGCTGATTGCAGGAGGTGTATTTAAGGAATGGCCAGACCTGCAGTCAGTGCCTTGATGTATGTTTCCCATGAGCCCCTGTACCTTGTATCCTGTGTTCCTGTTCTGCCTATCTGATTTGTTGCCGACCCTGCCTGATCCTGACCTCTGCTGACTTCTCCTGCTTGATCCCTGGCTCGTTTGACTACCTCTCCTGGACAACCCTAATTTGAACTGAACTCCTGTTACCGACCCTGGCGAGTGACCCGACTATTCTTCTGCCTGCTGCCTAGTACCACGCTGACCCGCTGTTACCGACCCGGCCCGCCTGACCACGCTAATTACTCTGCCATCCATCCATCCTGCACGGATCCAGCCATCCCGGCTCACACCTTCTGCATCTTCACATCAGGCTCTCTACCTGCATATACCTCTGGCGGTACCCTCTACCATGAGCAGGTGTACTCAGGGGCCGCGACCTGGTTCCTGTCTGCTCCAAGTCCATCCCCACCATCAGGGGCCCTGGTGAATAAGCAGACTGGGACTTAGACTCTGTACCCTGGGGAATCCTGTCCTGAGGACTGCTAGAGGTACCACCAGACGGTTGTTAACCATACGTCCGGCCTGACCATTCCACCTCTAGCCCTGACCATGCCTGTGTTCCTGCACATACTAATATTAGTGGAAGGTTGGTGTGTTTACTGTGCGTTTTATATATTTGGGTGGCTAATAATAAATTATATTGTTATATCATTCCTGAAGCCTGTTACTTCCTTGTGTCAGTCCACACATTTCTGGTCATACCTGGATCCCTGACACAGACAGCTAAAAAGATCATTGATGTCATGCTGCTGGCTCTGCCAAGTGGAATTGGCTCCAAGACTATGAAGTCCTTATTAGTACCTGGGGCATGAAGTGACCCACGAAGGCATCGCACCAATTGACAGCAAGCAAAGCAGTGCAAGATTGGACTACACCACGCACCACCACAGAAGCGGGCTCCTTTCTGAGGCTTTTCGGATACTATAACAGGTTTATCAAGGACTTTGCTAAAATTGCAGAATGAACTGTTGGCTGGGGGATCACCCCAACAAGTCAGGATGCTGTTGAATTGGAGAGAATCCCAAGTGAAGGCTTTCCAAAAGCTGAAAGAGCAGTCAACCCATGCACCTTTTTGGCCTATGCAGACTAAAGGGGCTGGTGTCTGTTCTGATCCAAAAGCAGGAGAGTTAAAAACAAGCCATAGCCTATGCCAGCAGAAGTTTATGGGTATTGGAGAAAAACTCTGCAAATGACAGCTCCTTCTGCCTAAAACTGTTAGCTGGTGTTTGGGCCATAATGCAGAAGTTTGCAGAATACCTGCTTGGAGCTAAATTTGAGCTAGTGACTGACAACATTCCCTGGACAAAGCTGGATTCTGCAAAGGTAGAGGCCAAGGAACAAAGATGGGTTACAAGATTAGCCAGGTTCAACTTCACACTACAGCGCCTCTCTGAAGAAGTTATTGTAATCTGGATGTTCTGTCTCTATATCCATTGGAACCCCTGTGACAGAAGTTGGAGGAAAAGTGAGAACCAGAGGAACCACCAGACATCCTTGACTTGGAGGGACCAGTGGGTCAACTCAGAGTAGTAACCTAAGGAGAAGCAGAAAGTCAAGGCAGAGTATCTGGGGAATGGCAACTGTGGCAGGAAAAAGACCAGGACAATCCTAGTGATCCGCCAAGCACAGCGAGCCACCCACCCTGGCAGAACAGAATGAGACAAGCTGAGTGCCTACAGCAGGACGCTTTTTGGAGCAGAGAAGACCTGGGAGTGGGCCCAAATGTATTACTACTGCCTCAATGGAAAACCTGCAGGCTGAATGCTACCACTGTGTGCCGTGGTGAAAAAGGAGACAACGTGAGGGTATCATTGCCAGCTTGTACCGAATTTGCAGTAGCTCTACCAGGGGCGGACTGACCATTTGGAAATGGCACTGCCCGAGGGCCCGGGGTCAGAAGGGGGCCCCATGAGATGCCCCTGGTACCTTTCATAGGCATTTTTGGGTGTGGTTTGAGTGTAGGCAAGGACACAGGGGCCCCATGATCCCCTATTGTCCGAGGGCCCCATGAGTTCTCAGTCCGCCCCTGAGCTCTACCCACTTGTGATTTGATGGCATGGACCATAGCCCATGCCACAAGGAGGGAGTTTATACAAGGATAAAGTTCCCTACAATAGGTCCACACTGACCAAAGTGCTTTTTTTGAGGGATGATTATTCTCGGCGTTGTGCAAGTTATACAATGTCCAGATCCATACACCACCTACTATCACACATAAGGTAATGGTGCCTGCGAGTATCTGAGCCATAACCTGTTACAGATACTGAGAACCCTAGAGGCAGAACAAAAAGGAGAGATGTCCACGGTACATTCCAGAGCTTGTGTGGGTGTAAAACACTGTGAACAGAAGTACAGAATGTACCCTTTACATGCTAATGTTGGGAAGAAATGGGTAAAGCCCAGTGGCGTTAACTGAACCTGAATTACAAGAAAAAAGGACTCCACAAGCCTGGGTGACTGAAGATATGCAGAGGCTCAGGAAAGAACATGAAGTAGTAGCCAAGTTCTTACAGTGTCATGTCCTTCAAGTGGAAAAGAAGTGGACAGAACCACCATTTCAACTCAGAGACAGGGCCCTCATATGGAATCAGATGGTATGGGTAGGTGGCAAGCTCCGGTAGAAGTGGGAAGAGGAACCATGGTGGTCCACTAGCCTAATTCACATGTACCAGTTTTTGATATACAGCCAGAGTGAGGCCAAAGGTGAACTAAGTTAGTTTATTGAAGTTTTCTAAGGCCCTGTGTGTTTGAGGCCCCAACACACTGGGAAGCCCAAGAGAAGCCAAATGCTGCTACTAGGAATACGTTCCTCTGCAGAAGAGAAATAGTTGGCTCTACTCCTTGAGTCAACTACACCTGACTGTGTTTGCACCAATGAGTAGAATCATCATCCACTCATGTCCCTCCTTCAGTCCTGCACTCTGTGTGTTACTGCCCAACGGTGCTTGGACTGGATCAGCAAGAAAAGGCCACCTTTACCAATGCAGGCTCATATCAAGGCACATGACAGGCTGGGAAGGCTCAAAAATGGAAAAACACAATTATCTATTTTGAAGATCAACTGTGATAGATGCCAAGGAGCAAAAACCCAGCAGGATGCTGAAGAGATGTTTATATTCCAGATTAGGAGAGCAACCTAGGGTGACAACACTGATCCTCCATGGATACAATGCTATGAGTAAGCGGTGTCACTCGAGGACAGGAAATGTGTTACTGACAGAGTTCACCAGGTGAAAATAGAGGGAAAATAACTGAAAAAGGGATCTACCGTTAGGTTCATATTGTTGCATGTCGGGACTGCATGCAAAATCGCAAGTTTTCCAGACATTCAGAGAAACATGCTGCACCCTAGTAGATGCGCGGGGGTGCGATTTATTCCTAATGGCACCCCCACACATCCGAATCTTCATGTATCTTCCCATGTGCCAAACGAATCAATAGGCTGCCCTATACATAGCTTGCACAGATGTGAACCAAGACTAAGTACTGGTAGGCTGCAATATGCAGAACTGTATTATGTTTTTTGTTTTAGGTTTCAATATATTTGATTACTTTTCCTTCACTTTAATTTGCCGTGTGCTTTTTTCTATATCAGCGACTCCGTCACAGCAAGGCCAGTAGTATTTTTAAAAGGAGGTCAGCAGCAGCAATCCTTATAGGTCATTCACAACAGGTACACTTTACCTATTAAATGCAACCTATATATTTGGATATATATACTGTACATTTATTTATTACAGGTGCTTATATAGTGCTGTCAAATTACATATATATTGTACATTCACATCAGTCCCTAACCCTCAAGGGGTGTACAATCTAAGGTCCCTAACTCACATTCATACATACACATACTAGGGCCAGTTTAGACAGGAGCCAATTAACCTACCAGCATGTCTTTGGAGTGTGGGAGGAAACCGGAGTACCCAGAGGAAACTCACACAGGCACAGGGAGAACATGAAAACTCCAGGCAGGTGGTGATGTGGTTGGGATTTGAACCAATGACCCTAGTACTGCCAGGTGGAAGTGCTAACCATTTTGCCACTGTGCTAAAATATATGGGTACCCTACCAGCGACCTGCTTTTATACATTGCCGAAAAGCACAGGTCACCACTTACAGTGTGAATGAACCCTTAAAGAAAAAGGTTATCACCAGGGGCGGACTGACCATTTGGAAACTCGGGCACTGCCCGAGGGCCCGGGGTCAGTAGGGGGCCCCATGAGATGCCCCTGGTACCTTTTTCATAGGCTTTTTTGAGTTTAGGGCAAGGACACAGGGGCCCCATGATCCCCTATTGCCCAGGGGCCCCATGAGTTGTCAGTCCGCCCCTGGTTATCACAGTATACCAGGACCATGACAACTAAAAATCCAGTACAGAAAAAGAATGATTGGCAAACTGACTAAATCTGAAAGCACGTTGGTTTTTATGGAACGGTGTCGATCGTTTTTTTTATTCTCGGAGTTTTTTGTTTTGTCTACAAAAGCAGTAAAGTGAAAGTATGAAATAAAAGCTAATGTTCCTACTAGCAGCAGAAAATCTGAAGAATGCAAATACAGCATTTATCATTGACTGAGAGATAACTCAACACATTGTACGTGAATGGCTGTCACTCACCAATGTCCCCAAAGATGACATTCTGTGCAAAAACAACTTACAATTGCTGACAACTGCTGACAACTGCTGACAACTGCTTTACTGATACTTCATCCTTGGACACAATGTTCATTATTTCACTTGCACCATTTTCCATGTCAGTTGGATAGGGTCACTCAGAAGTAATATTTCAGGTATAGGTGGAATGTGGTGGGTCAAGTCACTTTACATTCAGGCTCCTTTCACAATGGGCATTTTAATAAAGCTGGGAGTGTTAGCTGTGTAAAGTTGACTTAAAAATGCAAGTTTTTCTGCATTTTTTAAACAAAACTTGCTAAAAAACCTCCCCAAAAGACCGGGTTTTACTGTGTTTTATCGCGTTTTTCTGCGTTTAACATCATTAGAGCGTTTTTACAGCTAAAAAGCTCCTCTAGAACCCCACTAGTTCTGTGTTTTTTTTTCCAGCCAAAAAACGCCCTTACCAAAAAACGTTGATTACAGTCTATGTGTGCATGGACACATAGGATAACATGCTGGGGATGGACACATAGGATAACATGCCGGGGATGGACACGTAGGATAACATGCTGGGGATGGACACGTAGGATAACATGCCGGGGATGGACACGTAGGATAACATGCTGGGGATGGACACATAGGATAACATGCTGGGGATGGACACATAGGATAACATGCCGGGGATGGACACGTAGGATAACATGCCGGGGATGGACACATAGGATAACATGCCGGGGATGGACACGTAGGATAACATGCCGGGGATGGACACGTAGGATAACATGCCGGGGATGGACACGTAGGATAAAATGCTGGGGATGGACACATAGGATAACATGCTGGAGATGGACACATAGGATAACATGCCGGGGATGGACACATAGGATAACATGCTGGGGATGGACACATAGGATAACATGCCGGGGATGGACACGTAGGATAACATGCCGGGGATGGACACATAGGATAACATGCCGGGGATGGACACGTAGGATAACATGCCGGGGATGGACACGTAGGATAACATGCCGGGGATGGACACATAGGATAACATGCTGGGGATGGACACATAGGATAACATGCCGGGGATGGACACGTAGGATAACATGCCGGGGATGGACACATAGGATAACATGCTGGAGATGGACACATAGGATAAAATGCTGGGGATGGACACATAGGATAACATGCCGGGGATGGACACGTAGGATAACATGCCAGGGATGGACACGTAGGATAAAATGCTGGAGATGGACACGTAGGATAACATGCTGGAGATGGACACGTAGGATAACATGCTGGAGATGGACACGTAGGATAACATGCTGGAGATGGACACGTAGGATAACATGCCGGGGATGGGCACGTAGGATAACATGCCGGGGATGGACACGTAGGATAACATGCCGGGGATGGGCACGTAGGATAACATGCCGGGGATGGACACATAGGATAACATGCCGGGGATGGACACATAGGATAACATGCCGGGGATGGACACGTAGGATAACATGCCGGGGATGGACACGTAGGATAACATGCCGGGGATGGACACGTAGGATAACATGCCGGGGATGGACACGTAGGATAACATGCCGGGGATGGACACGTAGGATAACATGCCGGGGATGGACACGTAGGATAACATGCCGGGGATGGACACGTAGGATAACATGCCGGGGATGGACACGTAGGATAACATGCCGGGGATGGACACATAGGATAACATGCCGGGGATGGACACATAGGATAACATGCTGGAGATGGACACATAGGATAACATGGTGGGGATGGACACATAGGATAACACGCTGGTGTCACTGACATTCCTGGTGACACCAATACAGTGATCAGTGCTAAAAAAAAGCACTGACACTGTACTAATGGCACTGGGCAGGAAGGGGTTAATGTGAGGGGCAGGGGAGGACTGACCATTTGGAAACTCGGCACTGCCTGAGGGCTCAGGGTCAGTAGGTGGCCCCATGAGATGCCCCTGGTACCTTTTTCATAGGCTTTTTTGAGTTTGGGCAAGGACACAGGGACCCCATGATCCCCTGTTGCCTGGGAGCCCCATGAGTTGTCAGTCTTCCCCTGGTGAGGGGTGATCAAAGGGTTAACTGTGTGCAGGGAGTGTTTTAGGGGACGGGGGGTGTGTTCTTCACCGTAAGCACACTGATCTGGATGGCTCTACTGTGCACAACCATCCCAAGCAGTGTGCTCGAGCTAACAGGGAGGAAGATTATAAACAAAACAATCTTCCTCCCCATCAGAGATGCTCGGTAATCACCGGGTGCTGGCGGGTAATTACCTTCTGGGACTGAAGGTAATCTGAATGGTGGTGCGGGTAGGGAGCACGCTCCCCCTACCCGGAAATGCAAAATTACGTGTGTATACGTGATTCTGCGCACAGTTACCGCCCTGTAGCAGTATATCTGCTATAGGGCGGTCCTTAAGCGGTTAAACAAACTCAACGTTCAACGGGAAAAATAGTTGCCCTTTCAGATGTTTCCACCATCAAAGCGCAAAAGAAAAAGAAAGCCGAGCCACCTGGCTCACTGTTCAGCAGTGCTGCTGCTTAGGACTCAACCTTTGGGTCAGGGCTGGTCCCTCAGACCACTAAAAAGTCCCTGTGTGTTTCTGCCTCTCTCAGCTCTCCTGGCTCTCTCAGCCATTTCAGTGGCCTCTTGACAGGGTTTCTCCTGACACCTCTGGCTCTCTCACTCCTCTGAGACTTCCAGAATCTCTTAGTCCCGGTTCACATCTCTGCGGCTGTGCGGGTCGCGTTTTGCGCAGTCACAAGAGCCCATTCATTTTAATGGATTCCCGTGCCCTGAGACACGCAGGGAAGAAGTCCCTGCACTTCTTCTGAAAACGCAGCCCACGCGGGAACCTCGGCAGCGTGCCATTAGAACTAATGGCACCCGCTCGCGGGTCTGCATTCCTCTGTGCGGGTAGTGCGGCTGCACGGATTTACGTGCGGATCCGCAGCCTCACCACCCGCACAGATGTGAACCTAGCCTTAGTCCCCTGGACTCGCCTAGTCGTCTCATCTTCTCAGGACAGAGATTGAGCTCTGCAGGCACTTTTGCAGCAGCTGTATTCTTATTCCGGGTCCCAATCCTGCACAATATCCTTTTCTCTCTTTCGTCAGTTCACCATGTCGACCGTGCGTGTTTTCCCAGAACCTGTATACGCCACCATAACCTTTGATACTGAACCTCGCGACACGGCAAATAAATTGGCATCTTCAGCCACAGAGGCACCAGCTAAGCGACACCAACAGTTTGCCCTCTTTGAAGCTCAGTAAGCTCTGACGTGACTCCGTATTACTAGCAGCACATGCAGTGAATGACCAAAGTGAGGCTTCCCACCTGTTAGCTAGGTGTCTCATCACACAGCGGAAGCTAAAGAATGTTACATCACTTCCGCTTTCAATGCAAAACATGTCGTCACTTTCGCACCTGCAAATCATGTAGTCATTTTTGTCTAACCCTTTAGACGTTTTCATAGCAAACAGTTAATTTTATTGTGAATGCTGTATGTGAGATATTTGCTGGGAGCAGAATAAATACACATTGTAGCAGAATAAATACACATTGTAGCAGAATAAATACACTTTTGCATCTTATCTGAGTTTCAGATTTTTTTTTTTTCGTTAGGCTGAGTTTACATTTGTGATTGGGGGTGGTAAAAACATGCAGTTGGTCTGCACTTTTACTGTGCACCCCCCCAACCACCCCCCCTAAACTGCAAAGACAGTGAACTGGAATGTACACATGCCAAACCATTGTGGTGGGGTTAAAGGTACCACTGTCAGGAATCAGTAGCAGAGATGGCCAGATCTTCATGGCTACAGTTAGAAAACTGAGAGCAAACCACATATACATATATATGTATGTCATTTTTACTTAAAAAACAGAATCACACAATTTGAATGCCTTTTCCATTCCTTGCATGCATTTTTTCCTTAGGCTGAGTTTACACTTGAGATTGGGGGTGGTAAAAACACGCAGTTGATCTGCAGTTTTACCGTGCCCCAACCGCCCCCGCTAAACTGCAAAGTCAGCAAACTGGAATGTCCCACTTTATGATGGGATGATTGAGGACCATAAACTCCATTTTAACCAGGAGGACTACAAGACCCAGCAGGAACTCCTCATGCCCCACCAATCGTGCATGACTCTTATTCACCATAAGAGTCCAATATATGTGGTGGGTCGGTGGGCACGCAGGAGGGGAGCACAGACCACAAATCACATGTTGTTTAGGCAACAGAGGCGCCTGCACTGATCATTGGCACTAAGGACATTATTTTCCACTTTGAAGTTCTTTCCTTAATTTTTTGCTGTCTTGTATTTAAGTATATGTATTATATTTAGGCAGCGCTTTTATTGTATTTGGTTTTTACTGTATATTAAAGGGAATTTATTATTAGTAAAACAAAAAAAACGAAATACTAGCAACCAGCCAATATAAAGATATAAGTGAACAATTATCCAAATGACAAAATACCTAACCACCTAACTATAATACAATATATACAAGATGAGGAACACGGGTCACAGGGAATACCGGAGATGCTGAAGATCAGGATAAATGGCAAGCAGCATCTGACTTCGCTTAGCAAAGCAAAACACTGACACAAAGGGGTTTATTTACTAAAGCTGGAGAGTCCAAAATCAGACTCCCTTCTGCATAGAAACCAATCAGCTTCTAACCTCAGCTTGTTCAATGAAGCTTTGGCAATGAAACCTGGAAGCTGATTGGTTTCTATGCAGAAGGGAGTCTGATTTTGGTCTCTCCAGCTTTAGTAAATAAACCCCAAAGTGACCTAGCAGAGGAGAGAATAAATACTCTCCCAGCAACCAGCATCAGGTGGAGACTGATTACTAGAAACTGCCGGCTGCTGGGAGACACCCGCTGGTGGACACTGGAACTACAACTTTCTGCTCTGGGAAGCATTGTGCCACCAGCAGGTGACCCAGGTCCTGACAACCACCCACCAAATATGACCCAAATGAATACATATGGTTGCAGCACAGTGTTGAGGGTTTTTAGGGGTTAGGTGGAGACATAACACCTGCTCACTGCCTGTCAAATGCTCTTTGGAAAGTGATCTAGATTTTTTTCAGGGAGGCCCTGCTAGTATAACCAAGCCCTTAGGAATGTTTTAGGATGACAGAAAACAATAACCTGGCTGTAAAAGTCACAGGTGTGTTCAGTCTTTATAGATGGAATGAGGAAATGGTACCTTATCTTCATGGTCAGTCTAACATGGCAGGTGTGTTATCATTGGGCTGTATTGGAAAGGAAAGTATAGTCCATGACTCACCACGACTGAGAAGACGGTGAATTTGCTGCAGGAAAAAACTCTGATATTTACAGAATTCTTGGTCACGTAATCTTGGTCAAGAGTAATCTCTTACTAGATACAATTTATTTAAAAAAATCTACCACATCTACCCAAATGTGACATCACATAAGATGAAGTAGAAAAATCACAGAAAAAAGCAAAGAAAAATCGAGTATTTAAATGCTTACCTGCTGAGTTCTTCTTTCCATAAATTATTTTTATTCACTTGCCATGTGCCTCTTTCTAAATCTTTTATTTCTTTGGGTTTCCTAACATGGTCCCCCTCCAGAGCCATCTTTGTAGCAGCATGAGTCCCTGGGAAAAGTAATACACTGGGGCACCTACCAGCCTGCCCCAATCTACGCACCCAATCCCAAGAATTAAAGTATAAATAGTTGATAGAATTAAACATATATTTATTAGTACCTTCAATTAATTTAAACAATAAGAAAACGTGCCACAAGTCAAAGACCAATCAACACATAGGGCACAGATTGGGGGGGGGGGGGGGTAGGCAGAAGGGCACAGTACTGGGAGTCAGGAGGGCACCATACTGGGATCACATGGGCACAGTACTGGGAGTCAGGAGGGCACCATACTGGGATCACATGGGCACAGTACAGGGAGTCAGGAGGGCACCATACTGGGATCACAAGGGGGAGTCAGGAGGGCACCATACTGGGATCACAAGGGTACAGTACAGGGAGTTAGGAGGGCACCATACTGGGATCACAAGGGGGAGTCAGGAGGGCACCATAATGGGATCACAAGGGCACATTACTGGGAGTCAGGAGGGCACCATACTGGGATCACAAGGGCACAGTACAGGGAGTCAGGAGGGCACCATACTGGGATCACAAGGGGGAGTCAGGAGGACACCATACTGGGATCACAAGGGTACAGTACAGGGAGTCTGGAGGGCACCATATTGGGATCACAAGGGGGAGTCAGGAGGGCACCATACTGGGATCACAAGGGCACAGTACAGGGAGTCAGGAGGGCACCATACTGGGATCACAAGGGCACAGTACAGGGAGTCAGGAGGGCACCATACTGGGATTACAAGGGCACAGTACAGGGAGTCAGGAGGGCACCATACTGGGATCACAAGGGGGAGTCAGGAGGGCACCATACTGGGATCACAAGGGCACAGTACAGGGAGTCAGGAGGGCACCATACTGGGATCACAGGGGCACAGTACAGGGAGTCAGGAGGGCACCATACTAGGATCACAGGGGCACAGTACAGGGAGTCAGGAGGGCACAGTACAGATGGTCCCATTGGGCTCTGTAACACTGGCTAACCTTGGCTGCCATCTCCAGCGTGGACAGTGCTAATAAATAGCAGTACCCTGCTGCAGTCTTGCACATTCAACCAGTGGCTAGTGTAGGGAGAGGAACCACGCCTGTCAGGGACAGTAGGATAGCCTCAGGGAAAGGTTCCTGCTCGAGAAGGGAATCTTCTAGGTTAGGGGCGGACAACTTTACTGTCCATTGCTTGGAAGACTAATACCTCAGCTTCGCCAAGTCTCCTCAAGTGCCGCCACTTCACCAGTCAGCCACCTCTCTTCTACATGTAGCACCCAGTAATGTAGGCCAGCTGTGTGTGACATGTGTAGTACTGAGGCACTATTCCTCCCACTGACATCAATGATGGGGCACTATTCCTCCCACTGACACCAAGGATGGGGCACTATTCCTCCCACTGACACCAATGATGGGGCACTATGCCTTCCACTGACACCAATTATGGGGCACTATTCCTCCCACTGACACCAATGATGGGGCACTATTCCTCCCACTGACACCAATGATGGGACACGGTACCTCCCACTGACACCAATGATAGGGAACTATTCCTCCCACTGATACAGGGCATTATGCTTTGCACTGATACTAATGATGAGGCACTATACCTTCCACTAACACCAACGATGAGGCACTATTCCTCCCACTGACACCAATCATGGGGCACTATTCCTCCCACTGACACCAATGATGGAGCACTATTCCTGCCATTGACACCAACAATGATGCAGTATTTATCCCACTGATACCAATGATGGGGCACGATTCCTCCTATTGACAGCAATGATGGGGAACTATTCCTCCCACTAACACCAATGATGAGGCACTATTCCTTCCACTGATGTCAATAATGGGACACGGTTCCTCCCACTGACACCAATGATGAGGAACTATTCCTCCAACTGATGCCAATAATGGGGCACTATTCCTCCCACTGATACCAATGATGAGGCACAATTCCTCCCACTGACACCAATGATTGAGCACTATTCCTCCCACTGACACCAACAATGATGCACTATTTCTCCCACTGACACCAATAATGGGGCACTATTCCTCCCACTGATAAAAGTAGGCTTGGAATAATAGGAAAGAAGGAGCACCTGATGTCCAAAAGAATGTACTTTTGATGGTAGATTAAGTAAGTAATTGATAAGAAAAGTACATCAAACCAACGCGTTTCGGGAGAAAACACTCTCCCTTCTTCAGGGCTGTTGAACAACTTACTACAGTTTTTTTTTTCACCAGGGTTCTGCACCACTCTGGGGTGCCATCTGGGTTCCCCCAAGGTGTTGTGAGCACACGACTCAGTTTGCCCTGGATCAGCATCATGAATTGCTATGACGCAGGTAGGCCATTCATCAGCACCATAAGAACAAATGAAGCTCTAGAACCAGGATGCACGATGTCATTCGTCACTGTGGTGATTGCTGTGATGGGGGGTTCTCATGCACAGGGGGTCTTCAGATGTATAGGGGGTATCTAGTGTAGAGGTGTGGTGTGATGTGATGGAGGGCCTCCGATGTGAAGGGGTGACTCCGATGTGAAGGCGGAGCTCTTCTATGATGGGGGCGTCTGATGCTAACTGCGCTCTGATGTGATGGGGGACCCTTTGATGTGATGGGGGACCCTCTGATGTGAATTGGGGCTTTTCATGTGAAGTTAATTTCATCAAGGTGGCTGTGTGCATTGTTCAAAGCTTGGGTTTCCCTTTGACAAGTAACTTTTACATTTTTGACATTTTACCCTGGGGTGCTGCAACTATTGAGAAATGCGAGATTACTATAACATTTCTTTCAGCACTTGCTTGCTGTGGCAGCTGACATGGTGGGGGACTGAAAATGCTGAAGATGGCTGGGGAGCCCCCAACTTCCCTCACCCCTTTCCGATGGTTCTCGGACTTGCTTGTCTCATCAGGAAGCCCGGGAACCTATCCAGCCATTGTGATAGAGGTGAGCAGAGACCAGATTTTCACCATTCACCTCTATACGCTAGGAGGCGGGAAGCAACGTCATGACGTCACTTCTGATTTATGACATAGGTAAACAATGCCTTTTTTTTTTTTTTGGAAAGCATCAGATCAATGTTTTTTTTTTTTGATCTGATGCTTTCAAGAGTAGATATTATAGATCCTAGCTCTCTCCACAAGGAGGACCTGTCATACTTTATTGTTTTCACAGGGGATGTTTACATTTCTTGTGATAGCAATAAAAGCAATAAAAAAATAACAAAACAAAAAAATTAAAGGGACAGTGTAAAAATTAAAAAGTAATAAAAATAAATAAATTAAATGAAAAATAGTAACTACAGAATTTCTTTTTTTTACGTTTGTAACGCACCCCCCCCCCCCCCCGCTCCATTCTTGTGCGCAATGGCGAACGAATACATAGGTCCAGAACACATATTTTAGCATCACCCAATGAGTTTTTTTAGGCACAGTAGTTTAGCAACATTACACAAGCATGCGCAATTTTAAAGTGAGACATGTTAGGAATCTATTTACTCAGCATAACATCATCCTCCATATTTTACAAACAAATTGGGTTATACAGTATAGAGTGTTTTTAAATTTATTAAATTGTATTTTTTCTAAAAAAGAATTGCATTTGAAAAACCACTGCACAACTACCATGTGACATAAAAAAAATGCAAGACCACCAATTTATTCCCTAGGGCCTCTGCTAAAAAATATGTAAATATAATGTTGGGGAGTTCTAATTTTGTAGTAAAAAAATGCTGATTTTTACAAAGTGTCAGAATAGTCCTGGTGCTTATGTGGTAAAGACGAACTCTAGTCTTAGGATCCCCGAAGAGTTCGCCCCTTCTTCCCCACTGAGGCATTCCTGACACGAATATTATCAAACAAACTGTATAGATTTTTCTGTGTCTGCAGTCCAGTCCGGTGACATGACAGGTCCTCTTCAACTTCTTCTTCCTCTGAAATGTGCAGAGGGGGGATGTGGCAGCCACCTCCTGTAATCCCAAGGCATGGGGACTTGTTGCTTTGGGTTCATAGGAGGTCAGATGAATCATGCTGGAAGCCCTTCAACCTGCATTCACCGCATTGCTAGATCTCTACAAACTGATACGTGACCTTTTTTAATTTTTTTTTTATACTGAAGATAACTAAAACTTTTATTATTTAGTAATAGTATGATGCGCATTATGCATGACATCACGCGTTAACCCTTTTATCAATGATTCTCTGGATTGCTGCCCTGGTAATGGTGAAAGTATGTGTGTGGTCTAGACACACCCTTTATGACTGAGCCCCAAGCTTCGTACTTCTCCCCCTTAGTCACACTCAATACTCACACTTCCTTGACAACTCTTTCCCATTGTTAAACATTTTGTGATATTCAGAATTTTTACGCCATAAAAAACCAATGTGAAATATGTCACAGAGTCTCTGATGTAAGTGTGAACAATTCTATTTTGGGAGTTATGTGTTCTTTTGTACAAATGCCATTTTACAGGATATTACATATGTTTACCAGAAAGAGGAAGGGCCGGGGAACAAAATGTAGTAAAGGAAGAGCACATAATTTGATTAGAAATAGATTTGCTGATAGAATATGTAATCTCAACACACCCATCATCAGAATGACCAGAAAGAGTAGACACACTGCAAAAAAATTCTTGACCAGGGGACTAAAGATGGCTTGTCCCCATTCCCCTTTGACCATTACCTCCTCCCTTACACATTAAGTATTCACTCGGACAACAAGCTGGAGTTAATGGCTAAAACAGCCTTTTATTACAATAATCAATAAATAACATTTGTAAATAATATAAACACAGTATAACTGGAGCTTCAAGGTCCCAATAGGCATCGATAAACGAAACTGCCAGCGTCCTACTTAACCACATGCCACCCAGCCATTGTAGAAATACGGTGGCAGGGCGGCACGGCTGGGCAAAACCACATTTTAAAACGTGTGTTTTCAAAACAGGTAGGGGGCGTGTGCGAGGCGCGCCGCCGCCCTACCTGTCCCACCGATCACGGCCGAGGATGTCAGTCGCCAGGTCACAGCCAATCGTTACCGGCTGTGTCCCGGCGATTAGTGGCAATCACTGACAGAGAGCACAGCTGCAGTAGCTCTGCTCTCTGTCAGTTCCCTGACAGCTCCTGAAATGCTGATTGGGACAGAAGAGTTTATCTCTCCAGATCAGTGTGGTCTCTGTGCAGTACACACCCCGCCCCCTAGTAAAACGCTCCCCCTCACACAGTTAACCCTTTCACTGAATAATAAAATTAACCCCTTCCTCCCCAGTGCCATTAGTACAGTGTCAGTGTTTTTTTTTTTGCACTGATCACTGTATTGGTGTCTCTGGGGATGTCAGTGACCCCAAGTCAGTTCCCCCCCAGTGTCAGAATGTCCGCCGCAGTCCCGCCATAAGTCGCTGATCGCCGCCATAAGTCACTGATCGCTGCCATAAGTCGCTGATCGCCGCCATTATTAGTATAAATAAAAATTAAAAATTCCAGTATCTTTCCCGCCATTTGTAAACGCTATAACTTTCACATTTAGCATTTTTTAGCAAAGACATGTCGCAGAATGCATTTTGGCAGAAATTTATGACTAAATTTGATTTTTAAATTTTTTTTTACTGGACATGTTTTATAGCAAAAAGTCCAAAATATTGTTTTTTTCCTCAAAATTGTCAGCCTTTTTTTTTTTATAGGGCAAAATATAAAAAACACAAAGGCGATCAAATACCACCTAAAGAAAGCTCAATTTGTGGGAAAAAAAAGAATGTAAATTTCATTTATGTACCGTATTGCATGATCGCGCAATTGTCCGTTAAACTACCGCAGCACTGTATAGCAGAAAAATGGAGTAAATTGCAGTATCTATACCATAGTTTGTAGATGCTATAACTTCCACACAAAGCAATCAATATACACTTATTGGGATTTTTTTTACCAAAAACATGGAGCAGAATACATTTTGGCCTAAATTTATAACTAACTTTGAGTTTACTATATATTTTTATAGCTGAAAGTAAAAAATATTGTTTTTCTTCAAAATGTTTGGTCTTTTTTTGTTTGTAGCGTGAAAAATAAAAAGCGCACAGGTGATCAAATACCACCGAAAGAAAGCTCTATTTGTGTGAAAAAAAGGACGTAAATTTCGTTTGGGTGCAGCATTGCATGACCGCGCAATGATCAGTCGAATTAGTGCAGCGCCAAGTAGCAAAAAGAGGCCTGGTCATTAAGGGGGGTAAATCCTCAGGAGGGCAAGTGGTTAAAATAGGCCTCCAGCTGCAACACCACCGACTCGGAGACAACCACCATAGATACCACCATCAGGACAACTGGGAGCCATACCTACAAAGTACCTTTTTTGTGCCCACAGTAACCTACGAGGATTTTGCACCCCGCCGGCTCCCGTCAGCACCAACCAACACAACCACAACCCAAAAAGGCCAAGACACAACGGGCGGGAGGGAGGAAGGGAACTTTTCCTTTGCTAATCTTCCTTCTGACTGAAGACCCCCTCCCACACCCTGTGTTTCCTGCCAACTTAGATGACTCTCCTCTCCCCACCTCTTTAACCCTTCATGCCAGCCCTCCGCTCATGTCTTTTCTTTCCTTTTACTCCGGGCCTCCCTATACATTAATGCAGTAGTCTAAAACTGCAGTCCGGGGCCGGATGTGGCCCTTTGCCTGCCTTTATCCAGCCCTTGAGGCACTATCCCTTCCACAGACACAAATGATGCTGCACCATCACTTCGACTGAAACCTAAGATGGGGTGCTATTCCCCCCACTGATACCAACAATCAAGCCCTAGTCCTCACACTAAAACCAATGATGGGGAATTCTATGCTTTTATCGATATTGGGCCATTTTCTACTGTCCAAAATCCATAAGTATTAATCCTTGAAAATTTCTACATTTTGTCATGTTACAACCAAAGACGTAAATGTATTTTATTTGGATTTTATGTGATAGACCAACACAAAGTGGCACATAATTGTGAAGTGGAAGGAAAATGATAAATGGTTTTCAAATTATTTCACAAATAAATATGTGAAAAGTGTGGTATACATTTGTATTCAGCCCCCCCGGAGTCAATACTTTGTAGAACCACCTTTCTGCAATTCCAACTGCAAGTCTTTTTGGGGATGTCTCTACCAGCTTTGCACATCTAGAGAGTGAACTTTTTTGCCCATTCTTCTTTGCAAAATAGCTCAAGCTCTGTCAGATTGGATGGAGAGCATCTGTGAACAGCAATTTTCAAGTCTTGCCACAGATTCTCAATTGGATTTAGGTCTGGACTGTGACTGGGCCATTCTAACACATGAACATGCTTTGAACTAAACCAAGGGTCTCCAAACTTTCTAAGCAAAGGGCCAGTTTACTGTTCTTCACACTTTAGGAGGGCTGGACTGGCCATTGGGAGTAGAAAAGGTCCAGATGTCAGTGGCAGGAATGGCACCCCATCAGTGGTGTCATTGGGAGGAATTCTGCCTACTTATTGGTGTCATTGGTAGAGATGAGCGAATCGAAGTATCCGAAGTGGAATTCGAGTCGAATATCGGAAAAATTTCGATTCGTGCCGAATCCGAAAAACAGCCTAATTCGGACGCGCGAATCGAAATTTTTCCGAAAATGGCGGCTGACATGTGCGGCGACGGAGCGGGGATGTCGGGGAAGGCGCGCAGACAAGGCGCGCTGCCCTATAATGCATTCCTCAACGACATGTGATCGCATCAGCCAATCAGCAGCCAGCCAGCCAGCACTGTGTAATGGTCGAGGTATATATAGCGGCCATTTTGGAAATCTTCATTTGCCTGCAGTCATTGAACAGAGGCAGACCGCTCTGTACTAGGGACAGGGACAGAGTTAGGGCCACAGAAACGAGAATTGGGGACAGAGAGAAGTTACTTAGGGACAGAGAACCATTACTCAGGGACACAGACTTGTTAATGAGGGCCACAGAATCGTTATTTAGGGACAAAGAAACGCTAGTTAGGGCCACAGAATTCATACTCAGGGACAGACAGAATTTTCACTCAGTGCCAGAGAATTGTTACTTAGGGCCACAGAAACGTTATTAGGGCCACAGAATTTTTACTCAGGGACAGACAGAATTGTTACTGAGTGCCAGAGAATTGTTACTCAGGGACAGACAGAATTGTTACTGAGTGCCAGAGAATTCTTACTCAGGGCCACAGAATTCATTCTCAGGGACAGACAGAATTGTTACTCAGGGACAGACAGAATTGTTACTGAGTGCCAGAGAATTGTTACTCAGGGACAGACAGAATTGTTACTGAGTGCCAGAGAATTGTTACTCAGGGACAGACAGAATTGTTACTGAGTGCCAGAGAATTCTTACTCAGGGCCACAGAATTCATTCTCAGGGACAGACAGAATTGTTACTCAGGGACAGACAGAATTGTTACTGAGTGCCAGAGAATTGTTACTCAGGGACAGACAGAATTGTTACTGAGTGCCAGAGAATTGTTACTCAGGGACAGACAGAATTGTTACTGAGTGCCAGAGAATTGTTACTCAGGGACAGACAGAATTGTTACTGAGTGCCAGAGAATTGTTACTCAGGGACAGACAGAATTGTTACTGAGTGCCAGAGAATTGTTACTCGCACAGACACAAAATTGTTACTTGCACAGACACAGAATTGTTACTCGCACAGACACAGAATTGTTACTCAGGGCCACAGAATTCATACTCAGGGACAGACAGAATTGTTACTGAGTGCCAGAGAATTGTTACTCAGGGACAGACAGAATTGTTACTGAGTGCCAGAGAATTGTTACTCAGGGACAGACAGAATTGTTACTGAGTGCCAGAGAATTGTTACTCGCACAGACACAAAATTGTTACTTGCACAGACACAGAATTGTTACTCGCACAGACACAGAATTGTTACTCAGGGCCACAGAATTCATACTCAGGGACAGACAGAATTGTTACTGAGTGCCAGAGAATTGTTACTCAGGGACAGACAGAATTGTTACTGAGTGCCAGAGAATTGTTACTCAGGGACAGACAGAATTGTTACTGAGTGCCAGAGAATTGTTACTCGCACAGACACAAAATTGTTACTTGCACAGACACAGAATTGTTACTCGCACAGACACAGAATTGTTACTGAGTGCCAGAGAATTGTTACTCAGGGACAGACAGAATTGTTACTGAGTGCCAGAGAATTGTTACTCAGGGACAGACAGAATTGTTACTGAGTGCCAGAGAATTGTTACTCGCACAGACACAAAATTGTTACTTGCACAGACACAGAATTGTTACTCGCACAGACACAGAATTGTTACTCAGGGCCACAGAATTCATACTCAGGGACAGACAGAATTGTTACTGAGTGCCAGAGAATTGTTACTCAGGGACAGACAGAATTGTTACTGAGTGCCAGAGAATTGTTACTCGCACAGACACAAAATTGTTACTTGCACAGACACAGAATTGTTACTCGCACAGACACAGAATTGTTACTGAGTGCCAGAGAATTGTTACTCAGGGACAGACAGAATTGTTACTGAGTGCCAGAGAATTGTTACTCAGGGACAGACAGAATTGTTACTGAGTGCCAGAGAATTGTTACTCAGGGACAGACAGAATTGTTACTGAGTGCCAGAGAATTGTTACTCGCACAGACACAAAATTGTTACTTGCACAGACACAGAATTGTTACTCGCACAGACACAGAATTGTTACTCAGGGCCACAGAATTCATACTCAGGGACAGACAGAATTGTTACTGAGTGCCAGAGAATTGTTACTCAGGGACAGACAGAATTGTTACTGAGTGCCAGAGAATTGTTACTCAGGGACAGACAGAATTGTTACTGAGTGCCACAGAATTGTTACTCGCACAGACACAGAATTGTTACTGAGTGCCAGAGAATTGTTACTCAGGGACAGACAGAATTGTTACTGAGTGCCAGAGAATTGTTACTCAGGGACAGACAGAATTGTTACTGAGTGCCAGAGAATTGTTACTCGCACAGACACAAAATTGTTACTTGCACAGACACAGAATTGTTACTCGCACAGACACAGAATTGTTACTCAGGGCCACAGAATTCATACTCAGGGACAGACAGAATTGTTACTGAGTGCCAGAGAATTGTTACTCAGGGACAGACAGAATTGTTACTGAGTGCCAGAGAATTGTTACTCGCACAGACACAAAATTGTTACTTGCACAGACACAGAATTGTTACTCGCACAGACACAGAATTGTTACTGAGTGCCAGAGAATTGTTACTCAGGGACAGACAGAATTGTTACTGAGTGCCAGAGAATTGTTACTCAGGGACAGACAGAATTGTTACTGAGTGCCAGAGAATTGTTACTCAGGGACAGACAGAATTGTTACTGAGTGCCAGAGAATTGTTACTCGCACAGACACAAAATTGTTACTTGCACAGACACAGAATTGTTACTCGCACAGACACAGAATTGTTACTCAGGGCCACAGAATTCATACTCAGGGACAGACAGAATTGTTACTGAGTGCCAGAGAATTGTTACTCAGGGACAGACAGAATTGTTACTGAGTGCCAGAGAATTGTTACTCAGGGACAGACAGAATTGTTACTGAGTGCCAGAGAATTGTTACTCGCACAGACACAAAATTGTTACTTGCACAGACACAGAATTGTTACTCGCACAGACACAGAATTGTTACTGAGTGCCAGAGAATTGTTACTCAGGGACAGACAGAATTGTTACTGAGTGCCAGAGAATTGTTACTCAGGGACAGACAGAATTGTTACTGAGTGCCAGAGAATTGTTACTCAGGGACAGACAGAATTGTTACTGAGTGCCAGAGAATTGTTACTCGCACAGACACAAAATTGTTACTTGCACAGACACAGAATTGTTACTCGCACAGACACAGAATTGTTACTCAGGGCCACAGAATTCATACTCAGGGACAGACAGAATTGTTACTGAGTGCCAGAGAATTGTTACTCGCACAGACACAAAATTGTTACTTGCACAGACACAGAATTGTTACTCGCACAGACACAGAATTGTTACTCAGGGCCACAGAATTCATACTCAGGGACAGACAGAATTGTTACTGAGTGCCAGAGAATTGTTACTCAGGGACAGACAGAATTGTTACTGAGTGCCAGAGAATTGTTACTCAGGGACAGACAGAATTGTTACTGAGTGCCAGAGAATTGTTACTCGCACAGACACAAAATTGTTACTTGCACAGACACAGAATTGTTACTCGCACAGACACAGAATTGTTACTCAGGGCCACAGAATTCATACTCAGGGACAGACAGAATTGTTACTGAGTGCCAGAGAATTGTTACTCAGGGACAGACAGAATTGTTACTGAGTGCCAGAGAATTGTTACTCAGGGACAGACAGAATTGTTACTGAGTGCCAGAGAATTGTTACTCGCACAGACACAAAATTGTTACTTGCACAGACACAGAATTGTTACTCGCACAGACACAGAATTGTTACTCAGGGCCACAGAATTCATACTCAGGGACAGACAGAATTGTTACTGAGTGCCAGAGAATTGTTACTCAGGGACAGACAGAATTGTTACTGAGTGCCAGAGAATTGTTACTCAGGGACAGACAGAATTGTTACTGAGTGCCAGAGAATTGTTACTCGCACAGACACAAAATTGTTACTTGCACAGACACAGAATTGTTACTCGCACAGACACAGAATTGTTACTCAGGGCCACAGAATTCATACTCAGGGACAGACAGAATTGTTACTGAGTGCCAGAGAATTGTTACTCAGGGACAGACAGAATTGTTACTGAGTGCCAGAGAATTGTTACTCGCACAGACACAAAATTGTTACTTGCACAGACACAGAATTGTTACTCGCACAGACACAGAATTGTTACTCAGGGCCACAGAATTCATACTCAGGGACAGACAGAATTGTTACTGAGTGCCAGAGAATTGTTACTCAGGGACAGACAGAATTGTTACTGAGTGCCAGAGAATTGTTACTCAGGGACAGACAGAATTGTTACTGAGTGCCAGAGAATTGTTACTCGCACAGACACAAAATTGTTACTTGCACAGACACAGAATTGTTACTCGCACAGACACAGAATTGTTACTCGCACAGACACAGAATTGTTACTCAGGGCCACAGAATTCATACTCAGGGACAGACAGAATTGTTACTGAGTGCCAGAGAATTGTTACTCAGGGACACCTAATCGTTGAATTAAATAGTATGTCAGACAACATGCAGAGGAGTGGCAGAGGAGGCAATGTTTTAGGAGCGAGCAGACGTGGCAGCAGAGGAAGGGGTCGAGGCAGCAGTATTCGCAGCCAGAGGCCAGTGCTCCCGGTGTCATCCAGCAGTCGTGTCTCCACCGACAACCCTGCCGTCATTGATTGGTTGGCTCGGTCGTCTTCCTCTTCCCAGGTCACCTCTGACACCTACAGCCAACGGTCGGTGGGTACGTCAGACACAACCGTTAGTTGGCATGGCCCGGGACCAAGCCCACTGAAATCACGTGTCCTCTACCTGCCCCTGTCCTTTGCTGTTCCCTCACCAAGCGAAGTATCGCATGCTGTGGGCTCAGCCCCACTGTACAGTGAGGAAGAGCTAACAGAGGGCGGTCAGGAACGGGGGGAGACATCGGCCTTTTCAGCAGCCAAGCGAACAAGTACTGGCGAGGAGAGTGGCTCGGTAGCCGGTCTAGAGACAGGTCTGTCTCCTGACCCAGACGCAGCCGAGGGGGCTAGTAGTGAGGCGGAGACCCTACTTGATGATGAGGAGGTTGATCGCACTTGGCAGCCTCGTCGTCATCAGGCAATTTCTTCCGCATCATCAGGAGAAGAGGGTGGCAGCTTGGCAGCGAGCAAAACAGTCGGTGGGTTGCCCAGGAGACAGCAGCAGGGTCGCATCAGTGTCAGTGGAGCCAAACGTCCACGGAGTAGAGCACCAGCTCCACTGCAGCCTACCACCACGGCCAGTAGTGGTGCCGGTGCGCACGGAGGAAGTAGCAGTCAGCCAGTGAAGAGTAGCGGGGGCAAAGTTTCCTACTCGGTGGTGTGGCAATTTTTCCTCAAGCCGCCCGAGGAAGTAAACGTAGCCGTATGTCGACTATGTGGCCAGAAATGCAAGCGTGGCCAGGGGGCCCATGTTGGGACTACAGCGTTGCGTCAGCATATGCAGCGTCACCATTCGGTGGCCTGGGAAAACCGTGATAAACATACGGCGGTTCTGCCTGCCCCAGCCCCCGCTCCATCACCCGCTCCGTTACTTGCTCCGTCACCCGACGTCGTCAATCGCCCTCTATCAGCCAGTCAAGGCTCCAACACCTCTGCTGAGGGGAGTTGTCGCTCATTGGCATCTTCCGCTCGTTCAGATGCTCCTTCTCCTGCTACTCCTCTTCTCGGATTCCGTCAACAGTCTTTCTTGGAATCCGTATCCAAGAGACAACAGTTTGCGAGCACGCACCCGACGGTGCAAAAGCTGAACGTCCTCCTGTCCAAGTTGCTGGTGCTGCAGTCCCTCCCTTTCCAACTGGTGGACTCAGCACCTTTCCGAGAAATGATGGCTTGTGCCGCGCCGCGGTGGAGAGTGCCAAGCCGTCATTTCTTTGCCCAAAAGGCAGTGCCAGCCCTGCATTCACATGTAGAAGAGATGGTGGGCCAGTCTTTGAGCATGTCGGTCTCTGCCAAAGTGCACGGCAGCGCCGACGTGTGGAGCTGTAACTACGGTCAGGGACAGTACATGTCATTTACGGCCCACTGGGTGAACGTGGTGCCGGCACAGCCGCACCAGCAACTTGGACAGGTCACGACGCTTTTGCCTCCACGTTTGCACGTCCTTGGTCCAGCAAGCATGTCCGCCTCTACCACCTCTTTTTCCGCCGTGTCCTCAGCCGCCACCCCCGTGCCAAGTCCCATTACCCGACCGGCATATCACATGTGCAGGGCGCAACGGTGTCACGCTGTGCTGCACCTGGTATGCCTTGGCGAACGTAGTCACACAGGGGAGGAACTGCTGAGTGTAATGAACAGAGAAATCGACAGATGGCTGTCTCCGCGCAAACTAAAAATCGGAACCATGTTGACTGACAACGGAAAGAACATGGTGTCTGCTCTGCGTCAAGGAAGGTTGTGCCATGCGCCATGCATGGCTCACGTGTTCAATCTGGTTGTCAAGCGGTTCCTAAAATCCACCATCCCACTGCAAGACATCCTTAAAATGTCACGTAAACTGTGCATGCATTTCAGCCATTCCTACACCGCAAAGAACACCCTCATTGAGCTGCAGCGGCAGAACGGAATTCCACAGCATCGCCTGATCTGCGACGTTGCAACAAGGTGGAATTCAACCCTACACATGTTAGACCGCCTTTACGAGCAGCGAAAGGCCATCACCGATTTCCTGATGTTACAAGCGGATAAAGGTACTCCCCTGTGTAACTTAGATGTCAGCCATTGGCAGCTCATGCGTGACACCTGCCGCTTGCTCAGGCCCTTTGAGGAGGCCATGCTATTCGTGAGTCGGCAGGACTATGGGATGAACGACGTCATTCCTCTGTTGCACGTCCTGGAACAAATGCTGTTAACAATGGCTGGTCAGGGTGCGGTAGACGTGGCGCACAGATCTCAACGCCACATGACCCCTGTGGGGGCAGGACAGGAAGAAGAGGAGGAGGTAGAGGAGGACATTTGTGCTCAGGAATTATTGAGTGAAATGGGTGGTTTTTCCACTCAGCGGACAGGAGTGGAGGAGCAGGAGCATCTGGTAGAGGAGGAGGAGGAGGAGACAGAGGACCCAGACGCACCGTGGCAGTATGCTGTGGAGATGGAGGCAGGGAGTCCCTCGCATTCCTTGGCACAAATGGCCCATAGCATGCTCGGTTGCTTGCGTAGCGACAGCCGAATAATAACCATCAGACAGAGGGATGACTTTTGGCTGTCCACCTTGTTGGACCCTCGCTACCGGTCCAAAATGGTGGCCTTTTTCACACCTGCTGAGAGGGAGGCCAAAATTACGTACTATAAAAACCACCTATGTAGTCAGTTGGTCTCTGCCTTTGTGCGCCAACGTCCATCCTCAGACACTGTGGGCCCTGTGCGCTCGCGTTCCGCTGGCATGGCAGCAGGGGAGGGGTGGGGTGGTAGGAGCAGTGGCAGCTCCACCAGCAGTGGCTGCCTCAGTCTGCAGTCGATGATGAGTAGCTTTCTTCACCAGCGCAGTGAGGAAACTACTAACCAGCCGCAGCAGCAGCAGCAGCATCAGGTGGACCTGGAGCAGGAGCTCAAACAACAGGCTTGGGCCTACTTGGACAGCACCCTGCCAACCGAGGTAGACAATCCCCTTGACTACTGGGCAACGAAACTTGACCTTTGGCCCCAACTAGCTGAATTTGCCCTTGAAAGGCTGTCATGCCCGGCCAGTAGCGTGGCATCGGAGCGCGTGTTTAGTGCGGCAGGAGGTATTGTAACTCCGCGGAGGACACGACTGTCCACCCAAAGTGTGGAGAGACTCACGTTTGTGAAAATGAATCAGGCGTGGATTAGTCTGGATTTCAAACCACCAGTTCCTGACACAACTGACTAAATCCGCCATGAATCATGCCTCAAACATGTGCCACTTTCAGGTCTCCTCACACTGCTGGTGTGTTTAATTTTTTGACATAGGGTGCTGGCAGATTACGGGCCTCCTATAGCTGCTGCCAGGCCCCTAATCTGCCATAGGCCCCTATATACCGCCTCCTCATGCTGCTGCTAGGTCCAGAGTCTCTCATGGGTCCCTGTACGGCCTCCCATTGCTGCTGTCTCCATCGCCACACTCTGCTGCCATGTGCCACTTTCAGGTCTCTTCACACTGCTGGTGTGTTTAATTTTTTGACATAGGGTGCAGGCAGATTACGGGCCTCACATAGCTGCTGCCAGGCCCCTAATCTGCCATGGGCCCCTATATACCGCCTCCTCATGCTGCTGCCAAGTCTAGAGTCTGTCATGGGTCCCTGTACGGCCTCCCATTGCTGCTGTCTCCATCGCCACACTCTGCCATGTGCCACTTTCAGGTCTCTTCACACTGCTGGTGTGTTTAATTTTTTGACATAGGGTGCAGGCAGATTACGGGCCTCACATAGCTGCTGCCAGGCCCCTAATCTGCCATGGGCCCCTATATACCGCCTCCTCATGCTGCTGCCAAGTCTAGAGTCTGTCATGGGTCCCTGTACGGCCTCCCATTGCTGCTGTCTCCATCGCCACACTCTGCCATGTGCCACTTTCAGGTCTCTTCACACTGCTGGTGTGTTTAATTTTTTGACATAGGGTGCAGGCAGATTACGGGCCTCACATAGCTGCTGCCAGGCCCCTAATCTGCCATGGGCCCCTATATACCGCCTCCTCATGCTGCTGCCAAGTCCAGAGTCTCTCATGGGTCCCTGTACGGCCTCCCATTGCTGCTGTCTCCATCGCCACACTCTGCCATGTGCCACTTTCAGGTCTCTTCACACTGCTGGTGTGTTAAATTTTTTGACATAGGGTGCAGGCAGATTACGGGCCTCACATAGCTGCTGCCAGGCCCCTAATCTGCCATGGGCCCCTATATACCGCCTCCTCATGCTGCTGCCAAGTCTAGAGTCTGTCATGGGTCCCTGTACGGCCTCCCATTGCTGCTGTCTCCATCGCCACACTCTGCTGCCATGTGCCACTTTCAGGTCTCTTCACACTGCTGGTGTGTTTAATTTTTTGACATAGGGTGCAGGCAGATTACGGGCCTCACATAGCTGCTGCCAGGCCCCTAATCTGCCATGGGCCCCTATATACCGCCTCCTCATGCTGCTGCCAAGTCCAGAGTCTCTCATGGGTCCCTGTACGGCCTCCCATTGCTGCTGTCTCCATCGCCACACTCTGCTGCCATGTGCCACTTTCAGGTCTCTTCACACTGCTGGTGTGTTAAATTTTTTGACATAGGGTGCAGGCAGATTACGGGCCTCACATAGCTGCTGCCAGGCCCCTAATCTGCCATGGGCCCCTATATACCGCCTCCTCATGCTGCTGCCAAGTCTAGAGTCTCTCATGGGTCCCTGTACGGCCTCCCATTGCTGCTGTCTCCATCGCCACACTCTGCCATGTGCCACTTTCAGGTCTCTTCACACTGCTGGTGTGTTTAATTTTTTGACATAGGGTGCAGGCAGATTACGGGCCTCACATAGCTGCTGCCAGGCCCCTAATCTGCCATGGGCCCCTATATACCGCCTCCTCATGCTGCTGCCAAGTCCAGAGTCTCTCATGGGTCCCTGTACGGCCTCCCATTGCTGCTGTCTCCATCGCCACACTCTGCTGCCATGTGCCACTTTCAGGTCTCTTCACACTGCTGGTGTGTTTAATTTTTTGACATAGGGTGCAGGCAGATTACGGGCCTCACATAGCTGCTGCCAGGCCCCTAATCTGCCATGGGCCCCTATATACCGCCTCCTCATGCTGCTGCCAAGTCTAGAGTCTGTCATGGGTCCCTGTACGGCCTCCCATTGCTGCTGTCTCCATCGCCACACTCTGCCATGTGCCACTTTCAGGTCTCTTCACACTGCTGGTGTGTTTAATTTTTTGACATAGGGTGCAGGCAGATTACGGGCCTCACATAGCTGCTGCCAGGCCCCTAATCTGCCATGGGCCCCTATATACCGCCTCCTCATGCTGCTGCCAAGTCCAGAGTCTCTCATGGGTCCCTGTACGGCCTCCCATTGCTGCTGTCTCCATCGCCACACTCTGCTGCCATGTGCCACTTTCAGGTCTCTTCACACTGCTGGTGTGTTAAATTTTTTGACATAGGGTGCAGGCAGATTACGGGCCTCACATAGCTGCTGCCAGGCCCCTAATCTGCCATGGGCCCCTATATACCGCCTCCTCATGCTGCTGCCAAGTCTAGAGTCTCTCATGGGTCTCTGTACGGCCTCCCATTGCTGCTGTCTCCATCGCCACACTCTGCCATGTGCCACTTTCAGGTCTCTTCACACTGCTGGTGTGTTTAATTTTTTGACATAGGGTGCAGGCAGATTACGGGCCTCACATAGCTGCTGCCAGGCCCCTAATCTGCCATGGGCCCCTATATACCGCCTCCTCATGCTGCTGCCAAGTCCAGAGTCTCTCATGGGTCCCTGTACGGCCTCCCATTGCTGCTGTCTCCATCGCCACACTCTGCTGCCATGTGCCACTTTCAGGTCTCTTCACACTGCTGGTGTGTTAAATTTTTTGACATAGGGTGCAGGCAGATTACGGGCCTCACATAGCTGCTGCCAGGCCCCTAATCTGCCATGGGCCCCTATATACCGCCTCCTCATGCTGCTGCCAAGTCCAGAGTCTCTCATGGGTCCCTGTACGGCCTCCCATTGCTGCTGTCTCCATCGCCACACTCTGCCATGTGCCACTTTCAGGTCTCTTCACACTGCTGGTGTGTTTAATTTTTTGACATAGGGTGCAGGCAGATTACGGGCCTCACATAGCTGCTGCCAGGCCCCTAATCTGCCATGGGCCCCTATATACCGCCTCCTCATGCTGCTGCCAAGTCTAGAGTCTGTCATGGGTCCCTGTACGGCCTCCCATTGCTGCTGTCTCCATCGCCACACTCTGCCATGTGCCACTTTCAGGTCTCTTCACACTGCTGGTGTGTTTAATTTTTTGACATAGGGTGCAGGCAGATTACGGGCCTCACATAGCTGCTGCCAGGCCCCTAATCTGCCATGGGCCCCTATATACCGCCTCCTCATGCTGCTGCCAAGTCCAGAGTCTCTCATGGGTCCCTGTACGGCCTCCCATTGCTGCTGTCTCCATCGCCACACTCTGCTGCCATGTGCCACTTTCAGGTCTCTTCACACTGCTGGTGTGTTAAATTTTTTGACATAGGGTGCAGGCAGATTACGGGCCTCACATAGCTGCTGCCAGGCCCCTAATCTGCCATGGGCCCCTATATACCGCCTCCTCATGCTGCTGCCAAGTCTAGAGTCTCTCATGGGTCCCTGTACGGCCTCCCATTGCTGCTGTCTCCATCGCCACACTCTGCCATGTGCCACTTTCAGGTCTCTTCACACTGCTGGTGTGTTTAATTTTTTGACATAGGGTGCAGGCAGATTACGGGCCTCACATAGCTGCTGCCAGGCCCCTAATCTGCCATGGGCCCCTATATACCGCCTCCTCATGCTGCTGCCAAGTCTAGAGTCTGTCATGGGTCCCTGTACGGCCTCCCATTGCTGCTGTCTCCATCGCCACACTCTGCCATGTGCCACTTTCAGGTCTCTTCACACTGCTGGTGTGTTTAATTTTTTGACATAGGGTGCAGGCAGATTACGGGCCTCACATAGCTGCTGCCAGGCCCCTAATCTGCCATGGGCCCCTATATACCGCCTCCTCATGCTGCTGCCAAGTCCAGAGTCTCTCATGGGTCCCTGTACGGCCTCCCATTGCTGCTGTCTCCATCGCCACACTCTGCTGCCATGTGCCACTTTCAGGTCTCTTCACACTGCTGGTGTGTTAAATTTTTTGACATAGGGTGCAGGCAGATTACGGGCCTCACATAGCTGCTGCCAGGCCCCTAATCTGCCATGGGCCCCTATATACCGCCTCCTCATGCTGCTGCCAAGTCTAGAGTCTCTCATGGGTCCCTGTACGGCCTCCCATTGCTGCTGTCTCCATCGCCACACTCTGCTGCCATGTGCCACTTTCAGGTCTCTTCACACTGCTGGTGTGTTAAATTTTTTGACATAGGGTGCTGGCAGATTACGGGCCTCCCATTGCTGCTGCCAGACATGTAATCTGCCATGGGCCCCCGTACCGACTCCTCATGCTGTGACGTTGCAACAAGGTGTAATTCAACCCTACATATGTTAGACCGCCTTTACGAACAGCTAAAGGCCATCACAGATTTCCTGATGTTAAAAGCGGATAAAGGTACTCCCTGTGTAACTTAGATGTCAGCCATTGTCAGCTCATGTGTGACACCTGCGCTTGCTCAGGCCCTTTGAGGAGGCCACGCTATTCGTGAGTCGGCAGGACTATGGGATGAATGAGGTCAAATCGGCCATGGGCCCCCGTACCGCCTGTTCACGCTGATGCTGGTCCCACAGTGTGACCTGGGTCCCTGTACGGCCTCCCATTGCTTCCACTCTGCCATGTGCCACTTTGAAATCTCCTCACACTCCTGCGGTTGTCCATTTTGTCATAGGTTGCTGGCAGATTACAGGCCTTCCATAGGTGCCACCAAGCCCCATATCGGCCATGGGCCCCCGTACCGCCTGGTCACGCTGCTGCTGGGCCCACAGTGTGACCTGGGTCCCTGTACCGCCTCCCATTGCTCCCACTCTGCCATGTGCCACTTTCAGGTCTCCTCACGCTCCTGCTGGTTTCCATTTTGTCATAGGTTGCTGTATGGCCTCCCATTGCTGCTGCCTCCACCGCCACACTGTGGCTCCAAACACTGGTTTTGGCCCCGTGACTGGCCAAAGGAGTGAAGTGTGCAGTGATTCTAAGATCGACGGCACTCATCTGCATGTCATACTGACAGACAGTATTATTTCTCTTCCCCAGCAGACTCCAAGGGCATTTAAATTAAAGGTACAGTGTTCTGCACTAATATTAAGTCTCTCTGAAGCCTAGAAACACCCTTTTTTAAGTTAAATTCACAGCGAATTTATTCGACTCGAATCGAATATTGTCCACGAATTCGCCGAATCAGTCGAATCGAATTTTTCATTTCTTCGCTCATCTCTAGTCATTGGGCCCCATTGTTGGTGTCATTGGGAAGAATTGTGTCCCTTCGTTGGTGTCCTTGGAGGAAATTATGCCCCATTGTTGGTATCAGTGGATGAAATAGTGCCCCAAGGGCCAGATAAAGGCAAGCAAAGGGCCACATCCGGTCCTCAGGCCACAGCTTGGAGACCACTGATCTAAACCATTCCTCTGTAGCTCTGGCTGGATGTTTCGGGTCGTTGTCTTGCTGGAAGGTGAACCTCTGCCCCGGTCTCAAGTCTTTTGCAGACTCTAACAGGTTTTCTTCTAAGATTGCCCTGTATTTGGCTCCATTTATCTTCCCATCAACTCTGACCAGCTTCCCTGTCCCTGCTGAAGAAAAGCATCCCCACAACATGATGCTGCCACCACCATGTTTCACAGTAGGAATGGTGTGTTCAGGGTGATGTGCAGTGTTAGTTTTCCGCCACACATAGCGGTTTGCTTTTAGGCCAAAAAGTTCAATATTGGTCTTGTCTGACCAGAGCACCTTCTTGCACATGCTTGCTGTGTCCCCCACATGGCGTCTCGCAAACTACAAACAGGACTTCTTGTGGTTTTCTTTCAACAATGGCTTTCTTCTTGCCACTCTTTTATAAAGGCAAGATTTGTGGAGAGCACAACTAATAGTTGTCCTGCGGACAGATTCTCCCTCCTGAGCTGTGGATCTCTGCATCTCCTCCACAGTTAGCATGGGCCTCTTAGCTACTTCTCTGATTAATGCTCTCCTTGCCCGATCTGTCAGTTTAAGTCAGGGGTAGGCAACCTGAGAGCCAGAGGACTACAAGTTCCATCATGCCTCTGCAAGTCATAGCTGTAACTGTCAGTTTTGTAATCTTTACAATGCCTCATGGGAAATGTAGTTCCACAACAGCTAGAGAGCCGCAGGTTGCCTACCCCTGGTTTAGGTGGACGGCCTTGTCTTGGTAGGTTTGCAGTTGTGTCATACTCTTTCCATTTTTGGCTGATGGATTGAACAGTTCTCTGTGAGATGTTCAAAGCTTGGGATATTTTTTTATAACCTAACCCTGCTTTAAATTTTTCCACATCTTTATCCATGACCTGTCTGGTGTGTTCCTTGGCCTTCATGATGCTGTTTGTTCATTAATGTTCTCTAACCTCTGAAGGCTTCACAGAACAGCTGTATTTATACTGAGATTAAATTACACACAGGTGGAATCTATTTACTAATTAGGTGACTTCTGAAGGCAATTGGTTCCACTAGATTTTAGTTAGGTGTATCAGAGTAAAGGGCGCTGAATACAAATAAACACCACACATTTCAGATATTTATTTGTAAAAACATTTTGAAAACCATTTATCATTTTCTTTCCACTTCACAATTATGTGCCACTTTGTGTTGGTCTATCACATAAAATCCCAATAAAATATATTTACGTTTTTGGTTGTAACATGACAAAATGTGGAAAATATCAAGGGGTCTGAATACTTTATCAAGGCACTGTATATTGTTTCCTGACCACATAGGGATGTTATAGAAGTCATAGTGGAGTTGCCTGTGAAGAACATGGATTTCATACCCCTGCCTTTCTCACCAACTTGTGACAAAGGACTGGCCAATCTCACGCTGTGCTGTCACTTACGTAGCAATGCCACTCTCAGCTACACCCTACACACTCTCAGCTACACCCTACACAAAGATTTTCCAGCTTGCAGGACCACAATCTATGTGTCAGCAGCCTGAGAGCGATTGCCGCTGGATTAAGTTATTAAGCAATTAACCCTTTAAACTCCAAACAGACACCAGATAGCTTCACTATATTAGCGAGAACAAAAATGAAACAAACATCTGTACACCCACTGTCAACACAGACAGGAATATTCAGAGATTTATCATATACAGTAGCACTCTTCAAAAGAAAGGGATTCTTTAGGTTGCATTAGAAACCGTAGGGAAAATTTCAAACACTTTTAAAAATAGGGTTTAATAATGCAAAGGTCAAAATGGTGCAATTTAAACATTTACAAAAAAAAGATATTACAAAATACAAAGAGAAAAAGCAACAGCAAGGCCAGAGGTGAAAAAAGGTACATTTTTGCAAAGTCCTTGGATTTAGTAGAGTTTAATCAACGGTGAGCAAGGTGTTGTTGGCTCTCAGAACTTCCTTAGTTGATAGTATACATGAGCTGTCAAATCTGCTTGCAATCTCTTTTTTATCTGACATCAAGAGGGGTGTTGACAGAGACCATCTGACCAATCATCCAGTTGCTGGGAGGTCACTCATTTATGACCAAGTCCCAGATACAGTTTTCTATAAGGTTTAATAATTCTGAATATCTACAGGGTACAGTCAGCTACACTGCTTTTATTGTCCAGCATGAAATTAGCTTCATAATGGATATACAGTCAGGTCCATAAATATTGGGACATCGACACAATTCTAACATTTTTGGCTCTATACACCACCACAATGGATTTTAAATGAAACGAACAAGATGTGCTTTAACTGCAGACTGTCAGCTTTAATTTGAGGGTATTTACATCCAAATCAGGTGAACGGTGTAGGAATTACAGCAGTTTGCATATGTGCCTTCCACTTGTTAAGGGACCAAAAGTAATGGGACAGAATAATAATCATAAATCAAACTTTCACTTTTTAATACTTGGTTGCAAATCCTTTGCAGTCAATTACAGCCTGAAGTCTGGAACGCATAGACATCACCAGACACTGGGTTTCATCCCTGGTGATGCTCTGCCAGGCCTCTACTGCAGCTGTCTTCAGTTCCTGCTTGTTCTTGGGGCATTTTCCCTTCAGTTTTGTCTTCAGCAAGTGAAATGCATGCTCAATCGGATTCAGGTCAGGTGATTGACTTGGCCATTGCATAACATTCCACTTCTTTCCCTTAAAAAACTCTTTGGTTGCTTTTGCAGTATGCTTTGGGTCATTGTCCATCTGCACTGTGAAGCGGCGTCCAATGAGTTCTGAAGCATTTGGCTGAATATGAGCAGATAATATTGCCCGAAACACTTCAGAATTCATCCTGCTGCTTTTGTCAACAGTCACATCATCAATAAATACAAGAGAACCAGTTCCATTGGCAGCCATACATGCCCACGCCATGACACTACCACCACCATGCTTCACTGATGAGGTGGTATGCTTAGGATCATGAGCAGTTCCTTTCCTTCTCCATACTCTTCTCTTCCCATCACTCTGGTACAAGTTGATCTCGGTCTCATCTGTCCATAGGATGTTGTTCCAGAACTGTGAAGGCTTTTTTAGATGTCGTTTGGCAAACTCTAATCTGGCCTTCCTGTTTTTGACTCTCACCAATGGTTTACTTTTTGTAGTGAACCCTCTGTATTCACTCTGGTGAAGTCTTCTCTTGATTGTTGACTTTGACACACATACACCTACCTCCTGGAGAGTGTTCTTGATCTGGCCAACTGTTGTGAAGGGTGTTTTCTTTCTGACAGTCTGCAGTTAAAGCACATCTTGTTTGTTTCATTTCAAATCCATTGTGGTGGTGTATAGAGCCAAAAATGTTAGAATTGTGTCGATGTCCCAATATTTATGGACCTGACTGTAGATATGACAGGTCTCGGATATTTACTTCTCATAAGAGGGGTGTGGAGGCCTATTCCACTCTGGTACCTCCTAGCATAGGGGTGTTTGGGTTCAAAATGCTGCACAATAACTGTTGAAGGTAAATATGACTTCATTCTTACTGTCCTATTATTATTTAATGAGTTATGAACAGGGGCGGACTGACAACTCATGGGGCCCCCGGGTAATAGGGGATCATGGGGCATCTGAGTCCTTGCCCAAACTCAAAAAAGCCTATGAAAAAGGCACCAGGGGCATCTCATGGGGCCCCCTACTGACCCTGGGCAGTACCCGAGTTTCCAAATGGTCAGTCCGCCTCTGGTTATGAAATATGCTGAAGTTTTAGAGTCTTGCTGATAACCAGTCTAGCAGGGATGTGTATTCTACCGACTTCCAACTAAGGTATTTATGACCCAATGTTTGTTGATTTTATAGTCACTGAAGACACTTTTATTGGCCCTGCCATGTATATTGGGGCTTAGATCCTGCTAGTCCTATTACTAGACTGATAAGGGTTGTCTGCAGCAGCTAAGCATTTGTGGATTGTATAAGCTGAAAGCAGCAGGAAAGGGGGAGGAAAAGGTCATGGTGCTATGCTGTCCTGTGCCGAAGCGGCATAGGAGACTTGTGACGTGGATAAAATGGCTGCTACACAGCCATTCGGGTACCAGGTACGCCCGACCATTACACTGCCAGCTTTGAGATAGGTACAACCAAAAACAATTTCACTGAGATCATAAAAAAATTGTAAAAATGTTTTTATTAGAACTATATTTTTTGAAAGCAGTAAAAAAACACAAGTAGGATGAAATTAAATATAAGATATGGATTTATTGTAATTATACATTTATCATTTTAAAACAAATAATTAGAAAAAAAAATTATCCAACATTGAAATGACATTAAAACATTACCTTCAGTTCTAAAATCTCTACTTGCCCATTTTATGAAATGAAGGGATGTCCACCTGAAAATGGAGTCTAACAAAGTAGGAATTGATGCTCCACTTTGAGTACACATAAAATTATAAAGTGCTGCACAACTAGAAAAATAAAAAATTCCAATCTGTTTCGTATATATCAAAAGTGCATAAAAAACACAAATCAAAAATTTATGTCTACACAACTTCAGAGTAAGGTCTTCAATAATCATGCAGGTCTTCCTGTAAATCTCCCATTTGTGCACGACTGAGTGTTAGTAAATCAGGAAGGGACATCCTCCCCGCACCCCTGACACCCTGTCATTCAGAAATTCATTGTCAGTGACACCAACCTTTTCTACAACCTAACCTGCATTACAGATATGTAGCTCATTGGCTGAGCCTCTCCCTTTTGCACAGCACTGACTTTTCTGAAAAGGTGACCCCAATATTCTAGCACAAAATATGATATATAAATTGATTATATTTTTATTTCATCAACTCAGACTCTGCTAAAAAAAATTTAATAATTACTTAATAATGGTAAAAATTAGTTAAAAAAGGTAAAAAAGGTCCCCAGATTTTTTTTATATTTGTTTAACCCTGATCAAGTATTTTTTAGAAATATACAGGGCCATTGAGACATACTGAGATAACTGGGGTCAGTATACAATGAAATGTAACAAAACCACAAAAAACAATATAAAGGATAATAATGGGCAGTTATTCATAGCAACCAATCAGATTTCAGAATTGTAATGCAATTCAATTGTAATGAAATCAGATTTATGATTGGTCTGGTTCCTGCTGTTTGGTGTACGTAGACCAGCCTTTCTCAACAAGGGTTCCTCCAGTGGTTGCTAAGGGTTCCTTGACCAATGAGCAATTTCTGGTTTTCATGAAATAAACCACTGACATCAGTAACCTTTTTAGATATATATAAAGAAGAAATGTTCTTAATGACCAAAAATGTAAGTAGCATTCTCCCCAGTAACCATCAAACTAATGTTACAGGGGAAAATGTAGATATAGCAATTAGATATAGCGATTATTAGCAGGGGTTCCTTGAGACTGAAAAGTTATTTCAAGGGCTCCTCCACCTCAAAAAAGGTTGAGAAAGGCTGACTTAGACCAATGATAGTTGATTTCTATATGGTTGCTATGAGTGTTGTATATTGCTCTTTGTTTTAAAAGTCACTTTCAACCAAAAGTGTTTTTTCATATTTGCAAAATGTAATCAAGTTATGTCTCCCCTTATTTGTCATATACAATTCCCAGTCCTGACCATATGTTGCAGCCTTTACAATTATGACTGAACGCGTCCATTCTGGCCTTCTTGGAAGTTGGTGGAGATACAAAGTCTATGAGGCTGGAAGGGGATTGCACAACATTTTGAATACCTACCTCAATCTAAACCATCTCTTTTGGGTAGAATTGACCTCTAAAAGGTTATACAAAGCTGCCTACACATAGACAATATTGATGCATACAATGAACCACTATTTGCTGCATCTAACATAGGTAGAAAAAATTCTACTACAGGTATAGCCTTACCGCTAGGAAATCCTGTGCCCTGATGGCACACTTTTCAGGCAAACTTTGCCAACATATTGTAAATACTCCATAATGAATAGATTCTGCTGCTGCTGGTGCTCTCTGAAATCCTACTGCTTAGTGCTCATAAGTAAACACACGATACCACATGGTCTCCAACAATGCTTGGAGGGGTTTTCCAAGTTTTTATCTATTTTTGTTTTTCATGTCTATATTATTAAGTGGGCTAAACCAAGAATAAAACTTGAGGGCCACCAAAATACTTGAATAGTAAGTGTGGGAGCAAGCTAAAACCAAAACTTATCAAAACATCCATAGATGAGGCCAGATGGGCCAAAAGAAATAAGAGGATACAAGACCCAGGAAAGTGCTGGTAGACAACAGCCACAGTCAGTATAGGGACACTGGATCTAGATAATCCTAGACATCTACCTTCTAGACATAATAAAGAAAGGCTGAAGAGACAGTGTGGGAGAGTCTACAGGGCACATTTGTCTATTCTCCGGTAGGAAGGGCTTTACTTTAATGGGTAAACTACTTGCCCAACTCAAACATAAGAAAGATTATAATTCCTCCAATTTGGGACCAAAAATGATACCTAAAGAAGGCGTTTTAACATTTTTGGAATTGGGTGAGAAAATGTAAGCTGATATCCTTACATAGAGGAAAGCACCTGTGATTCTTTAAAGCAGCATCAGATGCTCAAACAAGGTGGTTGACAGTGAATAGAAGCAGAATATCTGCTTTGTGTTGAGTAATATGAGTCCAGCTTCACCGTTTCTTTTGTGAATGAAGTGGGAGGAATGAGGAAAGGAGGAGAGCTACAGATTTGCAGTTTGTGTAATCTTTTATATTTATTTTTAGGTTATGGTCACACTTTGTGCATGTCAAGAACGCGCGCAAAGTCATGTGCTTCCCCAGCATGCATAGCAAGGCGCTGCACTTTAGCAGACATGCAGCAGTGCCACTAATTCTTAATGGCATTCCATGTATTTTTTAGTACACACATTTATGTACGTGCCAAAATGCATTATGCAAAGGGGTCCAGGACTTCTTTTGTGCACTTCTCACACATGGGGCAGCCCATAAAAATGAATGGACTACCCTACACATGATGCACAGAAACCCCTTTGAAACACGTGCGCTCCGATGCACCTGCCTGGTGCCTTAGGCGTGTTTCTGTGCATGTCAGGAAAGTGAGTGATTTTGTGACTGTAGTAAGATTTTAGCTGAAATTAGACATGTTTGATACAAACTGGAAAACCCCTTTACAGCTTGAAGATTACAGTTTGGTCCCAGAAGAATCAGATTTTTCCAGACTTGCTAGAGACCTCTGCAGCCTCTTCTTTGTGACAGTGCTGCACTTCTGTATGATTTGGTCTGGGTTGGGTCTAGGAGGTATTTTGGGAAGAACAGATGATGAGGTTGACTCTGCTAGTGATGGGTTGGAGGTGTTTAGAGATGAGCTCTCGCTATATGAAGAATTCAGTCTATCATTGCTCTCTGCCATACTATCTATGTCGGAATCGGCATCAGATCTGGCCTCAGAGCCCAGTGACTGGCTCCTCAATCTCTCTGCTAAGATGCTTCCACTTTGCCTCTTGTCATCCACTGATGGTTGATGGTGGAGAAATGAATACACATCTCTATACAGGTTGGGTGTAGATTTATGGTGCTCCTTGCTAAAGATAGTCCGGATCTTCTCACAGGGGTTTGAGTAAGGCTTCAGATAAAGAGATGGGACATAGCCTGTCCTTCTGTTATAGCTACAGCAAAAATAAATCAGAAATTGTATATCAGTATGGTCAAGCTCAAAAAATGTCACTGAAATAGACACCACCCCCCATTGACTTCTCCGTCACATCCAATAACGCCACCATCAAACCCGCCCCGCAGGCCAGAGTACTTGGTGTCATTCTGGACTCCAACCTAACCTTCCAGCCCCAAATCCAATCTTAAACAAACTCGTGCAGACTCCACCTCCGCAACATCGCCAAAATCCGCACGTTCCTAACCCCAGAAACCACTAAACAGCTCATCCACTCCCTCATCATATCACGACTCGACTACTGCAACTCCCTCCTCACTGGCCTGCCTCGCCGCTGGCTATCCCCGCTTCAGTCGATCCTGAATACGGCTCCCAGACTCATTCACCTTTCCAACCGCTCCATCTCCGCCACCCTCCTCTGCCAATCCCTCCACTGGCTTCCGATTGCGCAACGGATCAAATTCAAAATCCTAACACTGACGTACAAAGCTGTCCACCATACTGCCCCGAACTACATCACTGACCTAATATCCAAGTACCGCCCAGCACGCACACTCTGCTCCTCACAAGACCTCCTTCTCTCTAGTTCCCTGGTCTCCTCCTCTTATGCTCGCCTCCAGGACTTCTCCGGGGTGTCACCCATCCTCTGGAACTCCCTGCCCCAACCAATCAGATTATCACCTACTCTCTTCTCCTTTAGGCGCACCCTGAAAACCCATCTCTTCAGGGAAGCCTACCCCACCCCCTGCTAACTTGCCGACCTCCTCCACTCTTCCTACCACTCCATCCCCCACAGCTATCTCCTCCTGTGCCACCATCCCCTCCCTCCTAGATTGTAAGCTCGAAAGAGCAGGGCCCTTGATCCCCTCATGTTTTGCATTGTATTGGTATTGTTCTGTCACATGTTCTGTCCCCCTTTGTAATGTACAGCGCTGAGCGAACCATTGGCGCTTTATAAATACTGTATAATAATATTTACTCAGACAGTATACTATTATTGTACTAAAAGCCTCCATGTCCATAGACTTGTCTCCACTTTCCTGCTATAGCAGTTGTGCAGTGTGTCTAAATATGAATGTGCAGCCCAATAGGCACCGGTTTGACCACACTGCCTAGTGTAATCTTTAATCAAAGACACCTGGTTAGGCACCCTCAGCCTATGCCTACAGGTCTCTGTAAGGACCATTGTGATGAGTGAGAAGTAGGAACCCATGTTCAGCAGAACATGGAAGGAATGCCCTACCCACCAGCTGCATGTACACAAAAGGAAGGGAGGTTCATGACATCACTGACCTAATATGGCCACATGGTCATGTTAGTTCAATGACATTGACCTCATATGGTCATTTAGCCTTACAGAGTCATTTTATGGTAAATCTGTACTGAGAAATATATGGGATCCACCAATGCTGACCTAGTTGTCTGACTGATTCTGGCTTCAGCATTCACTGACCTAAAATAATCATGCACATTAGAATATAAACAAGTCAGATCACATGGTCTGCAGGAGGGTGGTCAGGCAACCAGGAGCTCTGCAATGGCAATTTCCATATTCTTCCACTCCAGGTCTTCAAGTTTTATAATTGAGGGTCTTTATAGTTTAGGTGTAATAGAAAATCTCACCTGACCAGCCACCATCCATTGTCTGACTTTTTCAAGACTTTCACCACCGCGCCGACCATGACAGTGAGTTCATCAGAATCATGAGCCTCATAGCCCTTTATCACCACGCACATACCTAAGAAAGGGATAAAGTCAGAGTGAGGAATGGTCAGGGATCCCAACATTGTAACTCCTGCCCCTTTATAATGGGCGATCTCACACTTATCAAATAATAAACAATATAATGGCCTTAAATACTGGGGCAACCATAGACAATAGAGGAGGGCTGTATTAGAAAATGACCCATCCACAGAATGACCCTATGACAGTGAATACATAGACAGACATACTAATCTTTCTGCCTTTCTCCTGTTATTTGTCTGCTGCAGATTTCACAAAATGAACCCTATCAAGGTCTGACTATTTGGAAGCAACAGTTTAAGCAATATGGCCAAGAGCAGGATGCAAATTGCAAAAATTTACAACATTCAATCTGATTTTATCATGCCATAAAGTTATATAAAACAAACATGAAGATGTGTATATCCTTGGTTAGGGAGCCATAAATATTCTGACACTGTCCTAATTTGATGTTATATGACATACTATTGTAAAGATTCAACTTAGAGACATGTGCTCCCAGTTTCAGGTGCTTATGGTATTGCACACAATTTCAACATATTTCAAGAACTTGATAGGCAGATCCTTCAGTACACAAGCACCTTCAGCCAAGTTGCAGATTTCTGAGTGTTCTGGTGCTTCATGTGAGAAGTGAATGTTTTCCTGCCCATGGTTCCTGGGCAGATATTGGCATGTCTATGGCCATATTTTATGCAGGTAACAATACCATTTACTTTTACTGCAGTTCTTATAGTCTAAACACAACACAACAGTCCAGTGTGGCTGGTTTCTGAGTAATTAGAAGACATAAGAATAGGCTGATGTTCACCTTCTTCTTGGCATTCCAAGGTGTTGTCACCCGTTTCACAGTTTCTCTCTTTCTGAAGATAAGGTGCGGGGAACCAAGCTATTTGCTGATCTTCATTCTCCACCAGCCACCAGCCTGCATTACAAAGAACGGTTGTATGAGACAAATATGCAAATACTGGGCAAGAATTTAGTTTTTACATAGAGCTTTGAAGGGTCAGGTTTCTATGGTTTCTCCCTATTGGGTAGATTTGCTTCTCTAATTGTCCTGTTGATCACTTAAAGTGATGGAAAATCCAAATTTTATAAATGTCACCAGTACAAATGGTGGTACAAATTTTCCATGAATACCTGTATCAGCTAAGAGGGAAATTGTCCCAATTTTGTAAAGGTTTCCTTACTTTTGGTATTACCTCTATCACATAAAGTGAGGTTTTTATATATACTTTATTACAAAGAGCACATGGACATGCAGTAGTCCATTGATTGTGCCAAAATGAACAGCACTGAGATCTAACAGATCTGTAAAATTTGCCCTTGGGGCACGTAGGAATTATTTGTCTGGCTATGGTCACTATCCCTAGGGCAACTTAGGAGGGAGAGAAGGGATATGTTCTTCTGGGTGTCATTCTGAAGGGCAAAGCTTCTGTACTAATTGTCTATTTGTCAGTGGGGCAGCCCATCATTATGATGGGTGAAAAAGAATGTGTCTGTACTTTATACCAAATAGCAGTGCCACCCCATGGCAGAATTGTTTTAAATAATGGATATTTAAGATAAAATAAGCTGTATTAAAGTTCACGTCAAACCAAAACCTAATTTAGTTATGGATAGAGCAGGAATAGATAGAGCCTCTCACAGGTAATATTGCCTTTTTGACAACCCAATGGTAAATGCACCCTTCATTCTTTGTACTGGTGTCAAAGGGAGTAAATCTCTCTAACTGGGTCACAGAGGTAAAACATATTTCTGAAATGTTAGCTTTATCCAAATCTAAAAAAGAAAAAAAAAAGGTTGTAGTTTGGTTTTAACCTGTATTAGAAACTACTAGAGACTGCTTTCCAAAAAACACATGGACATAGAAAGTTGGAGAGGTTTCTGCCCAAGTTTTCTGGATCCAGGCCTCTAGTCTAAGAGGTAGAGTGAGGAGCCCCATATGAAGACATACCTGAGCTTTCCTTCAGCAGCACATCCAGAAGCTCGTGTCTCTTCACCTTGAATGGTCTGTTCCTCAGGTCCACCGTCTCATAGTCTGCTACACACAAGTGACTGGCAGAGACCACAGGCTTGGAGATAATGGGGGTAAGCGGTGAGGCAACGATTCTCTCCTCTTTTCTCTCAGAAGGCATGATGACAACGCTGAGAAAACAAAGAAGTCATGCTACTTATGTTATGCTGTTTATCCAATTTGCTATCTTAGGTCTTAGCTAGCAGGATCAGGACGCTTCAGTAGAAGATGTGTGCAAGTGCTAGTACTCAGAACAAGGGTCATTGCACATGCATGCAGACACGCTAATTTATGCACACACTGCACAAAGTATGTATGTACAGGTGCATAGGCACAGGCACATATATCCAATCTTGGCACCAAATGGCCTATTTGAGGAACAGTGCTCAACTAAGAAGTTGCTGGATTGTCTTCATGTGTTACCATGTGACTTAAACCCTGAACAGGTTCTTGAGATCTGCTATTCTTTTGTTGACCTGGCCTGCCCTTGGACTTGTCTCTGCTCTGCCTTCTTTCTACTGACCTCATTTAGTTCCTAACCACAGCTTGCCTCTTATGATTCCAAGTTTGACCTCAGCTAGTTCCCAACCACTTCTTGTCTCTGCTGTATCCTGGCTTGACCTCAGCTAGTTCCTGAGCACAGCTTGTTTCTTCTAACTACCAGTTTGACCTTGGCTAGTTCTTAGCCAAGTGCATAAGCAAGTGTAGTAACCAATGTACTGAAGAACTTGCAAACAGTACAACAACTCGGGGGGGGACGGGCTGACTCGACTGCGAACTTACAGTCAACGCAGCGGAGAGTCAGCATTAATAGGCACAAACACCCAAACTAAAGACAGGGCTTGCCAAGGGGGGTTGTGAGTGAGGCCTGGTTGGTCCATCCCAAAAGGTAGCTTGCTGAAGTGTGGACTTAGACCCTGAGCTATCCCTAGTCCTCCGGAACCTCTCCCTGCCACTAGTGATGTCCCTTACAGATGGGTATGCTCTCCCTCCACCAAGCCACTTTGCAAAACCTGGGGATAGGGACTTAAAAAGACTGTGCATGACCCAAGATGGAACCCCAACCAGAATGCTGCTCCAGGAAAAAAAGGGAACCATAGAGAAACCAAGTTTCCCTTGACTTCCCCTCCAGCTGTAGCACTGCTCCCGACAAGCGCTACCTACAGTGGATTTAATAGACTGCACCTGCCCACCACCTCAGAGCCAAACCTGCCTCCAGACTAGAGCTTCCATGGACTTAACTCATGGCACTCCTTCCACCCTGTGTCCTCTCATCCCCTGTGCTACACTCCAGGGGTGTCTAACCCAGAAGTGTACGAGAAGCTCTCATGTCACCCCAGCCTTCACCCAGCTAGGTGATAGAGCCACTTGGATAAGCAGCAACACATCTTCAACATTACAGAACAAATCCAGCTGAATGTGACCAACACTCTTCAGGCTAATGACTCCTATGAGCTAGTGATATCACTTCAGAGGTTACAAGCTACAGTAGCTGGAGAAGAACAGAATGTGTTAATCAAGGTTCTGGTAACATTTGAGGATCTCCAAATAAAAAAAAACAAGTAGCATAAAGAAAAGTGGGGGTATTATCATAGGAAATGATCCCTTTTTACCTTTCATTTTATGTTATACACCTCTGGTGTCAAGATCTCTGAGGCCAAATCCCTGGTTCCATTTATCTGCCCCCATTATGAAGGATGGGGGTTAGCTCGACTTTACACTAAAAGTAGTTGTAAAAGTGACACTCAATGGGGGTGGGGACAATGATGGGGAAAATTTCCCAATGGAATCCCCAGGGTGTGTAAAAAGCTGGTAAATTATTCAACCCACCAGCCTCCCTATATAGCTAAATTATAAGTCAATAATGGACTTGTCCTTTTCCTCACACATGTTTAAACATGTCCCGTTGTTGGCAGTCATTGACACACTTTCAGAGGCTTATTGTGATACTGTTACATATTATATATATAACTCCATGACACACTATATAAACAGGCGCTGGCATCTGCTTTCACAATTCAAATACAGTAAACACAAAGTGTAATAAAAGAGAAATCAAACAGTCCAATAAAAGTTAAGGAAAAAAAATCACTTAATTCTTCTTGCTTTTATAATATACCATGCCCATTTCAACCAACACTGAGGTCATAAGGAACTTGCGTATTGCTATCCCCCTGCTATTTACTAAGACAATAGTTTTCTATGTAGGGAAGATTGAGTCATCTGACACTTTTGCCCTTCTGCTGCTGGTAACAACCTGATGTACAAAACATATACACCCTAATCTAATAGTTATGGGCATTCATTGTGTAGGCAATCTTTGCCAATATCATGCAAGGTACGGTGGAAGCATCAGCCCAGCCTACATGGCCTTTGTATGACTGTTTCTCCAACCACAGCCACTTGATAGTGAAGATGGTATCTGTCACCCTTGAAAGTTACCAATGGTTCAACCTTGGGATAATAGTTGGCAGGGAAGGTCTAAAATTACTATTTGTTCATGATAATTGACCCAATTATAGGTGCAGTAAAGGGCCAGTTCACCCAATGTTTATGTGAGTCCTTGGTTATGTTTATGTGAGTTAAGACTAATGGTTTCCTATATCTTTCCTATATCTTTCAATGATTCTGGTGTTGAGATATCTGCACTTGAGATCTGAGGTCTCAACACCTGACATGACCATTACTAGGACGTTCCTTGATTCCTTATGAGTTTAAACGTATCTTATGCCCATATGGAAGAAAAATATATTTGAAATATATTTTAAAAATATTCTTCCCAAATATATTGACATATATTGGAAATGCTACAATTTGGGCCATATTCAATATATATATATAGAGAGAGAGAGAGAGAGAGAGAGAGAGAGAGAGAGAGATGCCAGCGCTGTTCGGTTGACAATTTTCCTACAGACTTCTTTGCCAAAAAAATAAAAAATCTACTGAACAATTGGTTTTTGGCAATCGGAGAGGTTCCAGCAGGACCGTACATTGCTCGAATATAGGGCAAGCAGCATGAAATTCAAGAAATGTATGGGCAGCTTTAGTCTAGGGATGAACAATCTCCTCCAGTCAGTCCAAATAGATCCTTGTCTAGTAATTGTGCTGTGACTTAACCTTTGTACACACAATCAGAAAGTCAGGGGAAACAGGTTCCTCCATATAGACTGATATTTGATGTCCATGCTTGGCTACCCTCAGTTAATTATCTCTTGGCAGCACGGTTATTAAGGCTACGCTCCTGATCAGATCCTTACCTGTCATCTGGGAAGGATGGATTGAGGTCATTGCTCTTCAGAGTGAAAAACTGGACAACGATATCGCATTGTGAGATCTTGGCGTCCAACCTCAGCACCGACTGCGAATAGGTCTCCAGTTTCTGGAGTCTTTCCAAGACCTGCCGGGTTCCTTTCTTCTTTCCTAATGTCCTTGGGACATCTACAAACATTGAATTAACAGCGTGAGTTCTATATAATAATCCTTCGGGATATGGACTGTTCTGTCATTTATTTATAGTTACATTTGGGATAGAGTGGGAAAGGGCTAGCTTTTCATTACTCCATCCAAAACCAAAAAGCAATTCATCGGAAAATCTGGGCAGTGTTCTATGTCCTGCTTCCACAGCTACTTTCTAGCGACTAAAATTAAAAGGAATCTGTAATCGTATTTTTTTTTCAGATAACATGTGAATCATCTTACTGGGAATGATATTACAACAGTGTGTTAAAGCCTCACGGATGGTGATTGTGATTTACTGTTCCGGAGAAATTAAAGCGGTTGAAAATAGCAGACTAAAAGCAGGAATCATGAATCGTGTCCCAAAAGCCAGGGAGCGGGTGCAGTATGTTATATTAACTCCCAAATAATAACTCCCCAGTCATTTTTATATATGTAATAATAGCTCCCCAGTCATTTTTATATATGTAATAATAGCCCCCCAGTCATTTTTATATATGTAATAATAACTCCCCTAGTTCTGAAGAAGCTAAATGACATAAAAGTTGAAAGTAAGACCTTAAATTAATATGCCTTATCTGTTAATATATACGTTAGAGTGTTATCAGGTTTTAATTATTGAAAGTTATCATTAATTATTTGGAGGATCAATTCTTTAAAGCGCCAAATTCTTTAAAATGCCAAATTCCAAGTTATAAATGCACTCATTTGTTTAATAATAAACTTTTAATTCAAAAATTGAATTTATTTTAGATAACTTATGCCTTTTTCTGTTTGGGAGTTATTATTACATATATAAAAATGAGCGGGGACTTATTATCACATATATAAAAATGACTGGGGAGTTATTATTACATATATAAAAATGACTGGGGAGTTATTACATATATAAAAATGACTGGGGAGTTATTATTACATATATAAAAATGACTGAGGAGTTATTATTACATATATAAAAATTAATGGGGAGTTATTATTACATATATAAAATGACTGGGGAGTTATTATTACATATATAAAATGACTGGGGAGTTATTATTACATATATAAAATGACTGGGGAGTTATTATTACATATATAAAATGACTGGGGAGTTATTATTACATATATAAAAATGACTGGGGAGTTGTTATTACGTATATAAAAATGACTGGGGAGTTGTTATTACGTATATAAAAATGACTGGGGAGTTGTTATTACGTATATAAAAATGACTGGGGAGTTGTTATTACATATATAAAAATGACTGGGGAGTTATTATTACATATATAAAATGACTGGGGAGTTATTATTACATATATAAAATGACTGGGGAGTTATTATTACATATATAAAAATGACTGGGGAGTTGTTATTACGTATATAAAAATGACTGGGGAGTTGTTATTACGTATATAAAAATGACTGGGGAGTTGTTATTACGTATATAAAAATGACTGGGGAGTTGTTATTACATATATAAAAATGACTGGGGAGTTGTTATTACGTATATAAAAATGACTGGGGAGTTGTTATCACATATATAAAAATGACTGGGGAGTTGTTATTACGTATATAAAAATGAGTGGGGAGTTGTTATCACATATATAAAAATGAGTGGGGAGTTGTTATTACGTATATAAAAATGAGTGGGGAGTTATTACATATATAAAAATGAGTGGGGAGTTATTATTACATATATAAAAATGAGTGGGGAGTTATTACATATATAAAAATGACTGGGGAGTTATTATTACATATATAAAAATGACTGAGGAGTTATTATTACATATATAAAAATGACTGGGGAGTTATTATTACATATATAAAAATGACTGAGGAGTTATTATTACATATATAAAAATGACTGAGGAGTTATTATTACATATATAAAAATTAATGGGGAGTTATTATTACATATATAAAATGACTGGGGAGTTATTATTACATATATAAAATGACTGGGGAGTTATTATTACATATATAAAAATGAGTGGGGAGTTATTATTACATATATAAAATGACTGGGGAGTTATTATTACATATATAAAAATGACTGAGGAGTTATTATTACATATATAAAAATTAATGGGGAGTTATTATTACATATATAAAATGACTGGGGAGTTATTATTACATATATAAAATGACTGGGGAGTTATTATTACATATATAAAAATGAGTGGGGAGTTATTATTACATATATAAAATGACTGGGGAGTTATTATTACATATATAAAAATGAGTGGGGAGTTGTTATTACGTATATAAAAATGACTGGGGAGTTGTTATTACGTATATAAAAATGACTGGGGAGTTGTTATTACGTATATAAAAATGACTGGGGAGTTGTTATCACATATATAAAAATGACTGGGGAGTTGTTATTACGTATATAAAAATGACTGGGGAGTTGTTATCACATATATAAAAATGAGTGGGGAGTTGTTATTACATATATAAAAATGAGTGGGGAGTTGTTATTACATATATAAAAATGAGTGGGGAGTTATTATTACATATATAAAAATGACTGAGGAGTTATTATTACATATATAAAAATGACTGGGGAGTTATTACATATATAAAAATGACTGGGGAGTTATTATTACATATATAAAAATGACTGGGGAGTTATTATTACATATATAAAAATGACTGAGGAGTTATTATTACATATATAAAATGACTGGGGAGTTATTATTACATATATAAAAATGAGTGGGGAGTTGTTATTACGTATATAAAAATGACTGGGGAGTTATTATCACATATATAAAAATGACTGAGGAGTTATTATTACATATATAAAAATGACTGGGGAGTTATTATTACATATATAAAATGACTGGGGAGTTATTATTACATATATAAAATGACTGGGGAGTTATTATTACATATATAAAAATGACTGGGGAGTTATTATTACATATATAAAAATGAGTGGGGAGTTGTTATTACATATATAAAAATGACTGGGGAGTTGTTATCACATATATAAAAATGAGTGGGGAGTTATTACATATATACAAATGAGTGGGGAGTTGTTATTACATATATACAAATGACTGGGGAGTTATTACATATATACAAATGACTGGGGAGTTATCATTATTTCGGAGTTAACATAACATACTACATGGGTGCAGACAGACTGCAAATTGATAAATAAAATGTGATGTTGAAAATATGAAATAGGTATGTGCAAATAAGTCCCCGATCACACCGGTGGGACTTGTCATGCGATCTGATAGTTTTAAATTGCATGACAAGTCGCTCCCTATTGTCCACAATGGAAGTGGTCATATCGGCGCAATTCCGACTCCATCAGAATCGCACCGATTTTGAAAGTTCTTCATGCACTATTTGTTTGTACATTTTTTTGTAAATTCAGGTGTGACTTGCAGAGACATCCATTCATGAAGTCAAACAGATGTCTTCCAAGTTGCACCTGAAGTCAGACTAAATATCCAACTTTGAAATGGTGCAAATTCAAATGAAGTCGCATGATTTCAAAGTCGGATGCGGCGTGACCGGGGACTAAAATGAACATAACAACTACTTCCAGGCAGATGATGATATAACAACCTAAACTGAATATTCAAAGTAACAAGAGATTCCCGGTACATAAAGAGAAATGCAGAATGACAGAAAGCACAATAGCGCCATGTACTGGCAGAATTTGGGAAGGACAATTTTTTTTTTTTTTTTAAATAAATTCTTTATTTTCACAGAAACAGCATTATAATTCCACAGATCAGCAGTTCCCAGCCATGACGTGGTGCACAGTGTAAAGCAGGATATTCCCATGGTTAGCAGAGTGTGCCTCTACAAATACCTCTGTGCTGTAGGAACACCACCCTGTATCATGTATACTGACATTGGACAGCAACACCGTCTCTCATATTTGTAACAATTTTTTAACAAAGCAGAACTCTGGGGACTAGTCAGGTTTGGGAGGTGGAAAGCGGAAAAACGGTAATAATGAATGATAGGAAAAGAAATTAGAAAAAAGGGTGTGGGGGGGTAGCGGGGGCAAAGGGAGACAAGTGAATGGAGGAGCTACTGCTAAGAGGCTAGGGGGGCTTGTTCTATGTAAATGAAATAAGGGGTCCTCACTCTCCAATATGTCACATCTTGCTCCTTCAGCACCATGGTAAGGTTATCCATTTATTAGACTTTAGTTAACCTGGCTAGCCAATGTGATCTGGTTGAGGGGGGAGGGTACTCCCAATGTGATCTGGTTGGGGGGGGGGGGGTACTCCCAATGTGATCTGGTTGGGGGGGGTACTTCAAATGTGATCTGGTTGGGGGGGTACTCTCAATGTGGTCTGGTTGGGGGGGTACTCCCAATGTGATCTGGTTGGCGGGGGGGGGGGGGGGGGTACTCCAAATGTGATCTGGTTGGGGGGTACTTCCAATGTGATCTGGTTAGGAGGAGGTACTCCAAATGTGATCTGGTTGGGGGGTACTTCCAATGTGATCTGGTTAGGAGGAGGTACTCCAAATGTGATCTGGTTGGGAGGGGGTACTCCCAATGTTATCTGGTTGGGAGGGGGGTACTCCCAATGTGATCTGGTTGGAAGGGGGTACTCCCAATGTGATCTGGTTGGAAGGGGGTACTCCCAATGTGATCTGGTTTGGGGGGAGGTACTCCCAATGTGATGTGGTTGGAAGGGGGTACTCCCAATGTTATCTAGTTGGGAGGGGGGTACTCCCAACGTGATCTAGTTGGGAGGGGGGTACTCCCAATGTGATCTGGTTGGGAGGGGGTACTCCCAATGTTATCTGGTTGGGAGGGGGTACTCCCAATGTGATCTGGTTGGGAGGTACTCCCAACGTTATCTGGTTGGGAGGGGGTACTCCCAATGTGATCTAGTTGGGAGGGGTTCTCCCAATGTGATCTGGTTGGGAGGGGGTACTCCCAATGTGATCTGGTTGGGGGGTACTCCCAATGTTATCTGGTTGGGAGGGGGTACTCCCAATGTGATCTGGTTGGGAGGGGGGTACTCCCAACATGATCTGGTTGGGGGGGGTACTCCCAATGTGATCTGGTTGGTTGGGAGGGGGGGTACTCCCAATGTGATCTGGTTGGGAGGGAGGTACTCCCAATGTAATCTGGTTGGGAGGGGGTACTCCCAATGTAATCTGGTTGGGAGGGGGGTACTCCCAATGTGATCTGGTTGGGAGGGGGTACTCCCATTGTGATCTGGTTGGGAGGGGGGTACTCCCAATGTGATCTGGTTGGGAGGGGGGTACTCCCAATGTGATCTGGTTGGGGGGGTACTCCCAATGTGATCTGATTGGAGGGGTATTGTCAATGTGATCTGGTTGGGGGAGAACGCTGATTCCAGTCTGTGCATGGATACATAGGATAACATGCTGGGGGGTTTACTGGCTGTAGAAAAAACTGCCAAAAGCCAAAAACAGCCGCTGTAAAAATGTCCCGTGTGCATGAGGACAAAAAAATTGGGATCTTCTTTCACTTTTAGTTTTGGTGATTGTGGTAAACAGCAAATCTCCCCAATTGGTACACAGACAGCAATACAAACCTGACAGATGATCTAACCCCTCTCTATCCAACACTAAAAAAAAAAAAAAAAAAAATCATTTTTTGTATACTTTAATGACCTTTGGTAATGAAGGGGTTAGAGTTCTTTCACGCGAATGTTCCGATCGGGTCCGCCTGCCATTTCTCAGGCAGACCCGATCGGAACCTCCATTCTCCTTTACGGAGCGGCAGGTGTAAACGGACATGTGTCCATTTACACCCGCTGACATCCAATCCGCCAAAAAGGGACGGATCCAATTCCCCTTCCATCCGTAAGATCAGGTAGATCCGTTTACATCCGACAGCCCATTGAGGAGAGCGAGCAGCTCTGTGTCCGCTCCGCTGCTGCAGATTGCTCAGTGGAGAGATCCCCCCCCTGCTGAGCAAGGGTCCGCCCCGTGTGAAAGACCCAGAAAGAAGATTTTTTTTTTTTTTTTTTAATCTTTTTCCCAAGGGATGTGTTATAATTCTGTATTCTATGCAGGTGACAAATGAAGAAAGTATTATTGCCGTCATGAATGAGAGCAAGAAGTGCTGAGCACCCCCTACAGTGACAGTTGGTCATGGCAGTGATGGGATGCTATGTGCCGCAGGGATGTCATACATGGCACTCTCACAGGGGGAGTACCTACCTTTCAGTTTGGGCAGAGTTCTCTCCGACTTATTCACAGCTCCAGCTTCCAGTGGGAATCTCTTCTTAAGATCTCTCTGAGTACAGAAATAGAAAAATCAACTTTTGCCAAATACTTATATACATAATGAGGGAGGCCTGGAGGCCACGGCTGCTGAGATAACAACTAGTTCCAAGGCCGTGCTTTTACTGACAGCTCTCGGTCCTAGCTAAAGATGGCCATACACGTATAGATTTTCATTCTAGAATCTTTGTTTCAAAAATATTAGTTTGATTTTTTAATCGTTAGTGACACTGACATCAACAATGGGGCACAATTCCTTCCACTGACACCAACAATGGGGCACAATTCCTTCCACTGACACCAACAATGGGGCACAATTCCTTCCACTGACACCAACAATGGGGCACAATTCCTTCCACTGACACCAACAATGGGGCACAATTCCTTCCACTGACACCAACAATGGGGCACAATTTCTTCCACTGACACCAACAATGAGGCACTATTCCTCTCACTGACACCAATGGTGGGGCACTATTCCACCCACTAACGCCAATGATGGGGCACTATTCCTTCCACTGACACCAATGAAGGGCACAATTCCTTCCACTGACATCAATGGTGGGGCACTATTCCACCCACGACACCAATGGTGGGGCACTATTCCTTCCACTGACACCAATGGTGGGGCACTATTCCTTCCACTGACGCCAATGATGGGGCACTATTCCACCCACGACACCAATGGTGGGGCACTATTCCTCTCACTGACACCAATGATGGGGCACTATTCCTCTCACTGACACCAATGATGGGGCACTATTCCTCCCACTGACACCAATGATGGAGCACTATTCCTCTCACTGACATCAATAATGGGGCACTATTCCTCCCACTGACACCAATGATGGAGCACTATTCCTCTCACTGACATCAATAATGGGGCACTATTCCTCCCACTGACACCAATGATGGAGCACTATTCCTCCCACTGACACCAATGATGGGGCACTATTCCTCCCACTGACACCAATGATGGAGCACTATTCCTCTCACTGACACCAATAATGGGGCACTATTCCTCCCACTGACACCAATTATGGGGCACTATTCCTCCCACTGACACCAATGATGGAGCACTATTCCTCTCACTGACACCAATAATGGGGCACTATTCCTCCCACTGACACCAATGATGGGGCACTATTCCTCCCACTGACACCAATGATGGAGCACTATTCCTCTAACTGACACCAATGATGGGGCACTATTCCTCCCACTGATACCAATGATGGGGCACTATTCCTCCCACTGACACCAATGATGGAGCACTATTCCTCTAACTGACACCAATGATGGGGCACTATTCCACCCAAAGACACCAATGATGGAGCACTATTCCTCTAACTGATACCAATGATGGGGCACTATTCCTCTCACTGACACCAATGATGGGGCACTATTCCTCCCACTGACACCAATGATGGGGCACTATTCCCCCCACTGATACCAATGATGGAGCACTATTCCTCTAACTGACACCAATGATGGGGCACTATTCCTCCCACTGATACCAATGATGGGGCACTATTCCTTCAATGACACCAATGATGGGGCACTTTTCCTCCCACTGACACCAATGATGGGGCACTATTCCTCCAATGACACCAATGATGGGGCACTATTCCTCCAATGACACCAATGAAGGGGCACTATTCCTCCAATGACACCAATGATGGGGCACTATTCCTCCCACTGACACCAATGATGGGGCACTATTCCTCCAATGACACCAATGATGGGGCACTATTCCTCCCGCTGACACCAATGATGGGGCATTGTTTACTTCCACCGATGCCAGGACATTTTCTACTCCCCCTGACATCAGCTTGAACTCTCCTTAAAGTATGAAAGGCAATAAACTGGCCCTTTGTTTGCAAAGTTTTAGGGCCCCTGATCTGAACTCTGGACAATCAAAGGATCAATTAAAAATAATAACCTTACCTGGAATCTCTTAAACTCCACAAATGTTCTGTAGATGAGGACCTTGTTCTGGTCGGACCACAAAACTGAAAACATGTACGCCTGTATGGGAAACGAGAACCACAGTTAACGCCTGAATTATACGGTTTTTCTTAGATGGTAAAGCATGCAAATTTAAAGCTGAAGTCATCACTGGGTCTCTGTGCTTCTCTATGGAAGGCAGGCAGATCATGGCTGGTGGGTGTGGCCATCAGGATGCTGTACATAGCTTCTTAAGAACATCACATCACTCTGCCTCAGAACTGATGTAAGCAGTGGGCTGGCTCTTGGGAGGAGTTATGCAAATATCAAAATACATTGGTGAATGTCAATCTGTAGGACTGGGCGTTGCTAGGTGGGATGTATTTGCATGCAGGCTACCCTAGGTAACGCCCACATGTGATGCTGAGCTTATGATTGAAAGAACTGAAATCCAATGCATGAAAGGGACGGGGCCTTGGACAGTCACGCTGGGGAAGAAAAAAACTAGATGAGGCTGGACATCCTCCAACCAGGAAATGAGGCGGAATCTGTCTGACTTGCTGCAGCTTCTGATGCACCACTGCTTTCTTGGACAGAAAAAATAAAAATCAGGCGAATCGCTAATCAAAACTCAAGACACGGAAAGGTTGAGACTCTTTTTTTGGTAGAGAAATACTTTTTTTTCTGTTTAAAGAGAAATACTTTTTCTTTTTGGAGAGAGATACTTTTATCTTTTTGGAGAGAAATACTTTTTCTATTTATAGAGAGATACTTTTTTTGGGGGGGAGAGAAATACTTTTTCTTTTTAGAGAGAAATACTTTTTCCTTTTATAGAGAAATACTTTTTCTTTTTAGAGAGAAATACTTTTTCTTTTTGGAGAGAAATACTTTTTCTTTTTAGAGAGAAATACTTTTTTTTTGGGAGAGAAATACTTTTTTCTTTTTGGAAAGAAATACTTTTTCTATTTGGAGAGAAATACTTTTTTTTTTTTATAGAGAAATACTTTTTCTTTTTGGAGAGAAATACTTTTTTTTTTGGGAGAGAGATACTTTTTCTTTTTGGAAATACTTTTTCTTTTTAGAGAAAGATACTTTTTCTTTTTAGAGAAAGATACTTTTTCTTTTTATAGAGAGATACTTTTTTTTTGGGAGAGAAATACTTTTTCTTTTTAGAGAGAAATACTTTTTCTTTATAGAGAGAAATACTTTTTCTATTTGGAGAGAAATACTTTTTCTTTATAGAGAGAAATACTTTTTCTTTTTAGAGAGAAATACTTTTTCTTTATAGAGAGAAATACTTTTTCCTTTTATAGAGAAATACTTTTTCTTTTTGGAGAGAAATACTTTTTCTTTTTGGAGAGAAATAATTTTTTTTGGGGAGAGAAATACTTTTTCTTTTTGGAGAGAGATACTTTTTTTTTGGAGAGAAATACTTTTTCTTTATAGAGAGAAATACTTTTTCTATTTGGAGAGAAATACTTTTTCTTTATAGAGAGAAATACTTTTTCTTTTTGGAGAGAAATACTTTTTCTTTATAGAGAGAAATACTTTTTCTTTTTGGAGAGAAATACGTTTTCTTTTTAGAGAGAAATACTTTTTTTTTTGGGAGAGAAATATTTTTTCTTTTTAGAGAGAGATTCTTTTTCTTTTTGGAGAGAAATACTTTTTCTTTTTGGCGAGAGATACTTTTTTTTTGGAGAGAGTATTTCTCTCCAAAAAGAAAAAGTATTTCTCTATAAAAAGAAAAAGTATTTCTCTCCAAATAGAAAAAGTATTTCTCTCCAAAAAGAAAAAAGTATTTCTCTCCCAAAAAAAAGTATTTCTCTCCAAAAAGAAAAGGTATTTCTCTCTAAAAAGAAAAAGTATTTCTCTCCAAAAAGAAAAAAGTATTTCTCTCCAAAAAGAAAAATTATTTCTCTCTAAAAAGAAAAAGTATTTCTCTCCAAAAAGAAAAAGTATTTCTCTCCAAAAAGAAAAAGTATTTCTCTCCAAAAAGAAAAAGTATTTTTCTCCAAAAAGAAAAAGTATTTCTCTATAAAAGGAAAAAGTATTTCTCTCCCCCCAAAAAAAAGTATCTCTCTATAAAAAGAAAAAGTATCTCTCTCTAAAACGAAAAGGTATTTCTCTCCAAAAAGAAAAAGTATTTCTCTCCAAAAAAAAAAAAAAAGTATCTCTCTCCAAAAAGAAAAAGTATTTCTCTTTAAACAGAAAAAAAAGTATTTCTCCAAAAAAAAAAGAAAAAATTATTTCTTTCCAAAAAAACAAAACAAAACTATTTCTCTCTCTTGAATTATTTTGGATGAAAGCCGTGTACTAACAATCAGTTTATCGTATAATCGCTTCAAAAGCAGTCATTTTTTTGGACGATTTTCTGATCGTGTGTACTAAGATTCAATCTTCGGTCACACCAATCCTTCTTTGAAATCGTGCGACTTCCAGCAAAGTCAAAGTTGGATGTCAGTCTGACTTCAGGGGCAACTTGTAGGACACAGATGTCTACGCAAGTCACACCTGAACATGCAAAGAGCAGTGCAGGCTCCGCTTCGAAAATCGCTGCGACTCCGACTAAGTTGGAATCGCACCCATATGACCCCTTCCATTGTATACAATATGGTGCAATATGTCACACGAATTGAAACGATCAAATCGCATGACAAGTCGCACTGGTATTACTGGGCACTTATGCAGGCCATACATGGTTCGAATTCCAAACGATTTTTTAGTCCGAAAATCAAAAACGTTCGCTCGGTAATCCGATGGTGCCATCAATGACTTCAAAAATCAGCCGACCGAGTCATAAAGTTCACCCCATATAACAGGCAAAACTTCTGTTCCTTCCAGGAACATATTCCTTTCGGAAAAATGATCGTACGATTTGACCATCAAGACGAAAATTGATAGTTTTTCATGATTTTTTCAACATGCTTGATTGACCCCACTAACAGAGCGAAAATCAGCCGATTATTCTTAGGTCCGATTTTTGGATGAAAAATCGGTCGAATTTCGACCCATGTAGGGTCGGCCTAATACAGGCCATAGACGGGTCGAACATCGGCCGATTTTTCGAACGATAAACGAAAAATCGGTCGTTCGTTCGGCCGACGTTACCACCGAGTAAAAAAATCGGCCGACCTAATCATAAAGTTCACCCCATAACATCTGCCCCTTGCAGGTCACTGCTGATGCGCTGATTTTTTGTTGTTAAAATGATCGGCCGATTTTCACAGCAATGATGGCAAAATCGGCCGATCGTTTTAACAACAAAAAATCGTTTTAACTATAAAAAAGTCCAAATCGGCCGCAAATTTTCCAACATGACCAATAATCTCAAAGTGCAAAAAACCCGAAAAACGGCTGACCAATTAACCCACTAACAGTGCGAAAATCGGACGATTTTTTTTCGGACGAAAAATCGGCTGATTTTCAAACCGTCTATGGCCGGCATAAGTCATCACTGACAGTAGCTATTAGTAGAGAGATTTCCAGCCGTGCAGCTCAGAGCTGAAGGTGAATTCCACAAATATCCTACTTCACCGATGATGACAGATCCATGACGTCTGAGTGTCACAAACACACAACACATGACATAAAAGAGTCGCTGAGGACAGCCACCATACATGTACATACGTGTTCCCACCCCACGTCAGACATTCCAATATTTCACAATGATTACCGTCACCGTGTATCAGCCATTGTAAGTGAATGGAGGCCGTACATGCTTTGATTTCTTTTCTGATCGATTGATCTCTAGGCAGGGGTGGACTGACAACTCATGGGGCCCCCGGGCAATAGGGGATCATGGGGCCCCTGTGTCCTTGCCCAAGCTCAAAAAAGCCTATGAAAAAGGTACCAGGGGCATTTCATGGGGCCCCCTACTGACCCTGGGCCCTCGGGCAGTGCCCGAGTTTCCAAATGGTCAGTCCGCCCCTGAGCAGGACTTTGACAAATGTAATGCACCCGCGACTGACCAGTGTGAAGAGTTCCGTACATAAGGGGGGATATGATCTCCATGTATAATACATAAGGGGGGATATGATCTCCATGTATAATACATAAGGGGGATATGATCTCCATGTATAATACATAAGGGGGGGATATGATCACCATGTATAACACATAAGGGGGATATGATCACCATGTACAATACATAAAGGGGGATATGATCTCCATGTATAATACATAAGGGGGGATATGATCACCATGTATAATACATAAGGGGGGATATGATCTCCATGTATAATACATAAGGGGGGATATGATCTCCATGTATAATACATAAGGGGGATATGATCTCCATGTATAATACATAAGGGGGGATATGATCTCCATGTATAATACATAAGGGGGGATATGATCTCCATGTATAATACATAAGGGGGATATGATCTCCATGTATAATACATAAGGGGGATATGATCTCCATGTATAATACATAAGGGGGGATATGATCTCCATGTATAATACATAAGGGGGGATATGATCTCCATGTATAATACATAAGGGGGATATGATCACCATGTATAATACATAAGGGGGGATATGATCTCCATGTATAATACATAAGGGGGATATGATCACCATGTATAACACATAAGGGGGGATATGATCTCCATGTATAATACATAAGGGGGGATATTATCTCCATGTATAATACATAAGGGGGGATATGATCACCATGTATAATACATAAGGGGGGGATATTATCTCCATGTATAATACATAAGGGGGGGATATGATCTCCATGTATAATACATAAGGGGCGATATGATCTCCATGTATAATACATAAGGGGGGATATGATCTCCATGTATAATACATAAGGGGGATATGATCTCCATGTATAATACATAAGGGGGGATATTATCTCCATGTATAATACATAAGGGGGGATATGATCACCATGTATAATACATAAGGGGGGATATGATCTCCATGTATAATACATAAGGGGGATATGATCTCCATGTATAATACATAAGGGGAGATATGATCACCATGTATAATACATAAGGGGGGGATATTATCTCCATGTATAATACATAAGGGGGGGATATGATCTCCATGTATAATACATAAGGGGCGATATGATCTCCATGTATAATACATAAGGGGGGATATGATCACCATGTATAATACATAAGGGGGGATATGATCACCATGTATAATACATAAGGGGGGGATATGATCTCCATGTATAATACATAAGGGGGGATATGATCTCCATGTATAATACATAAGGGGGGATATGATCTCCATGTATAATACATAAGGTGGATATGATCTCCATGTATAATATATAAGGGGGATATGATCTCCATGTATAATACATAAGGGGGGATATGATCTCCATGTATAATACACAAGGGGGGATATGATCTCCATGTATAATACATAAGGGGGATACGATCTCCATGTATAATACATAAGGGGGGATATGATCTCCATGTATAATACATAAGGGGGATATGATCTCCATGTATAATACATAAGGGGGGGATATGATCACCATGTATAATACATAAGGGGGGATATGATCTCCATGTATAATACATAAGGGGGATATGATCTCCATGTATAATACATAAGGGGGGTATGATCACCATGTATAATACATAAGGGGGGATATGATCTCCATGTATAATACATAAGGGGGATATGATCTCCATGTATAATACATAAGGGGGATATGATCTCCATGTATAATACATAAGGGGGGATATGATCTCCATGTATAATACATAAGGGGGGATATGATCTCCATGTATAATACATAAGGGGGGGTATGATCTCCATGTATAATACATAAGGGGGATATGATCTCCATGTATAATACATAAGGGGGGATATTATCTCCATGTATAATACATAAGGGGGGATATGATCACCATGTATAATACATAAGGGGGGGATATTATCTCCATGTATATAACATAAGGGGGGATATGATCTCCATGTATAATACATAAGGGGCGATATGATCTCCATGTATAATACATAAGGGGGGATATGATCACCATGTATAATACATAAGGGGGGATATGATCTCCATGTATAATACATAAGGGGGATATGATCTCCATCTATAATACATAAGGGGGGATATGATCTCCATGTATAATACATAAGGGGGGATATGATCTCCATGTATAATACATAAGGGGGGATATGATCTCCATGTATAATACATAAGGGGGGATACGATCTCCATGTATAATACATAAGGGGGGGATATGATCTCCATGTATAATAAATAAGGAGGGATATGATCTCCATGTATAATACATAAGGGGGGATATGATCTCCATGTATAATACATAAGGGGGATATGATTTCCATGTAAAAAGCCTATGAAAAAGGTACCAGGGGCATCTCATGGGGCCCCCTACCAGGGGCGGACTGACAACTCATGGGGCCCCCGGGCAATAGGGGATCATGGGGCCCCTGTGTCCTTGCCCAAACTCAAAAAAGCCTATGAAAAAGGTACCAGGGGCATCTCATGGGGCCCCCTACCAGGGGCGGACTGACAACTCATGGGGCCCCCAGGCAATAGGGGATCATGGGGCCCCTGTGTCCTCGCCCACACCCAAAAAAGCCTATGAAAAAGTTACCAGGGGAATCTCATGGGGCCCCCTATTGACCCCAGGCCCTCGGGCAGTGCTTGAGTTTCCAAATGGTCAGTCCGCCCCTGGTTCCAGTTCATATTTCCCCCCTCTCCTTTTTCAGCAATTTAAATAGGGACACATGCGTTCCAGTGCATTTTTGGTGCATTTTGGTGCGTTCTGATGCGTTTTTGATGCGTTTCAGTTAACTTTTTCCCCTCTCTTTCTTCAATTTAAATAGAGACAGTTCTGTGCAGGAACAATGCAGCCTGTTCTACATGTTTTTTCTGCAACCGAAAAGCACTGGAACTGCAAGCACTGATGTGAGCTATGACACTGACAACCATATAACCTACTTTCTGTGCGTTTTGGATGCAGAAAAAAAGTAACTGAAAAGCATATAGTGTAAACCAGGGGCGGACTGACAACTCATGGGGCCCCCGGGCAATAGGGGATCATGGGGCCCCTGTGTCCTTGCCCAAACTCAAAAAGACCTATGAAAAAGGTACCAGGGGCATCTCATGGGGCCCCCTACTGAACCCGGGCCCTTGGGCAGTGCCCGAGTTTCCAAATGGTCAGTCCACCCCTGGTGTGAACTGGTTCTCAGTCAATAGTTGGAAGATACAATCACACACTATTGATCACAACTCTTTCCACCATGCAATCCCATAATCTGATCGATGGTAATATGATCACATTCATAAACACAGTATCTCTCTACTGCCAATTGAACGATCAATGAATTTTCATCCTAGCCGATCGACTCAGTTTGATACATTCCAATCAAGTCTCTATTGATCAGATTGGATGTCACGCCTATTTGACCGTTTTGAACGATTTGCAAATTTTTTGCAGCGTTTCCCCTGAAGTCTATTAAACCAAAAAAATCACCATTTTGCGTTTTTTTTTCTTCCCAGCAACAAACAAATGTCCACTTTAACAAAAAAAAGCTGAAAAAGAAACACAAAATGCAGGAAAAATGCATAAAAAATGTAAAAACGCAAAGCACAATGCAAAAAATACTAAAAACGGATTGAAAGCAAAAAGCATAAGTGTGAACCAAGCCTAAGTCACCGGTCACACCACTGCGATTTAAAATTGCACGATTTGTGTGCGAGGAACACTGATTTCTGAAGACTTTATTGTGACTTGTGAAGATTTTCAACAATTGCTTGCAATTTGCAGCGATTTCCATTATATTCTATGTATGTGAAATCGCAACAAAAGTGCAGCAATAGTAGTGCAAGAACTACTTTTGGAATCGCTTGCAGCAAATCACAGATGTGAAGACACTGACATTCATTAGGTGCGATTTCAGGTGCGACATCAATTCACAAATCGCACCAGTATGACCGGGGACCTAGCCCTGGTTCACACTGAATGCAACTTTGAAATCGCGCTACTTCACTTGAAATAATGTGATTTCAAAGCTGAAGATCAGTGCGATTTGTGCCTCCTATTTCACTGCGGCTTGCAACCTAACACCCCGGTCACATCAAACCTGACTTTGAAATCGTGCGACTTACAGTGAAGTCGCATGATTTCAAAGTCGGGGGACATGCCAATTTCAGGTGCGATTTGCAAGACATCTGATACAGATCTCTACGCAAATCGCACCATAAGTAGTACATGTACTACTTTAGAAATCAGTGCGGCTCCAACCAGGGGCGGACTGACAACTCATGGGGCCCCCGGGCAATAGGGGATCATGGGGCCCCTGTGTCCTCACCCACACTCAAACCACACCCAAAAAAGCCTATGAAAGGTACCAGGGGCATCTCATGGGGCCCCCTACTGACCCCGGGCCCTTGGGCAGTGCCTGAGTTACCAAATGGTCAGTCCGCCCCTGGCTCCAACCAAGACGGAACCGCACCGATACGACCACTCTAATTGTGGACAATAGGCTGCGATTTGGCACGCGTTTTGCAAGTCGCATGGCATGCAAATCGCATGCTGATTCGCATCCAGTATGACTGGGGACTTAGCCCTGGTTCACACTGAATGCAACTTTGAAATTGCACTACTCCACTTGAAGTAGCGCGATTTCAAAGCTGAAGATCAGTGCGATTTGTACCTCCTATTTCACTACGGCTTGCAACCTAACACCCCGGCCACATCAAACCCTACTTTGAAATTGTGCAACTTACAGTGAAGTTGCATGATTTCAAAGTTGGGGGGCATGCCAATTTCAGGTGCGATTTGTAAGACATCTGATACCGATGTCTATGCAAATTGCACCAAAAGTAGTGCATGTACTTCTTTAGAAATTGGTGTGGCCCTGACCAAGTCGGAACTGCACTGATATGACCGCTCTAGTTGTGGACAATAGGCTGCGATTTGGCATGCGTTTTGCAAGTCACAAGGCATGCAAATCGCATGCCTATTCGCATCCAGTGTGACCGGGGACTTAGCCCTTGAAGTAGCATGATTTCAAAGCTGAAGATCAGTGCGATTTGTACCTCCTATTTCACTACGGCTTGCGACCTAAAACCTGGTCACATCGAACCCTACTTTGAAATCGTGCGACTTATAGTGAAGATTTCAAAGTCGGGTGAGATGCCGATTTCAGGTGCGATTTGCAAGACATCTGATACAGATATCTATGCAAATTGCACCAAAATTGCACTCATGGGGCCCCCGGGCAATAGGGGATCATGGGGCCCCTGTGTCCTTGCCCAAACTCAAAAAAGCCTATGAAAAAGGTACCAGGGGTATCTCATAGGGCCCCTACTGACCCCGGGCCCTCGGGCAGTGCCCGAGTTTCCAAATGGTCAGTCCGCCCCTGGTAGTGCATGTACTACTTTAGAAATCAATGAAGTCAATGAAAGCTGTAATGAAATCGGAAAAAAGTAGCGCAAGAACTATTTTTGAAATCGCACTACGTCAAATCGCACTGATTGAGACAGTGCCATAGAAATACATTCGATGCGACTTCAGGTGCGATTTTTACATCTCATGCCGCACCTGAAGTCGCAGTCATGCATCCATATGTGAATTCTCGTTGCAAGGTAAGAGGGCATACATGACAGCCAGGGAACTATCATTTGCAGGGTGAGAAGTAGCAGTGGCAGCAGTTCCCATGAACAGTCACTGGTGCACAGCTCTGACAGAAGACTCACGCTGAGCTTGGCGTGCTGCAGGAGTCCGATGGCTTCCACCTCCAGGGGGTGCCGGGTGATGCTGCTCGCCTTCATGCTGACAAGGATGCTGAGCTCAAGCCTGTCCTACCTGTTCAGTTATCTATATGACGGGGGCGTGGCCTCCACCCCAGCAGCCAATCAGGGAGCGCTGTCTCTTTTTTTTTTTTTTTTTACATTCTATTGTGATGCAATTTCTGGTCCTTTGAAGAAAGAAGGAGAGATTAGATCAGACTTTGTCCTTCCTGCCTGCGCACCTGGGGATCGCCCGATGCCTGCACCCAGAACCACGGACAATGCTGGAAGTCACGCCGCTTTAAACCGGTTTACAATAAAAATTTTGAACAAAAAAAAATTCCGTCTATTGCTCTCAGACTCCGACAAATTTCCCAAATTGTGCCTTTTTTTTGCTGCTTTGATCTGATTTCCTGTTAGAGGGTGACTACGCTGATCTGTGTGTAGGGACGTAGCCACCTTCTCCTGCTCGCCCCCCGAGACGGACTCTAGACTATGGGATGTGTAGTGTGTACAGAGCAGCGTACATGAGCACAACTAATGGTCACTGCCCATTCCAAACAACAGGAAGTGAGAGGGAGAAGGAGAGGCTCAGGAGCTCACAAAGGCTGAAAATCTCAATAAGAAGTTCATCTTTTGTCATGAAAAATAGATTACATTGCCATTAAGGACAGGGCTAAATCTATAGGGGTGCTGGGGTGTGGTCTGCCCCCCCCCCCGAGAGTGTATGAGCCAGTTGATGTAGGGAGGCACTGGGGCACTCTGATGGGGACAATCCATGTAAGGGGCACTCTGATAAGGGCACCTGATTTAAGGGGGCACTGATGGGGGTAACTGGTCATATGTAAGGGGGCACTCTGATGGAGACACCTGCTGTAAGGCGGCACTCTGGTGGGGATAACTGATCATATGTAGGGGGGACTCTGACAGGGACCCTGATGTAAAGGGGCACTTTAATGGGGACACCTGACATAAGGGGTACTCTGATGGAGACCTTTATGTAAGGGGGGTACTCTGATGGGGATACCTGACATAAGGTGTACTCTGATGGAGACCTTTATGTAAGGGGGTACTCTGATGGGGACACTTGATGTAAGGGGGTACTCTGATGGGGATACCTGATGGAAAGGGGTACTCTGATGGGGACGCCTGATGTAAGGGGGTACTCTTATAGGGACACCTGATGTAAGAGGGCACTCTGATGGGGACCTTGATGTAAGGGGGCACTCTGGTGGGGACCTTGATGTAAGGAGGTACTCTTATGGGGACCTCGATGTAAGGGAGTACTCTTATGAGGACACCTGAAGTAAGGGGGCACTCTGATGGGGACCTTGATGTAAGGGGGCACTCTTATGAGGACACCTGATGTAAGGGGGCACTCTGATGGGGACCTTGATGTAAGGGGGCACTCTTATGAGGACACCTGATGTAAGGGGCACTCTGATGGGGACACCTGATGTAAGGGGGTACTTTGATGGGGACACCTGATGTAAGGGGGCACTCTGATTGGGACTTGGATATAAGGGGGCACTCTGATGGGGACCTTGATGTAAGGGGGCACTCTGATGGGGACCTTGATGTAAGGGGGCACTCTGATGGGGACCTTGATGTAAGGGGGCACTCTGATGGGGACACCTGATGTAAGGGGCACTCTGATTGGGACTTGGATATAAGGGGGCACTCTGATGGGGACCTTGATGTAAGGGGCACTCTGATGGGGACCTTGATGTAAGGGGGCACTCTGATGGGGACACCTGATGTAAGGGGCACTCTGATTGGGACTTGGATATAAGGGGGCACTCACACATGTCCCTATTTAAATGGAAGAAAAAGAGGGGAAAAATGAACCGAAACACATCAAAAATGCATAGAGACGAGTCAAAAACACATAAAAAACACACAACGCATCCGGAAAGCACCTGGACTGTGTTTCTATGGTGTGATCCGGCCCTAAGGCTTGGTTCACATTTATGCATTTTGCGTTTGATGCTTTCTCCAGTGCTTTTTGCAGCTTATTTTGTGTTTTTCTACATGCTCTTTGACATGCTTTTACCGCGGTTTGCGTTTTGTTCAGCTCTTTTTTTTTGTTAAAGTGGATTTTTTTTTGTTGCTGGACAGAATAAAAATGCAAAACGCAAGACGTGGCAAAAACTTGGCAAAAACGTGGCAAAAATGCACTACATGCATTTCAGCAGCTTCTCCGTTGAAATCTGTTGTAGCAAAAACGCTGCTTTCTGCTTTTAAAATATTCCCTGACCCTTTACAAAAAACACAGCAGCAAAAGCATAGATGTGAACATGTTCCATAGGAAACCATGTTAAATGGACTGTACTGCGTTTCTGCAAAACGCACTAAAAAAAACACATTGGTGTGAACGGATCCTAAAGCAGAACTCCAGGTAAGTAACAAAATTAGCTTTTGCTGCAATATTCACGTTCAAGCCAAAGATTTACTGGCAGTACATTTTTCTACCGCTAGATGTCCTCAGTCTGATGGCCAGCATGGTTCAACTCACAAGCCCATGTTATCCTGAACCCGCCCCCAGCCTGTGACTGGACAGTGAAAGGAGAAGCAGCGCAGTGATGAACTCATCTCTCTGCTCTCTCCTCCTATCAGCGTGTTCCTTGTCACCCCATGAACTGATTGGCTCCTTGTGCTGCTTCTTTCTCCCACAATTCAGCCCTGCTGTACAGGGAATGCAGGAGGAGGACACTGAGTTGAATTCAGATACTGACATCGCTTATATTTAAAAAGAAATAATTTAATATTGAATTCATGATTAGAGAGATGCAATCATTTGCTTCCTTGATATCCACAGCTAAGGCTCCATTCACACTTATGCGACATGTCATGCGACTTTGGGGTCCAAAGTCGCAGAACAAGTCGCCCCCCATGTTTCCCAATGGGTACCATTCATATCTGTGTGACTTCAAGTCGCAGTGACTTCAAAGTATTTCCTGCACTACTTTGGTCCGACTTTCATGCGATTTGAGGTCCATAGACTTCAATGTAAACCCTCCAAAGTCACACCTGAATGTTGTACTTGTGTGCGACTTTGTACATCAGAAACAATTATCCTTGGTCAAAGCCACAGTCGCACCAAAGTTGCACTCATCCAAAGTTGCATAAAAGTCACACCAAGGTTGCATCAAAGTTGCATTAAAGTCGAATCAAAGTCGCATTGTAAAGTTGCAATGAAAATCGCACGATTTTGAAGTTGCACAAGTGTGGATGGAGCCTAAGGGCCAATCACAGTGTGTGTGGTGACAGACGTTTTACCGCACGGAAAAACCGCAAACAGTTGTCTCCTGTGTGTCCCTTTCACACTGCAACGCAGCGCTGCAAGAAGATGCAAAAATGCCGCATTTTTTCGCAAAGCAAATTGCAGGGCAAAATCAGGAAGCGCAGTGCGCCGCCCAGCATTATGCTGAATAAAGTGTATGTTTCGTACACTTCAAATAAAGCTTCTACAAAAAAAATTTAAGAGCATTGCGATGCGCTGAATCGTGCGTCACACTGCCACCCAGCAGCCAGCAACGCAGAGCGCCTGGAGCACCGAATTTGCCCTAAATAATATATTTGGCTGCAGTTACATCTTACGTATCACTTTTAGCTCTGGTTCGCACCGATGCGACTTCTCATGCGATTTGACACTTTCAAAACTCAGGACAAGTCACACCCTATTATTGGCAATGGAACTGTTCAAACAGTGCAACTCCAACGAAATAAATGTCTCCCACTTCCTCGAATCTTTGATGGAAATCCAATTGACAGGATGACCAGCCTCAGAAAAAAAACAAAAACTATACAGTGTAGTATGTTCCATTCTAAAATGTTGTGGTCAAAATGCCATTAAGCTGTCGTGCGATTTGACCATTCCAATGATCGGCAATGGAACCGGTGTGATTTTAAAAGTAGTTCCTACACTACTTTTTGCAATTTTTGGTGCGCCTTGCATAGACATCTGTGCATGATGTCTTCTGAGTCGCACTGACACGCGACTTTGAAATCGTGAAACTTCAAGTGAAGTCGCACGATTTCAAAGTCAGATATAGTGTGAGGCTAACAGTACTAAGGCTCTGCTCACTCCTCTGTGTGCCTGTTTCCTCTTGCACGGGTGGAGCAGCCCATTCGTTTCAACAGGTCGCCCTACCAGTGAGAAACGCAGAGAAAGAAGTCCCTAAAATCGAGCTGCACTGAATTGCACGGTGGTGGGGCGTCATGGGGTTTAGCGCACCCAAAATCACGTTGCGGTTGACGATACATGGGGGGGACATGGAGAATTGATTGCACCCCTATGCACCTGCTAAATGCGGTGCTTTTCTCTGTGGGGCGCAAAATCGCTTGCGTTCCCCGCGTGTAGAGATGTGAACCAAGCCTAAACAGCTGTCATCATTGTCTTTCTTTACATTCTCCCATTGTTTCTATAACAGCCCAGTGCCACCATCGCTTCTCCTATGCGATTTACAGTCCACAAGTGTTCTCTGTGACATCGAGCGGATGGGTCGGGTCAGATCTTTATATAAATGGGAATATCCCAGAAGGCAAACACAGGAGCAGCCTCGGGGGGAAGATTCTGTTCTATTCTATTCTCTGACTCAGAGTTATACGGGAAGTGCAGCTTTAAAACATTTTATGACTTTTAGGAATACGTGACGGCACGTGAGTTCTCCTAAGTTCTCCAGCAGAACAGGAGGTGGGAACTGAGCGGCATCAGGCTCAGGAGGTGGGAACTGAGCGGCATCGGGCTCAGGACGTGGGAACTAAGCGGCATGGGGCTCAGGAGGTGGGAACTGAGTGGCAAGAGGATCAGGAGGTGGGAACTGAGCGGGATTTGGCTCAGGAGGTGGGAACTAAGCGGCATGGGGCTCAGGAGGTGGGAACTAAGCGGCATGGGGCTCAGGAGGTGGGAACTAAGCGGCATCGGACTCAGGAGGCGGGAACTAAGGGGCATGGGGCTCAGGAGGCGGGAGCTAAGCGGCATGGGGCTCAGGAGGTGGGAACTGAGCGGCATGGGGCTCAGGAGGCGGGAACTGAGCGGCATCGGGCTCAGTAGGCGGGAACTAAGGGGCATGGGGCTCAGGAGGCGGGAGCTAAGCGGCATGGGGCTCAGGAGGTGGGAACTGAGCGGCATGGGGCTCAGGAGGCGGGAACTGAGCGGCATCGGGCTCAGTAGGCGGGAACTAAGCGGCATCGGGCTCAGGAGGCGGGAACTGAGCGGAATCGGGCTCAGGAGGCGGGAACTGAGCGGCATTGTTCTCAGGAGGTGGGAACTAAATGGCATCGGGCTCAGGAGGTGGGAACTAAGCGGCATCGGGCTCAGGAGGCGGGAACTGAGCGGAATCAGGCTCAGGAGGCGGGAAATAAGTGGCATTGTTCTCAGGAGGTGGGAACTAAATGGCATCGGGCTCAGGAGGTGGGAACTAAGCGGCATCGGGCTCACTTTACTAAGTACTCTTCTTAGTTAGTTTGGGTAACGGGTAATTAAATCCAGGATGTGGGCTTTACCAACCCCCCTCCCCCAGAGGACCACCAAAGCAGTACTAAACCACAAACCAAAAATGTGATATATTGCAGCTTACCAATCATTAGATTGGGCGGCTGCATTAGTTTTCTTTTTTTAGTTTTTCCCCCCCTCTGTTGTCACCTGGTAATCTGGCCAGTAACACACCTCTTGTATTAGAGTTCCTCTAAGGCTAGGTTCACACCTATGCAGTTTGAATTTGATCAGTTTCTGCTGTGCTTTTTGCGATGCGTTTTGGCACAAGCGATGCGTATTTGCCACATTTTTTATGCATTTTTTTTTTTTACTTGTTGCTGGGCAGATGAAACACCAAAACACAAAATTCATCCAAAATGCGGCAAAAACACATCAAAAACACACATGCTTTTCTGTAGCGTCTCCATTGAAGTCTATAGAACCAAAAACGCAACATCCGTGACCCTTTCCAAAAAACGCACCGGGAGAAAGTGCAGAGATGTGAACCTGTCCCATAGGAAACCATGTTAAATGGACTGCTGTGTGTTTCTGCAAAAAGTCCCCAATTGAATTATTGAACTTCACTGACCACCAATGTAAGTACAAATCTCTCCTGACCACCAATTTACCTAATGATCTTTGCTGACCACGAATGTATTTATTAACTCGGCTGACCAGCAATTGAATTATTAGTCTTCACTGATCACCAATGTAATCACTAATCCTTGATGACCACCAATTTATTGATCTCAGTGACCACCAATGTATTTACTAATCTCTGCTGACCACCAATTTACCTATTGATCTTTGCTGACCACTTATGTATTTATTAACTCTGCTGACCACCAATTTATTTATTGATCTTCACCAGTCTCCAATTTAATTATTGAACTTCACTGACCACCAATGTAATCACCAATCCTTGCGGACCACCAATTTATTGATCTCAGTGACCACCAATGTACTTACTAATCTCTGCTGACCACCAATTTATTTATTGATCTTCACCAGTCTCCAATTTAATTATTGAACTTCAATGACCACCAATGTAATCACCAATCCTTGCTGACCACCAATTTATTGATCTCAGTGACCACCAATGTATTTACTAATCTCTGCTGAACACCAATTTATTTATTGATCTTCACCAGTCTCCAATTTAATTATTGAACTTCACTGACCACCAATGGAATCACCAATGCTTGCTGACCACCAATTTATTGATCTCAGTGACCACCAATGTATTTACTAATCTCTGCTGACCACCAATTTATTTATTGATCTTCACCGGTCTCCAATTTAATTATTGAACTTCACTGACCACCAATGTAATCACCAATCCTTACTGACCACCAATTTATTGATCTCAGTGACCACCAATGTATTTACTAATCTCTGCTGACCACCAATTTATTTATTGATCTTCACCGGTCTCCAGTTTAATTATTGAACTTCACTGACCACCAATGTAATTACAAATCTCTCCTGACCACCAATTTACCTATTGATCTTTGCTGACCACTAATCAATTTAACTCTGCTGCCCAGCAATTGAATTATTAATCTTCACTGACCACCAATGTAATTACTAATCTCTGCTGACCACCAATTTATTGATTTCAGTGACCAACAATGTATTTACTAATCTCTGCTGACCACCAATTTATTTATTGATCTTCACCACTCCCCAATTTAATTATTGAACTTCACTGACCACCAATGTAATCACCAATCCTTGCTGACCACCAATTTATTGATCTCAGTGACCACCAATGTATTTACTAATCTCTGCTGACCACCAATTTATTTATTGATCTTCACCAGTCTCCAATTTAATTATTGAACTTCACTGACCACCAATGTAATTACGAATCTCTCCTGACCACCAATTTACCTATTGATCTTTGCTGACCACTAATCAATTTATTAACTCTGCTGCCCAGCAATTGAATTATTAATCTTCACTGATCACCAATGTAATTACTAATCTCTGCTGACCACCAATTTATTGATCTCAATGACCACCAATGTATTTACTAATCTCTGATGACCACCAATTTATTGATCTCAGTGACCACCAATGTATTTACTAATCTCTGCTGACCACCAATTTATTTATTGATCTTCACCGGTCTCCAGTTTAATTATTGAACTTCACTGACCACCAATGTAATTACGAATCTCTCCTGACCACCAATTTACCTATTGATCTTTGCTGACCACTAATCAATTTAACTCTGCTGCCCAGCAATTGAATTATTAATCTTCACTGACCACCAATGTAATTACTAATCTCTGCTGACCACCAATTTATTGATTTCAGTGACCAACAATGTATTTACTAATCTCTGCTGACCACCAATTTATTTATTGATCTTCACCACTCCCCAATTTAATTATTGAACTTCACTGACCACCAATGTAATCACCAATCCTTGCTGACCACCAATTTATTGATCTCAGTGACCACCAATGTATTTACTAATCTCTGCTGACCACCAATTTATTTATTGATCTTCACCAGTCTCCAATTTAATTATTGAACTTCACTGACCACCAATGTAATTACGAATCTCTCCTGACCACCAATTTACCTATTGATCTTTGCTGACCACTAATCAATTTATTAACTCTGCTGCCCAGCAATTGAATTATTAATCTTCACTGATCACCAATGTAATTACTAATCTCTGCTGACCACCAATTTATTGATCTCAGTGACCACCAATGTATTTACTAATCTCTGCTGACCACCAATTTATTTATTGATCTTCACCACTCCCCAATTTAATTATTGAACTTCACTGACCACCAATGGAATTACGAATCTCTCGACCACCAATTTACCTATTGATCTTTGCTGACCACTAATGTATTTATTAACTCTGCCGCCCAGCAACTGAATTATTAATCTTGACTGATCACCAATGTAATCACTAATCCTTGCTGACCACCAATTTATTGATCTCAGTGACCACCAATGTATTTACTAATCTATCCTGACCACCAATTTACCTATTGATCTTTGCTGACCACTAATCAATTTATTAATTCTGCCGCCCAGCAATTGAATTATTAATCTTCACTGATCACCAAAGCAATTATTAATCTCTGCTGACCACTGATTTAGTAATTGAGCTTTACTGACCACCAATGTAATTACTAATCTCTGCTGACCACCAAAAGCATTATAGAATGATATATATGGTTCCAAAATAGCTAGTTTTACACTGCTGTCTGCTCAGCAATAACCCCATTAACTTAAAGCCTAATTATAAATTTGTTTAAAAAAAAATCATTAAAAATATATTTTAAAAGATGAACTCCAGGAAACTTGAAAATCCTTTTTTGCAGTGGGGTTGCACCTGCACTGCACGGGTTAACTGCTTTAGATTTAGAGGGTATAGAAAAGTAGATTTAGGCTAGACATACACTATACAATTTTCTGCCCAATTTCCTTTAGATTTACCTTCAACTATGTAGTGCAAGGGTCTGCCTAACTGGATACAACTGAAAGTGTTGTTCAGGTTTGGCCTCCTATTATATGGTTTTTGGGAAATCTAAAGCAAAAATGTTAAGAAAATTGTACAATGTATGGCCAGCCTTTCTTTCACGATTCTCTGCTCTTCTGCTCTGCTAGACCACTCCCGCGGTGTCTTCTTCAGGGCTCCAGCAGTTTAATGTCATGTTTAAAGACCAATGCAGAGTCCATAGCCCGGCACTGGACTTGAGCATGCCGAGGAACCAGGGGCGGACTGACCATTCGAGCACTCGGGCACTGCGGGGTCAGTAGGGGGCCCCATGAAAGGCCCCTGGTACCTTTTATAGGCTTTTTTGGGTGTGCTTTGAGTGTGGGCAAGGAAACAGGAGCTCCATGATCCCCTATTGCCCGGGGGCCCCATGAGTTGTCAGTCCGCCCCTGTGAGGAACAGTTCATTGCTGGAACATGGGGGAGGCCTGTCTGCCTGGGGAGCATAGGATCAGGTATGTAAAAATGATTTTACTCTGCTATAAATGATTAGTTAACCCTTGCATCGCAGAGGTAGCCCCACTGTAAAGGGAAATGTTTCAGATTTTCCAGAGCTGGGCTTTAAATGCAACTAGTGAAAGGTCCTGATTTTGACTTGACATCATCTCCTGCAATCTCCCGTACAGCAGCACTTTGTGGGAAATGCAGGCGTAGGCTCTGCTGGCAAAGAACATGCTGACAGGAGGAGAGAAGAGAGTGATGACCTCAACAGTCTTCTGCTGCTCCTTCAGTGTCCAGTCACAGTCTAGCAGCAGGGAGGTGACCAGAACATACTGCATATCTGCCCTAGAGAACAGTCGGGTCAACAGCCTAGCTGAGCTGGGCTTTAAATGCAACTAGCGAAAGGTCCTGAATTTGACTTGACATCATCTCCCTGCAATCTCCCGTACAGCAGCACTCTGTGGGAAATGCAGGCGTAGGCTCTGCTGGCAACGGACATGCTGACAGGAGGAGAGAGGAGAGTGACGGCCTCAACAGTCTTCTGCTGCTTCCTTCAGTCTAGCAGCAGGGAGGTGACCAGAACGTACTGCATATCTGCCCTAGAGAACAGTCAGGTCAACAGCCTAGCTGAGCTGGGCTTTAAATGCAACTAGCGATAGGTCCTGAATTTGACTTGACCAGGGGCGGACTGACCATTTGAAAACTCAGGCACTGCCCGAGGGCCCGGGGTCAGTAGGGGGCCCCATGAGATGCCCCTGCTACCTTTTCATAGGCTTTTTTGAGTTTGGGCAAGAACACAGGGGCCCCATGATCCCCTATTGCCCGGGGGCCCCATGAGTTGTCAGTCCACCCCTGGACTTGACATCATCTCCCTGCAATCTCCCGTACAGCAGCACTCTGTGGGAAATACAGGCGTAGACTCTGCTGGCAACAGACATGCTGACAGGAGGAGAGAGGAGAGTGACGGCCTCAACAGTCTTCTGCTGCTCCTTCAGTGTCCAGTCACAGTCTAGCAGCAGGGAGGTGACCAGAACATACTGCATATCTGCCCTAGAGAACAGTCGGGTCAACAGCCTAGCTGGGCTGTGTGGTAGAGCTGCACATATCTCAGGACTGGGTGGAGAGAAATGCGAATCCCTTGGCAAGTAAAATGTAGACTGCCTCTGCTGACCTCTCTCTGAAAATACTTGTTTCCTGGCTGTCATGCTGTTGCTTTGCTTGCAATTAAGTATTTAGGCTGAGCTGGAACAACTCAACAGATTTGGAGTTAAATCTTCACTTGCTGCATGCTTGTTCTGGCCAGTGTTTTAAACAACCGTATTGAAGCCAGGGGATCAGGAGGATGTAAAGGCAGTTTTGTTTCAGTGTCTCCATCTGCTCAGCAATGATTTATTTTGCCTATTGGCTGCCAGACGTTTGTTACCGATCAAAGTATTGTCAAAAACAGAGGCGTGGGCAGGAAAATGTGTCATTATGTATATGTCTTTGTTACCAGGTATAAAAATAAATCTGTTTACCTAAAAATGAATCACAGGAGCTGATAAGTATTTACTAAGGTTCAGGCAGGCAGAAGGAGGAAATAGTTACAGCTATAACTGTCTTCTGGGAATGTCCAGCCAGGAGTGAAAGCGCCTGTGGGCAACAAAGAGCGAGCCGTATGTAAATTTCACCACAAGGAAAGAGGCTTCATCATAAAGCAACAAGGCAATAAAAGGTATGTACAAGTTCACACGTGCAAAGCATGGAAAAGGTCAGCCTTTGCTATACTTGTAACTAGAGGCATAAAAAAAGCCATAGCAGCCCACAGGTCTGCAAAGGGGCTTGGGGGTGGAGGGGGCCCCGTTATAAAAAAAAAACGAATAAAAAAAATCAGTACACACAACCAGGGGCGTATTTACCACAAGGCAAACAAGGTAGTTGCCTAGGGCGGCATTTTTCAGGGGGGCAGCAGCATTTTTCAGGGGGGGGGGCAATGCTGTCCCTTGAAAGAGGGGACACATGCAGCATGGGGACCAGGTGGGATCTGAGAGAGGCTGCAGGATGCTTGATGGTGTATACAGAGCCTGACACTTGTTCCTGGGGAGGTGTGAAGGTGAGTGTCTTATCTCTTGCTGGGGCGGGGGCGTTGCCAGTGTATGGGGGGCAGTGGTAGTGGAAGGCGCTCTCAGGTGGGGGCGGGGGCGTTGTTGGTCAATGTCAGGCTCTCTTCCTGAGGAAGGTGGGTATTGGCTGGTGTCAGGGTCTCTCCATGGTGGGGGGGACAATTTATGCGTTGCCTAGGGCAGTACGAAACCTAAATACACCACTGCACACAACTCATCACTGTATCATTAAAGTGAAGAACAAAATGCTTTGAGCTCATTCACAATAGGGGGGGTGGTAAAAACACAGTTAAGCCACCTTCTTGAAAAAAATAATAAATATACGTATCTTTGCAGGAAAAAAATAGTGTTGTTTTTTTTTCAGAGGAGTCTGCAGAGCATTGCACCCGCGAGCTGTGGAGTGTGGCTGAGCAGCGGCTTCCGGGCGTTCAGGAGGTGCCGCTAGTCAAACTAAGAATGCTTGTTGCTGCTACAGCATGTGTGCTTTGGGATCGCTTCTCGGCCTTTTGGCTAAGATCAAGTGTAGTATCTGTTCTTATCAGTGTCCAGTGGGGGTGCTCCCGACCATTCTAGCTTTGCGGGGATGGTTGTTGTATAGTACCCTCACTGGTATGATGGGGGTCCGGAAGGCTGGACCGGAGGGACAGAAACCAGGGGGCGCCACGATACGCTCTGGGACCCTGGGAGTAATTCCTCTGGGAAAGCTGGAAAGACCCAGTACCTCCTGATTTGGACGGATCTACCTTGGTCTGGCCTGGGGCTGGGGACGCAAAAAGTCCGCAAACTCAGTGCCCCCTGGGGAAGCCGCTCTCAGGGGTGTCACTAGTAACACTTGGGTGTGGGACCCCACGGTGTGAAGATGACACATGGCCACTGTTTTTCACTTCTTTTTGCACAGCGCCCTAAGGACCAGGTCTTTTGGCTAAGTCCAGGGCAATTTTTGCTACAGGCCTCAGGGCCTGGTCTGTGCACTATTTGGCACGGAACCACTTTTTTATTTTCTATTTATTTATTTATTTAATTTAACCACTCCCACGTTTGTCACTTTTTCTGTTCTTATGTGTGTGTTTTTCACGGATGGAGGGTGTGGGTCCTCGGGCCTTACCTGAAGTCTAGGGGGAGGATGTGTGGCCCTACGGTTCCTTCCTCCCCTGATCCCTAGGGGGTTTTCTCTTCGGGAGAACCCCCTTGCCTAGTACTGGATGTCCGGCTTCGGCTGGGCATAAGGAACGGTGGTCCACCAGGCCTTTTGGCCAGGAGGACCAAATGGGAACCTTGTCCCTGTCAGGAGCTTCGTGCCCCGGGGGATCGGGTGAACGGTCCAACCCTTTCGGGGGTAGGACAAACACACCCCTAAGTGCACTTTTTCGTGTGGTGTTTTGCACTTGCACTTTTTTTGTGAACACTTACGGGTTTTTTCGTTATAGTTGCACGTTTGCGGACTTAAAAAAAAAAAAAAAGTGTGCTTTGGGATCGCTTCTCGGCCTTTTGGCTAAGATCAAGTGTAGTATCTGTTCTTATCAGTGTCCAGTGGGGGTGCTCCCGACCATTCTAGCTTTGCGGGGATGGTTGTTGTATAGTACCCTCACTGGTATGATGGGGGTCCGGAAGGCTGGACCGGAGGGACAGAAACCAGGGGGCGCCACGATACGCTCTGGGACCCTGGGAGTAATTCCTCTGGGAAAGCTGGAAAGACCCAGTTCCTCCTGATTTGGACGGATCTACCTTGGTCTGGCCTGGGGCTGGGGACGCAAAAAGTCCGCAAACTCAGTGCCCCCTGGGGAAGACGCTCTCAGGGGTGTCACTAGTAACACTTGGGTGTGGGACCCCACGGTGTGAAGATGACACATGGCCACTGTTTTTCACCTCTTTTTGCACAGCGCCCTAAGGACCAGGCCTTTTGGCTAGGACCAGGGCAATTTTTGCTACAGGCCTCAGGGCCTGGTCTGTGCACAATTCGGCACGAAACCACTTTTTTATTTTTTCTTTATCTTTATTTATTATGCACTCCCACGTTTGTCACTTTTTTTGCTCTTATGTGTGTGTTTTTCACGGATGGAGGGTGTGGGTCCTCAGGCCTACCCTGAAGTCTAGGGGGAGGATGTGTGGCCCTACGGTTCCTTCCTCCCCTGATCCCTAGGGGACTCTTCTTCGGGAGAGTCCCCTTGCCTAGTACTGGATGTCCGGCTTCGGCTGGGCATAGGGAACGGTGGTCCACCAGGCCTTTTGGCCAGGAGGACCAATTGGGAACCTTGTCCCCGTCAGGAGCTTCGTGCCCCGGGGGGTCAGGGTAAGCGGTCCAAGCCCCTTTAGGGGTAGGACACAGCACACCCCTAAGTGCACTTTTTCGTGTGGTGTTTTGCACTTGCACTTTTTTTGTGAACACTTACGGGTTTTTTCGTTATAGTTGCACGTTTGCGGACTTAAAAAAAAAAAAAAAATGTGTGCTTTGGGATAGAGGTTTTACAGAACTAAAAGTTGTAAGCACCCCTGTCAGTGGTAAATGGTTTGTCTCAACCCTCTAACTGCTACTTTATCTGGACAGCTCAGTCTGTTGAAAAATAACAGACTTACTGGCCAGATCACCAGATGAAAAGAAAGGAAAAAAGCATAGAAAAAGAAAACGAATGCAGCCACCGCTTCTCAGAACTCGTAGGCTGTGATCTAACAAGATTTTATTTATTTGGGTTTATTACTGCTTTAATGCTCCATGCACACTAGTGTTTTGTTTTTCTTGTAAGCTCAAAAAAAACGCTGGTAAATGCGTTACTAGTAGCGTTTAGGAGCATTTAGGTGCATTAGCATTTTATTAGCGTTTTTACATTACATGTAGAAGAATAGGGGAAAAAAAAAGGTAGAAAAAAGCTGTTAGGAGCCTTTTAGTAGCGTTTAGGAGTGTTTAGCATTTTTTCTGCTGGAAAATCACTCCAAAAAAACAATACAAAAACTATTTATTTTCTGCTCCTAGACACTGAAGCTAAAAAAAATGCTAATAGCCTAAAGTAGTGTGCATGGACGAATAGGACAACACTATTAAACTTCCAGGAGCAGAAAAAAGAAAGAAAGAAAAAAAGCCTCTAGGAGCTTAAAAAATGCTAGAGATAGATATCATATTTCCCCGGTACAAATCATTAGTAAGACCTCATCTGGAATATGCAGTTCAGTTTTGGGCACCAATTCACAAAAAGAACATTGGGGAACTGGAGAAAGTACAGAGAAGGGCAACCAAACTGATAAGAGGCATGGAGGAGCGCAGCTATGAGGAAAGATTAGAGGAACTGAATGTATTCTCTCTTGAGAAGAGGAGGTTAAGGGGGGATATGATCACCATGTATAATGCATAAGGGGGGGATATGATCTCCATGTATAATACATAAGGGGGGAAATGATCACCATGTATAATACATAAGGGGGGATATGATCTCCATGTATAATACATAAGGGGGGATATGATCTCCATGTATAATACATAAGGGGGGATATGATCACCATGTATAATACATAAGGGGATATGATCTCCATGTATAATACATAAGGGGGGATATGATCTCCATGTATAATACATAAGGGGGATATGATCACCATGTTTAATACATAAGGGGGGGATATGATAACCATGTATAATACATAAGGGGGGATATGATCTCCATGTATAATACATAAGGGGGGATATGATCTCCATGTATAATACATAAGGGGGGATATGATCTCCATGTATAATACGTAAAGGGGGATATTATCTCCATGTATAATACGTATGGGGGGATATGATCACCATGTATAATACGTAAGGGGGGATATGATCTCCATGTATAATACATAAGGGGGGATATGATCTCCATGTATAATACATAAGGGGGGATATGATCACCATGTATAATACATAAGGGGGGATATGATCACCATGTATAATACATAAGGGGGATATGATCTCCATGTATAATACATAAGGGGGGATATGATCACCATGTATAATACATAAGGAGGATATGATCTCCATGTATAATACATAAGGGGGGATATGATCTCCATGTATAATACATAAGGGGGGATATGATCACCATGTATAATACATAAGGGGGATATGATCTCCATGTATAATACATAAGGGGGGGATATGATCTCCATGTATAATACATAAGGGGGGATATGATCTCCATGAATAATACATAAGGGGGGATATGATCTCCATGTATAATACATAAGGGGGGATATGATCTCCATGTATAATACATAAGAGGGGATATGATCTCCATGTATAATACATAAGGGGGGATATGATCTCCATGTATAATACATAAGGGGGGATATGATCTCCATGAATAATACATAAGGGGGGATATGATCTCCATGTATAATACATAAGGGGGGATATGATCTCCATGTATAATACATAAGGGGGGATATGATCTCCATGTATAATACATAAGGGGGGGATATGATCTCCATGTATAATACATAAGGGGGATATGATCTCCATGTATAATACATAAGGGGGGATATGATATCCATGTATAATACATAAGGGGGGATATGATCTCCATGTATAATACATAAGGGGGGGATATGATCTCCATGTATAATACATAAGAAGGATATGATCTCCATGTATAATACATAAGGGGGGAAATGATCTCCATGTATAATACATAAGGGGGGATATGATCTCCATGTATAATACATAAGGGGGGATATGATCTCCATGTATAATACATAAGGGGGGGATATGATCTCTATGTATAATACATAAGGGGGGATATGATCTCCATGTATAATACATAAGGGGGGACATGATCTCCATGTATAATACATAAGGGGGGATATGATCTCCATGTATAATACATAAGGGGGGATATTATCTCCATGTATAATACATAAGGGGGATATGATCTCCATGTATAATACATAAGGGGGGATATGATCTCCATGTATAATACATAAGGGGGATATGATCTCCATGTATAATACATAAGGGGGGGATATGATCTCCACGTATAATACATAAGGGGGGATATGATCTCCATGTATAATACATAAGGGGGATATGATCTTTATGTATAATACATAAGGGGGGATATTATCTCCATGTATAATACATAAGGGGGGATATGATCTCCATGTATAATACATAAGGGGGGATATGATCTTCATGTATAATACATAAGGGGGGATATTATCTCCATGTATAATACATAAGGGGGATATGATCTCCATGTATAATACATAAGGGGGATATGATCTCCACGTATAATACATAAGGGGGATATGATCTCCACGTATAATACATAAGGGGGGATATGATCTCCATGTATAATACATAAGGGGGGATATGATCTCCACGTATAATACATAAGGGGGGATATTATCTCCATGTATAATACATAAGGGGGATATGATCTTCATGTATAATACATAAGGGGGGATATGATCTCCATGTATAATACATAAGGGGGGATATGATCTCCATGTATAATACATAAGGGGGGATATGATCTCCATGTATAATACATAAGGGGGGATATGATCTCCATGTATAATACATAAGGGGGGATATGATCTCCATGTATAATACATAAGGGGGATATGATCTCCATGTATAATACATCAGTGGTTCATATAGTGAACTTGGTGTAGAGTTATTCACCCTGAGGTCATCACAGAGGACAAGGGGGCACTCTTTACGTCTGGAGGAAAAGAAATTTAATCTCCAAACGGGAAGGTTTCTTCACAGTGAGAGCTGTGAAAATGTGGAATAGACTCCCTCAAGAGTTGGTTCTGGGCAGCTCAGTGGATTGCTTTAAAAAAGTCCTGGATTCTTTCTTGGATACACAGAATATAACTGGATACTAACATTTATAGGTAAAGTTGATCCAGGGAATATAAGATTGCCTCTCGGGGGATCAAGAAGGAATTTTTTTCCCTGCAGGAGTATATTGGATCGTGCTTTGCTGGGTTTTTTGCCTTCCTCTGGATCAACTGTGGGTATAGGATTACAACTTTTTTTTTTTTAAATGATTGAACTGGATGGATGTTTGTCTTTTTCCAGCCAGACTAACTATGTAGTGTGCATGGAGCCTAATAATTGTTAAATGTTTTACCATTCTTGGGTCAGATTTAAGAGAACTGGAACAAGCACAAATCAGGTTTCATCTTTCCATCAAAACAAATAATTTGATCGGTTGTGCCATTCAAGAGCTCCTCCTTTGCACCACCACCATCATCTATAGGCAAAAGGGGTCCTTGTCATCAGGGCTTCCGTTAGAAACCACAGGGCCCCTTACAGCCAACTTGACACCCCCCCCCAAAAAAAACGTAGTTTATTATGCTTCAGTTATGAATGAACACAGTGAGTGATCAGTACCAATCACTCATTGTGTCCATTCAGGAAAGGAAAGGGTAAATGTGACATATTTACCGGACCCCTCACTCTCCATCCTGAAGGATCCTATTGTGTGCTTGCAGCTGCCGGTGGAAAGGAGAGGAGGGAAG